>NC_045609.1:38841762-39466762 GCF_009762305.2 Zalophus californianus
AGAGGTAAGTCACTTGCCCGTGGCCCCTCTGTTGGCAGTTAGGATTTCCTTCCAGGGAGTCTGTCCCCAGTGCCACATTCTTAACCATCCCTTCCCTATGGCCTCTCCAAGGTGGTGCTAAATGCTGGGGAGCTCACCTGAGTTATCGCTTCTGGTCTGTTTTTTCCTTTACTTCAAGAACACTTTTCTTGGAACCATTCAAGCCCACTGTGGCAAGCTGAGGTGAAGGATTTGTGCCTGGATCAGGGTAAAAAACAGAGGAGTGCTGCATGGAGGCCAGCTGGGAGGTGGCATCAGTGACTAGGGGTGGTGCCCCAGGCAGGAGCAGGAAGGGCTCCTAGGGCATGCAGCTCCTTGTTAAGACTCAAGCTACAGCTCTTCTCCCAGGCCTGCTCTTGCTCTGCCCTGGTCTCCAGAACCCCATCCCTGACGAGTGCAGGAGATGGAGCCTTGAGGTTGGGAGCAGCTCCTTACCCATTAATGTGGACTTTTCCAATGAGCTTTTGGGTTTCTACTGAATGTGTGTCAGTCACATGCCAATTTCTATGGCACTCCCTACTGGCCAGTTCATGCCACCAGTGCCTGAAGCCATCAATAGTGCCACCCTAATTTGTCCTGGTCACTGGCCTTTTAGCATCATTAGGTTTAGCAGAGGGAAGTCTGTGTTTACGGCTTGGCATGAAGGAAGAACATACACATCTCTGTTGCCAGGCTACAAATGACTCTTTTCCCCCCTTACAAGAGAGTAATAAGGATTAAAAAATATTCAGTTGCTTGGCAGGCTTCTGGTTGGCTTAGCTGTGAATATTCCAGGGTCAGGAGAAATCTTGCCTGAACTTCTCCAGATTCCTTTGGTTTTGGACCTTTCCTTTAAACATCTTCTGAAAAAAGAGAAGGTGCCAACCTGTGATCAATGAAAAAGTCAGCATCCTTTTCCCAGGGAGACACAACCTGGGAAATTTGATTATTGATTATTTGATTCTTCTGGTTGAACGGAGTAGGGCAGAGTTCCCAAAAGAATTGAGATACTAGTTTTCCAAGGGGCAGATCTAAAGTCACGTGGAAGGATGGAAGGGTGAGTTCAAGAAGACAGAGGGTCATAAATGGAAGAGCGCGCCAACTGCCCAAGAAGTGGGGGGCTGAGAGGTGGGAAGGAAAAGACTTCATGCTGCAAGCTGGGAGCCCAGCCAAGATACCTGCACCTATTCTGTCACCTCCTCCCTGGAGCCAGGTGTGGTCATCTAGTGTAAAAATCCAGGGTCTGACTGCCCATCAGTTTGGTTCTGCTAAAGAGAGAAGGCTGGCTTGCTTACATTTGCACACACCAGCTGGAGAGCTCCTGGCCATGATGCTAGAAGGGCACCAGTCCCCATGGGCAGGGCAGCCCCTACATGTCCTGGGTTTCTGAATTTTTTTTGTAATTCTATTATTTTTGGTAAAAATAACACCCTCAATGTGAGTTAGTTTGCATTTTGTGTTTGTAAGACTTTTCCTACAAATATATTCATAATTCAAAAATAGCCCTTGTCAGACTGCATCCAGTTTTTGTTAGTGCTGTTTTGGTTTGCATGGTGGGGACAGACCCTACCATTCATTGAAAGCCCACCATGAGATATGGCTACCTTCATGAAGTATGCCATTCCACAAAAACCCTGGGAGTTGGAGGTAGTAATTGTTTTCCCTTTTTAATAAATGATAACATCAAAGCTCAAAGCCTTTGCTACTCACCCAGGTCACACAGCTAATAAATGATAGGAAGGAAGTCAAACCTGGATCCAGGAGACTCCAACAGTTATGCATCATCCATAACCATTACATAAAATAGCCTTGAAGGGAAAAATACAGTGCCCTTTCCGTGGGCTTCCTCAATCCCTGAGATCTAGAACTATCATCCCCTTAACCTTTCATTCTCTCTTTTTCTTCTCATCTTTCCTGTGCAGCCACTCTCTTCACGCAAAGTTTGTGTCCCAGCATGAAGAGGCCTGCTTTCCTGGGACCTGCCTCTGCTTTTTGAAGAGTTTACCTGCCCTGGAGTTGGAGTTCAAGATAATTCCATTCAAGCAGATTTCTCTCCCTGAGAAATTCTCACTCACAGATTGGAGCAGCCTGATTAATCAGGAGGGATTTAGCAGCAAATGCCATCAGGCACCCCCCCATCGCCTTTCAGCAGGGGAGAGCCTTTGCTCTCCTTGGCATCACCTGTGATCAGGACTACCTGTGAGGATGCAGAAGGGAGGCAGGTAATCAGCACCACCATTTCGTCCTGTATAAAATGTCTCTCATCAGGTTGCAGACCTGCCAGCTCTGCTAAGACCACATTACACCAATTGTGAAGGCTTCTGAGTCAGCACAAACCAGCTCGCCATGTGTTGTTGAGAACACCATGCAAATCTCTCCTGCCAGTCGCCTGCGAGTTGATTGAAGTGGTCATTGACTGGTTAATTCGCTTTCAGCCTTGGAGAACTCGTGTAAATTGACAGTCTTAGATGTTAATTAAAAATGCGTATTGCCTCAGTCTCCTGATGCTGGGTCTTATGAAAGGAAGGTTTAGCCAGACAGGTAGAACCGTTGGGCACTGTTGATTCTTTGTTGGAATGCATTTTCAGAGATAAGTTGGCTTTGATATTAAAGTTGAGTTTCCCTTGAGTCAAGGGTTTATTCACTCATCCGTTGAACAAATATTTAGTGAGTACCATGCAGTATACTAGAACATTGCTAGACATTGGGGATGCAGCAATGAAGATGTAGCTTTCACTCCCGTGGAGCTGACATTCGAGCTCCATTCGAGGGTAGAGTCTGGTTACTTCACCTTCAGGATAAAAGCCAGTGCTTGAGAGCAGTTTGTTTGATCTTCCACATAGAAGAACAGATCCCAGCACCCATGATTTGAGCTTATTACATTTCAAAATTCAGCCTTGTAAGTTGGTATCTCTCAGTGGTAAAACAAAAACAAAAACAAGTCACTCTGAAAAGAAATAGATGACTATAAAGGGCGGGGCCCAGGGTGAGTTATTGGAATAGCCCCGGGGGGGAGGGGGCAGTAGGATGGAGCATGTGCAGCGAACTTGAAGTGAGGTTTAGGAAGGTCAAATACCCTCTTGCATGGTAGTGTGACCCTAGACTGTTCAGTGTCACCTTCTGAGTCTCAGTTTTCTCAACCATACATTTGGGATGATGCTGTTTTTCTCATAGATTGTCATGGGAACTCAGTAAGACATCTTATCAAAATCCTTTGATGTTTAGCAAGACCCCTGTACACCCTCATCTCCTTTACCTTCTCCATTTATAGTCTGTCTATGGCTGAGTACTTTCACTCTGTTGTCCATGCTAACAGCTTACATGCAAACTTACATCTCCTTCTTTCAAAAGAGCCTGGAAGATTCTGGGGAGAAGCTCCTTCCTTTAGCCCAAATGACAATTTATATTCCTCCCATCTGGGTCATTGGGAGAATAAAAAGGGGTACTATCAATAATCACACCTGAAAAACAAGCATAAACCAGGACTGTCTAAGCCAACAGGGTCATATATGCACCTTCCACTACTGGTTTTGTCAGCTCTGGGGGTTGGTATTGGAGACAGGAAAGTTGCTTCTTCACAGAATTCTAGCCTCATGGCACAGCTAGATGAGATGGACTGATAGCTCCCTGGTGGGCAGAATTATAAGATAACCACTGCCCCACCCTAGTGCACAGACCCTGTGTCATCTCCTTATTTTGAGCCTCTGAATATGAAGGGATTTTACTGTCATGATTGGCTATATTTGGAAAGGTGAAAATATTTTGCAGATGTAGTTTAAGTCCCAAACCAGTCAGCTTTGGGTTAATCAAAGAGGCGATTATCTTGGGTGGGCTTGACTTAATCAGGTGAAAGTATGCTTACTAGAAAGACATGGCCTTCCCTGAAGAAGAAATGAGCAAGAAGAAGAAAGAAGTAAGCTGTATTATGGCAGGAAACTAATGGCAGCTTCTAGGCTGGCCAATGGCCAAAAAGAAAATGGCAACATCATTTCCACAGAGTTGCAAGGAAAAGCCTCCCAACAACCTGAGGGAACAAATCCTTCCCCATTTGAGCCTCCTGATGAGAATGCAACCCGGATGACATCTTGATTTCGGCCCATGAGATCCTGAGCAGAGAACCCAGGTAAGTTGTGTATAGACACTTGACCTATAGAAAGTGTCCGATGAAAATGGACATTGTCTTAAGTCACTGAGTTTCCATTACTTTGAAAACACAGCAAGAGGAAACTGACACAAACTTCAAACTCACATTGCCACTTTCATCATCTGCTCACGTGCTCACTTGAGCCCGCCCACCCAAGATACCTTCACTCGTGCTTTTCCAAATCCCTGATTCTCCAAACCCCGCACCAGGCCTCCTTATCTAGGGCACACTTATCCTCCCTACTTGAGGTTCCTGGTACTTCTTTGTCAACATGCCGACTCTGTGTCAGTGCCCATGTGCCAGTGCGTATTCCTTGGTTTAACCAACTTTTACTGAATGCTTCCACGTGTCCCACACTGTGTGAAGGCTGGCCCTGATGCCTATAAGGAAAGCGCCAATGACTCTTCTACAGTTGAGGACAAGACGGCTGACATCAAAGTGGCTCATCCAGGGTCAATCAGACACTGAGTAGTGGAACCAGAATTTGAACCAGAACCTTCTTTCTCCAAAGAGTGCTCCCCTTCTACCATGCTTGCTGTCCCATTCAACTGCTGGGATGCCCCAGACCCCGAAGGACTGAATTGCTGTGTGAATCCTCAACACTTTAGAGCATACTTCCAGAGAGTTCATCCCAGGTGATCCTCCCAGGAACCATGTAAAGTATTTTTACCTGCAATTTACAGATGAGAACACTGAGACACTGAGAACATTTGTTCATTCATTTACTCATTCTATGTCATTTATTGAATGTCTAAATGGTGGCTTATAGTATGAGGCCCTGGGATATGTAGCAGAAACAACTCTGCTCTCAGGGTGCTAACAGTCCAGATGTATAGGAGCAGATATGTAGCAGAACCTTGTGCCAGTTCAGGATGGAATCTTCAGTGCTGACCCAAGTCAAAGCTCAGAGAGAGGAGCTCAACCCAGGCATGGGAGGGGAGGGAGAATCGGAGGGCTTCTGGGAGGAAGTGGAAGGCAGCACAAGGTATTAAGATTTACCCTTGCAGGAACCAGGGATGGGGAAACAGGAGGTCTCTCTCGTCTGGGGAGTCCAGTTGTACAGGCAGACACAGCCTACAGTTCGGGCAGAACCTCCATTGTACTCCATTGCTTCCCAAGGTAGACTGAGGCCACTGGTTAGGTAGGGCACCCACAGATGTGTCTCTGCATCTCCCAAAGCTTCAATTCCTCAGGGTGTCTCTGGGACCCCACCTAGCACCCAATGGAGACAGAAACAAATACATACATACACATAACTACCTTCTGATAAATACACTCACACACACACATATTTGTGCCCAAACACACACACAAACACATACTTATGTCCCTACACGTACACATACATGTATACACATACACTTACTTACATAACATACACACAGGCATATACACATGCTACATACATGCATGTGCATATACACCCATATTCATATGTATATACATTCACATGGATACAGCATACATGGACTGCATGCATGCTTACACACACACACACACACACACACACACACTTGTGTTCTCAGGAAACTGAACAGCAGACCCCAGCTCAGCACAGCCAGTGAGGTGCCCAGAGAATTGGTTTTTATTATGCAGAACAGAAAGACAGGTGACCGACTGTCAAATGCAGTCTTGTCCCCAGTCACCTTTTGAGAACCAAACAGACAGCACTGTGGTTTTCAGGCAAATTCCAGCTGCTTCCCTGGTGCCCAGGGTACATAAACCCAAGAAGCCAAATGATGATTTTCCTCTTCAGAAGAATAACATTGCCCAGCCCTCCCTCCCCGGGCTAGAAAGGTTTCTGTAGCACTCAGTCCCTGCATAGGCCAGGCAATCCCGTCAGGATGAAGTGCTGGCCAAGAAGCCAGGCAGCTCCATCAATTTCTCCTGGAAAGCCCAGAAGAAATCTAGTCACAGAAAATCCCTTCCCTCTTTGCTAATAAAACTTATCAGTGCAGGGCAAGAGGCTGGGAAGAGAGGGACCACAGACAGTCGCCTTGCTAAATTACTTGGAGAAATGGCCCTGATCAGCCATCCGGGGGGAAGAGAGGCAAGAAGCAATATAACAGTTATTGAGCCTGATTTTTTTCACCTAGATTCTCCCAATCAGTTCTTTCAGCAGCTCTGTGAGATTGCATTAGCTCCATTCCCTAGATGAGGAAACCGAGCCCCAGTGTGTACCAGAAAGAGCAGGGGTTTTGGAGAAAACCCAGTATGAGTCTGAGCCCTGCCCTGCTCCCTTGTCTGCTGCATGGCTCAAGTTGGTGACCTTTACCTCCTTGTGTTGCAATAATCCTGTTAGCACCCTCCACCTTGGTGGGCTGATTCAAGATCGAGTGCACTGTGTGGGCAAAACACTCAGAACAAGCACTCAGGACATGCTCATTCCATGTCCTTGTTCTTCCTGGTTCCCCTCTCTCCACTGAGCCTCCATGTCGTGTCTCCAGTCCCTCTCTAGAGTGATGAGTGAGCCCCCCTTGGCCCTGGGACCTAGGTCTCCTATGAGTTTACCAAGCAGGCACTAGGCTGGCACCCAACGCCCAGCCCTTCTCGCTGGGGCATGGGGAGGAACCTGGGGGAACTAGAGCCCCAGATCCATACAACCAAAAGGGAAAGCCAGAGAAGTGAGCCATTCTTCACCAAAGTGCAGAAAGGGCTCTCAAGTTCTTGATGAGGAGGACCTCATATTCCTTGGTGCCTTTGGATTGGCTACATTCGCTCTTAGCCTCATGAGCCAAGGGGCCCTGGTATTACCCCTCACTCTAAGGGCTTCCTGTGAGAGCCCTCATCTGTAAAACCCAGAATTTACCCAACAACCAGGGAAGAATATGGCCTCCGAGGCTGTGAAACGTGGAAATCCCAAGTAGGCAAACCAGTCTGGAATGGTGTGGTTTTAAGGAAGCAATGGACGAAAACGCAAAAGGAAATGTGGGCTAAGTAACAGGGGAAATCCCCTGCAGGAAGATCTATTGGGCTGTGAAATAGTATTCCACAGGAAGTGGGGGAGGGGTGCCCGGAGGTATTTAAAGCCTTGCTGGCCTAAGTAATAGAAGCCGCATGGTGTATGGAGTGGCCAAGAATGGCCTCGGGGGAGCAGCCGCCTTCCCTTTATAGGTCGTCTCTATATGGATGTAATTTCCAAGCCTGCGTTAGTGTTCCACAGAGCAGCACTCCTCTTACCAGACAAAGATGGTGTTCATTCACAGCTCAGAAAGGACCATAGGATTTGCAGTGGACACAGCCATCACTTTGTCAACAGGGTGGCAACCCCCAGTAAACTGATCTACGGAGTCAGCACAATCCCTATCAAAATCCCAACTGCCTTTTCTGTAGAAATTGATGAGCCCATCCTAAAATTCATGTGGAATCTCAAGAGACTCAAAAGAGCCAAAATGATCTTTAGGAAGAAGAGCAAAGTTGGAGAACCCTCACTTCCCAATTTCAAAACTTGCTACAAAGCTCCAGTAATCGAGTCAGTGTATTACTCGCATAAGGGCAGATAAAAGATCAATGGGGTAGAATTGAGAGTCCATAAATAAAATTCTTACATTTATGACCAATTGATTTTTGATAAGTGTGCCAAGATAACTCAATGGGGAAAGAATAGCTGTGTTAACAAATGATTCTAGAACAACTGGTATCCACATGCAAAACAATGAAGGGGGACTCTTATGTCACACCATATGCAAATGGATTATGGATCTAAATGTAAGATTTAAAATGATAAAACTCTTAGAAGAAAGCATATGAATAAATCTGTATGACCTGGGGTTAGACACAAGCAATAACAAAAAATAGATAATTGGGACTTCCTCAAAATTCCAAACTTTTGTGTTGTCAGCAAATCATCAAAAAAAACGAGAAGATAAACTATAAAATGGGAGAAAATATTTGCAAATCGGATATTTAATAAAGGACTAGTATCCAGAATATATAAAGAACTCAAAAGTAAACAACAAAAAGACAACTCATTTGAAAAATGGGCAAAGAATGTCAACAGATATTTCTCCAAAGAAGATATAAACACATGAAAAAATGATCAACATGGTTAGTCATTAGGAAATATATATGAAAACCACAATGAGATACTTCTTCACACCCACGAGCATGATTCAAATTAGAAAGACAGATGACAATTGTTTGCAATGGTGTGGACAAGTTGGAACCTTCAGTCATTGCTGATGGGGATATGGCACCGTATGGCAGCCACTTTGGAAATATTTTGGCAGTTCCTCAAGATGTTAAACATGGAGTTACTGGCAATTCTACTTCTCAGTATATCCCCAAGAGAACTGAAAACATATTGTATATTGATGTTCATATCAGCAATATTCATAATAGCCCAAACATGGAAAAATCCAATGTCTATCAACTTATGATTGAATAAACAAAATGTGATGTAGCCACACAACAGACTCACCTTTAAAAAGTAATGATAAACCTTGAAAACATAATGTTAAGTGAAAGGAGCCAGAAACAAAGGACCACATATTGTTTGATTCCATTTATTGGAAATGTCCAGAACGGCCAAATTTATAGAGACAGAAAATATGTTAGCGTTTGCCAGGGGCTTAGGGCATGGGGGAAGTGGGAGTGGTTAATGGGTTTGTGAAGTTTCTCTAAGATTAGGTGATGGTGACGGTTGTATAAGTCTGTAAACACACTAAGACCAACATATTTCACATATTAAAAGGGTACATTTTGGGGCATCTCGGTGGCTCAGACGGTTAAGTGTCTGCCTTCGGCTCAGGTCATGATCCCAAGCTCCCTGCTCAGTGGGGAGTCTGCTTCTCCCTCTGCCTCAACCCCTTCCCCTGCTCATGCTCTCTCTCTGTCTCTCAAATAAATAAATAAAATCTTTTTTTAAAAAAATAAAAGGGTACATTTTTTGGTATGTGAATTATCTTAATTAAGCTGTTAATTAATAAAAAATAAAAAATACCTTACCACACGCAATTTTTCTCTGTCTTTCTGTAAATATTACTGTACATAAATGAGTTCTTACTGTACACATAATTTTGTATTTTGCTCACTCTCCACTAGGTTTTAAGGTTTTTTTCTATGTTATTAATAACCCTTCATTAAGGTGGGGGCGGAGCAAGATGGCGGAGGAGTAGGAGACCTAGATTTCGTCTGGTCTCAGGAATTCAGCTGAATAGGGATCAAACCATTCTGAACACCTACGAAGTCAACAGGAGATCGAAGAGGAGAGTAGCAACAACTCTCTGAACAAAGAAGCGACCACTTACTGGAAGGTAGGACGTGCGGAGAAGTGAATCCGAGGCGATATTCGGGAGGATAGACGGCGGGTGAGGGGGCCTCCATCGGCCGCTTCTGGCAAGTGCTAGAGCCGCGGAGCACAAAATCGGAACTTTTAGAAGTCGGCTCCGCTGAGGGACGTCGCTGCAGTGGCTAAGCGGGGGGTGGAACCCTCGCGGGACAGTGTGGTCTCAGGACCCTGGGGGTCACAGAAAGACCGGGGGTGCCTGAGTGCGGCAGAGCTCCCAGGGATTGGAGCGGGGAAGCCGGCTGCAGAGACGGAGCCGAGGCGCAGGCTCTCAGCTCGGGGTGGCCATAAACTGTGATCCGCGGCCCAGTCGGGCCACTGCTCCTCCAGCAGGGACCCAACAAGCGGCAGAGCCGGGGAGACTCCCCTTCCTCCCCCGGGAGGAGCGACGTGGGAGTGCACTGCAGGGATCTGCTGGGTTTGGAGACTCCACACGGGGTCGGGTGCCAGAGATAGAAACGCTCGGTCACAGGCCAGGTGAGCACAGAGTGCGGCCGGAGACCGGGGAGAGGGGAGTGACTGCTTTTCTCTGGGGGCGCCCTGAGGAGCGGAGCCCCAAGTTCTTGCCTCCTCTGGGGTGGAGATTGGGAGGCCGCCATTTTCACTGTCGTCCTCCAAAGCCGTACAGAGAGCTTGCAGGGAACAAAAGCTCCTGAGAGCAAACCCAAGCAGCTTGCTTAGCCCGGACCGACAAGGGCGGGGCAATTCCGCCTCCAGCAAAGACATTTGGGAACCACGGCAACAGGCCCCTCCCCCAGAAGATCAGCACGAACAGCCAGCAAGCCAAGACCAAGTTTACCGATCAAGGAGAACGGGAGAACTCCAGCGCTAGGGGAATACTGCACATAGACTTCATGGCTTTTTTTACCATGATTCATTAGTTTTTCAAAGTTAATTTTTTAACTGTTTTTTTAATTTCTCTTTTTCCCTTTTTCAACCAACATCTTATCAATCCCTTTTTTTTAAAAAAACATTTTTTATTTTTCATTTTTAGAGTCATATTTTATCCCTTCATAGTAGTTACCCTTATTTTTGGCATATATATATAAGTTGTTCTCTCTTTAAAATTTTGAGATGCAGTTTCTTCTAACAGATCAAAATATACCCTAAATCACTAGTGTATGGCTTTGTTATAGTCTCCTGCCTGATCACATTCTCTCCCTTTTTTTTTTAAATCTTCTTTCTTTTTTCAAACAACTTCTTATCGTATCAATTCCTTTTATAAAATCTTTTATAATTTTCATCTTTACAGTCATCTTCCATTCCTTCATTGTATCAACCCTTATTTTGTACATATATAAGTCTTTCTTCCTTTAAAATTTTAGGAGGCACTTTTTTCTAACAGACCAAAATACACCCAAAATCTAGTGTGTGGCAATGATCTATGCACTAGCCTGATCATATTTGATCATATTCGGTTTTTTTTTTTGTATTGTTCTGTTTTTGTTTTTAATCTTTTTCTTTTTTTTTCTTTCTTTCTTTTCTCTTTATTTTTTCTTTCTTTCCCTTTCTTTTCTCCTGGTTTCAGGTCTTTTCTGATTTGTATAGAGTATATTTGCTGGGGACGTTGTTAACCTGTTAGCATTTTGTTCTCTCATTCATCTATTCTCCTCTGGACAAAATGACAAGACGAAAAAATCACCTCAGCAAAAAGAACAAGAGATAGTACCATCAGCCAGGGACCTACTCAATACAGACATTAGTATGATGTCAGACCTAGAGTTCAGAATCATGACTTTAAAGATACTAGCTGGGCTTGAAAAAAGCGTGGAAGTTATTAGAGAAACCCTTTCTGGAGAAATAAAAGAACTAAAATCTAACCAAGTCGAAATCAAAAAGGCTATTCATGAGGTGCAATCAAAAACGGGGGCACTAGCTGCTAGGATAAATGAGGCAGAAGAGAGAATCACCGATATAGAAGACCAAATGGTGGAAAATAAAGAGGCTGAGAAAAAGAGAGAGAAACAACTACAGGATCACGGGGGCAGAATTTGAGAGATAAGCGATACGATAAGATGAAACAACATTAGAATAATTGGGATCCCAGAAGAAGAAGAAAGAGAGAGGGGGGCAGAAGGTATATTGGAGCAAATAATAGCAGAGAACTTCCCTAATGTGAGGAAGGAAACAGGCATCAAAATCCAGGAGGCACAGAGAACCTCTCTCAAAATCAATAAAAATAGGTCAACAGCCCAACATCTAATACTAAAACGTACGAGTCTCAGAGACAAAGAGAAAATCCTGAAAGCAGCTCGGGAGAAGAGATATGTAATCTACAATGGTAGAAACATTAGATTGGCAACAGACCTATCCACAGAGACCTGGCAGGCCAGAAAGGACTGGCATGATATCTTCAGAGCACTAAACGAGAAAAATATGCAGCCAAGAATACTATATCCAGCTAGGCTTTCCTTGAAAATTGAAGGAGAGATAAAAGGCTTCCAGGACAAACAAAAACTAATGGAATTTGCAAACACGAAACCAGCCCTCCAAGAAATATTGAAAGGGGTCCTCTAAGCAAAGAGAGAGCCTAAAAGCAGCACAGATCAGAAAGGAACAGAGACAACATACAGTAACAGTCACCTTACAGGCAATACAATGGCACTAAATTCATACCTTTCAATAGTTACCCTGAATGTAAATGGGCTAAATGCCCCAATCAAAAGACACAGGCTATCAGATTGGATTCAAAAACAAGACCCATCAATATGTTGTCTGCAAGAGACTCATTTTAGACCCAAAGACACCCCCAGATTGAAAGTGAGGCGTGGAAAACCATTTACCATGCTAATGGACACCAAAAGAAAGCTGGGGTGGCAATCCTTATATCAGACAAATTAGATTTTAAAACAAAGACTGTAATAAGAGATGAGGAAGGACACTATATCCTGCTTAAAGGGTCTATCCAACAAGAAGATCTAACAACTGTAAATATCTATGCCCCTAACATGGGAGCAGCCAATTATATAAGGCAATGAATAACAAAAGCAAAGAAACACATTGACAACAATACAGTAATAGTGGGGGACTTTAACACCCCCCTGACTGAAATGGACAGATCATTTAATTAAAAGATCAACAAGGAAATAAAGACTTTAAATGACACACTGGACCAAATGGACTTCACAGACATATTGAGAACATTCCATCCCAAAGCAACGGAATACACATTCTTCTCTAGTGCCCATGGAACATTCTCCAGAATTGATCACATCCTAGGTCACAAATCAGGACTCCACCGGTACCAAAAGATTGGGATTATTCCCCGCATATTTTCAGACCACAATGCTTTGAAACTAGAGCTCAATCACAAGAGGAAAGTCGGAAAGAACTCAAATACATGGAGGCTAAAGAGCATCCTACTAAGGAATGAATGGGTCAACCAGGAAATTAAAGAATTAAAAAAATTCATGGAAACCAATGAAAATGAAAACACAACTGTCCAACATCTTTGGGATACAGCCAAGGCAGTCCTGCGAGGAAAGTATATAGCAATACAAGCCTTTCTCAAGAAACAAGAAAGGTCTCAAATACACACCCTAACCCTACACCTAAAGGAGCTGGAGAAAGAACAGCAAACAAAGCCTAAACCCAGCAGGAGAAAAGAAATAATAAAGATCAGAGCAGAAATCAATGAACTAGAAACCAAAAGAACAGTAGAACAGATCAGCGAAACTAGGAGCTGGTTCTTTGAAAGAATTAACAAGATTGATAAACCGTTGGCCAGACTTATCCAAAAGAAAAGAGAAATGACCCAAATCAACAAAATCATGAATGAAAGAGGAGAGATCACAACCAACACCAAAGACATACAAACAATTATAAGAACATATTATGAGCAACTCTATGCCAGCCAATTAGATAACCTGGAAGAAATGGGTGCATTCCTAGAGATGTATCAACTACCAAAATTGAACCAGGAAGAAATAGAAAACCTGAACAGACCTATAACCACTAAGGAAATTGAAGCAGTCATCAAAAATCTCCCAACAAACAAAAGCCCAGGGCCAGATGGTTTCCCAGGGGAATTCTATCAGACCTTTCAAGAAGAATTAATACCTATTCTCCTGAAACTGTTCCAAAAAATAGAAATGGAAGGAAAACTTCCAAACTCATTTTATGAGGCCACCATTCCCTTGATCCCAAAACCAGACAAAGACCCCATCAAAAAGGAGAACTACAGACCAATATCCTTGATGAACATGGATGCAAAAATTCTCACCAAAGTACTAGCCAATAGGGTCCAACAGTACATTAAAAGGATTATTCACCACGACCAAGTGGGATTTATCCCTGGGCTGCAAGGCTGGTTCAACATCCACGAATCAATCAACGTGATACAATACATTAACAAAAGAAAGAGCAAGAATCCTATGATCCTCTCAATAGATGCAGAAAAAGCATTTGACAAAGTACAGCATCCTTTCTTGATCAAAACTCTTCAGAGTATAGGGATAGAGGGTACATCCCTCAATCATAAAAGCCATCTATGAAAAACCTACAGCCAATATCATTCTCAATGGGGAAAAGCTGAGAGCTTTTCCCCTAAGGTCAGGAACGCGGCAGGGATGTCCACTCTCACCACTGTTACTCAACATAGTATTAGAAGTCCTAGCCACAGCAATCAGACAACAAAAAGAAATCAAAGGCATCCAAATCGGCAAAGAGGAAGTCAAACTCTCACTCTGCAGATGATATGATACTGTATGTGGAAAACCCAAAAGACTCCACCCCAAAACTGCTAGAACTCATACAGGAATTCAGTCAAGTAGCAGGATATAAAATCAATGCACAGAAATCAGTGGCATTCCTATACACCAACAACAAGACAGAAGAGAGACAAATCAAGGAGTCGATCCCATTTACAATTGCACCCAAAACCATAAGATACCTAGGAATGAATTTAACCAAAGAGGCAAAGGATCTGTACTCAGAAAACTATAAAATACTCATGAAAGAAATTGAGGAAGACACAAAGAAATGGAAAAACGTTCCATGCTCATGGATTGGAAGAACAAACATTGTGAAGATGTCAATGCTACCTAGAGCAATCTACACATTCAATGCAATCCCCATCAAAATACCATCCACTTTTTTCAAAGAAACGGAACAAATAATCCTAAAATTTGTATGGAACCAGAAGAGACCCCGAATAGCCAGAGGAATCTTGAAAAAGAAAAGCAAAGCTGGCGGCATCACAATTCCGGACTTCCAGCTCTATCACAAAGCTGTCATCATCAAGACAGTATGGTACTGGCACAAAAACAGACACATAGATCAATGGATCAGAATCGAGAGCCCAGAAATGGACCCTCAACTCTATGGTCAACTCATCTTTGACAAAGCAGGAAAGAATGTCTAATGGAAAAAAGACAGTCTCTTCAACAAATGGTGTTGGGAAAATTGGACAGCCACATGCAGAAGAATGAAACTGGACCATTTCCTTACACCACACACAAAAATAGACTCCAAATGGTTGAAAGACCTAAATGTGAGACAGGAGTCCATCAAAATCCTAAAGGAGAACACAGGTAGCAACCTCTTCGACCTCAGCCACAGCAACTTCTTCCTAGAAACATCGCCAAAAGCAAGGGAAGCCAGGGCAAAAATGAACTATTGGGATTTCATCAAGATAAAAAGCTTTTGCACAGCAAAAGAAACAGTCCACAAAACCAAAAGACAACCGACAGAATGGGAGAAGATATTTGCAAATGACATATCAGATAAAGGGCTAGTATCCAAAATCTGTAAAGAACTTATCAAACTCAACACCCAAAGAGCAAATAATCCATTCAAGAAATGGGCAGAAGACATGAACAGACATTTTTCCAAAGAAGACATCCAAATGGCCAACAGACACATGAAAAAGTGCTCAACATCGCTCGGCATCAGGGAAATCCAAATAAAACCTCCATGAGATACCACCTCACACCAGTCAGAATGGCTAAAATTAACAAGTCAGGAAACGACAGATGTTGGTGGGGATGTGGAGAAAGGGGAACCCTCCTACACTGTTGGTGGGAATGCAAGCTGGTGCAACCACTCTGGGAAACAGTATGGGGGTTCCTCAAACAGTTGAAAATAGAGCTACCATACGATCCAGCAATTGCACTACTGGGTATTTACCCCAAAGATACAAATGTAGGGATCCGAAGGGGTACGTGCACCCAATGTTTATAGCAGCAATGTCCACAATAGCCAAACTGTGGAAAGAGCCAAGATGTCCATCGACAGATGAACGGATAAAGATGTGGTATATATACACAATGGAATATTATGCATCCATCAAAAGGAATGAGATCTTGCCATTTGCAACGACGTGGATGGGACTGGAGGCTGTTATGCTGAGTGAAATAAGTCAATCAGAGAAAGACATGTATCCTATGACCTCACTGATATGAGGAATTCTTAATCTCAGGAAACAAACTGAGTGTTGCTGAGTGGTGGGGGGTGGGAGGGATGGGGTGGCTGGGTGATAGGCATTGGGTAGGGTATGTGCTATGGTGAGCGCTGTGAATTGTGCAAGACTGTTGAATCACAGATCTGTACTTCTGAAACAAATAATGCAAGATATGTTAAGAAAAAAAAGAGAAAGAAGAAGATAGCAGGAGGGGAAGAATGAAGGGGAGTAAGTCGGAGGGGGAGAGGAACCATGAGAGACGGTGGACTCTGAAAACCAAACTGAGAGTTCTAGAGGGGAGGGGGGTGGGGGGATGGGTTAGCCTGGTGATGGGTATTAAGGAGGGCACGTTCTGCCTGGAGCACTGGGTGTTATGCACAAACAATGAATCATGGAACACTACATCAAGAACTAATGATGTAATGTATGGTGATTAACATAACAATTAAAAATTTAAAAAAAACCCTTCATTAATTCTATTTTTCAGAGTTGCCTAATGGTCTTATGGTCACAACCATAACTTAATCTCTCTATTTATTGTGTTATTCAGTGTTTGAATTCTTTCCTCAAGTTTTGGTATTATCAATAACATCTTTGTTGAACATCTTTCTGCAAAAACTCCTATCTGCAGTTTTGGGGTTTTCTCTTCTTTTTAGGATAAATTTCTAAAACTGAGATTACTGGGTGAACGCACTCAGCTTTAAGGTCCTGCTATTTGTGGGCCCTCCTCTTTTGCCCCAGAATACCCTTTTTAAGATATTTGATGCAGATATACTTAGTTTGCTGAAACTAAGGAATCATGTGCAACAGAATAACTTCTTGGTAAGAGGGAGAGATGGTTGTCATTGAAGTCAGACTCACCCAGGGCCACGTCCAGCTCTGCCACTTAACACTGAATGATCCTGACTGAGTGACATAAAACCATGAACCCCTTGGTCCTCTCTGCTATAAACATGGGCACAGTAATACCTAGCTATTGTAAGTAAGATAATACACATCACAGGGCCAGTGTCCCCTCCTCAAAATGAGGAACTTGTTTCCTATTCTTTTCTCTTCTTTCTTTTCTTCCAAGCCCCCAACTCTGCCATAAAAATGCACCTTAGGATCCTGAGTCCCATCTACGTCTGAGCCCTAAGATGTGGCATCATGTCTCCAGCGGCAAGGCTAGGCAATGCCCTGGTGTGATCGATGGGGATGGGCTTGCACCTGAGGCTCAGGATTTGGGTCTGGGTCCACTACTGATTCACCGGTGATCTCAGGCAGTCCCTCAGCAGTTGTTGAGACTGGCTCAAAAATGGAGGCAAGGAGGCAATTTCACATGAGCCTTGTGGTGGCGGGGGATTGGGGGGGCAGTCAGATGAAAGGCTGAATGTACCAATACTCGGTGTCCCCTCCTCAGTTTCTATAAACAGAAATTCAGTTTATCATGGTAATGGTCTTCAAATGTAGCGGGGCTTACCTGGGTGCACTAAGCTCAATTCATTTTCTGCCACTAGATTACAGGCGCATAGACTGGCTGGGTAAGTGCTGCATCACTACATACTATAGTAATTACTAATTACATGTTTCTGCCTTCTGTAGCTTATTAGTAAATTGCATGTAGAGGGATCTAAAAGTAATTGCCTTTCTCCCGTAACTTCAGCAGCCTGCAGAAATCACAAAGAATTACCTTATTTACTTCCTAAGTGATTCCTGGTGGCCGTTTATCAAACATGCAGAAGAAGAAAAAAAATCATACAATCACCAAATATTCTTCTGCTTACAAATGATATGTGAGGGTCACGAGAAATCTTGAGTCAAAAAGGCTGTTAAACAGCTGCCGACTAACTGTATGTAAATATCCCCCTGTGGGTAATAGCTTAATTTTGATCATTGTTCAAAAGAGCAGGCATTTTAAATTATTAATAGGTGTCAGCTACGAAAGAATGTTTAACTGGAAACTTACAAGAAGGGAGCCTGATCTGTGTAAATGACACTGTGTCTTTAACCACCCTGGTGTGTGGGAAAGAAAGGAGTCCGGAAAGAAAAGAGTAAGAGGCACAATAGGCAAAAAGTCAGCCCTGTTTTCCCTTGGACTTGGGTTTTGTGGCTTGTGGGTGTGGTATTACTTTGCCACCATGGACACTGGCCTGGACTCCACTCATTCCTTATTAGGTTTGGGTTCCCACTCTTTTCAAGGAAAGTTGAGTCCGACCAAGCAGAAAGCTTGAAGCCGCAGGGAGCACCAGGTTGTAATACAAGCTTATACATTTGCTGCAATGAAAACTTTTTCATGTGCCAACGCATGGCATGGACAACTTTCCTTGTGAAGAGCACCGGCATATGGTTCTGCTCAAATCAACTGGAGATCCCACTTCAAATGATTCGTTTGATAGAAACATCAGGATCGCTGATGTGTGGATTGGCCTCTGTGATCTCTTCTCTAAAAACGCACAGCGGATCATGAGATTGTTGAGTTAACCAGGAAGGAGAAACGGCCAGTTGTTCTGTTTCCTTTTCTTGGCTTTTATGGTGGCACCAACTTCTGGCATTTTTTGGGTAACCCAAAAGTATTGGACGTTGCAGAACCAGGACTAGGTAGGGTGGGAAGGATTATGGAAAGGCTCAGGTGGGTATGCAGCTATGATCTGCCATGGTAGGAAACTCATTCCTGGTATTTCCTCCCTCTGCAACCTTCCCTCCCTCTCCATACCTGTGGGCTGAAGAGTTAATATACCCAAGTAACAGTGCTTGGCAGGCCTTGAATTTATTTACTGTGCTACCATTTATAGACACTGCTATCAGATAGCACCTTTGAGCCTCACCAAACTGCTACCAAATGATGTAGGGCAGAAATCAGAAGAAAACTGTCAATCAGATGCAAACTACTACTCAAGACTACCCAGGCTGTGAATGGCAGGTCCAGCGCTAGAATTCGGTAAACAAATCCCCGTGGCGATTTTAACTGGGATTTGGGCCTCGTCCACATCAGAGAAGGGCGTGTCTTGGGCTGGCTGCCTTGATTACCCTGGGGCTGGACAGAGTCTGGGGCAGCCTCATTAGATGTGGAAGGCTGAGCCCTCACCGTCCTGTGGGTCCTTTGCCCCGGGAAGGATTTTCCCAGCCTGTCCTCCCATCCCTCTGAATAAATCCATTCATCCTGTGACTGTCCGACTCCTCTGACCACCCAGGCTTCCTCCATCGTCCACAGAGCATGATGACGGGATTGATGGGCCCTTGAGCCCACACCGAATTGTAAGCATCACACCACTTAAAGCTCACTGTGGTCGTTTTGTGGGTCAGTGAGACTCCTTCAAAGAGACTGAAAGCTCCCCAGAGAAAGAGGGAGACCACCAACTTCGCCCCACCTCCCGCTCTGTGCCAGGCACTGGGCTAGGCTCAAGAAGCAGCCAGGCTCCTGTTGCAGACATGTCAACAACCAAGTATCATGCATTGGGATGAGGCTAAAAGGCGTGAAAGAACAAGAGACAGAGATGACGTCAAACCTCAGCGACAGCTCAAGGCACCAGGATGACTTCTGGACAAAGAATGCCTGAATCACATCTGGGAAATGAAGAAGAATTTGCCTCATGGGCAGATCAGTGGAGAGGATGCTTCTGTAGAACTGTGGCTTCATTTCTGGTGAATTGCTGCCTTCTCCTCCCCAGCACACAGAGAGATTGTCTAGAACAAGTTTGGGCTCCACGTGATGATTTCTTGGTGAATTTGGGTCCAACTGACTGTGTCAGACAGCTTCAATAACCTAAGGCCAAGTTATAGGAGCCCCTCATCATCCTGTGCTGGATTCCTTCCTAAAAACAAGGCCACCAGAAACCAAAGTTGATCAACCTGGTGCACCTGTTTGGTTGCAATATTTGAATGATTGTTATAAAATAATATTAAGGGCTGACATTTATGGAGCCTTGCTGTTTGGCAAAGAGGTAGGTCCTGGTGCCTAAACTCACAGTCCCTTAATAAAAATCATTTTTATGCTATCAATACTCCCCTTTTCCAGATGAGGACAGTGAGGCATAGCAAGCCTGGGTCACACAACTGGTAACCAGGCAGAGACAGGATCAAATATTGTTTTGTCTGATGTTTACATTGGAGTTCTGGGCTTTGTGCTTCCTGGTATGGCATTAGATGTGCAACGGTCAACCAGATGCCTACTCCTTCGCCATTATTTAAATAGGGGCTTCTGTGCTCAGCAGGGTGAAGGGTATACAGATGACAGATGCTCTTTCTGCCCAGGGAACTTCATTCATTCAACTAATCTCCAGTATGGGCCAACCTAGTCCTGGGCATGGGGTCACCAGGAGAGGAGACTGGCGTCTGCCCTCCAGAAACAGTGCAGGGCAGGGAGATACATGTGGTGCTTCGGTGGGTGTTTATGCATTTAAGGGCTTCCCAGGAGAGAGGAGGGGAGTTGGAGTGGGCCTCTCAGGAGAGATTTGCCATGTAGAATGAATAGAGAGACGAGGTGGGCAAGACCTCTAGAAGTGGCGTAAGTCCGCGAAAGATCATGGTTCCTCACGGCTAGGGAGAAAGCTCATGCCAAGGAGTGGGGTTGGGGCTGGAAGACAGGTTGTGGCCAAGAAAGCCCTGATGTGGAAGGCTGGGTTTTATTTTATAAACGTGGGAGGACTTTCCCTGAGCGTCTTTTTCAGTCAAGACGTAACAACTGTGCAATCCCAGCTTTTCTGTCTGTTGTCTGTTTGCCTTTTTTTTTTTTTTTTTCCTGGAGTGGAGTTTCTCACACTTGAGCCTGCATTCCATATCGGAATGACCTTTCTAAAACATGGTTCTTAGAACATGGTGCCTGCACTGGCCAGCAATATGAGCTTTAAGGGGCCCTGGAGGTGTTTCTGAGCATGGAGAAGTTTGAGAACCTCTCTCTAGTCCAGATCAATCAGCTTTTGTTTCAAACATCGTCTTCCCTGAGGCATGGAGACCTCAGCCAGATCAGGTTTTGTTTACAAGAGACAAAGGAAGAATGGGCCTTATGTAGACAACCACCAGGATCAACTGACCATTGGTGAGGACAGAGAAAGAGGTATGCAAGAGCACAAGTGATACCAGGGTTTTAAGGTCATTCAACCAAGATTGAGCAGGTACTCTGTACCAGGTACCTTACTAGCAGTTGAGGAATTGGTTTTGTTGCTGTTGTTTACATCTCAGCATTTATTCCCCCTTCTTTCCATAGTAAGGAACCCAAACATACCTCTAGACACCTAAACACCCGCCCGCACTCAGCTCCAGTGTCAGGTGCAGCGGGCTCTATACCCACCTCCAGGTGTGGATACGTGGCTCTTCCAGACCAATCAGAGCACAGCATCGCCTTGCCACGGTGATTGGTCAGGGCGGGCACGTGAACAAAGCCAAGTCTCCAATCACTGCTAACCCAGTCCTTTACATGATCCAGAAGGAGACTTTTCTTTTTGTGCTCTATAGCAGTGAAGAGAAAGCCTGGAGCTTCTGGGAGGGCAAAGATGCCCTCTGAAAATAAAGTCAAGGAGAAGAGAGAGACAGTGACTGGGTGCTAATAATGTTGCTTGCACCCCCGAATGTGACAGTTCCTGAAGCCTGGCCTGTCCTCAGACTTTTCAACTACGTGAGCTGATACATTCCTTGTTTTACTTTAGCTGGTTTGCGTTTGGTTCTCAGTCACTGGAAATAAAATTGTTGTAATACTCTATGGTCCTAAGGGCCACAGCCCAGAGTAGCCTGAGATCTGCAGGAAAAGAGCTTTTAAATTCATACTTGGAGTAAGAAGGGTGAGGAAGAAATTAAGTTCCTCAAGCCCAATAAGATAATGCAGCTGTGATGATGGGAATGGGCCTTTGTCTCTCCCACTTGGGAGGTTGTGCTTTGGCCTGAAAGGGAGAGGTCAGTGGTCTGGAGAGAGAGAGGGAACCCACCTGACAGTTGTCAATTTCTTCAAGACCTCTGGCCACTGGACAAAAAGAGTACCTGAACATGGGGTCCCTCATCCTTGGTCAGAGACGTGGAAGCAGTTGTCAAATAAGGGAGAAGTGAAGGCATAGAAGGTCTTGATGCACGCCCCATGACTTCCCACACTTTGGGCCCTGAAAGCTAGCCCTGTGCCAGACCCGTGGGGGGGATGGGGGGGGCGGCGCTGAAAACGTTGGAAACACGAATGAAGGTGAGCAAAGCTGCTTCAATTTTCAAAACTAACATGAAGACAACACCTAAAGGCCCATGACTGACATTGTTCTTAAGCAATAAAGTAGCAATGAAAGGGATGGTTTTCATGGAGGGTGGTCCAGGAACTTACATTTGTTCCTAACGATGAGCATGTCCATTTAAAAATGAGTCCTAGCAAAGCAATCTGATTACTTTTCATTCCATCCCTCCTTTCCTGCCTTCCCACATTCCTTCTTTCCTTTTTCAGGAGATATTTGTAATTATTAGGTAGATCAGCAAAATGCAATTGGGCACAGGATATAATCAAGGTTTTATGATACCCTTTGGGTAACATGAAAAACTCTTAGCTAGGGTAAGAATACTGTGAAGAAGGTGGACTTGTAGCCACTTCAAGAACCAGGCCCAGAATTTGCTGATTAGTTCATTCCTGTTCAGCTTGTCACTTCTGGAGCTCTCCAGGGGCCGGAGATAAGGCTTTGTCCTTGGCTCTCTCCTGTTAAAACAAATTTTGTGAATACCTGAATGAAGGAATAGAGAGCTCCTTATCAAATCTGTGGATGCCACTGAACCAGGAGGGGATGACAAATGAGGTAGAGGGGAGAATTCCAATCCCAAAGCTCTCAGTGGGTCATGGTGATGCAACAAAACTCACAAGGCAAAAAACATAAAGGGGAGAGGAAAGTTCTGCTGTAGTGCTCGGGGACCTCTACTGTGTAAGCAGAAAGCAAGACAGTCCTGGCTGGAAAGCAACCTGAGAGAAAAGAGAAGTTTTGATCATCGGCCACTCACTAGGCATCAACACCATGCCCTAGCTCTCACTGGCAAGAAGCAATTTGGGGTTGCATTAACAGAAGTAGAGTGTGTAGGACAAAGAAGGTAAAAGGCTCCTATTGAAGGCTCTCCTAGTCCTGTCTTGCGGTCAGTTCTCAACCCCAAGATTTAGGAGAACAACTAACAATCTTGAACGTGCTCAAACATTGTCACAATAGCACAAGGAAGTACAGATGTTCAGCCTGAAAAAAAAATTCAGAAGGTGTATGTTCCCTATTTTCAACTCATCGAGGAATTGGCCACTGAAAGGGACTAGACACTGTCTGCTGCCCAAGGGTTAGAATTAGCACCAAGAAGTAGAGGATCCCCATGTACTGGGTCCTTTCATGTTCTGAGTGGAAGAACAACAGTACAGCTGCTCAAAGTTGAAGCTACTATAGCACAAGCGAGTTCTGCAGCACAAAGAGGCCTCTGAGCAGGTGCCGGACACCAGCTTTGTGGGGATTTTGTTGAGGAGGCTCCAGCATCAGCTGAGCCATGGGAAGTGGTGGTTCTACCAAGACCTCCCTCTACCTCCTCCCTCTGGGTCTCCATGACTATATTCACCGTGGACCCACGGTGGGAGGAGGAGAAATAGCAATGGGAAGGGGACAGCCACGGTGTCCCATGTGCCACAAAGTGGAGAAGGAAGCAGAAGGAGACTGGTCCACTGGTTTGGGGTCTCGGTGGTCACTGGTGACCTTTGGGAGAACAGTATGCTCTTCTTTATATTTCAAGAGGTGCTGTGCTAATGATCTCTCAAGCCTCTACAGTGATATAGAAAACCACTTCCAAAATTAAACCTCCATTGAGAGCACACATTAATAACACACCAAAGGACATATAAATGACACCTATGAGTCATATCCCATTGCAGATGAATACACTGAAGAATGTCAATTTCAAGTTCAAGAGCACACCATAATTAAGCCACCATTGGTGGCTTGAAAAGCTGTGTTCGATCACTATAGACACACACAGCAAACGAGATGAATAAAGCCTGAAAAATCTCCCAATCTGGAACCGTACCATTGTAGTGTAGGATTCAAAGTGTGGGTGCTGGAGTCAAGCCGCCCTGGGTTTTAATCCTGGTCCCGCCATACACCGGCTGTGAAACCTGGAGCGAGTTACCTAACCTCCCTGAACCCCAGCTTCCTGATCTGTAAACTGAGGAATGGAGGTGGCATTCTTGGCAGGAGGTTGATATAAGGCATGCACAATGCTTTGCATGGAATGAACACCCCTTGCAGAGCGAGCTGTCTCCTGGCTGTCGTGCACATGGGTTCAAGTGTCTGGCCATGGATTAATGGCAGATAACATCCACTGCTCCCGCCCGGTAACCTCACACCCCTCACATACTTAGTTCAAGTGGGCATTTCCAGTTATTTTTAAACTGAATTTTTAAACTGAATGCTGCTTTGACATCATGATTACAGCACTCGTGGTTGACTGGGTGAACCTCTTCCACCTAAAGTGTGGGGACAGTCATCTGTTTTCATTCATGCTCCTAGCCTGAGAGAATGACTAATAATCAGTGTCCCACATTCAGTGAGTCAATCACTGGAATATGTCTGGCTTATGATTATTTAGTGCGGTGGTCGCGGGAGGAAGCGTATTGGCCTGGGTGCCAGGGGAGTAGACAGAACTCATGTCTTGGAGTTTCTCTTAAGAAGTGACTTTGGGCGCTTCTCTCAGCCTGACACACGATGATATCCTCTGAGCCTCAGGACCACTTTCCAAGCTAGGAATTTGCATTCCATCTAGGAGAGTTGCACTTTGTTGAACATTCTTTTATCCATTTTGGGATGCATAGTTGCATGTTTTAGATACCCTAATTCACTTTTTTCCCCTTTACCTATCATTTCCTTTCCCCACTTCTTTTCTTCTCTCCTTTCCCTTGACTTCACCTTGCAAACATCCCCGAACTCCAGGCAACCCCTGCTCATCATCCAAAGTGTGTCCTCCACACACTTCTCTAACCATATGTTAGTATACCTTCTGTTATTCTTGATTTCAACAACTGGATCATATTATATACACTTCTCTGTATTAGAAGCCCCTCTAGGTGAAATGGCATATGGTTTTTGAAAGGACTATGGGCAGGGGCACAGCTGGGCTTACTCCACTTCCCTCCTGCTGGGGACCCACCCTGTTACTTGAGTTCTTACTCCACTGACAACGGTGCAGAAAGCACCCCTGAACACACACCCACCCTTCCTTCCTGGCGCTTTGATCACAACAGGCTGGATTTCTACATCTCTTTATTCAGAGAAGAAAACCAAGACATGTAGACATAAGGGGTTTAATCTGGAACCACACAGCCAGTAGGTGTTGGCTGGGGTTCAAAGCAGGCTCACTGGACACCATCCTGCATGCTCTCTATGCTACCACCCTCGGCTCTTCCTCTAACTTCCTACTGCTAGAAATAAGTTTCTTTCCATCAAATTGAGTCAAGGTCTGCCCTGATCTCCCTCCCTCATCCCTTGGGACAGAGGGAGTCTAGTGTCTGGCTGTCAGGTAGGATCTCGGTGGCGCTGGGTAGAGGGAATTCAAGGCAGACGAGGAACTCAGTGCTGCAGGTGGTGCAGGCATGTGGCAAGGACTTAGGAAAAACATGCTAAAAATACTACATTTGCTCAATAAGGAAGCATCGATCTCCAACAGGGCTCCAGGTTGGCAGGTAGCAGACTTGGCCCAACTCTCTCTGATGCACCACGAGCAGCCTTGGGCCTCATTCATTTCTTTCTTGGGGGCCCCAAGAGCAGAGCCTGGAGTCCCTGGGCATGTTGCCAAGGGCCTTCAAGGTCTCGGTGACTGGTTGGGCCTGGTTGGCCACGGAGTTCTGTGGCCCTGTTTCTGAGTCAAACTCTCCTCCCCTGTGGACTGGGAGGAGGAGAGCATCATAAAATTGGGCCTTGAGGAGGCTTGAACTTCACACCTGCTATCTTACCAGTGAGAAGACTAAGGCCCAGAGCAGCAAAGAGGCCCTGGCAGGGTCCCAGGGAGCTGGTGACGGGGCTCAAGGATAGTCCAGAGCTCCTGGCTTTCCCATTCTTTGTCAGTGTTGTTGCTGCCCTGCGGCTGTGTGTACCTGTGTTCTGTTCCTCTCCCATCCTGGAGGACATGCATGCAGAGGAAAGTCATGGGCTCTCAGGTCCCAGCAGGCCTGAGCTTGAGTCTTGGCTCTGCTATATATCTGGTGACCTGGGGAAGATTGTTTGACCTCTGTGGGTTAATAACCGGAGCCAGTCCACTAGAGTTCTGAGAATTTCATGAAACAATGACTTGAAAAGACTTAACACGAAGCCCACCACATAGCACGCACTCAGTAAATGTTAGCTATGTCTTTTATTTCCTATTTGCTCCTTTGAATTCTTGCAAAACCTCTCTGCAATTCCCAAAGCCTCCAATACAACTTGTTTTCCCCACACAACAGTTCTCTTGACGTATGTGTAGACGTGGGCCCCTCTGTGAAGCGCTTCCAAACCCTCTTTTGCAGCCTTTCATCCACTGAACCCCCGAGGAATTGTCGGCCTGCATTTAACTTCTCCAGAAGCAAGACTCTGCTGATCGCTTTCTGGTGAACACAGCAATGAACTTGTCAAGGAACCAGCCAGGAGGGAGGTGGCGAAGCGGTGGGAGCAGGGGCAGGCAGGTGTGCAGCAGGCTAGGATGGCTGGGACCATCCATCTTGATTCTTTTCTCCGTGTTCAAGTGTAAAGGGATTTGTGTCTACAAGGCTGTCTTAGCCAACCTCGGGGAAGAAGAGAAGGCATTTAATTTGAAATTTTTACTCCAACCCCAGGGAAAGATGCCGGGGCAATTAGGGGTATTGTAATTTCTTACTAAGGTCAAAAAGAAATTGTTGGTAGAGTCCATGAGTCACCTTCCAACCCAGGAAACATGGAGCTTTCTGAGTGACTTGCTGTGGGTGAACCCGTGTGCTCACACCCTAAATGATTTGGGTTGGGGGCAGGGGGTGAGAGGCAGGCTTCCTCCTTCCTGCCTCTGAAATGCTCACCTTTTGGGAAGAAACCCAATAAAATTAATTCACAGCTCAGATTATTAATTCATCCTGGTGAGTGAATAATTCATTGTGGAAGTAGCCGTATCACATTTTCACATTTGGGAGTGCATGCTCTCTCCTGCTCTTGCCTTGGAAGAGATGGCCTTCCCCCCGCCGCCACCCTGCCCAAGTACATGAGGCACCAAGCACTCGTCACTGACTCCTCAAGGACACCAGAGCCCCGATCTCAGCCTGATGTCCACTTCCGGTCCAGCAGCCAGAATGGATGCGGCTGCAGCGACCTGAGGCGACCTGCCGAAGTCAGGATGCTTCTTAATAACCACGGGGACTTGCTCGCCAGGTTCGCGGCCACATTAGGACGTAAAAGGAATTCCTGTCGTGACTAAGCGCCACAGCTGATTACAATTCGGTCCTCCAGGAGGGTCTCCGGTGGACTGCCCATCAATTATGCACTTCCCCAACACACCTCACAGGCTGGCTTCTCATGTCAGGGACGTTTCCTGACCAGTCCCCTCTGAGCAGGTGTCTCCACACTGCTGCTGGGGAAGAGGTAAGAGGTGAGGCAGTACCAGCTGGCAGCCTCCAAGGAGCCAGGGTTACAAAGGTTTAAATGGGGCCAGAGAAGGGATGAGCTGGTCTGGAATCTTCTCTCTCGAACACCAATAAGGGGCATGCACCATATCTTTTATCTCTGTGCATCTCCCAAGTTCAGTAGTGCTCTCAGCACACGTTCTCAGTGGACTGTGTGCCTACAAGGGACCCTGGGAGGCAGGCAGGAAGGCAGAGCTGCTCCTGATGGCCTCCGGTCTCATTGAGGCACCTGCCACTCAAAGAGGCAAGGCAGTGGGCAGGTTTGTCTGGAGGGTTCTGGCTGGGCTTGAAATAGTACCTGATCTGGTTGGAAAATAATTCCCATATTTATTATTTCACCAAGGCAGGTGCTCACCCCAACTCTGTCCATTGGTTAATCGTGCGATCTGATTCAAAGCCAGACCCCATTGTTCAGGGTCGGGGACCTGGGGACGACTCAGACCCAGATCTTGTGCTCTTAAGCTGGAGAAAGACACCCAGTAAAGTTTTGGGGGTGACCAGGGCTGTGCCAGCCGAGAAGGCACTGTGAGAGCCGGGGGGAGCAGTGCTGCAGGCTGGCTTCTGCACCCCTGTTCATCCCGCCATCCCTAACCCACTCACTGCACAGTAGCCTCACTGGCCACTGGGCTCCTGCCCCAGGATGGTCCCCCAGTGCCGGCTCCCCACCGCTGTGCACGTGGCTGGCTTCTTGTCATCCTCTGGGTCATCCCGGTCACTTTGGCTAACCCAGCTCCCATTTCACTTCTTCCCTTCCGAGCTCCAGCTGCAGTTTGTAACCAGTTCTTATTTATCTTTTCTCTTTGCTACCAGACCGCACGCTCCATGAGGGCCGACACCAGGTCTGATCTGTGCACCTTGCAGCCTGTCCCATAGCACAGGTGTATCTAAATAGATACCACACTGAGTGAAAGAAGAAATGAATGAATGCAAGGCCGACCCCAAGGACATCTGATAGAGAGGCCGAACCAACCAGAAGTCCTGAGGAGACAGCACTACTCCACCTGGGAAATCTGGGGCGGCTTCATGGAGGAGGAGGCATGGGAGGCTTGGGGATTCTCTGGCTGTGAATTACAGGATGGCCTCCTGCCTCACTGAGATGTCCAAAGACTACTCATTAATTCACAATAAGGGGCAGAATTCTGCTGTAACCAGAATGTTTGTGTACTTAGCTAAGTGTCAAAAGACTTAGGAAACACAGTAGTGTTTAGTAGTTTTCCAGTTAAGCCTGGAATGAGTGCATGGTTGTTGGGCGGGATCTTGGGAAGAGGGGTATATGGGCGCGGCCCATGGAAGCGCTTGGTAGCTACCTCTCTCCCTCCCTTTCATGACACTTCTTTCCAGAGACCATCTTATCTGATCTTACCAAATATTTAGTCAACCTGTTTTCTCTGGGCAGTGCTGATGGGGAGCAATGTATGCTTGGCCTCTGCCTTCCTCTTAGATATACATCTACACCATACCCCCCATCCTATCCTTGACAGCAGGGGAAGAGCATGGCCTGTGGCTTCTGGGCCTCAATGGGCAAGTGTGAAGCTTAGTGACTGAGCAGGTGTGGCCCTGTAGCCTCACAGAGAAGGGCTGGGATGGTCACAGAGACCACGCATGGGAGAGATAGGGCTCCAGGCTTGCTTGCGCCCTTCAGAGGTAAGTGATCATTGCCCTCTGTCCCCCACCGCTGGCTGTTTCCAGTTGGCACCCCTCGAGCACCCACATTACTTCTCAGGGATGAGCAGCAGAGGGGCTGCTTTGTACCCAGTTCCAGCCCTGCCATTCTCCTTGTCCTGCAAATTCTCTGAACCTCTCAGTTCCTTTATCTATAAAATGACAACTCCTTAAATGGACTGCTCTGACTTCCAGAAATTTGCATTAAAAAAATCTATCCACTTTCCTGTCTTGGAAACTAAATGAGATGACTGAGTCCGGGGGTGGGGGAGGGGAGAGTGGAGAACGTGGAAAGCATCAAAATAGGAAAATTGGTTCATCTAATGACAAAAATAGGACAGATGAAACAATCTTCAAAATTCGGAGTGGGGGAGGGAAAGTGACCATCAGCATCATATGAAGGACATTATTAGACTAATATAAGAATATATGAGTCAACTAAATAAACAATTTTGAAGTCAAGAGCAAATGCATGATGTTTTTATGTAGATAGAAATTGCTAAAATTAACTTTATTTTTTTAAAGGTTTTTATTTATTTGACAGAGAGGTAGAGAGAGAGCACAAGTAGGCAGAGTGGCAGGCAGAGGGAGAGGGAGAAGCAGGCTCCCCGCAGAGCAAGGATCCTGATGTGGAGCTCGATCCCAGGACCCTGGGATCATGACCTGAGCCAAAGGCAGACGCTTAACCAACTGAGCCACCCAGGCATCCCTAAAATTAACTTTAAAAGTGTAAATTTTATTAGAGCAAAACCCTGGGAAAGACGCGGGGGGGGGGGGGCGGAAATGTCAATGAATTACACTTCTAAACAATTTGTATCTTTGTAAAAAAAAAATAAAATAAAGCAACAGACTCAAAGAAAAAGGAACTCCTTGTATTTTTTGATTTCCCATCCAGAGATCTCAGATGAAGGTGGTGGGTTTCCACGGGAGCAACATCATGCCAAGGTGTGCAGTAGAGGCTGAGGGAACAGGGATTGGCCACCTCTGAAGACATAACCCTTGGGCTGATCCCACCCACTACAGACCAGTAGCGATGGCCCACTGGGCTGGAAGCTCCTGTTTGCTGAGTCCCCAAGACTCAGGCACATTCAATAGTTTTGTACAAAAGTCCAGGAATGTCCCTCCATCTGGAAACAAATAGGCAGATCCCAATTGAGGTCTGCCGTGGGGGAGACATCTTTCCAAAACAAAGCTAAGCCCCATGCAGGAAAGATGGTGATACAAGGCAGCTCACAGACATGCAAGTTTCACTCTTTTGTTTTTTTCCTCAGAATTTCAAGGAATAGATCATTATCAAGCTATGTAAACTGTCCCAGACACTAAAAAAAAAAAAAAAAAGATGAAACAATACCGATTCATTTTATAAACTAGAATACAGTGTTTGACAGAGATAATATACAAAAAATAAATCTACAAGATGATATCAGTGAATTTACATGTAAAGTTTCTAAATAAAGTAGGTATATGTATCAAATTTCAGAAGGATATTAAAAGGATAATGCACTATGATTAGGTAGGGTATAATCTGGGAATGGTAGGTTTAAAATCTATTAACATAATTTATCAAGATAAAAATAATAAGAGGAAACATGATTGCACCTTTACAATCCTATTAAAATATATTTGCATAAAAATTTCTGGAAAGAAAAATTGCTGAACTAGATTTTACCAAAACAAAAAATTACTGTTCTTCAAAAAATACAGACCGAGAAAATGAAAAGATGAACCACAGACAGGAAAAACTATCTGCAAGTCATACATCTGATAAAGGATGTGTATACAGAATAAAACACAAAAGCTTTTACAACTCAAAAAGAAGATAAACGGCACAGATAAAAAATAGACAAAATATTTGAACAGACCCCTCCCTGAAGATGATACGTGAATGGCCAATAAACACATGAAAACAGGCTCACCATCATTAGTATTAAGGAAGTGTAAATTAAAATAAAAATGAATTATCACTACACATTCACAAAATGGCTGTCATCAAAAGGATGGACAATGCCAAATGTTGGAAAAATGTGGAGGAACTGGAACATTCTCACATTGCTTTCAGAATATAAATAGTGCAACCACTTTGGATAACAGTCTGATAGTTTCCTAATTAAGTTAAACATACCCCTACCACACAGACCAACAATTCTGCTTCTAGATATTGACCTACATGAAATGAAAACATGTTCATGCAAAGACCCATCCAAGCTGGTCCATAGCAACATTACTTCTAACAGCTCAAAGCTGGAAGCAACTCAAATGTCTATCAGGTAGTAAAGAAATAAACAACTGGTGCATTTACCCAAAGGAATACTATGTAACAATGAAAAAGGAATGAATGCCTGGTCCTTGTAGCTGCAGCACAGTAAATCTCAAAAGCCTTATGCTAAGGAAAAGACATCAGACACCAGATACAAAGGACTGTAGGTCACGTGATCCCATTTATCTGAAATTTCTAGAAAAGAGACAGCAGAAGAGCGGTTGCCTGGGTTGGGGTGGGAGCAGAGTGCCTACAGAGGGACACGAGAGCTTTTGGGGGTGATAGAAATGTTCTAAACTTGATTGTAGTGCTAAGTTCCCACCTGTAAAAATTTACAACTTACCCAACCGTACACCTAAAGTGGGTGAATTTTATGATATGTAAATTATACTCCAACAAAGCTACTTTTTAAAGTTTCTGAAAGGACCTGCAGCACACTGGTAAGGTGTTCTCCCTGAGTGATAGAATTAAAGGTAATTGTGTAGTTCTTGGTTGTTTCTTCTTTTCCCTCAATCAGCAAATACTACATTTGTAATGTTCAAGATTTTCCCTATAGAGAACGCTGTGAGAATGACATGAGATACTGTTCCTTGCAGTTCTCGGCAAGGAGTGGGTGCTTGGTAGTTAAAATGTTCCCTCTTTATTCACAAATGCACTTTTGCATTCAAAAATGCAAAGAAGAGAGGTCTTCTTAAGGCCACACCCCATCCAGCCAGCAATGTGATCCTTCCCACACTTCCCAGGGTGGTGTTAGAGCCTCAAGCCCACCTGGGTAACATGATGCCTGAGCCAGTGCCCTTTGGAGGGCATGTCCCTCTCATCATCCAGGCTACAGGAGGAGGCTCTGTCACTGCTCTTACCAGGCTTGCCTGGCACTGACTTTCTTCCCCAGTGATCTGGGGCTCCCACCACTGTTCATTCCCCAGCCAGAGTCATAAAACTGTTGCAGAGAGAGCTGAATTGTTTGGCCCCAAGATGTTATAATGTTGTAACAAATAGAGGCTTCCAGGCTCTGCAGGTAGAGTGAGGTCTGGGTAACTTCAAAATAGAAGAAATTGCCAGCATCTTCATCACTCACCCCCGAGGAGCGGGGTGAAGAACCAGAACCAGAATATTTCAGTTTTGCTGGTGCTAAATCCCAAATCTCTGGAGTCTGGCCATCCTGTTGCTTACTTGAGCAGGTCCTGAGCATCTCTTGGCCTCTGTGTCTTTATCGCTCTGACCAGCTTTTGTGAAAAGAATTTTAGAAAAAGGGAAAGTGCGCTGTCTGTCACAACACACTGTCCAAGTTGTGAGCTACCCTTGCTCTAACTTTTCCTGACCATGCAGATTCTAGCTCAGGTCGGGCATAACCCACCAATAATGGGAACGGTCCGTAAAAAGGGATCTTCTGTGAGGCAGTATATTTGGAATTGCTGGGGGAAAGATTGGGGAGCAGGATAGGAGAGTTTGACAGGAGGGTTTTAGCCCAAAGGAATATCATCAAAATCCTGAAATTGGGCCAGGATGGAATATTAGAGACCGGATTTATCCTCCTGCTGCGAACACCTAGGAAAAGGGAGCAAATGTATGAAACAATTCTTTCCAAACATGGGGCGATGGGCAGCACAGGGCTGTGATCCTTGAGAGAAGAGCAACCGAGCAGGGGAGCCCTGTGGTCAACTTAGCCTTTTGCCTGTGGTCACCCTGGCTTTCTGCCTAGAGGCAAGTTCTAGACCGTGGGCATGAGGAAGGTGGGGAAGTCCAATGGAACTCACAGTCTTGCTGAGTTGAAGGGGTAAAGATGGACGTTTAGGGAAAGCCAAGATGGCTAGAAGTTATAGAACATATCTCTGGAAGAGAGAGAAAGAGCTCCAGAAATCAGCAGAGGAGTCCCCTTGGGTCTTTGATGAGTGTGGGGCCTTGCTTACACAGCATGAAACTCCACAAAATCAGGCAAGGTGTCACTCAGAAGTTGTAAGTTGGACAAGTCCCAGCACTTACGCAGGGCGAGATGTTTGAACACCGATGACAAGAATGGTGAGTCCTCAGTGGTCACCTGGGCATTCAGTGGGACCTCAGAGGGGTCACTCCTAAATATTCCAGCCCCAGGTGGAAGGCTGCTCCAGCTCTGCCCTAGCACATTTCAGAAACCGGCTGAAAGTGATCAAATCCTCTACAAGAAGCTTAATTGCTTTTCAGGGACAAAAATCCAACTCCCTTTAAAGGAAGACAACAAAATCCAGACAGTGAACATAAAATGCACCATGTCCATCATCCACTAAAAATTACCAGACTCCTCAAGGAGCAAAGAGCCGCAGACTGTCAGGAAGAAAAACCTGTCAGTAGGAAGAGATGAGAAACAGCAGAAAGGCTGGAACGGGCAGACAACAATGTTAGAGCAACCGTTCTGTTAAAGCATGTAAAGGAAAATAGGACCCTAATGAAGAGGGAAGCATAAGATAAACAGGAGCCCATGGAAGTCCAGAGATTTAAATTATACAATATCTGAAATGAATATTTCACTGGCTGGGATTAACAATGCATCAGATACCGGAAGGGAAAAGATCAGTGAATTTGAAGGCTTAGCAAATGAATTTATCTACAATGAAGCACAGATACTGTAGACTCAGCAGAGTCTCAGCGAGCGTTAGGCCAGGATCAAACAGCCGAGCATGAGCGTAAAAGGGAGGGAGGCAGGAAAGTATCTGGCAAAAATAATGGCTGAACATTTTTAAATTTGATAGAATGTATAAACCCACAGACCCCCTAAAGCTCGTGGAAGATAAACACAAAGAAAACCAAATGACAATACATCAACAACAAGTTGCTGGGGAAAAAAAAAAAAAAAGAATATATATATATATAAAGACAAAATTGCAAAGCAGCCAGAGTAAAAAAGAAGTGTTGCATACCAAGCAACAAAACACTGCAATTGTTTTGAAGGAGTGAGTAGAGAGAGGGGCTGGGAGGATGAGCAAGCCCAGATCACACCAGCCCAGGGCAGCTGGGGTTTGGGAGACCACAATTTGCAATAGAGCACACCCGCATGTAAGAGGGATTTTTTTGTTGTTAATTTTTCTCTTGTTCTCACCCTGAGTTTGTAGGTTCAGAAGCAGAGATGCTCCTTCTAAAGAAAGAAAGTCTTCATCCTCTCTTATCAGCCACCAACCCGGAGAAGACACCTATCAGGGAGCTGGCTGCTCTCCAAATTTCCCTGCCTGGCTCACTGCTCTTAAAATACCCTCGGTCACAGACGCTTCTAGAATGTGAGCTGACCTGGAACACTTTGCGTCAAGGGCAACAAAGCTTTCAAGTGGTTTCCTGGAACAAGAAAAAGAGAGAGAGAGAGAGAGAGGATTTTGAAATGAGACTTAGCGGATCCCATAAGAGGCACAGGACAGAGAGGTTGAGCTTGGAAAGAATGCTAACTGCATGCATGCCGCATTTCTCTGAATCCTGTCTTTTCACCTATAAAATGGGGGCCGTGGCAGCCCCCTTGCAGAGTGCATGCAAGGAGGAATCTAGATTCCATCTGTAAACTGGGGGGCCCAGGGCGCGGATACAGTGAAGACGCAGTAGACACAGCACCCCCCTTCTGCTTCTATTCAGGAGTGTCTGGCCCCAGGGGCAGTGGCACCTGAGCGTCAATGATCCCACCACATACTGCAGATAACTTATTACAGATGACTCTGAACATCTTTCTTAACCTCTCTGGACCGTTTATTGAACAAGGATAACTGAAGTCACCACACAGGCCCATGACAAAGACTAAAGGTGTTCACATCTGCAAAGCACCCAGCACAGCATCTGCACATAATTGGGGCACATAATTCTCGGACGGTACTTCCTCCAGCTTCCTCAGCTGAAGGAATTGTTGAGAATTCACAAAGGCGCCTGGATATCCCTCCTGTTGTTTCTCACATCACACAAGTAGCTGGCCATTCTGTCTTCTTATATCCCTCCTATTTCCCCTTGGCCGACATCCCACAAGCTGACTTCCACAGGGGCTGTGAAATTCAAAAGGAAAACTAATCCTCTGTGTAGATTAGCGGATGACATTACAAAGCAAAGACATCATCTTGTCAGGCACCCCCGATGGCATTGTTGCCGTGATGGGCTCCCTCCCGCCCACCACCCTTCTTGTGTTGATGCATGCCCTTGGTCTGGTACCTACTAAACTACCCAGTTTCCAGAGACGTAACACCAGATGGCCCGGGGTTTAGGTGAGGAGCCCAGAGCAACCCACTGGGTCCAACAGCAGACACGCTGGTCAACAATCTTATGTGGACACGAGGCTGGTATTTGACACTAGGCACGCAGAAGCCATTTCTGGGGTTCTGCCTCACAGCCCAATGACCCACCTTTGATCTCAGCCCCCTGAGCAGTCCTGGGCCTGCCCAGACTCCACTGGTCCCGGCAGCTTCTCCTGCAAGTACAGCTGAGCAGCTCTGTCCCTCTCTTCAGATCACTCAGCCTGCACACAGAAGACAGCAGGGAACTGCCATCCCTGGTGGTGACCCTCAGATCAATGGGACTGGGGCCAGAGCAGAGCTGCCCCAGCTCCCCAGCCTTCCCTCAGCCAGCTCAGAGGCATCCTCTGTGCTTCTCAGAGGTCTTGGTGAAGCTGGGCTCTGCCACGCATGAAAGCACCTGTCCACCTCACCCTCCCTGCTCATTTGTGGCTGATTTCCACTAGCACCTCCCAGATAACCCACTGGCACCCCAGTCCTTGAATTAGCATCTGCTTTGGGGAGAGTACAAACTAAAACAATCTGCCAACCTCTTCAAGAATGGTCCTTGGCTCCACAATATATAGTGCACTCTGCAGACGGGAGCGGGCATCTCAGGCCCAAACCCTGGATCTGTGAGGTTCGGGCAGGGCCTCTGTTCCCGTGTCTGTATAATGGGCTCCTTGCAGAGGGTGCTCGCCAAAGCTCCTGTCACCCCTGAAGTTCTGAGTCTTAGCAGCTGGTGTCTCTGGACAGTGCCGTGGGCGCTGAAGTCCCTTCTGGGGGCTCAGGTCTCAGCCACCACTCTGCAGCTAGGCGTCTGGGTGACTTGCTGGTGACTCTGCTGCCCATCCACTTCCAGGCCCTGTGGCCCTGCGGAGACAGAGCTGAGGCCGAGCATCCGGTGTACTGCCTGCACTGTGGCCATTTCACATCTGCACCGGGGCAGAGAGGCGGCCTGCGGCCCCGGGCAGAAGCTGTGCTCTGGAGATCAGCCTCCCAGACATTCACATCAGCCCACTCAGCAGACCTCACCCCCAGACTCGGCTCGTCTTCAGGCTGCGGGTACGGGGACACCGGCTCAGGCCGCCCGTGAGACAGTGGCTTCATCACAGCCTGGGAAGCTGTAAGAGCACTGGGGTCCAGGCCTACTTCTGACTTACGGGCTCATTCATTCAACCAGCGCCTATTTAAAAAACCCATTTTCTTCCAGCCACTCGATAGGATCTGGGTATAGAGCAAAGAATAGTTCCGCTCACAGGAGTCACAGTCTCCAGGGTTCCAGCCACACAAGTGGGTCGGTTGCAGGAACAGGGTGGTGAGTCGGGGGGAGGAGTGGGAGGGGTGGGGAGCAGAGGGGACGAAGGAGGTACAATGTTATCAGATGTTTGCGTGTCCCATCCCACATCTTCTTGGCCCGCCATTTGTTCTGGCAATTGCTGCAACAATCAGTGGCCCTCAGATAGGGCCTGACGGTACCAAACCCCGGCTGCACCATGTCCTCCAGCCTCTGGTCCCAGGGCCTGTCTGACAACCACCAGAGGGAATGTCAGTGAGCTGCTCATCCACACTGATACGTGTGAGCAGGCAACCCACGCTGAGCCAACCGGACCCCTGGGGGACATGAGCTGCTGGCCACTACCTGGGGTACAAAATTCACAGACATATTCCAGAAGTTTCCTCTGAGCAGCCCCAGTTGCTGGCAGCTGTAACCAGCTCAATGACACATTTCACGGACTGGCTTCTCCTTTCCTGCACTGCTCTTTCCAGTCTGCCCACCCTGAGATCGTTTCCCCAAATAAAATACCTGCAGGCAAGCCCTTGACCTAGGAGTTAGTGGAGGGGACTGGGACTGGGGAGGGGGAGGTACAAGCCTTGAGAGGGTGGGCAGGAAGAAGGCCTGGAGCAAGTGACTCCTGAATCCTGAGCAGGGGTAGATGAGGTGAAGAAGAAACTGAACGGGGTCCCCCATTCCTGGCCGAGGGGCACACTACCAAGAGCCAAGTGGTAGATGGAGGAGAATGTGGTGCCTCTCGTGAACTCTGAGTGGTTCACTCAGGTGAGGAGAGCTGGTGAGAGGTGACGCTGGAGAAGGAGGCAGGTTCTGATCATGATGACCTTGAACGCCGGCTGGGCACTTCAGTCCGGAGGCACAGAGGAGTGCTGGAATAAGAACACAAGGCACGGCCTTTCTGCACAGGGGCCTGTCCACATCTCACCTGATACTGTGCCAACCAAGAGGCAGGCACTGTCACCAAAGCTCGCTGGGTGAGCTGCTAGTGTTTCCCCATGTCCAGGGGAAGAAACTGAGGCACAGAGAGAGTAGGGCACCTGACGACAGGCACATAGCAAATAAGAGGTGGAGACAGGTTGTGGGTGAGGGTATAGGGTTCCAGAGGCCATGCTTTTAGTTACCAGGCTCTGCAGCCTCCTTCAGCCTCCTCGCACACTACTCTTTGCTTAGATCAAGGGCTCTCAACCCTGGGACAGTTTGCATGCAGGAGATGTTTGGCAAAGTCCGGAGATATTTTTGGTCACAGCTAGGTGAGGATGGTGCTGCTGGCAGCTAGTGGGTAGAGCCCAGGAGAGCTGCTAAGTGCCCTACAATGCATAGCACAGACCCCTTCCCCTCCCCCCTCCCGGCAACAGCCAAGAACCATCCAGATCCACATGGCAGTCTCACCACGGAAGCCGAGAAGCCCTGCTCTAGACGGTGCTGTCTGCGCCCACAGCTCCTCGCTCTGCTTCATCTCCTCTCGTGGTTAGAGCTGAACGGCAGGAGGTCAGGACCAAGGGGAGAGAAAGGGAGGTGGGAGGAAGCCTACCAGCCAGTGGGAAAAAACCCCTGCTGTCCTTGGTGCCCCTGGTGCTTTCCTAACCGCAGTGGCACCAGAAGGGGCGTGTTCCTGCTAATGAATTAAGCACATTTAATAATTCAGCACAAGGGACGTGACAGACAGAAGCTCTCTGTGCTGACCCAAACATCCAGGGGAACAGGGCGTTTTGAATTGGGAGGATCTGACGTGTCATGGAAATTCCACCATGGGATCATCAGAGCTGTAAACCCCAGATCCGGGGAGGGCAGAGCCGGGCGCTGCCTTCCAGCTCAAGAGGTCAAAAAGACCTCCAAGTGACTTTATGAAATGGACATTTTTGACATTTCCAGCAAAGTAAAGAAAAACAGGGCCCTAGTGGGAGTTGTAGAGCGCTGGACCAGGCAGAGCCAGCGGGATGGGGTCATGGCCTCAGCAGGAAGGAAGCCCCACGGGGCCTGCCATTCCTCCTTCCAGTCTCTGACAACCTCCCCACTGGTAACCAGGGGGTTATCCATTGACCAGTTTAGTTTTCACATTCACAGATGGACAGTATGAGCGTCCGTGGTCTGACAAATGGGAGCGTGCAAGGCTTTCCTAGGAAACCCATCTGCAGGGTGTCTGGGTATCTGGGTATCTGGGTATCAGGGTGGTGAGCCGGCTAACCCTGGCCACGCCTGTCTGCACCACCCACATCCACCACCGTGGCCCCGGCGGCCATACCAACACTCACTTGTGTGTTCAAAGCCACAGCCCCAGAGTCCCAGCACTCACCAACACACGCATGTTCCTGTAGCCCCTGTTGGGTACTGTCCCCGATAAACAAAGCTGGACACTGGCTAATGGGGTAAGGACAGATTTACTCAGTAATAACCACTACAATAGGAAAAAGACCTAGCATGAACTGAACTGAGCTTCCACCTGCACCGAGGGGATTGGGCATTTTAAAGGGAGCCTGAGGGAGAGGGAGAGCGTTCTGAGCAGGGGCTCAGGAGAGTCAGGGAAGTGCAGATGACAAAAGGCAGGAAGGGGGTCAACACCACATGGACCCCCTCCAGATTCGCTGCCTGGTGCTGGCACAAGTTAGGCTCCTCCCCTCCCACAGAAGGTGCGAGGTGGGACCCTCTTTTCAGGGCATGACTGGGACTGTCTTTTCTTCTGGTAGCCTCGAGCTTTCCCACGCTCTGAAGGGGGCCAGAGTCACCCTAGGAATGCATCCACGAGCCACTAGAAACTATGTTCGTGTTTGTTCAGGTCTTCACAGGCCACGGTTGAGACCTAGTCAAGAAGAGGGCTCGGAGGAGCCTGGCTGGGCTTTGGTCAAGGAGAGGGTCCCTGTCAGTACCCATAAGCTATCAAAATACCTGGACACCCATCATGGTAGTCTTACTTCTCAGACTCCTGTGTACTCCCCGAGGCGGCTCCAAGAAGACCACCCATGCTGCTTCCTGTTTTCATGTCGACATCGACCCTTCTGGTCCGTTGGCCCAGCCACCCTGACATGAGAATCCATCCAGATCACATGGCATGGCTAGATATGTGGTGCCTGAGGCCACGTCATGGCTGCTAACTGAAAGCCAGCCTACTCAAGAACCATCGTGCACACGGCCTGAAGTCGGCCCAGGGTCAGCCTTCCCTCAGAGCAGCTCCCCGTTCTGGGGAGAGGAGCTCCCACCCGCTTTCCATGCCAAACCCACCTCTGCAGCCCTCCCCAGACAGGCTTGGGGGGCGGATCTTACCAATCGGACTGACGCACCTGCAAGACACAGGCTGGGCCTTGTTCCTGGTGAGTGGGCTCACTGTGATGAAGGACCCACATCTCTGCCTGGCCTCTGGTACACCTCTTACTGCAGATCGAGGGAGGCTCTGGCCCCTCAAGGCCAGCCACCCCTATATCCTGGGGGTCCCATTGCCTGTGTCCTTGGGGCTGGTCTAAATTGGCATGCACCTCTCCTCCGTGGCTGGTTATGTTGGTGTGCCAATTGGGCAAACAGCAGAGATATAAAATAATAACCCCTTCATAAGACAGACGTTTATTTCTTTCTCACATCACTCTTGGAATGTAGGAAGTCAGGAGTTCCTGCTGGGGTTTCTCTCCGTCAAGGTTCCTCTGTCTTGTTGTTCTACCAGGCGGAGCCTCCACTCCTAAGACCATCTCAAGGTCCCAGAAGGCTGGTACAGCACCAGCCAGCAGGCCCCACCAGCAGCTCACAGGAAAGGAGGAGAGAATGTTGTGTCTGCAGGGGAAGCTAAGGGCCCGAGCCCACTGTCTTTCTAGGAAGGTCCTGGAAGTGGCCATGCCGTACTTCCATTCACATCTCAGTGACAAGATCTTAGCTAAGCATCAGGGGAAACTGGGGAATATGATCTTTCATTTGGGTGGCCAGTGCCCAGATAAGAATGGGGGGGGCTGTTACCAAGGAAAGAAGGAGAAAGGGTTTTAGGACATAAATAACAACCTCTGCTCGGTGGGTGGCTTGAGCCAGGGTCTGCCCCCACTGAGTCTGCCAATTTGCTCTCTTCCTGTGCACAGCTGAGCAAATAGTGGTACCAAAAATTTGGCTGCCAGGGTGAGGAAAGTAGGAGGCCCCACTCAGACCTCCACATCTTAGCCGCATGCTCGCAGCTGGCCTCCCTCCAGAGTTCTGCGCTGGTGGGTAGGTGTTCTCGAAAGCAGCCCTGATTCCCACGCCCCTCTGGCCCTGGGTTGTGGCTCTCCTGGGCATTCTGGGTGCCCCACTGATACCAATCCACCCCTCTGGGCCCTCTGCCTGGAATTCTTCCTCCAAACTTTCCCATGGTTAACTCCTTGTCATTCGGGTCTCAGCCTCCTCCTTAGACCTCCCCTGGCTCCATCTACCTTGAGCCATCATGGTCTATGCCCCATTCTGTCTTCTCAGCTGTGCCGCTCTCCACTTGTGGTCATCCAGCTCATCTGATTTGTTCTCCATCTCCCAGCTCTGTAAATAAACTCCAGGATGTGTTGATCTTGCCCCTGTCTATTCCCTTCAGCATCTAGAACAGTGTCCAGTGCTTACGAAGTGATCAATAAATATGTCTGAATGAATGGTTGATAGATTAATAAGTGAGTGAGGGAATGCATGAATGGATGGACTGTTCAGACCCTTCCTCTGACACTCACCGATGTGAGCCTTGTTCCTCCTCGCTACAGCCTGCTGCCCAGCTGTTCCACCGCCAGAATGTTCTCCTTTCCAGGTAGGTTCGCGAGGGAGTCTTGAGCTCCCTGGCTGCCCCTGCCATGCCCCAGGCAGCATGGGAACCTGAACAGAGGCAGCTCTTGGCCCTCAATTTCGAGGTTCTAGGGTCTGCTCCACCACCCACCATCTGGATGATTGGGAGGAAGTGACTTGACTGCTCCTAGCCCCACTTCCCACACTCTAGCAGAGGAGTGAGCCACTGTCTTCACCTGGTCACTGGGCTCAGAGGCCATGGGTGTCTGACTCCAGGACAAGGTAACGTTTTCATGCGGGTTCCCCCCTCCTCCTCGGGGTTCCTGAGACCAGCCTTTGGCCTCTTCATGACAAAGTTTCATGATTGTTCATCTAAGGGGAAAGACTTTGGCATGTTCTAACCCTGTGGGTTAGAGTCTCAAGAAGAACCCACTTTTCCCCACCTCGAGGAAGGAAGGTTTTAGGCATGATGAAAAGGGCTCGGCACTTGGGATCAGTGCAACAAAACCAGTTCACCCCACTCATTGTGTGACTTTATACAGGCATCTGCCCACCCTAGAGATCCCCAACCACCCTGGAGACACCCATCCATCAACACTCAGCACAAATGTCCTCTCTGTCTCCTACCTGGACAAGTTAGAATACCCCTCTTTCTTCCATAATACTTTGTACATTCATCTATTACAGTGCTTACCTTGCTGACAATGGCTAGCTCTTTACTGCATTTATTCATCCATCCATCCATCCATTCTCCATCCATCCATCCATCCTCTATCCATCCGTCCTCCATCCTCCATCCATCCTCCATCCTCCATCCATCCTCCATCCTCCATCCAGTCAGCAAGCATTTTCTAAGTATTAGTTACTACTAGAGAGAAAGAGACAAACAAGGGCGTGATCTTGACTCCCATGGACCTCAGCCCATGCCCCGGAAGTGGGGGTAAACAAGAATGGGCTGGCCAAGAGGGGCACTGACCGAAGATCCTCTGGGGCAGCTGGGCTCGGGGTTTGAGAGCCTAGGCATCAGGCAAGGAGGGGAGATGGCCCCTTAGGGAGAGAGGAGCGGACACTGGGCGGGAGGCAGTGCCTGGCACAAGGCAGCTGCTTCTTACACAGCCATCACCCAGTGGCAGGGTGAGTTAAATGAAGCGTGATAACAAAAATATGATTATTTTGGGGAACTGTGCTACGTGCTGTACCCACGTTAGTCCCTTGAATTTTCTGAAGTCCGGAATTTTCAGAGGGTGACTTATCTCTGCTTTACAGATGAGGAGACAGGTGAGTACTTTCTAGGAAAATGTCCCAAGGCCATACAGCTAGTGAAAGACAGCATCAGCGCTCAGGCGAAGAGCGGCTGACTCCAGAGCTCTTGCTCTCACCCCCAGGCTGCACACCAGCCAGCAAGTAGTCCCACACGGAGAGGAAGAGGGGTGGGGAAGAGTGAGGGGCCGGGAGCTCTGCAGTGCACCATGCCCAAGGCAAGGGGGAGCCATTGAAGGTTATTGAGAAGAGGAGGATCACATCTGATGCTTAACCTGGACTGGGGGCTCTTAGGAAGCAAAAGCTGGGTGTTATTCATCTCTAAGCCCTTAACCCCCACCCCCCCCAACACACAGCTTAGCACAGAGAGTGTTTGCTGCATGACTGAGAAAAAATCAGAGAATTCTGAATGAGTAAAGCAGTGTGCTGTTGTCAGACTTTGGAATCAAAGTATATCTGTGAGGATTAGATTTAGCAGTATGTGATAGAAATCCCATAATAGTGGCTTAAACAAAATGAAGTTTATTATCTATTTTGTAAAGAAGTCCATAGGCAGTCTAAGGTTGGTACAGTGTTTCAAAAAGGTGAAGGACTAAATCTTCAATTTTGCTGTCCTACCCTATCTATTCTGTAAAGAAGTCCATAGGCAGGCAATCTGAGGTTGGTACAGTGTTTCAAAAGGGTGAAGGACTAAATCTTCAATTTTGCTGCCTTACCTTCAATTTTGGCTCCTATTGTGTGGTCCCTTCAAGGCCCAGAATAGGTGCTGGGGTTCCAGCCATTATATCACCATTCCAGGTAGCAGGAAGCAGAAAAGGAAGACGTAGAATCTGCCCCGGCCCTTTTAAGAGACTTCCCAAAGTTGCCATACAACTATATGTCATTGGTCAGAACCCCTCTAACACCAGGGTGGGAGCGATAGCGGTCCTTCAGCTGCAGACACTGCTATCCTGAACACATGCTGTTCTTAAGGAGAAGAGGGAGAATGGATGCTGTTGAAAGCAACCAGCAAAGTCTGCTACTAGAAGTAAGTGGCTTTGTGCAAACCTGCGTGCAGATGGCATCTCTTCCTGGGGAAGGAAATGCCCCTTCACCTCCTGGGGAAGCAGTTATCTTCGGGAGCGCCAAGAAGAGGGGTGTGTGACAGCTATTTGAGGAGATTACATCTGCCTGATAAATGGAAGCCACTGAACTCCAATGATTGCCCGTGAGGATGGAAGATAGGAGCTCCTGGCTGGTTCTGGGCTGCCGTTCCCAGTAGCGGAGCCTCCTTATCGCTGCCGGATTGGGGACTGCTTGACAAGACCCATTAAAGGGATCCGGCTGGGATTCCTTTAGTGCCCTGGAGTTGGGTGTTCAGAACCGGCTACTTTCTGACAGAGAAGATAACAAGGCCTGGGCCACCCCAGGCACACTGGAGAGTTCAGAAGCTTACCCCAGGGCTGGGTCCCCCATCCCCTGCCACCTGCAGAACTCCCACATCGCAGCCCACGACATACCGGCCAAGTTCAAAGGCACCTTCCACAGTGGGGTGAAGACACCATGCAGAAGTCCCGGGGGGCAGTGACTTGCCCACTCCCCATGCCCAGGCAGACAGACCTGCGGGGTGGTGCCAGGAAGCCCCAGGAGACGGGGAGCTCCTGAGGCTGGAGATGGCACACAGGAAACGTGAGCCATTGGCGGGCATTCGCTGAAGGTCATGAGGTGGTGCACCCAGGTTTGGACCTGACTCCTTGATGGTGACAATTCTGGGTTTCCGTGAACTAAAGCCAGGATGCCATCCATAGGAGGGGGCTCATGGCTGGATTCTTCTCCCTTCGCTCCTGGGTCCCCTGCCAGTTTGGCCAGAGGCCATTTCCTGCCTGCGCCACAGTAAAACCCAATAAAATCAGGCTGGGATTCTGGTTCTGAAGAGAGTTTTCAACAGTCCTTCATTTGTTCCTAAGCGGCAAAGTGGGCCTTATTATTGGGGTGCAGAGAGGGTTGAGACATCTGTCCAAGCTCTCCAAGGTGTGAGGGGTGAGGCTGAAACTAGGATGTCTAACATTCAAGGAGGAGGCCATCCCTAAGACAAGGGCACTTTGGAGGAGGAGCTCCTCTCCCAGTGGGCCTGCACCCCTTTTCCTCTGGCCCTTCAAGTCCAGACCCAGCAGAGACCATTCATGAGACATGGTCAGAGCCTGCCTGGACTCACCCCAGGGAGGTCATCGCTTCCTGGTCTCAGGTGCCTACCCCAGCTTCCCAACCCGCAGGCCTGGACAGGTGGCACCTGGGCTAGACACCGGTGGAATCCAGGCACTTGGCCACCTTTGTGCTCAGCTGGTGTGAGTCGGCATCATCCTCTGCTCCTGGTCTCTCTGCGGGTTCCCAGGGGAATGACAGGATGTCATCCATCTCTGTGCTGCCTGGCAGACGAGGAGGAAAGGCAGATGGCAATAAAGGCCAGCCATAGCCCCCAGGTGCCCGCAACAGGATTGAGGAAGATGGGGCCTCCCCAGTCCCTGCGACCCCCAACCAGCAAGGGCACCCGAAGTTCCAGCCCAGCAAGCTTATTCTTTTCTAATGCAAACATTCCCATAAGGGGTGTCACCCGGAGTGCCGAAGGCCTTAACCTCCTCATCTGTAAAATAGGTATGAGCATCCCTCCCGCTCAGGGTGAAGAGGCGTGAGAGCCTGTAGGAGAAATTGCAGTGTCATGGCTGGGACAAAGTATGGCCCCAAAGTGTTTGGGATTGTGGGTCTGAGCCTTGAGCGTGGCAGCTTTTGGGGTCCAGCCAAGGAAGAACAGTTGAGGTGGGGGAGCTCCCTGTGTCCCTCGCAGGGCCATCCTGCCGCCATGCCCCACCCCCAATGCCTGTGCAGCCTGTCTATCCATCCACGGAGGGTTCTGAAGCGGTGGCCTCATCTTTGGGGGCTGCCAATGGGTAAAATTGGGTGCCATTGGGTGGGGGAAAGAAGCTGGCCAGAGAGCTGCAATTGGGCTTTGTGGGCAAGAGATGGAAGCTACCCTGAGTGGGGTGCCCTGAGCCGGAAAGTGAGACCCAGTGACTATAGAACCACCACCTCCCTCCCCAAGCACCTGCTGTTGCCATCATCATTCACTCAGTCTTTGACCAGCGTGCTTTCTATTTTGTAAAGCCATTGCTCATCCTTGCTCTAGTTTGACCCACTCTAAGGCACATATGATAACCTATTTTACAAATGAGAAAAGTGAGGTTCAGAGGAGACCCCATCATTCGTAAGGGATGAACAGGACAGATTCCCCTTTACCTTGTGTTCTCTACATGCAAATGACAATATCTGGTCCCAGAAAAGGAAAGACCACACCTGTCGAGACACTGGAAGGAAAAGAAATTAAGTTTACCAAAGGAGCTGAATACCATTTGTGTGTGTGTGTGTGTGTGTGTGTGTGTGTGTGTGTGTGTGTGTTATATGTAGAGAGAGACGGTAAGAACCAGTGATTAACTCCTGCTGGACATTCTGTTAACAAATGTATTTTGTGCTTCTGAGGGTTTTCTACATTTTTTATAATATTACTTTCATAATTAGATCTAAAAAAAGGAGCAATAAGCACTATTAAAATAATTTTAAATAATGAGAGGGCAATTGTGTTGTAGGGAAACCAGCATGGATTTGGAATTAGGAAGCTTGGCTTCCAGCTTCCAGCTCTGAGTCTCTCCCTGCTTAGTTGTGTGACCTTGGCCCTGCAGCTTCCCTCTCTGGACTTGAGTTCCCTCTTCTACAACTCAAACATTGGCCCGGGAGCTCCTGTGGAGCCTTTCCCCCACTGGCTCTCTGTCTTGTGAATAGTCGCTTCTAAGGAGAAAGCAGATCAGGGATTCCTCATCTGAAGCCCTAAAATCCCCGACATCCAGACCTGCCCCCTCTCTCTTGGGGATCTGGTCAGGGCACGGCCACAGCCACTCCCTGCTGCAAGGAAAGACAGAAGAGGCAGGTCCCTGTGAATCTGACAAGTTGTTTCCAGCTGCTGCTAACATGTCATTAGCAGGATTTTCCTAAACCTTACATCCACTTTCTAAAGTTGTGCAGACCAGGCACAGTGGCCCTCTTGTCCTCCTCTGAGGCCCTCCAGGACTCCGTGCCTGAGGAGGAAAGAATGCATGCTCGGATTTCTGAGCAGAGCCCTGCCTCTCCTAACTGGCTCCTTGCAGGTTACGGTTTAGAAGCCTCACCGAGACGTCTGGACGCGCTGATCCCTGCTTTCGCTGTGGGGCTGTGTCTCTACTACTTCCAGATGTTTACACAGCTGGCTGGATTACTTAACTGCGTTGACATCATACACCTTGATATTTCCTCTACACAGAAAGGGTTCAGATGGGAAAGAAATTGGCTATTGAGAAACCGTGCGCTGCAGAACTAACCGAAATACCGTTCCAACTCACCAAGGAGGATTTGCTTGCATGCACAGCCCCCACACAAGTGCATGGGCCTCGCTTTCCCCATCTGTAAATTGGAGGGGTGGGTTTGGACTGCTTCAGGGTTCCTTTGGGTGCACAGGGTAGATGTGAAGTTGACAGATTTTGATCCCGAGTCCTGGAATGGACTACTGATTTTATTCAACTGGTAACTACTCATAGAGCACCGGCGATGAGCCAAGTGATGGGGTAAGACTAGGTTGACACGAAGATGGACATACAGATGCACTAGTGACTGTGTCCGAGTGATCCCAGCATTGTCAGGCTCTGTGCCAAAACTTGTGGCCAGGGTCCCCTTTCTTAGGCTGTGTTTCTCTTCCTGTTAGAGATAAAGGGATCAAAGCTTGGAGATGCTAATGAGTTCACCTAAGGTCATAAAATCTGGTGCATCCAGGAATTCCAACCCACATGGGATTGATTCCAGAATGCACACCCCTAAGCATCTCTCTGTATGGCTCTCCAAACATTTTCTGCCCTCACAGAACTTTTTGTCCAAAAAGGGCTGTAAGTCAAGTCAAGAGTGAACACCTATACTACCGGAACTGGCAAGTGCCACAGCCAAGGCATGCATCAAGTGCTAGGAGGGCCCTGGCCTTGTGGGAAAGGCTGCTTGGAGAAAGGGCCATTTGCACTGGGCTTTGAAGGCTGAGCAGGAGTCCGTCTGGCAGAGGCAGCTTGTGGGAAGACCTGCACTGTCACTAGCTGATGGCAGGGGGCAGGCCCTGCACAGGCTGCTTCCACAACCTTTTCATTTGAGGCACAGCAGCGGGTCCTGGGTCTGGATGACGCCCTGTGGCCAACAGCGGCTTCTCGGCACAGCATCTCCCTGCCCTTCAGCTCTGTAAGGCCAGGCTCGGGGCCTGCCTGGGTCTGCGCCTGGCTCCTGGCACTGAGCAGGGCACAGTCTGTACTCCCTGGACAAGTCCACTTTGGTTCTGCAGGACCTAGTCCGCCAGCGGCTGCAGCGACGGCATAAACAGCTACCACTTGTTGGGGTTATGTGCCAGGGGCTATGTGAAGTCCTCTCTGTGCCTCATCTTCTTTAATCCGCCCAAAGCCACGGTCTGAGTAAGGAGCTATTATTTTCCCTACTTGACACATGAGGTTAAATAACTTGTCCAAGGTCACACAACGAGCAAGTGGTGGAGTCGGGATTCATGCCCAGGCCTGTGGGACTTCAAAGCCCATGGCCTTAACCCCTCTGCCACCGGTTTCTCTTTGTTGTGGCCTCGCTGCCCCCTTCATCCCCCAGGGAGAGGGGCTCTTGCAAGCGGCCCCGAGGTACCACAAACCTTTCCGGCACACCCTGCCCCTTTGTCCTCCCACATCTGTTTATCATTTCCCTCCCGCGCCGGAGCCGGCCGGGTCCTGCCTCCCGCCTCGCCGTAATTCAGATGTCGGGGAGGATGGAAGCCAGGGCCTGGTGACTGAGCCTCTGAACTGGCCGAGTAAGGACAGCCTGGTGCACCCTCGCGTTTGTTTTGTCAGCCTTTAGCATGCATTTGTCAGAGGTGGGGACTCACGGATGCCACCCAAGCCTTCCCAGGCTTCCCGCCCTGGCTGGCCAGATAGCCCCGCGCCGCTGCCCTCAACGCTGGGGAAGGTGAGACGAAGAGCGCCCTGCCTCCGCCCCCCCCCTCCTCTCCCAGATACCACTGCCTGCCTCCCCCCACTCTGCTGCAAGCCTCCACCAGGATGGAATGCCTCATTCCCTTCTGAGCAAGAACAGGGGCAGCTCTGGAAAGTTCCGAAAGCAGCTTTTTTTTTTTTTTTTTCAAAGCACACTCTCTAAAACGTTCACCCTGAGAAATGTCCTGCAGAAGAAGGCGGAGGGGAAGGGGAGGTAAGGAGGGGGCGAAGGAGAAGGGGAAACAGCAACAGTGGCAGCTTAGTGGAGATGCTGTGTGCTCTGTCCTGCTCTTGCAGGTGTCCCCTGAACACTGGAGCCATGCAGGCACTGAGAAGTCCTGCAGCATTTCCCAAGTTATGCTTTATCCTAAGAGCCCTTATTCTGAATGTGAGAACACAGTCCAAGGCTGGAGGGGACACTGAGACTCAGGCAGGAGACACCTCCTAGAAGGGTGCACACCCACCAGCAGAAGACCCCCTTCTCTGGAGACTTGTGTGGTGTGGAGCCCCTTCCCCTGCTACATGCTCTGGGCTTCTCTCACTGATGCGCCTCCTCACCTGTTCAGGGATTCCCAGATCCACTCAGCAACCCCAGAATGGACTTGTCCTGGAAGTCCAAGGGTGAAAATAAGACCAGTGTGGGGACAGCTACCGGGAAGCAGGGGTGGACTCTTCACAAGCATGTTCCACTTCTGCAGAGCTGCTCAGGACTGTAGGAGCCCCCCATCACTGAAGGTATGCAAAGCCAGACGGGCTGGCTGACTGGGGAGCTAGCCCCTTCCTACCCTTCGATTCTAGGACACTGGGAATGCACCCAGGGAAAAATGAGTAGCCCTGGCTAGGCCTTCCAGGAGCAAGGACCGGTGACAGCCCCCACCTCATCTCAGCACACAGATCTGCTTCCATGTCTGGTTCCCCAGCCAGAAGGGCGCGCAGGGACCTTTCCTATGTGTATCTGTCCCCAGTGCCTGAATATGTCTGGTCCATAACAGGAACTAGTAAGTGTGAAATTTAGGTCAGTGGCTGTTACAGGTCAGGATTTCGGGGAAGCAGGCTCTGAGCTGGAGATTAGTGTAGGATGTTAATTAGGGGAGGTACTCAGGATTCATACCTGCAGGAAGAGGGAAGAAAGTAGGAAGGAGCTGAGGGAGAAATCGGGCAGGATGATGTAGTCCTGGCAAAGCCTCAGCTGGCCCCGTGGGCACCCCCGAAGCTGGCGGCTCTTCAGAGTGGTTCTGAGTTTAAGCAAAGGGACTGGGCTCCTCTACTCCAAGGTGGCTGGTCAGTGAATGTAGGTTGTCCCAGGGAGGGGTGTGACCTTGACAGTGCGGCTTTCTTTAGCCAAGCTGATTCCTAAAGAGGGCTGACCGTGGAGTGTGCTCAGCCGATCCCCTTCCCAGCAGCTGGAGAAGAAAGTCCGTCAGTCCTGCAGGGGAGACCTGCACATCCGGGACAGGTCACTGCGACCCCTCCCCCATAGCCTGGCCACCCATTGATCCCAGCTGCCTGCTCTCCCATTTCCTCCTCTAATTTCCCTTAGTGCAGGCCAGGGGCTCCTCCAAGGGGCAACCCTTGCATGGCATTGTTGGGGCAGGATGTGATCGTGCTCTGTGTTCAGCCTTGGACTCCAGAGGCATGGAACAAAGAGAGCCCTAGGCTGTCCCCTGCAGGATACACACCTGGGCTCCCCCTTGATCACGTGGCTTCTGCAGGCAGAAAGGCACATTTGAGACGCCCCCCACCCTCCACCACCACCCAGGTCCTGCTTCTCTGGGCTTTGGACTCAGACTTTCAATACTTAGTTTCTTTGCACCCTTAACCCCAAAGAAGCTCTAGCCCTTCCCCGCCTCACCTGCTGCCTATTCTGGACCTAGCCCAGCAGGCCTGCTATGAACGAGGAGGACAAGCACCCACAGCCCCTGCAGCTGTACTGAGGGGCACCACTTGCTTGTGGAGAAATTGAGCTTTGTGGGACCGCTAGCTCAAGTTTAAGAGCATGGATAATTGTATGCTCTTATGTAGGGTCCTGTGTCCAGTTTCTTCATCTGTAATGAGATCAATGAGAGGCACAGAGGAGGCCCTTTTTGTTACTGTTCTCGAGACGAACAAGCGAGGGCACCGCATGGGTGATGCTGCTCGGCAGCACGGGTTAGCGAATGTCAGGCCGGGGCTGGCAATGGGGCAAGTCAACGCGTAGTGGTTAAGAACAAGGGCGCAGCCCGGCAGGTCCTCCATCCATCACACACTAGCTGGGTGACTTGGGCAAATTGCCACTCCTTCTGCTGTTTGTTCCCTCGTTGTGAAGCAGGGATGATGGGATTCACCTCAAGGGGCACTTCACACTGCAAATTAGAGTGGACGCAGTAGAGTGGATACTCAGCACACATGAGTTTTGTTCTCGCTATTACGCTCGGTTCTGCTCAACTCGGTGTCACAGATCTTGTCATCACCCCACACAGCCTGCCCCATCCCCTGTGGGAAAAATATGGTCTGCATCATCTCATGAATAAACTTGAGGTCCAGACCTATCAGTGAAGCCTGCTGCGTAAACTTGGAGTCTGAGCTGGTCCCTCCTGCACTGAGCCCTCTGAGAAGCCGGTGAGGTTCCAGGGAGGAAGAAACGGATTGCTCAGCCAGCAGCTTTCCCCTGTTGCTGTCTGAGCTAGATGGGGGCCCCATTAGAGAAACAACCTGGCCTTCCCCCAGCAGGAGAGGATGCTGGGCCTCCTAGAGCAGCCTAGAGCTGCAGGAGTGCTCAGCTCCTAATGGAAGGGGATGGCAATCCAAAACACCGTTCATTAGCAGCGTCTGCTATGATCCCAGCTGCTCCCCCCTAGGGTGCATCTTGCCATCTCCCCGTGCCCAGTCCCTGCAGAGGTGGACATTTGCCCCTCCCGGGATTCCTCGTTAGCACTGATGGAGATTCTCATGCTGCAGAAGGGCTTGGCTACAAGTCATGAAGGGCTGTCTCAGTAGGCTGGTGAGAAGGGAGGAAAGGGTGCTGGGTAGGCAGTGGGCTGATCTCCCAAGAGGAAACTGTTGGTTAATATGCATGACTCACGGGCTTTGGTGGCCCCAGCCCAAGCGTGAACATGCAGTAGCAGGAGGATCCATATGTAGAATTTGGGAGATTTGACAAGGCCACCACTTCATGGTTTGGAGGTTGGCAGTGGTGGGGGATGTCTGTTCAGTTCCAACCTGGGCTCCGATCAGCAAGGGATGAAGAATAAAGGCCAGCTCCCAGATGGGGTATGTATAGGACTAGGGAATTAGGAATTCTGCAAGAGGGGCTGGCCAAGGGGCTGGGCTACCGGCACCACGCATGGGATAGGGTGGAGGCTGGGAGCTGTCATTTCAACTATCATCCAGGGAAGGGTGATAGTGCCTGGATAGGCCCACAGGGGTGAGGGAGGAGGAGGTCATACCCCAGCACAAGGATTAGGAAAATAGCAGTAAGATCTTTTTGAATCACTAACCAAATTGCATCATTCAACTGCTTAAAACCTTCCAATGGCTACCCAGAAGCCTATGTGCCCTGGTAGGTTCTTCACCCCACCATGCACCATCTTCCTCTCCTCCCTATGGCTGGCCACTGCTAGGTTCACTCAAATCCTCCAAAATGCTACCAAATTTTCCCCACCCCAGGGCCTTTGCTTATGCTGCTTACCTGGCAGGATAGCTCTAGCTGCCTCAGGCTTCAATACCAGCCAGCCCCCATCCCACAGTTCTCAGTCTTGACATAAATATCAACTCCAGGAAAAGGTCACCCCTGCTCATCTTATCCAAAATTACCCCCACCACCCCATTATTGTCTGTTTTATCATCATCCTATTTTACTTCCCATAGGCCTCTTATAATTTATACTTATTTTGTTTATTTGGTAGTTTGCTTGTTTATCATCTATCTCTCCAAGAGGGTAGGGACATTCTCCTCTCTCTCTCTCTCTCTCTCTCTCTCTCTCACTTACCATTATCCCCAGCCCTGAATATTCAGGAAGTGTGTGATAAGTGTCGGCTATTATTTCTACTACTATAAAGTAGTAGCCATGGTGGTGAGTACTGCAGGCTGGCAATAAAATATTGCCTAAACGTTGAGTGAGTATCGAGACTCACTCCAGGCCCCACTAGCTGGAGGGGCTGAGACATCAGATGTGCTGCAGGTCCTGGGTGGGCGAGGAGCTCCTCACTGCCCCATCTCTGACCCTGGCCCCAGTCCTTTCAGGAGGCCATTTCTGCCCATGGCGGTGGGGCTTGCGAGTCCCTGGCCCACGAGCACTCAAGGTTCCATCCTGCCTCTTCCAGGCTTGCCCGGCTGCTAGAGTCATCCTGTCGATTTCCCCCCAGCACACATACTGTCATCTCTTCACCGTGAACTGTATTTAAAATGTAAATAAAAAAAGGCTTTTAGGAGATTTAACTGTTTCCCTTGGTATTTAAATTATTCAATTATAACTAAAGCTATTAAAATACAGTTAATTAAAATTGTTAGATTGTTTTCCTTTGCACTGATCACAGCATTGCCCAACTTCTCCCTCTAGCTGTTTAATTCCTATTAAAAATGATAATGCCTCACTTTATTCATAAATGCAGCAACCTTCCCGCACATTCTTCAAGTGATCTCCTCAATACAAACCGAGCTGTTTTCTTTTCTTCTAGCAGTGAAGTGGAAATTCTGCTACAGTCTTTAGAGGTTTAATCAGCAGTAAAAGGACTCAAAATTTAAACATTAGCATTACCGAGTCACAACAAATAATACAGCCCCCTGTAAAAAACTGTCTAACTCTGACGCAACGTAATGTCATTAGAGACCAAAGGAGAACCCTGAGGTTTAATAAAAGGTGGGGCCTAAATAAAGGTTTCATTACTCACAACATAAAATTACTGGATCCACACGTTAAATATTTTATTTGAAAGGTTTCATGGCATTTCTAGTGGGAAGAGCTCTGTTGGGGAAGTACAGATGGGTAAGTGCTGCTGGAACAAGAGAAATAAAAAAAAAAAAAGAAAAGGAGGGAAGAAAAGAAAGCTTCCAGGACCAGCTCATATCTTGTTGAGCTTGGCGTGTTTAAGATGACGAGCCCTGAGAAACTAATTGGTTATAGTGTTTAAACTCCTGGGCCATGTGTTCACACAATGATAATGGCTGTTCCAGGTAATGGTGGGCAAGGTGGCAAAGGTACTTAACTTTCTAGAACGTAGCAAGTGCCACCTCCAGCATTTGGGGTGATTTGTGAACCACATGTGGTATGTGGATGACAGGGTGGCGGGTGCTCCTAGTCCCCAAATGCAGAAAGGGGGTGTGGTGCGGAAATCAGCCCAATTCAGCCAATGGTGACTAGCGGACTATGAGCCCCTGTGCTAAGAGGGGCATGTGCGATAGCATCTGCCCTTCAGGAGCCAGTAGCCCTTGCAAACTGCACATGGGATAGAAGTTCAGATAGCGCCGGCCCCAGGAAGGTCTTCCCATGAGGATGAGGAAGGCCACGAGGGAGGCTTCCTCTGGCTGAGAAGTTCTCCAGCAGCCAAGAGAGAGATGCATGAGAGAAGATTAAGGCTGAGAGGCAGGAAGGGCCTGGCAAGTCTGGGACACTGGGCGTTTGCAAGACCTGGAGCATAGGCTGGGGGCAAGGATGTGGTAGGAAAACCTAAATTTAGGAACTTGATCAAGAGAGGCCTTGAACATCATCCTTAGGGGTTTTGACTTTTACTCTGAATGTTGCCTACAACCTAAGAACCAATCCAAGCTTGGCAAACACGTATGCTGGTCACAGCGCTGGGCCCTTGAGAGTCACTTGATGGTTGTTGAGTAAATGAATGGAGGCTAAGGGTTAGGACCTGCTGCACCTTGTTTACTGATTAACTGTGAAAGGCCCCAGGGTTGGCTGCTGAGCTGACGGTGGTCTGAAAGGCACTCTCTGCCGATTGGAGCCACTGGACCAAGACCTCTGTTGGCAAGTACCCTGCATTCTATGTGGGGGCTCTAGTCTTCAACCCGGGCCCATGCACTTCCATGCTCTCTGTCGGGGACTTGGCTGTCCACCTCGGGACCGCAGGGCAGATGTCACTGAGCTTCCCAGGCTTGCTGCATGGACCTCTGCCCAGAGAAGTCGGAGAGGGAATGGCATAGTGAACATCAACACCGCTGGTCATCAGGGACGTGGGAATGAACACCACAATGAAAGACCACTGGAGTCCACTAGAATGGGTCTCATCACAGAGACTGACAATGCCAAGTCGGTCAACTCTGAGGCTGGGATGTGGGGAAACCAGAATCTGTACACACTACTGGTGGCACGGCCACTTTGGAAAACACTTGTGTAGTTTCTTAGAAAGTTAACACACACAGGGGCGCCTGGGCGGCTCAGTCAGTTGAACATTTGACTTTTGATTTCAGCTCAGGTCATGATCTCAGGGTTCTGGGAATGAGCCCTCTGTCGGGCTCCACACTGAGCAGGGAGTCTGCTTCAGGATTCTGTCTCTCTCTCTGCCCCTGCTTGCTCTCTCTCTCTTTCTAAAATAAATAGATAAATCTCAAAACAAAACAAAACAAAAGTTAACACGTATTACTGTATGGACCAATCATTCCATTGAAATGAAAGCATATGTCCGTACAAAGATCTGTAACAAATCTTCATAGCAGCTTTATTCATAAATTGCCAAGAACCGGAAACAACCCAAATATCTATCAGCAAGAGAATGGATAAACAAACTATGGTAGAGCCATTTGAGGGAGTACTACTCAGCTACAAAAAGGAATGAGCTATCCATACACACTACAATATGGATGGATCTCAAAATAATCCTACCGAGTGAAAGAAGACAGGCTTAAAAACAGTGCATACTGTGCAATGCCACTTACCTAAAATTCTAGGAAACTCGAACACTCTAAAGGAACAGAAGGCAGTAGTCTGGGGCTGGGGCCGGGGACGTGGGGAGTGGGGACAGGAAATAGTTACAAAGGGGCGGGAGGAGACTCAAGCTGGGTTGGGCACCTTCACTTTCCTGGCAGTGGTCATGGCTTCATGGGTACACACGTGTGCCTCAAGTTACCACGGAACACACTTGGAATATGTAGGGTTCATGTGGGGAAATTATACCTCATGAAGGCTGCTTTAAAAAATAGAAAGAGCTAACACTTTAAAGTTTTCTGTTTTATAGTTTTAATTTTCATATGGTTTCAAACGTACGGAGTGCAAGAGTCGTTGTGGGTCCCCTGCACACCCTTCATCGGATTCTCCACTTGCCAGATTTTGTCTCACTCACTTTATGATTCTATTTTCGTCCTGAGCTATTTGAGAGTGAGTTGGGGACATTGCTCCCTGTGACTCTGAAATTCTGCCGTGTATTTCTCTTAAGAATAAGACCTCCTACATTTCACAGTGTAGTTGTCAAAATGGGACAATTTAGCCTTGATAACCCCCAACTATGACCTGCTCTGGATCCCATAATCGAATGTCACCGGTTGTCCCTGTAAGGTCCCTGCACTCTAGGGTCCACTCTAGGAACGTGCAGTGCATTTGGCTGTTGGTCTCTAGCCCCCTCCGACCCGAGTTGGGATCCTGACTCCATCGCATACTTGCCCTGTGACCTTGGGCATTCACACCTGCGTCCTCTCACCTGTGCAACAGGCCCACACTGATGCCTACACCCTGGCACCTGGGGAGAGTGAATGAGAGGAAGTCTGGACCGTCATGAGCACGGTGCAGCACTCAGGGAGGTTTCGGGGAGCGGGACTGTAACAAAAGCAGCCCGACACACCAGAGCCGTGGTCCCTTGCCCCCGGGAAACACCCGTGGTGTACGGGCTGTGCCCAGCTCAGCCAGGACCCCGGCAGCCCACTCCTCCCGCCCAGCCTCTCCGGGCCCACCCCTGCAGGCGCCGGTGGCCATTGGGCTGCCCCAGAGCAATGAGCACTTCTGAACAGCTCAACAAAGGCAGCTGGACTCCGGCAAAGGAGGTAAGCAGGTTGCAATGTTGGCTCCAGTTGATGGTGCTCTCCCTCTCACACTTTAAAGAAGAGCATCTTCCCCTTTCCCTCCCCCTTCCGACTGCCTAGTAGTCAGTTCTGCAGGAAGTTCGGCCTCGGGGCAAGTACCAGTCTGGGATCGTCTCTGGTCATCTGTCCGGCCCTCTCAGAGAGAGCCTCCCTCCCCTTGCTGGAATATACGACCTGGCCTTGGCCTCAGCTGCCCGGCCCAGGATGAGCAGGGCCAAGGTCTACTGGGCTTTGGGGGAGCCTGGAGTGAAGGCTTTGCCCTCTCTTGGAGTGGTTAATGTGGTGAGAGAGTTGGCTGGTGGGCAGGTGTAAGGGAAGTGGACAGACCACCAAGAGATGGACACAGGGGTGGGGGACACCCACAGGTGATGAGCCCCTCGTCCTTGTTCCCCGGGACCCTGCTGGGACTTCCCCGCCACACTGCCTGGTTGTTTTCATCTCCTAGGGCTGCTTAGGTAACAAAGGACTACAAATTGGGTGCCTTAAAAGAAAAAAAAAAAGACATTTATTCCCCATGCCAGAGGCCAGAGGTCTGAGAGCAGAGTGTCATGGGATTGGTTCCCTCCGGAGGCTCTGAGAGAGATTCCATTCCAGCTTCTGTCCTATCTTCTTCTGACTCTGAATTCAGCGATCCTTGGTGTCCCCCGGCTTGTAGACGCATCCCTCCAACCTCTGCGTCTGTCTTCACAGGGATGCTCACATCACCTGCTCTCCTGTATCTCTGTATGTCTTCTCCTTCCTGCCTCTTGGAGGGTGGCTGCCATTGGTTTAGGGTCCACCCTAATCCAGGAAGAGCTCATCTCAAGACCCTTCCACTAATTACATCTGCTAAGATTCTTATTCCAAGTAATGTCCCGTTCTGAGGTTCCAGGGGGACGTAATTTGGTGGGGGGGGGTGTGGCAGCCAGTCACTACTTGTGGTATCGGAGATGCTGGTCCTCACTATGCCTCCCCAGATCCTTACTGTGAAACACCAAGGCATGAACTTGCTCGTGTGAGTGGTTATTCCTTGCAACCTTGAGAACCTCATTTTTTAGAAGAATGGTTAAGTTTCACCAGAAAGAAGAGTCGTGGGTTTTTATGGGTTGAAGCGTCTCTGAGCCTCACTATCCCAGATCTAGGCTTTCCAGTGGCCCGTCGCTGGTCCAAGTCTGTTGGGCAGCTGGTGAAGAAGATATAGAGAAGGAAGAAAGGGTTTGGGGGAGAAAAGACATGTGTAGTGCCGCAAACAGAGAGGTGGTTTGTGGGTGGTCGGTGATGTTGAGACCCCAGAGCAAGCAGAGAGGTGGTTTGTGGGTTGTCGGTGATGTTGAGACCCCAGAGCAAGCAGAGAGGTGGTTTGTGGGTGGTCGGTGATGTTGAGACCCCAGAGCAAGCAGAGAGGTGGTTTGTGGGTGGTCGGTGATGTTGAGACCCCAGAGCAAGCAGAGAGGCAGAGAAGGGCAGTGACAGGAGAGAGATACCAACTGGGCCTCTTGCCAGACGAAGGGTGTTTGACTCATCTTGACCTCTCTGAACCTCAGTGTTTTCACCTGTAAACTCAGTTTCACCAATGCCACCTGAGCACCTAGAAGGTGCCAGAAGCACTCTGGGAGGGAGTGGGATATGGTGGTGAGGAGGCATGACCCTTGGGCTTGACAGGATCCCAACATGGTGGAGGGGACAGGTGCATGAAGGCCCAAGGGGACCATCAGTTGGTAAGGAATCCAACAGCCTTCCGGTACAAGAGGCGTGGAACCCTGGCAGCCAGGTGGGCAGGGGACCTCTGAAGCAGGTGATGCTGAACTGGGCCTTAAGGGAAGATAAGACTTGGTCAACAAGATGGGAAAGGCCAGGGGTTCGGGCTGAGCTCATGGCATGAGCAGACGCGCGACACCTGGAAGTGCTTGGTGTATTCGGAAAGCACATCACCGCCTCCTCAGGGCAGGAGGGTAGGCGATATGGCAGGAACTGCTGGCAAGGAGCTTGTAGCGAGAGGTATTAATCCTTGAATGCCCGCAAGTCGGGACTTCAGTCTGTACCTGCTGGGGCCATCGGAGGCTAGGACGCCTACGGCAAGATGAACACATTTGCGGTGCCGAAAGATCACTCAGGCAGCAAGAGGGGACAGGAGGGCAGGGGCTGGAAGCAGGGAGACAGTGAGAAGCTATTGCCACAAGCCCCGAGAGAGACGAAAAGGTCAGTGGCAGTGCGACAGGGAAGCAGGAATGGATGCAAGAGGCATTTGGCGGGCAGCCTGCGCGGGCCTGTCTGCAGGTCATGGCAGATAATGGATGTGACGCTCTCTGAAAACTGCAGAGCCCTTCCTTCAGGTGCGGTGGCCGCTGCTCTGGACCGGATCCTGTTCGGGCTTTTCGTGAACTGAAGCCTTCCCCTCCTCCCCGGCTCATTCCCGAAGCTGTTTTTGTTTTTTTGTTTTTTTGTTTTTTTGTTTGCCTGTGAGCAAGGGAGAGAGGGGAGGTGAAAAACAGAGACATTAAGTGCCAAAGCTTATGTTAATACAGCATTAAGGTTGAAAATGTAATCTCCTAGGAGTCAGGAAATTCCGAACCAGAGGTTTCCATGGCAACCCAGCCACACTGCTCCTCTGTCCATCCGGGCCCTGTTTTCCTTGTTAAATATGATCCCGTCGTATATTATATTTTATCGAGCTAAATGTGTTACCCACAGCGTGCAGGGCTCCAGTAAGCAGTAGCACGGAGCTGCGGGAGACGTGCGTGTGCACGCGTGCGTGTGTGTGCGTGCGCGCGCGTGTCTGGCAGGGGTGGGTGGGTCTTCAGAATCTGCCTGATACAACGTAGCCACATCCTAGGTCCTTGTATCTAATAAATAGAATGTAATTCCATTAAGAGCAGCTCCCATGAAAACAAATGAGCACGGGCACCGCAATCGTTGCGCTCTGAAGGGGTGGCTCGGGGTGCCCAGCCCTCCTGGGGACCCTGGGGCACCCACGGGGCCCCAGGGGCGGGGCCAGCACTGCCACCCCGGGCCCCCCTCCTGGATGGAGTTCTGAGGAGATGGATTGGAATTACCTGGTCCAGTGGTTCTTCACACGCACCAGTCAGTTGAAGCTCATCTGTCACTGTTCGTTAGCGTCCCAGGGTGCACCGGGCACCGGCAAACAGATACGGGAAGGAAATTCGATTCTCCTCCGAACCCTCTCTCCCACTAAGACGGCACAATGCACAAAAGGCGTCCTCCGTGGCAGCAGGGATGGGAGCAAGGAGAGGAGGGAAATGGACTGTCAGGGAGGGCAGCTCAGGGGTGGAATGTGTGTCGAAGAAACATCTGCAGGTTAATGTGGTGGAAAGAGCATGGAATGTTGGAACCAGGCTGCCTGGGACTCGGCATCTCCCAGCCATGTGGTCTTTAGCAGGTCCCTTCATTTCCCTTTGTCTTAGTTTTGCCATCTGCAAAATTGGGATAAAATTACCATTAACTGCACATAGGCTTGTTGAAGGATTAAATGGGGTAATTGATGCACAAGCTCCCTATAAACTTGTAGATCCTACACAAACGTCACTCTTAACAGGAGCTCTGGAATACCATGCTGGATTCTACTGCTGTGGGTTCTAGATATTTGCGGTTGGTTTCAAGAACTCTACAGTGCGTTCCATAATTAATTAATGGATCCAGAACAGGGGTTGGCAATTTTTTTTAGAAAGGGTCAGATAGTAAATGTTTCAGGGCTCGAAGGCATTGCTGTGATGACACAACTCTGCTAGTGTAGCTCCAAAGGAACCAAAGATGATACATAAGTGAATGGCCATGGCTGTGTGCCAATAAAGCTTTATTTACAAAAACAGGAAATGAGCTGGATTTGCCCTGTGAGTTGCAGTTCGCCAGCTCCCGGTCTGCCATTGCCTATGTAGAAAACTTGTTTTGTGACTGCTGCTTTCCTGCTCAGAATTTAATTCTCCCTCCTCTCCACCCTTCAGTCCTCCACACCTCACCACCTCCCACCCGCTCACACACATACCTCTTTCTTTGTCTGGCCAATTGACCAATTAGAGTCACCTCTCCCAAGAGCAAATTGCAATAGTCTCTTGGCCCTTGTCTGCTTCCCTCACAGACCGTGAGATCTTGAGGGCAGTCAACTCTGTCACCCCAGGCCCTAGGTCTTGATACATGTTTGGTGGATGTTTGCCGAATGGATATATGGAAAGACACAGCATCCCAGGGAACTGCGATGTGTCATTCCTTTAGGAGGTCTGTGAACCGGTGTGGTTTCAAAAAACCTTATGTCTGACATCAGTCCTTTAATTGTGAGCGGCTCCATCAGAGCTTCTAGAACAATCTGAAGGCAGAATCACCTTTGCAGACACAGGCCCACATATGTGCCCACCTCCCAAGCCCAGGGGCCAGCCTGCTCTCTTTGCAGGTGTGATGGAGCCCTGGGGCAGCGCACCAGCTGGGCAGGAGTAGGGCAGTGGGAAGGTGACACTCACGGCCACCCCTCTGATGGAAGGTGCTCCTATGATCAAGCATGCAGTCATGGGTGTGACAGTGTAGTGGCTCCTCGAGCCCCCCCTCAGGGAGCCTTGGCCTCCACTAGCCTGGACAAGAGACACGATAATGCGGAAGCTTCCAGAAGAGCAGCAGCCCTTTTGGCTTTCACGTTTGCAGGCTCTCCTCAACCTCCCGCCCCTGGGCAGAGCAGACAGGCCGAATGGAGTTGTGTAACTCACCTCTGAGACGCACTTCCCCCATCGCAGCATTTGCTTTCTGCCTAACGGAGCTGAGCTTCCTCAGGACGGCCAAGACAGGCAACTATTGTATAAAAGTCAGGGCTGGGTGATGGGCTTTTCTGCCCCCAATCCACCAGCTAGGAAGATGTCACTCTTCATGACAATGGTGGGGGAATAGATATGTAAGTGGGTGCACGCCTGTAGTAGGGGTTCATAGGTACGTGCAATGCACACGTATGTGTCCACACCGTCACATGCGTGTGTCCTTGGGGCAGGCTTGCGTGCTGCATCGGTGTATGACTGGTGCACATGTGTGTGCATATGTGTATTTAGGCATGCGCTTTTGTGTCTGTGTGAGCCTGTATGGCTCCTGAACGTGTCTGGGAATGTCTGCTGCTTGGGCGTGTGCTTTTGTCTGGCTCAGGGCATGTCTTTAATTTAGGACTCCACTTCTCCTGGAGGACCCGAGAGCTTCCATCCTCCAGCCTCGGCAGATGAATATTTTATTACCTTGCATTTGCCATGGCGTTAGGCAGCTTTCCTGTGAAAAGCCAGAGTATGACACACTCCGGGGAGGCAGTGATGGAGGTTCTGATGTTGGAGCCCCAGAAAGTAAATCACCCCTGCGACGGAGCCACAGGAGGGCTCGCAGATGCTACTTGTTAGTGTCATTAGGAACTGATGAGTCAGCCTCTTTTTCCCTGTCCCCCTGACAGTGTTCCCTCTAAATATAAAGGCGACACACCCATTTTACAGAAGGCTGGAGGGAGCCGCCTTCTGCTCCTCCCGGAGCCAGCCCAGAGCTGTTCAGTTTCTTCCCAACTGCCTCCTCCTGCCATCGAGGGAGAGGTGAAGGAACTGAAGGTCACGGTGTAATCCACAACAGCAAGCAGAGGGGTCCGACTTTGCCCCACACTCTGGGAACGTGGGCGAAGCCGGCAAGTCGAGGGAGAGCCAGCCAGGCTGGTGCCAGCAGGTCGCGGGTACAGCATACGCCAGCCACCCGGCCCTCGTGGCCCTCAGCCCAGGAGTGACCCAGGCACGTGCTGTCCTGTGCCTGGGCTCTCAAGAAGTAGACCCCGAGACAAGGATTCGGGTGCAAGCAGTTTATCTGGGAGGTGATCCCCGTCCAGGAGCACTACGGGGGAACACAGGCAACAAGGCATTGAATCAAGAGGAGCAAATGAAGCACAGACTGGGGAATCGGTTTTGTCTATGGCTCATGCCCCTGCAGACCGTCTTCGAGGCTGCAGGGAGGGCACACATCAGGGCTGCCCGCCGACGAACTGAGGTGTGCACCCACCAAATCTCACCTCATTGGAGGAGTGTTTGCTGCCCAGTGGGCAAAACTAGCATGCTCTGCTGTAGAGCCTGGAAAAGCCAGGGGCCTCGGGCTCTGCCACGCACTGAGGGTGAGAAGCCTGGCCCACGTCCTCAGGTGGCAGGTGTTAGCCCGCACCCCTGGACTCCTCTCCGGTGCTCTCTCCATCCTCCCCGCTGACTCAGACGGTGGCAGAAGCTCCATAGGCTGCACAGGAGTAGGGATCTCTCGTTCCAGGAGCTGGGGCAGGGATGTGTGGGGCAGAGGGCTGCTTGGCCACAGTTGGCTGTGGTTACATCACAGAAGCTCTCCGAGCTGAAGCCTCGGGGAGGGGCAGAGAGATGGCCTTGCCTGAGGCTTTCCCAAACTCTGCAGCCAGCCAGATGCCTGGCAAAGAGATTCACCCATTGCACAGAGAGTCACCAGGTGCTGACTGCCTGTTCCAGAGATTTGGCACGAGTGAGACAGAAAGGGCTTCCAAGAAGATGATTCTAAAACTGAACACGATGACAAATACCAAAGGGAAGCCTTCCTGCATCTTTCCTGCCTCACCTGCCCTCTCCCAGCCTGTGAATCCCAGGAGCACTGGATTTGTGCCTCCCGTACAGTCCTTCAATGTACCTGCTCTTCATGGCTGTTACACTCTGTGGGGAATGGTAATAAGAACCATCGTTGTCATTATTATGAAGCTCCTCCTTTGTGTCGGGCCTGGTGCGAAGCATGCATTACATTTCGTGTAATCTCCACAACAGCACGAAAAATTAGGTACTACTGTCTATTTTATAGAGGAGAAAGCTGAGTTTTCGAGATGGGCTGGCTCTTGCCTCAGGTCCCCTGCTCAGAAGGGACAGAGAGGTGTCCGGCTCAGTGCCTGTGGTCTTAACACACTTGCCCTCTCTTTCCTGCTGACCCGTTCACCCTCAAACGCCCCATAGAGCCTGGTCCCTTATCCAAGGGGTGGCCTTTGAGTAGAAGGTCCGTTCATCCCTCCAGCTCCCCAGCCAGGAATTGCTGGGTGATGTGCACCTTGGCAAGCATCGACGGGAAGGGCCATGACCAGCTCCCCGCTCAGGCTCCAAGCCACACCCTATGTCCTTCCATGCCACCTCCCCCAGAGAAGAGTGGGGGTCTGCAGGCGGGCTTTGGATTCAGACTGAACGGCGATTAAAATTCACTCACATACCCCCCGGCTGTGTGGTCCTGGGCAGATTACTTCGTGTCTCTGAACCTCTGTTTCCCCCAACGGGGGACTCTGTCTCCCTCCGAGGAATGCTGTGAGGATGATCTTTGAGAGACGCACGTCAGACCCCCGGCTGGGCAGCAGACCCCGCCCTGCGCAGACTGGGAGCTGTCCGAGGGCAGGGAGAAGGTTGTCCGGTTTTGTTCTGTCTCTATGTCCACCACGCCCATGCGGGGGCCTCGCACCGCATGGACGCTTGGTGAACCGCTGTGCTGTTGAGCTGTCCTCAGTGTGGTGGCATTTATATAAGACTCGCCCTGACTCACAGGCCTCGACTGAGGGAGCCGACTGGCAGTGCTTCATAGCCAGGACGCAGGCCTGTGTGTGTAGTTCCCTGAAAGCATAACCATCCCCCTCTTCCCATTTGTTTTTCTTTGGCCAGCTTCCTTGGTCCCACACTTGCAGTCAAAGGCTGTCAGAACAAAGTCCATCAGAACAAAGTCCCCAGCCAGTGCTGAGTGAGAGCTCAGGGCAGAGGGAAGGGGCCCGAGGGTCTGCAGATGTGAGAACAGGGCCGGCCAGCTCTGTCAATGCCTACCTGAGGGTAGGCCCGTTTCCAGCTCCCCGGCCACCAGCAGGAACACACCCCGTCACCCAGCCCTGACCTCTCTTGTGGGTCTAGCTCTCCTGGGGTGAAGGTGCCACTTTCTAGCTGCCAACCCCCGAGCTGGGGCTTCCCCTGCAGCCCATGCCTGCTCTTCTCCCCCATTCCTTCCCTCCTGAGCCATCCCCCAGGCAGCGTCCTGGGGCAGCCCCTCTAACTCCCGGTTCCTCCTCTCCCCTGCCTGTCCATATTCTGAGATGTTCATCCCCGCTCTAAGCGTTTTGGTGTCATAATGCCTTTTTCTTCTCCCGTCCCCCTTTGATAAAATCCTTCTTTGTGGCTTTACTCTGTACCATCTTGACTGTGGATGGTGATTCTGCTCTTAAGAGTCTGGCTCATCAGTTCTTCCATGCGTTGTCGAGAAATTCCCACGTAATGTGCACGATCGGTACATCAAGACCCATCGTGCTCAGCCAGGACCGTGCCCGTCTCCTTGATCCTTCTCCCGGGGTCGAGGGGGATGCCTCTTCTCCCTCCACCAAGTCTGAGTGTTGGCGGGGTGGAGGCAGGGAGCCTTGGAGCCCAGTTCCTCCCGTCCACCCACAACTCCTGCAGCTGGGGCTCATGGGCCAAGCCTGGCCCCAGCGGCAGGCGCCATGGAAGGCAGACGCCTAGTGGGGGATGAAAACCTCCATTCACAACAATATCAAATCCCTGGCTCCGGAGAGAGAGACAGGTTTGCTCCCAGTCTGAGACATCGCCTGAGAAGGGAAAGCTGATACCAAGAGAGGAGCTTCTCGTTAATGCAGGCTCTGTTCTTTTCACCTGGCAGGCCAAACACAGCAGCTCACTTGTGCCTCTGAAATCCTAACTGGCTCCTGGCTGGGAGCTTTGGGGACCGCGTGGGAGGCGTTAGGCAGCGTGTGCCAGGCACGCACCCAGCCAAATGCCAACACAGCCGGGGCAAGGACTGGAGAGAAGGCCCAGGGGTGGGGGACCACACCCACGCCTATGTGGGTATTGTCTGGATGGGGTGGGAGCCCACTCTCAACCATCCTGAAGTCCTTCAATGCCCTTTATCTTTTCCCTGGATTCCTTTCCAAGTATCAACTACAAGGTAGGACAAAGGAGTCATACGATATAGGTGTGGAGGACCCTGAGTAATTCTTTCAGCCTGTTTCTCAAATTGTTAGTGTCACAAACCCCCTCATAAATCTGTTAAAAGCCATAGATTCTCTCCCAAGAAAAATGTATGCCCCAGATTGAGCATATAAGTATATGGGATTCGTATACCACTAAAGTCCACTCCGCTAGCCCCACAGAGTTCACATTAAAAATATTTTCCAGTGTCTCCATCAATGGTTGGGGAGCCTGAAGCCAAATAGGAGGGCCCAAATTATCCAGGAAAACACAGCATGATGTTGGCATGGAGTTGATTGTATTTAACACTTACTTTGTTGGGAATAAGTATGACTCTTCACAGAATGGATTTTGCAAATAAGAAATAAACTCAGAGAAGCCAACAGGCAGACACAATATCATCAGTTGTCCCCGCCATGGATGCATTTTCTCCTTCTTCCACAGTGGAGGTGTTTTGTAGCTGGGCACATGGTGGCCTACAATTTCCAGTTTCTCTCACAGCCATGTAGGGTCTTGCCTCTAAGTTCAGCCAGTGGAACGTTAGCAGATTTCTAAGTCCCATCTCTGGAAAGAATGGGTGTACCCCACTTCCTCTTTTCCCTCATACCACCGGGCGGAGAGCAGTTGTGACTGTGGGAGTTGGAACAGCGATTCTGGTCCACGCGGTCAAGGCTGGGATTGAAGATGGCTGAGCAACAAGATGGAAGGATCTGGACTGCTGACGACTGTGGAGCCACCATCCCTGCCTGGGACTGCCAACCTGGTCTTTTCTTTCTATTAGGCCACTGTTATTTTGAGTTTCTCTGCCATAGAATTAGAACAAAAATTTTACTGATAGCCTAAGAGACCAGAACATCAATAGCTTCCACTTTCCCCTCATCCTGGTGGCCTCCAAAGCCCATGAGCATTGGGGCATCTGTCCCTCTCTCCTTCCTCTTCTTCCCAACCCTGTTCGCAACACTCTATTCCAGGTGGTCCCCCTCTTGGCCCTGAATCATCCAGGGGCCTCCTGGTAGTTCTCTGTCTCACTCTCCCCATGCCTCCAGTCCAGAGCAGCGCTGCTGAAATGCACACCCTAACTGGACCCTCTACTCTCTAGCCCTTCAATGGCTCCTTGTTCCCTGCCAAGTGAAACCCACTCCCCCATGGCTTGGCTCTCAGCCTGCGCCACCAGCACCACCTATTGTCACGTTCCTTATGCACCCTGTGCTCCCAACACAGACAATTGTCTGCCCTTTCCCAAGCACCCTGCATCCTCAGGTCCCTTCTACCCCTGCCTTCAACAGCCTGGTGCAATCATCCTTCAAGGCTCTCCTCCTTGGCCAGCTCCTCCGACACTTTTTCCTGCATGTTCCACGTCACCTGTCCATGACAGCACATAATGCGAGTCACTGACATCGTCCACCTCCTGTGCAAGACTATCAGTGGCACAGAGCTAAAATGGCTTCCCTAGATCCCCAGGTCCCACCACGCTCCCAGGAAAGGGGGCTGTGCTCCAGAAAACCCCGCTGAGTAGAAATACATGGCCGGAATGAGAAATAGTACTCAGCCTTGCGTACACCTCTCTCCGGGCCTATCCTGCCCCCTCGTGCTCTATCCCCAGTGAGGAATTCACTCTTTCCCACCTCCTCTCTTTCCTTCCTTCCCTCCTCATTTCCTCTTCCTGCAAGCATAACCCCAGTGCCAGCACGATGCCTGGTTAGAAAAAGAGCTGTTCGGTTAGTATTTGCAGAATGCAGCAACACATGCATGTAGCAAGCGGGTGTTATGTTATGTCATGTTATCCTATGTGACGTTTGTTGGTCTCTGAGCTGGGCACTGGCAACAGAGGCAGAGAAGGCTCTGGCCTGCCCACAAAGCCTTCCCAGCCTGGCGGGTCAGAGGAAGATGGAGACATCGCCTCCCCAGCACCTCATGGGTGGGTCTAAGTGATGTAACAGGACCCGAGGAACTGGTCTTCCCCGCTCCCGTGGGCGAGCTGGAAGAGGTGAGAGGTGGAGTGATCCGAGCCTTCTGGCAACGTGATGAAGTCATTTGCAGAAAGACAGTTTTGTTCTGACTTGAGTGTTTTTCCACATGACTTCATCCCCCGGCAGGCCCTGCTCGGGTCTTATTTTTTGATAGGCCCCAGCCCCAGCTGCCTACAGAGAATGGCCCCTGAACCCTTTCCCGGCCGCTGTGCCAGGACAAGCAAGGTCTGTTTGCTGCCCCGGGGCCAAGCACCTGGTTGTGCCACCCACCGCCCTGTGATTGCAGGCAGTGCCCATCATGGCAGGAGGATGGCTCATGGGGACCGTGGTCCAGGCCCCCGGCGGGGCCGACCCACGGATGCTGTGGCCCAGGGCTTCCCTCCAGCATGCCCAGAGCTCACTCTGAGATACCTGCGCCCCTCTCTGCCCTCAGTTTCTTCACCCGCAAATGGAGGTGAGCATCAGTGCTGGTTCCCAAGATCACTGGGAGAATTCTGTGACATAAGGACCCCGTGGCAGGCCCTTGTCACTCAAGCCTTGACTGAGGACCTCCTTGGGGGGACCTCCCAGGGTGTCTGCAGACAGATGAGGAAAAGAAATAGTCACAAATCAATGTGGTGAAGGCAGCATGAAAGGGGTCTGAACGACGTGCTGTGGGTGCCCAGTTGGGTGGGCACTCAGGCCTGTGGTCAGGGTAAGGTGAGGGGGGTTAAGGAAAACTCAGAAAGGGGGTTCTCCAGTCAGGTCTTAAAAAATGAGAAGCAGTTTTCAAAACGAAACCAGAGGAAAGGGCGTTCGCGCCAGGGGGGTGAAAGAGGCTGGCTCAGGCGTCCCTTGGAACACAACTAGCCCTAGTGGGTGAGTCCCAGAGGGCGGTGCTACCAGCAGGAGGCCACAGCACGGCCCGGGGTCATACAGAGGCCCAGCTGTGCCTGCAGAGACCCAGGCTTGGCCCACATTTCTCAGCCTTTCTCCGGGTCCTGCCTTTGGGCCCTTCGTCTGTTACCACATGATCCAAAGATGGCTTTGTCTGTTACCACTGTTGCAGTGCCAAGCCCCTCGTCTGCCCACAAACACCTGCAAGGCAGGAGGAAGGGGAAGGTGGGACTCGAGGGTATTCTCTCCTGCCTTCTGTCCCAAAGCTCTCCCGCAAATACTCCAGTCTCCGTCCGCTTGGGCGACTATAGCTAAGCTCCCGTGACCACTGGGCCTATTTCTCCCAGCTCTGGAGGCTGGAAGCCTAAGAATGGGGTGTCCGCATGATTGGGTTCTGGCGAGGGCCAGTTGTAGGCTGTCAATTCTTACATTCTCCCAAGGCATACAGAGAGAGGGAGAGCTCCCCTGGGGTCTCTTTTGTAAGGGGCACTGACTCCATTCCTGAGGGCTCTGCCTCCCAAACACCCCACCTCCTAACACCGTCCCCTTGGGGGTTAGTATTCAGCATATGAATTTGAGGGGGGAAGCACACATTCGGTCCATAACAATCCCCTGTTCTCACTGACTTTGTCATGGGCGGGTCACCCCGGTTACGAGGGAGACGGGGAAAGTGTCTAGCGAAGGGGATTAGGATTCCTAGGATCCGTTTACACTGTGGAGGAGGTTGGAAACAGAGTCTCTGCCCACCAACAGCACGATCAGGGCTCTAATCGGAAAGACAGGCAGTGGAAGGAGGAAGAACGGCCGCTGGGCGGGCAGTGAGCAGGGCTGTCGCGTATGTCTGGGGTAAGTGATAAACCTGAGGCTCCAGTGGGGCCCGATATGGTGAAGAATAGGGTTGGGGACTAACTCAGACAAGAACGTGAACAGAAAACTTCTGGGGAATTTAAATGGAGGGCAACCCATCTAAAAGCTCTGGACCTAGGGTTGGGGTATGTTTTAGAACCAGCACTTTACTGGCTGTGAGCACTACCCGGGGTGGGGGGTGGGGGGCAGAGACACGCCAAGGGTGGCTGTACTATTGTCACTCTCCATCTAAGCAAGGCTGTGGGTCCTGCGGAGGGGTGGGGCTGTGCCTTATTCATTCTAATGTCCCCAGTACCTTCCATATGCTGTTCCTACCTAAAAGGATCGCTGAGGGAACGAGCGAATGAGTGGATGAATGAATGAAATTCACAACCCCTCCTGGCCTCAGTCTCCGGCTCTGTATCATGGGATCAGTAATAACAGTTCTTGCCTTGAAGGGCTGCTGTGAGAAGCAAAGGAGCTGATGGCTGGCGTGGTGCTTCATAGACAAGAGGGTGGCAGGCCGATAGGAGGAGGTGAGGGTCATTTCGGATCCCCCGCGGTGCCAAGCCCGGCGCCCGCCTGCTGGCACCACTCACGGCTGACCGCCTGAACCGCCTGCAGGTGCCCGTGTAGCCGTCCGAGATTCTCAGAAGAGGAGGCAAGCAAACACCTGGAGTGGCCCAGTGGGTCCTGCCAGAGACAGCGACGGGAGAGCGTTGAGGATAAACGGCTGTCTGTCTCTGGTAACGCAATTAGGAGCTAAAATATTAAACACTTTACGACAGGACATATATCTCCGGCATAACGAGCTGCCTCTCGCAAAGCAGGCATTGTCTGGGTGGGAGGCAGGCCGACCCAGATCTCAGACCCACCGGGCTCTGCTGGGGGCAACAGACTCACATGCCATTGTCACTGGGCAGCTCCTCTGACTTCACGGTCCTCGTCATCGTCACTGGGGCCACCAGTTCCTGACTTACTACTATGTGCCAGGAGCGCTGTCGGGGACCTGCACGCACGCGGAGCCACTTGATTTTCAGGGCAAAACCCTGGGGTGGGGGAGACATGGGGCTGCTGGAGCTCAGAGATGTGAGGGAACTTGCCCATGGTCAGCCACCTCCCAGGAGGCAAAGCCACTGGCTACCATCCTTGCAGGAAGCCAGGACAGAGAAGGAGATAGAGAGGCTTGTGGTGGGTAGAGAGTAGGAAATCGGGCTTGTCCTAGGACATCCCACAGAGCTGGCGCCCTGCTGCGCCCCTGGTGTCCCAGTCACCGGGACACATGGTGGTGAGCCGATTTGGATGTGACGCACCCAGATTTCCAGTCTGCTTGCATTTCAGCGAAAGGTCTGCCTTGCACCTCTTTACTTTGATGGTGAGTGACTGATGACTCTAATGGGCTCTGAGTTGACACAGATCTGTGATAAGAACAGTGGAATTTCAAGCATCAGCAAAGAGTTAGGATACGTCACAGCACTTCTGAAAGCATACCTCTTAGGCAACCAAGCCCTGCTGGACATATGTTTACAGAGCCTGTCTGTGTCTAAATCTGGGTTGCTGCCAATTCTCATGGGGGGCTTAAGAAGGAGGACCATGCGGCCCTTACTCGAGGTAAGAGGACCTTTGCCAAAGCCCATTTACATTCATCATCCTATTTTCTCCCCACAAGAACCTGGTGAGAGAAATGCCATTTCAACCCATTTTGTAGATATGGGAACTGAGGCTGAAAGCTTCTCAAATGGAGTGTATGGCCCAGGAGACAGGGCCCGTGTTTGCTGAGCACGTGCTATGCATTCAGCCCTGGCTATCACAGACACGGCGTCCATCCTCATGGAGCTTCTGGTCTAGCCTAGGGGAGGGCTTGAAGAGTCCATGTGGAACAAGGAACAGCTGCAAACTGACACAAGGATCTGGAGGAGAACCAGCTGTTCTAAGAGGAAACAAGACAAGGCCGACGCAAGTGGAGGGGGGACAACTCTCCGAGAAAGTGACATTTATGCTGGGATTGAGGCAGAGTCAGAGGAGAGCTCCAGGCAGTGGGGTCAGTGTGCGCAAAGGCCCTGGGGTACGAAGGACCTGTCATGGTCCTGGAGCTGAGGAGCATCCAATGTATCTGTGGGGAGGTGAACAAGACCCAGACCTTTACAAGCCCCCCCCCCCCATGATAAGCCATATTCTTGGTCCGGAGCTGGACTCCAAGTCAGGGTGCTGACTTCAGTCCAGAGACCTCTCCATACCTCCCTCGGGCGTGGTCAGCTCCAGCTTTGGACAGCGCCCCACTCTGCTACAAGGAAACCCCTCAGCTCCGCCTGACCGCCTCATCTGTCGGGATCCCCCTGCTGTGCAGACAGCCCCACCCGTGTGGCCTTGTGCTCCCTGCCTGGTGTGGACCCTTCACCTCTCCCGGACCACCCCCTTCCTTGAGCCGACAGGCAGCATTCCTCAGAGCCGGGGAGTGGGGGCCGTGAGGGTTGAGCTGAGGGAGGGCTGTGCAGGCTTTCAGGAGCATTACATCTGGAGAGGGAGACCGGAATGTTTGTGTCTGAAATTTAGCTAATATCCCAGGAATTTCTCCTGGCGGTTCAGAGGGTTCCTAGGGGGACTGCAAAGCTGGGATGTCTGGGTTCTGGAGGCGGCTGGCCTCACTCAAAGCCTCTTTGTCTCCATGGCTCTGCCTGCGTCGATCTGGCTCTGCATCTGGGTGTGTGTGTGTGTCTGAGTGTCTCCCTGGGTGTGTATCTTTTTCTGTTGAGAGCACATTTGTGTCTGTCTGTGTGCATGCCAGTGTGTGTCTGTGTGCGGATACATGCCTCTGTGTGTCTGCGAGTGTGGGCCTGTATATGCCTGTTGTCTGTGTGTGTGTGTGTGTGTGTGTGTGTGTGTGTGTGTACCTGAGTATCTTTCTTGGTCTACATCATGGCGTGACTGGAGTCTGTGGGTCTGTCTGTTTCTTGGTGTGTGAGTGGGTCAGTCTCTCTGGCATCTGTGTCACCTAGAGCTCACCGACGAACACATCCATCTCTACCCTTTGCCTTTGCAGAGAGGTGTGATTCTCTCTGGGACACGGGATTTGGCCCTTGTCCCTCTCCGTCCACCGCAGGGCTAGGGCTGGGCCTCGTGCTCCCTGTTGGTAGGGAGTAGCCTCCCGAGAAAAGAGGAAGGGGGGTGGGAGAGAGAGAGTTGGGAGACGGACTCCTGTGTGTGTGTGTGTGTGTGTGTGGTGTGCACACACACGTTTGTCTCTGTAGATGGCTTTATGGACATCCTGGTGTGTGTGGTCTGTGTGTCCGTGTGTCTGTGTGTGTCCATGTGTCTCTGTGTGTGTGTGTGGTGTGCACACACACGTTTGTCTCTGTAGATGGCTTTATGGACATCCTGGTGTGTGTGGTCTGTGTGTCCGTGTGTGTGTGTGTGTCCATGTGTCTGTGTGTCCGTGTGTGTGTGTGTGTCCATGTGTGTGTGTCCGTGTGTGTGTGTGTGTGTGTGTGTGTGTGGTGTGCACACACACGTTTGTCTCTGTAGATGGCTTTATGGACATCCTGGTGTGTGTGGTCTGTGTGTCCGTGTGTCTGTGTGTGTGTCCATGTGTCTCTGTGTGTGTGTGTGTGTGTGTCCGTGTGTGTGTGTGTGTGTGTGTGTGTGCGCACACACGTTTGTCTCTGTAGATGGCTTTATGGACATCCTGGTGTGTGTGGTCTGTGTGTGTGGTCTGTGTGTGTCTGTGTGTGTGTGTCCATGTGTCTCTCTGTGTGTGTCCGTGTGTGTGTGTGTGTGTGTGTGTGTCCGTGTGTCTGTGTGTGTCCATGTGTCTCTGTGTGTGTGTGTGTGTGTGTGTGTGTGTGTGTGTGCGTGGCCATTTATTCCTCTGCCCGGCCAGGGAAGTGCCCTTGCAGGTCCAGCCCTGCCTTCAGCCCCACCACAGATAAATGCCTCCCTCGCGCTGCCCGTGGGTCCTGTGGCCCTGAAGCCTGAGTCACGGCTCACACTCGCGGCCTCTCCCGTCCACCCATCTGGTCACAGAGCCTTTTGGAATACATCTTCCAGCTGAGCCCCCTTCTCCTCCCTCCTCCCGCCATGGCCTCGCCCCGCCCAGCTCACTGCTCTGTCCTGCCCCCACCCTCCAGTCCTATGCGGCCATATCCATGGGCCTGTCACACTTCCTGGAGTATCTCCTGGCTTCCCAACTCAAAGAACTCCTCCTTACAGGCCTCACGGAACCTACCACTTCTGCCAGCATGTGTCCCTGGACACGCCAGCCTGGGGAGAAGGCTCCTTTCCCTGAGCCCCTGGCATTTGTTCCTGCCGGCCTCAGTGACTGTCACCCCTGAGGCTGGAGTTGTCCACCTCCTGGACCTCTCTCTCCCTGTAGACTGGAAGAGACAGGGTGTATTCGGCTCTGCTTCCCACCCCAGCCTAGAACACAGCAATCTCCACAGTACCTGCCCGGGACAGGACAAGATGGCTCCCAAGGCCTCCTAAGGTCAGTAAGGAAGCTGGGGGCCTGATTTCCCGTGATTCTCCAACAGCCTCTCTCTCTACCGTCTCCTTTAGCACGTCACCACCCCCCACAGGCAGCACGCTAACACCCTGGCATGGGCCCAGACACCTTGGACCCTGCCTGTGCTCAGCATCCTTTGAAGCCAAGCACAGGCCACATTCTGCCACGTCGCTGAGAGCCACCCCCTGGCCTCTCAGCCCCAGAGCCTCCATCATACAGCCAGGATCCTCTTAGGGCCCTCCTGCCCCGCTGGAGACAGGGAAACATCATCCGTCCTGGAAACATCTCAAACATGTGGATAGTCTATTTTAAATGTTTTATTTTTTATGTGGTGTATTAGTTTTCTAGGGCTGTTGTAACAAATACCACAAACTGAGTGGCTTAGAACAGTCCCGAAAGCCAGAAGTTTGGCATCAAGGTGTTGGCAGGGCCGCGCTCCTTCCAGAGGCCCCAGGGAGGATCCTTCCTTGCCTGCTCCAGTCTCTGGGGGTTGCTGGCAGTCCTCGGCATTCCTTGGCTTGTAGACACATCCCTCCAATCCCTGCCTTTGCCTGCACGTGACTTTCTCCTGTGTGTATCTGTGTCTTGGATCTCGGCCTCCTTATAAGGCCCACCCAAAATCCAGAATGATCTCTTGTCCTGATCTTCACTTAATGACATCTGCAAAGGCCCTATTCCCAGGTGAGGGAATAGTTCACATTCCCAGGGGCTGGGTGTTAGGACTTGGGCGTATCTGGTAAGGGGATGTAATTCAACCCACTTGGGGCAGTTATAGTGCTAGAAACTCAAAAATACCTCGTTGACCCAAGCAGTTGCGGATGACAAGCAACAGAGCCCCCAGGATTGTCTTGGTTAGAGGTCGCCTAGCACACCTGGCAACGGGCCCCCACACTGGAACAGCTGCAGAGACAGGCAGCACCCCACTGCTCCATGCGTGCTGGCTTACGAGGGGGCCGGGCGGGGGTGGTGGCAGGGCTGTCAGGAAACATGGAAGGAAGGATGATGTGTCCACTGGAGGCTGGCTCCTGCTCTCCTGAATACTCAAGGCTTCTTAGCACTTTCTGACACCAAAGAGTAGATCCTGGCGAAAGGAAGACAAGCTCAGGAAAGGAAACGGAGCAAGGGCTCCCAGGCCATGGGCAGCCAGGCTCTCCCCAGGACGGGAACGGGGTGGTGGCAGAGTCCTGGTTCCAAGATCCTTCCGCTAGCATCACTCTTTACACTGTGGCCTTGAGGAGGCCGTCCCACACTCCAGGCGTCAGCCGTGCGGTGGATCGCTAATGCTGGCCCCACCTATCTCAAGGTTACGTGAGGCTTAAAAGAGTCTGTGGATCTGAGCGATCCGTGCCCGCAGAGGCCAGGGCTGTGTTTTCATGGTTAAGGAAGTAGCAACGTCGGGGGTCCAGCTAGAACAGCAGTGGGCAGCATGCTTTGTATGAACTCTTGACCCACCAGGACATCTGAACGGCAGGCAAGTAGCATTGCTATGCACCGACTCTATGCCAGGCCTTCGGCGAGGCCATGGGCTGGGGCGCCTCACTTAACTCTGCCAGGGGCCCTGCCCGGCACGGGGCTTCGGAAACCCATGTTTTTTTCAGGGGAGGAGAGTGGAGCACAAAAATCGACCAACATCACATCCCCAGAAGGCTTTCGAGTGTCTACAAAGAAGTCCCTAGAAAGTGGTTTGAGGTGAGGGCCAGGGCGATGGATGGGCAGGTTTAGAAGCTCAGGTTCATTAGGAGACATGGATAGAAGTCTTGGAGTCAAAAGAAATAAATAAGCCGCTGATTTCCCTGGAGGGGGCTCAGGCCACCTTTCATTATTTCATTGGCTCAGGAGCCAAAACAGCTGCATTTTATCATTCCTCAGAAATCCATAAAAGGGATGGAAAATGCTGGTGCTTGTGGGGAAAATGGATGAGCACTTAAATTTAATTGTGACCCCTGCTGCTCCATGATGGGGCCTGAGATATCCCCTACCAGGTCCCGGGGACAGCAGTGGAGAGAAAAGCTTTGCCTCTAGCCCCCAGCCCACCCTGACCGCACCTTCCTCTGGCCTCCCACAGCGTCTGTCCCCGCCCTCCCTACGCCAAGGTGGCTGTCCTGAGTTGCTCCTGTGTTGGTGTGCCTGGCCTCCTGCCCCAGACTGGGAGCTCTGTGAGGCGGACTGGCTGGCTGGGTTCTCCCGGCCACTGTGGGCCTGCACACAGTCGCTCCTGCAGCACCCCCCGCTCCGCCCCCCGACGAGGGCTCGCCTGGCATTCCCAGCTCAGCCCTCTTGGCTGGAATGACCAGCCTGAGCTGCAAGCGTGGGCTTTGGCCGGGCCTTAGGTGCTGACCTGGTGATCTGCAGGACGCTCAGTTGTTGGGTGTGCAAGAGACTCCAGGACTCGTGAGCTGGATGGTTCTACAACCTTCGTGAGCATGTGGATGACCTGGGCCCTGGGAAAATGCCGATTCTAATCCAGCGGCCTGTGATTCAGCCCTTCTAACAAGCTCCCCAGGGGCTCCGATGCTGGCACTTTGCAGACCCACCTTGAGTCACAAGGCTCTCGGTCATAGATGGGTAAACTGAGCCCCAGAAAGGGGCAGAGAGTTGCCTGGAGTTATACCATAAAAGAGAGCGGCCGAGAGGGACTCTTGCCCAGGGTTCTGTCCCCTGTTCCAAGGTTCACAAACTCAAATGCCTCAGGGATTGGAAAAGCAGACAAACCAGTGCCAGCAAACCTCCCCGGTCTGCTTGCCTCACACCGTGGCAGGGACCCAGCCTTCCCGCTCTGGTGTGCCGGGGCCAGAACAGGTCACCCCCAGGCACAGCCCCACTCTGGAGAGGGGCCCAAGGAAACAGGCCCTATTTCTGAATGGCAGAGTGGAGAATGCGAGCTTTTGCGTCTGGCAAACTTGGGTCCTGATGACAGCTCCATGTCCCCTTGACTATAGCCTCCACCAGCCTCCGTTTCATTGTATGTACAGTGGAGATAATAGTGGTACAGACCCCCCAGAGGCTTCATGCCCATAGGATGAGATGCAGAGGCAAGTCCCTGATCCAGGGCAGTGGCTCAGCCAAGAGGAGCCCTTGTCCTGGTGCCTGTTCCTGTGACTGCGCTCTGCATGCCCAGCCAGCTTCCAGGGGCTCTTACATGCTGCAGACACTGTCCATGGTCCGTTGGGTACTAAGAGCCCTTTATCCTGGCTGGGTCTCCTCTCCCGCCCCCTACCTGATTTCCTGCTACCGTGTTTACCCAAGCTCTGGCTTTTCCTGGAGATGCCTGACTCTGGAGCAGAAGCTTCTCAGCAGACGATGTGAGGGTGAAAGGTAGATTTCATCTCAGTTACAAGCTCTGCTGGACTGGGAGCGGCTGCCTGGAGCACTGTGGCCTGAGAGGAGCTCTGAGACAGGTTCACGTTCAGGGAGCGGAAGTGCGGTGATCAACTGGTGATGTCTGCCGTGGGCTCAGAAGTGGGGAGGGATGGCATGTGTGCCTGCTATTTACCATCCCTCATACCCTGGCCACTCACCCAGGCAGCCCCTCTGGCAGCTCTTCACCATCCACTTTCTTATACGATGACTCCTCAAAGCCACACTGTGAGGTCAGAGGTACCCCTGTGTGATAGGGGAGAAAATCAGAGACAACAAGGAGGTGAAGTGACTTGCCAAAAGTCCCCAACAAGCCCCAAATGGAGGACCAGAGCCAGTTTTGCCTGAGTTCCCTTCCCATACTTTGCCTGCTGGCCTCATTTCTCCCCGGCCTCGAATGGCCAAGGCCTGGGGTCAGGGCACTATCCCATGGTGCACCCGGACATGCCCAGTGTGGTGGTGTTTGGGCCCTCACTCTCTAAGCTGGTCCACTCACGTATCAGAAAGAACACAGCCTTGGGGTCTCCAGACCAGCCTGCGTGACCCTGGGAAGCGTTTCCCCATGTCTAAGCCTCAGTCTCCGCATTTATATGGTGAGGGGACTTGTGCTTCCTAAGAAATCAATGCAGTGGATGATGGAAGATTAGGCGTGAAGTGCTGGCTTCCCAGGAGACAGCTTACAGCTCTTACCCCTGTCTCCCTCTTCCCTCCCCCTCAGGCGGCCCTGATCCCTGCAGCTTGGAGAAGGGCCTCTGACCCCTTTCCAACCTCCCCCATGGGCTGTGGCTCATTCACAGGCCTGTACACAGCCCTGTGAGCAGCATCCTGCTGGCCTGCAGGAAGGGAGGAGCGCAGTGGCCCACCCCCACCACCCTGAGATTCTGCCAATGCCACCACCCCAGGAAAACATCACTGTCCCTTAAGCCCCCCGGTGGGGCCAGGAGGGGCTCAGGCTGCTGCTCTGCACGGGTGTCCAGGCTCAGAGCCCTCTCCTGTATGCCCAGAGACTCAAACTGCTGCTTCTACCTGGTTAGCCCCAGCGGCTGGTGGCACCTGCCCTGAGCTGTGGCACCTGGCAGGGAGTGGAATGAGGTCACGTCCGCACTGGGGCTCTGCTGTACTGAAAGAAAGCTCTTTGCACATGTGGCTGAGCCTTTAGTTATTTATTTATTTTTGTCTGTAGCTCTCAGCCCAGCTCAGCAAAGCAGGTCATGAAGGGGAGAAGCTCATGTCTTCCCTGCTGCCTGACTCCCATGAGAAGGACCCAAGGTTACAGTTCTGGGTTTTTCAAGCTAAGAGCAGCACCAGGTTGGAAACTCATGAAGCCAAAGAATGTCTTTGGACCAGGAAAGGTCATAAGGTACCCAAAGGGGTTGAGGGTGGGGTGGGGGGAGTATCCTAGGGACAAGGTTGAGATGGCAAAGGGTGAAATAGAGCATTAATTTAGCACCTACTGTGTCCTAGCAGGTACTCTGCTAGACAGTGAGCTCATTTATTTTCCAATCAAGGTGGGCTGGTGCACTCAATCCCATCTGCACGGAGAACTTGTAAACATCACCAGTGGTTCTAATTTAATGGTTCTGGGTGGGTCCCAGGCCTGGTATTTTTTAAAGCTCCCCAGAGGATTCTCATGTGCAGCCGGGAGTGAAAACGGTGGCCCAAAGTAAGGGCTTCTCAAACTTCAGTGCGCATGGGAATGAACCTCACGGACCTTGTAAAAATACAGATTCCAGTTTAGCAGCACTGGGACAGGGCTGAATGTCCCTGTTTCTATTCGCCTTCCAGGGGATGCCAAAGCTGCCGGTCCTCCGCATTTTGAGTAGCAAGGGTATATAGACTGTCAACTCCGTGCTAGCCAAGACCTTCAGGGGTGCCTTGCTGGATCCCAAGCACCACCAACCAGCACTGGAACAAAATAGCCACAGAATAAATATTTCTCAAAGGCATAAAGAAACAAACAAACCTTGGGGGTGGGTGCTGTGTGGCTGCCCTTTTATGTGTGAGAAAGCTGAAGTCAAGGCAATTCCAGGAGTAAAACGGGCTTGGGCAGGGGCTGACCTGTGTGGGCGGGGGCCCACTGGGCGACATGAAAATTGGAGGCTCAGGCATGACGGTAGGGAAGTCAGAGCAGGCTCTGGGCTTTCCTGGCATCCAGCACCCATCAGCCAACTCACCCCAGGAGGTGGGGCTGACAGGGGGGCTGCACACAAGCCACTTAATGTCCTTTCACTCTCTTTTCATCTGAACGGTGCGAGCAATCATATATTTTTTTTATTTCAAATGGTTATTTTGAGGATTAAATGAGACCATGCACAGACTGAATATTAGATGATATTAAGAATTTTTGTTTACTTTTTTAGGTATGATCATAGATCCTTTTTTTTTTCTAAATTTTGTATCCAGTAGCAACACACACTGAGGTGTTTACAGGTGAAATGGCACAGGGTCTAGGATTTGCTTTAGACCTTCCAGCAGTGAGGGAGGGAAGGACACGGAGAAGACAGAGGAGGAGGAAGAAAAGAAAGTCAGCAGGGATCGATGCTCAGTCACTACGGAAGCTGGGGGAGGGCCCAGGCTTCATTACCAGCCTGTCTGGTTTTGATTACCTTCGAACATTTCCACAATCAAAGGTTCCAAATAATAAATTAAAAAGTGATGAGACAGGTCACATGCTCGGCTTGGCTCCTGATTCATAGCAAGTGTTCAGCGAACATGGGCTCTTGTTCCTTCCAGGTGAGTGGAGCTGGGACCAGGAAGGCGAGGCAGCAGGTAGGGCAGGTGGGCCGGGCGCACCCCGGACGCTGAGTGATGCACCTGGCGGCCGCTGTCACCAACAACAAAGCTGCGATGTGAAAGCAGGCCTTCACCAGGCTCAGCCCACAGGCCCACAGGGCTAGAGAGCGGCGTTAGTAGAGAGCGGCTCTGGTAGAGAGCGGCGTTAGTGTGCCTTCTGGAACAATTAGCAGCAAGGCAGTGGGAAACATTCTAGCCACTAAGGAAGACCGACTCAACCGGGCCTCCGCTATGTAGGTTAATGCCCAGGAACCCTATGAGGCAGATGTCGTTCTTCCTACTTCGCAGATGAACAAACGAAGACCAGTTGTTAAAGTGCTTGGGCCAAGGACACATCGTGTGCCACCGGGCCTGGCTGTTACAAGTGCAAGTGCAAGGCTGCTCACTCCTCTGGGCTGCACACCAAGTCCTGTTGCAGACTCCACCGTGAATAGCAGCCATTCTTTGCCCAAACTCCCACTCTCCACCACTGCGCGACCTGGGAAGGGAGACCTCAGCTGTCCCCAGGCCTGTAAACACCGAAGCCACACACGAGGCAGGGCCCCAGCAGCCAATAAATCTTGGCCCCAGGGTTCTCTGAAAGAGGCAGCGCCAGGGACAGACAGCAAGCCAGGCCCTTGGTGGAGGCAGTGACACTTTGTAGCCAGCACCCCGCCCACCTCCCCTCTGCCCAGCCCCAGTGTGCAGAGAGGGAAAGGACACGTTTAGCCGACTTCTCCCCAGCAGCCCTTCTGCCTTGTTTTATAACATTTAACTTTTTTTTCCCCTCTGCTGCTCACCCTGGGGACAGGGTCACGTGGAGACCCACCGGTGGGAGTGAACACAGGATTCATCTTCCGGAAGCCGGAGCCACGGGGCCCATGGAGAGAACTGGGTGGGGACACGGAGGGCTCTTGGGCTCTGCACCGAGCGAGAGTCAGGGAGGCCGAGGCAGGCAGTTGGGGACAGACGGGGAAGCATGGAGGCGCGCTCTCCACAAGCAGCCTCTATCCCGAGCAGGCGGGCCTACGGGGCTGGCAGAGGAGAGCTGGGCGCGGACTGAGGGATGGCACTCTTGCCTTCCGCCCCGGAGAAAAGTGAGGCCAGGGACATCCTAAGGGGCAGGTGGCTTGCCAGGTTTCCAGCGCAGAGCCAGGCCTAGATGCTCCTTCTCCATAAGAGGGGTTTTGTTCTTGGATATGAATATATCTTGATATGAGGACTGATGTTTAACCGCATTCCCCTAGACATGGCGGGTCCGGTCATTTCTAGAATCGGGTTCCCATGTGTTCATGAGCCCACTAGACAAAAGTCTTTCAGGACACCCAGGTCTGCATGGAGATGGCAGTGTGCAGCCTGGTAAGCCGTCTGTGCGCCCCTTCTCAGTCCTCACCTGGCACCAGGGGTTAAGTCTCATGTGCGGGGGGAGATGTGGCTCCAGCCCTAGGGAAGGGCACGATCGGGCTGTCAGCCCCAGCCCGGCCCTGCGCCCCGTGATGACCTGTGCTGGGCACTGGGTAGACTCTCACTATCACTCACAGGCAGAGGACAGAGGGGCCAGGTGAGTGAGAGATGGCACACGGGATGCCCTGTACGAGGGGAGGGATGTGGGCCTGGAGAGAATACGGGATTAGTTGTGTTTCAAGGATCCGAGCTGGAGGGCAGAACAAGGAGCTCCTGCGAAGCAAAGGGGCCAGAAAGCCCACTGTGTGTGCATTCTGGGCAAAGTGGGTAAGGTTGCCCGAGGGGAAGAAGTAGGGCGTGAGAGAGCCTGGTCCCAGACTGCTCTTCCAGCCTCTGAATCCATCAATGAACAATGCCCTCTGTATAACTACCCTTAAATCCCAAACTCTCGTTTTACAGATGAGCAAGCTGAGGCCATGGTGGACAAAGCCACTACCGAAGGTCACCCGGGTAATTGGGGTCAATCCAGATCAGGAAAGGTGCCCCTGAGCTTTGCCTTGCATGTGTGATTTTATTATCCCTGTGTAGGCAACTGGTGAATGTGGAAATGGAGTGTGTTTGCTTGTGTTTTGAGGAAATGATTAACTTCTGAACTACTGACCTAAGGTTACCTGGTTGCCAGAATTGTTATTCACCTGGTGGGTCACCTGGGCCAAGAAGGACTTGAGAAAGGGCCAGAATCTCCACGCTAGCCATTCTCTGCACCCAGGCACCATGTAGTGTCCAAACTGGGGAGTCTGAGAGAGCACCCATCCCCCACTTGGGGAGAACATGAAGGCTCAGAGAGGGAAAGGGACCAGGCTGATGTCACACAGCTGATGGGAGACATGCACAGATGCCCCCAGACAACGGTGCATACAGCACGTTCTTGAAAAGAAGATCAATGATCCAGCTGACAAGTAGCATTGGCTCAGAGCTGGCTCTGCCCAGCCTGGCATTCCAGCCTCGTAGCACGGGAAGGGGGGTCAGACACCGAAGGCTGTGATGGCATTGATCACCCCAGACTCCGGTGCTGGGCTTTCATACCTGACGCTCTTCATCCTTCGTTACAAGCCCCTGGAGGCAAGCATTGTCAGGCCCATTTTACAGAGAAAGAAATTGAAGCTCAAATTTACAGAGAAAGGACACACAGTTTTAAATGTTACAGTGAGGCTTCTAACACACTCCTTCCAACTCTAGAGTCTGTGTTTCCTCTCTCCTTCCTCACATCGTCCTGTCCCAATGAATTCTTATTCCTGAAAGAATGCCCCAAGAGTGGGGAACCGGCCCCCTGTTAACTCTGCTTTTAAAGGCCTTTTACAAAGTGTCTGGACAGGGCGACATCCTGTGGAGACGGGTGGCCAGGGGTAGGGTTGAGGGTGAGCCAAGCCAGCGTTTGCTGCCAGGCCACCTCTTCCCGGGTCTGGGGAGAAAGGAAGCCATGAGAACAAGTCTGCAGGTCAAGTTTGAAGGCTGCAGGGTGGCCTCTGGGCTCTTGTGTAAACAAAGGGTCCCCAGCTCTCTCCCCCTCGCCCCGTTCCCTGCGTTCCCAATCTTGTAAGAATCGGCAGCATCTGGGAAGGAGGAAACAAAAATGTCCTTCGCCATGTACAACCCCCCATGCCCCGGGATTTTTCAGCTGTGACACCAGGTGCCGTCCAGGACCTTGCCAACCCTGAAAGTTTCTGCAGAGTCCAGCACAGATAACGTCCTGTCATTAGCACCCAGTGGACACAGGAATCCTCGAGCGTATCGTTGCCCAAACCTCCGTCATCCTGCACAGCCCCCTTGGCTCACTCCCTCTAGCCTCTAGCCTCTACTACCTGGACAGATCCATCCCCATCAAGTCAGCATAATTTTCAGCTCCCATAAGTGCATTTTAAAAGAACATTTCTTATCACTCTCCTCAAAGAAAAATGCGTATTTTTCTAAAACTGAAATGACTATGAAAATGTTTGAAACGGTGTCTACGTCCCAGCCTACATCACCTCGCTTGCCCGGGGAATGCGGCTTTAGCTCCGCCCTCCCCCGCCACCCAGCCCCACTTACACGCTTGTTTGCTGCAGCAATGCTCAGGCATCCTCACGACGAGGGCTCAGTGGCACATCTGTCCCCTTTGGCCCTGCCAATCCTGGGCCAGAGCCTCCTCATGTCCTCTGCCCCATGCTCCTCCTCAGGACTGTCTTTGGCACTTGCCATGTTCAGCTGCGGGGGCACACCACTGTTCAGCACGCGGGGACCCTGGGGCCACACACTAGGAGGGCAGTGGGACGTAGCGCCAGGCCATTTAGTGCCCATGGCACCACGCATAACCTGTCATCAGGATGCATCCAGCAGTGCGTCCTCTACACATTTGTTAAGAACCCAGTTTCACAGCGTAGTTCCAGCTCAGATGTTCTCCCTAAAGCCACTCTAAAGCAAGCTCTAGAATTCTCACACCAACTAGATTCCTCTGAGATGATCCTTGGCAAGACCCTATTTGTCTCAGACTGGGAAACAAAGCTCCCTGAGTGGCTATTCCCTCTACCTCTCTCTCTCTGCCTTCTCTCTGTCCTGCTTTCCTGAAGGACCAACCCCTACACACTGGCATCTCCTTTCCAGTCCCCCTGTGTCTGGCATGGGAATGACATCGGGTGAAATGCTCGGATGAATGAGGACGCCCTCAGCTGAGCCACCTAGCCCCACGTTCTTCCTGCTCCCTGAGGGTGAGCACAACTGGCCAAAGGACTAGGAATAGTCACCTAACCTTAACTGAGCACCTACTGCATTCTAGGTGCTGGGCTGGGGCTTTTCTCACTCACATTGTTCCACGAGGGGCCACAACAAACTGGTTAGCGAGGCTCTCAAAATTACACAGATGCCTCCCGCTTCCCACCACCTCCTCTGGTCCCTCTGGGCCCAAGCCACCATTGCTCCCCTGGAGCAGGGCAACAGCCTCTCAAGGCGTCTCCCCTCTTCCGCCCTTGCCTCCCATACCCACCTGCCTTTTCTTTTCTTTTTTTTTTTTTAAAGATTTTATTTATTTATTTGAGAGAGAGAGAATGAGAGATAGAGAGCATGAGAGGGAAAAGGGTCAGAGGGAGAAGCAGACTCCCTGCTGAGCAGGGAGCCCGATGCGGGACTCGATCCCGGGACTCCAGGATCATGACCTGAGCCGAAGGCAGTCGCTTAACCAACTGAGCCACCCAGGAGCCCCCCACCTGCCTTTTCTTAACACAGTGGCAAATGTCCCTGTTAAAAATGTAAATGAGCGGGGTGCCTGGGTGGCTCAGTCGTTGAGCGTCTGCCTTCGGCTCAGGTCATGATCCCAGGTCCTGGAAATGAGCCCCGCATCGGGCTCCCTGCTCGGCAGGAAGCCTGCTTCTCCCTCTCCCACTCCCCCTGCTTGTGTTCCCTCTCTCGCTGTGTCTCTCTCTGTCAAATAAATAAATAAAATCTTAAAAAAAAATGTAAATGAGATCCTGTCTCTCTTTGGTGTAACGAGCTTCCATATCTCCTTACGTTGTTCAAAGTAAAAGCCAAAATCCTAACAAAGCCCTACCTGGCCTGCCCCACCATCTCACGCCTGTCTCTTCTCCTCTCCTGCTCCTCTCTGCCTCACTCACTCCATCCCAGACACAGGGGCTTCCTTACTATTGCCAACCCACTGGGCATATTTCTGCCTAAGGACTTTCTCATTGCTGTTCCTTCTGCCTGGAACCCCAATCCTCCAGGAAGATGCCAGGTAGATATGAGGCACCTCACCAACTCCTGGTTTGCCCAAATGAAGCAGTTGCAACCAGATTCCCCAGGACTTCTTGGGTCTCTCAACATCACGGGGTTTCCAGGACAAGGGGCCCCTTAGTGGCAGCAACTGACAAGGGCCAATAATTCAGTGCCAGATGCTGGGAAAGTAAGATTTTTTTTTTTTTGCTCGTTTTGCAAGAAAAGAAAAATGCCATTTGGCCTCAGAAAGATGTTCTTGCTGCCAAACACATGATTTTTGCACATGGTGAGGATGTGTGATTTTTACATATGTATTTTTTTTTCTTTTTTCTCTTTTAGTAAAAACAGATTCATCTTTGGCAAGAGGGTGAAAGAGAGGGAGTATAAGAAGATTGCCATAGAAAACCATTACTTTGCTATTGTAGCAACCAAGAGCCAAGAGTCTGGAATCACCATGGATGAAAGGGAATCAAAAAAAGAGGAAACGAGGCAAAAAAGACTACCAGCGTTTATGAAACAGGAGCTAGATTTGGGAGCTGTGTCCATTCTAAAGCACCCTGGGTCTACAAGAGTACTTAGACATTTCTAAACTCTGAGATGGCAAAGAAAGGGCAGAAGTGATGCCACTCTTCCTGTCTTTGTCCAGGGCAGACATTAGTAATCGATCACAGCATTCTTTCTCACTAGGCTGGGATGCAGGCTCCACACTCTAAGAAGCCTCTACCCCATTGATGGAGGTTGGCAGGGAAGATGAAACAAGGTTGCTCTTGCGCCCTCATCAACCCTTCCTTTTTATATAAAGTGATTGAGACAAAGAGAGAAGAAGCAACCTGGCAGAGCTTACGCTGAATGTTCACGTAAATAAGTTCTCCTCTGGTTTTGCTGCTGTTTCCCCTGCTAAGGCTCATTCCACAAAACTCCCCATCTCCTGGACATCTGCCAAGTCCCTTCACAGGGGGTGAGAAGTCTGAGGTCCCTGAATACCTAAGAGAGGACTCAGAGCATCACGTTTGGGAGCTTGGTTTTCTCTCCTCCACAGACTTCCCATCGGTATTCACACGACAGGCCATCCATCCCCTCTATAGGATCCCATCAGGTCATGATGGCTGCCCTAAAGGGAGGAAAATCTCCATCCCAGGAGCAAGCCTTTCACATGTTATGAAGATCACTCTTAAAAGGGAACAGCTGATAACGAAGAAAGGTCAGCATTCCTACAGGAAACTCACCACTCTGGAGACAGTTCTGGTATATTTTTCCTGAGTTGAAGGATAAAGTTTTCCATTAGATTAACATTTCCAAAGTGTTTTATGGGAAGCACATTCTCAAGATGTTCTAGAAGATTTTCCACAAGATAACATAAAACTAAAATACAAATAACATAAAATAGAAGACGTATGGCCAAATATATGGGAGGAACTCAGCATATGAAACCCTCTTGTGGAAACATATTGCATCTTAGAATATCAAAGGCCCCGAGATGTTCTTCAGTAACGTCCTGTGTATTGCATTTTTTCAATATGTATTTTCAGCAGAAATCTGTTAGCATGTAGCATTTATTAAAATTCTGCTGGACCTTCTTTCAAAAAGACTGGTAGATATAGCACGTTAGATGGGGAAAAACACAGGAGTCAGATTCAGAAGAACTACATCTGAATCCCAGCTCTATGTCTTTGTCATTTTATTTTAAAGAGTTTGTACTTCAGTTTCTACGTAATGAAAAACCATCTAGATTTAGTTTAGGTTTTTAAAATACACTTATTTGCTAGAGATAATATAGATTCATTATAGAGATTTTGGAGACCATAAAAATGTACAGAAGAAAATTAAAATTGCTCATAATTTCACCATCTAGAGATAAGTACTATTAAAATTTTGATGTATTCCTTCAAATCTCTTTCATTTATTAAAAGAGTCTGTAGACACCTACTTTAAAAAAAAGCATAATGTGCCTAGTTTTATATTCTACTGTTTTTTGGTTTTAACAATAAGAAAGAAGTGTGATTAACCAAAAGACCCAACCATGCTCCGTGTGAACATGAATTTAAGTGATATCATGGGATTGCATCATAAGAATATTCTCTGGAACACTTGAGGCCAGATAGTTCAGAAACCATAATTATTTGGGCTTGGGAAAGTTAAGACCAGGTAAAAATGGTAATTATGAAGCACCTACAATAGAATGTCGACAGCAGCCTGGAACCAAATGCAATACTTGAACATGAAAACACTTGAATAATCACACAGAGATAAATGATAGCTGTAAAAACAAAAAGCCTCCTTTCATTCAGTTCAGGTCAAACTTTTGTCACCCATGAACTTGCAGCAAACTTACAAAAATCTGTCAGCTCGAGGAGCTTTGTCGATTTGGAAATTGCATGCATTGAATTATAGGCCTGTACTGTGATTGGCAATCAAGCCGACCCTTCATTGTTGACTATTTTGGGTTGTTTCCAAATTTTCATTATTATAAGGAAGACTGCAAAGAGAATTCCTGCCCATAAATTTTTTTGCACATTCGTGATGGCTTCCTCAGGATATATTCCTAGGAACTGAGCTCCTGGGTCACAAGAATGAACATTTTCAAGGTTCTTAATATATCTGCCATACTGCTCTCCAGGGCACTGAATGATGCACATGGCTAACATCCATATGTGAGAGAGGCAGTTTCCCCACCCAACAGCAACCTTGGGTATTATCAGTGTTTGAGGAACAAACTCCAATTTGAAGAGCAAGAATTCCCATCTCTCTTTGAGTTATATTCCCTTTATTATCAGTGATAGTCTATCTTTTTTTCATATGCTAACGGAATGATTATATTTCTCTTTTTATATTGTCTCCATAGTTCCCATGCAAATCTTTTTATCGAGATGTTCATATGTTCCCCCTTGACTTGTAAGAGCTCTTTGTAGATTACGTATATTAAAACACTTTGGAAATCACATACGTTGTAATACTGTCCTAGCTTTTTTCACATGAATTTTCAGTTATTTATGATGTTTTAATAGTTCCCCGAATTTAAAAAGTAAAATATGTAATACATGTGGGATACAAAACGATTAAAACCGTATAAGAATGTCAGGCAAAAGACCTTACCTGAAACCCAGCCAACCAGAAATAACCATCCTACTATTTTAGTATAGAATTTCCTAATATTTTCTGCTTCTCTCCAATGGAGGTATGTCCTTGGGTGGATAGCCTCATGGCCTAATTTGCTTTCACTTATTTTTGTGAATGTTTTTTCCATCTTAACAAATACTCTTCTGTAACTGGATTTTTGTCATTCCATAGCTTTCCATTGCACGCAGCCATCATTTACTTAAATATTCCCTGGTTTCAGACATTCAGGTTTTTTCCAATTTTCATCATTATTTGTAATGCTCTGGTGAATACCTTTGTCCCACCATCCATTCTCACATCCCTAATTATGTCTTTAGAATGAATTCCTATACTTTCTGGGATGAAGAGCAGGTACATTTTAAATTCCTTTCATTGTTTTTCCAGTAATTGGTATTTATTTTTAAAATTTTTAAATAAAGTGATTTTTAAGAAAATAAGAATCATCCATAATTTTTCCACCCAGAAGCAGGTACTATTGAAAGTGTTAGGCTTTCATCTACACCTCTTCATCTGCACATGATGTTTGTGTACAAATAACAGGGATTACACTGGACACACTGTCTTTTAAAGACAATTGTTTAACTTTGCTACATTAGAAACAGCTTTTCCAGTACAGATGTAATGTTAAACCAAGATATTATTACTGGTCACATAATATTACCTTGTTTAGACATCGCTGATTTATTTAATCATCTTTCTTTAAGAATTTCAAGGTGGAGGGAACTTGGGGGTTTTGCTTTCCAAATTCCTAAAGTTATCTATGTACTGTGATAAACATCATTGTCATGTTCCTATTTCCTCAGGATCCATATATACATACAGTCACTTCTCGCGAAGTCAGCGAGTCAATGGTTTGTCCATTTCTGAGGATTTTGACCTATACTTGTAGATTGCACCATGGACTTTGACCCAATTTATGCTGCCTTCCACAGCATGCAAGACTGTTTCCCAGAACCCTGACCACTATAGGAAATTATCTTTTAATTAAAAATATTTGGTGAAATGTGGTATTTTATAGCTGTTTTATTTTTTAAAGATTTTATTTATTTATTTGACACACAGAGAGAGCGAGAGGCAGAGAGAGAGAGAGAGGCAGAGAGAGAGAGAGAGGCAGAGAGAGAGAGAGAGAGGGAGGGAGAAGCAGGCTCCCCACTGAGCAAGGAGCCCAACGTGGGGCTCGATCCCAAGGCCCTGGGATTTTGACCTGAGCTGAAGGTAGCCGCTTAACCGACTGAGCCACCCAGGCGCCCCTTTATAGCTGTTTTAATGTGTGTTGTGTTTTTAAACAACATCAAACATTCTTTCATATGTTTACTGACCATTTGGTTTTCCCTTCTGTCAATTACTTATCACATTTGCCTATTAGGGCGCTTACCTTTTTCTCATTGTTTTGTAAGCTTTCTTTATAAATTAAGCTTATTAACACTTAATATGCTGTAGTTTGGGAAGCATTTTCCCAGTTTTGCTTTTGCTTCTGATTTTTTTTCAGTACATTGTTAGCATATAACAGCAGTAATATTACATAGTCTGATTTACCGACTTTGTCTCCACACCATCTTCTTTCAACATCTCCCTTAGAAAGACTCTTTCTGGTCCCGAGTCTTTTATAAGAGGCTGACCTACGTTTTCTTCTAGTGCCTTTGTGACTTTACTTTTATATACATATCTTTAATTCACCAGGAATTTATTTAAGTTTATCACAGAGCTAAAGATCAGAGTTAATTTTTTCCCAACATCATTTATTGAATAATCCATCCTTTCCACAAGGGTTTGAAATGTCACTGTTATCACATACTAAATATTTATATATACTCCAGTCTGTCTCTGGGCTTGCAGTTCTGTCCCATCGATCTCTCTGTCTATTCTGAGGCTGAGGGGAGAGAGATTTCTGGGGTAGAACAGGCAGGACTTGATAAGTGATTACACTTGGGAGGAGCTGAAGAGGACTTCAAGGTCTGAGACTGAATAACTGGATGGATGATATGGCCATTAATCAGGAAAATGGAAGTGGGGGAGGGCTCGCTGTATCCCGAGTCTCTCCTTTCTTCAATCCATCACTCACATTTCAGGCAGAATAAATTTTTTAATACATATTTATTTAATATATTGGAAAAATAATGAATGCACAGGGTAAAAAATATTTAATCAGTACAAAAGGTTTACAGTGAAAAGTCTCCCTCATAACTCCTACTCTTAATTCCCCTCCACAGAAACAACACTGTTTAGAAAATTGTGTGTATCCTTATAGGATTGTTCTCGATACTTAAAGACTAGATAGATAGACACCTCCATGCATGCACATTCACACGTATCTTTCAGACAAATAGAACTATACTACAAACACCATACAGCATCTCGATTATTTTAGCCTCAATGATTGATCTTGGAAATGGTGTCATATGAGCACACCTCATTGTTTTTAATCTCTGCTTGGAGTTCTGCTGAATGATGCACCATCATTTTTTAACCCAACCTCTAGAGAGGGACACTTCAGCAGTTTGTTCCAATGAATTTTTCTTTTTAAGCACAGAACTGACCATGTTTCTCTTCTGTTTAAAATCTCCCTGGCGTTTCTCTACCAACAAAACACAATTGAGAGGCCTGGGTCTGACAACTGGAGTCTTCACAACATGTCCCCCTTTCCCTTAGAACCTCATCTCAAACTATGTCTCACCTTGGCCCTCTGACTCACTGCTTCGAACTTCTTGGAATTCCCTCCAGGCCCCTATGCTTTCTCATATTCTGTGGCCTTTTAGATGCAGGCCCTATTGCCTTAAAAGTCTCTTTTGCCTTGTGCAACTGGGTGGGGGGGGGGGCTCTTACTTTTCCTTAAAAACTCTGTTCAGTGACCATATCCTCCGTGAAACCTTCCCTTAATCCCTCCTCACCTTTGTAAACATATGCACATGTGCATTTGGGCATGTGCATGTGTGTGTGCACGTGCACGCGCGTGCGCACACACACACACACACACACACACACACCTGTACATGTGCACGCATACATAGACCAAATGAGTTAAGTCATCCTCAGTACTCTCAGGGCATTTTGCTGATGCTCCTAATGCCCCACACCTTGCTCTGTTGTAACTACTATTTCCCTTCCCAACAGGGGTACATAGGTAGCCCAAGAGTTACCTTCTCCATGCAGACTTTCTTGAGGCCTCACGTAGAACTGACCATTCTACTCCTCACCTCACTCTCCTACAACTATCATAGGACCCACAGAACTTCATTTCTAGTATTTTCACAGCCCTTTCCTTCCTTGGAGAGAGGAAGAGCTCCTTGCAAGTTGGCCATTACCTCCTTGGTTGCTGCAGTTCTCGTGGTCTAACACTGTGTCTGACACACCAGGCGCTCAGCTGGGCACACTCAGCTTTGATAGAGCGGGCGACCATGCTGTTTTTCCCATCAGTGCCTGTCCTAACTGCTCAGGTGCCCCCGTCGATGCCATCACTGGACACCTCCCTAGTGCTCCATGAATGTTGTTGATTGCCTCTGACTCAAAGACAGGAGGTGTCCCCTTTGTTTTTGATTCTTCAAGGACCTATGGCAGTGCCTGACAGGTCGTATATGCTCAGCCAACTGAAGGATTTGAGTGGATGAGTGCCGATAGAAACAGAGTTGCTTTGGAGCCTGTGCTAGGGACTAGACATAGCTTCCCACTCTCTTCAGTCGCCGCTCACCACTCTCTTTGGGTAAGACAAAGTCCTCGAAGTGGCCTACAGAGTCCTGCATGATCTGGCTCCTGCCTCTCCAGATGAGTTAGGGTTATGCTCAGCTGTGAGTGATAGAAACTCCCAAATAACTGTAGCTTAAGTATGACAGAAATGTCTTTCTCTCTTCAACACAAAGAGACCAATAGTCGACCAGGCAAAAAATGCATGTCCTTGGTCATCAGAGACCCAGATTTTATGGTCATTCTGCCATCTCTAACACATGATTCTACAGCATGGTCCATGATGGCAGCTCTGGTTGTGGACTTGATATTTGAGCTTCACCCGGATGGGAAGAGTAACAGATACAGATCATTTCCCAAAAGGTGCATGTAGAACGTTCCGTTGACCAGAGCTTAACTACATGCCCAGGGCTAGCTGCAAGGGATGGTGGGAAATATAGTCTTTATTCCAGGCTGTCTTAGGATCAGTTGAAATAAAAGACTCTCTGGTCAGAATTCAAGAGGGCATTATATCTTGGGGGACAAGGAACAGTCTTTTCCACTCTTTCTCTCCACCCCAATCACAGCCATGTTCCGTTTTGTGTCTCCTCTGCTCACCATCTCCTTCCTGCCGTGCTCCTTGGTGACATGAGGTGCCTGTCCATGCTGTTACCCTTCTCCCCTCCCACTCCACCTAATTCATTTCCTGCCATCCATCAGAACTCAGCTTAACCTTTATCTCCATAAGAAACATCCCCACTAAGTCAAAAAAATCAATTATTGGATGGCCAAGAGTCATATCCCTCCCCCTTAAATCATCTGTCAAAATCCTAAGTTTACATTTATTTGCAAGATCATTTGATTAACATCCATCTTCCTCACTAGACTGTAAGCCCCACAAGGCAGAGAGCATGTCTGCCTTTGGTCACTATTTTGTCTCCAGCACCAAGCACAGAGGCTTGTCCACAGCAGGTTCTCAATAATGTAGCAGAGCATATTGACTGATTAATTGTGTGTATAGTTGGCCGTTTTGGATAATGTTCCAGAGCCAGGGAAAGATATCACGCTACAGGTCTTCTTTTGGTCATTACTTGGACGGAAGTGAATAAAGTTGCGGGAATAGTTAGGATCCTTCAGAGGAGAAAAGAAAGAGAGAAGAAAACAAATACCATTCATAGTTATTGCATAGATGTATATGGTAGGAAGAGAATAGTAAATAAATAAATGTAGAATACGAAAAGAAAAGAGGAAAATGTGCCACGTCCTGTGTTGGGCTCGCTGTTTGGGTTCTCATTCTTCCTCAAGGCAGCCCCGAGACCTAGCTCTCGGTGCCCCAGTGAAGCGGGCCAGCCTGATGCTTAGGGAAGAGACCGTGTAACTTGTTCAGGATCTGGGTCAGGGCCGGCTGACTCTAAGCCCATCCCTCCCCTGAGAATGTACCCCTGAGGAGGGAGAAGTTGAGGAGAGGCCAGTGTCCGACTAATACAAGACACAGAGTCCTAAAGGTCAAGAAGCAAGTCGGAGATGAGCGGTGCCCAAGTCCGCATCTCTTGGGTCTGTATCTTTAAGAATTTAGTAGTAAAAAGAACAGACAGGGATGAGACGTTGGCTTGAAGGGAGAATAACCAATGCTAGGCGATGTAGTAGGGGAGCCCCCAGATCTCAGCTGCTCATCCCAGCAGAGGTATGCGTCGCTCCCTTCACGGTCTGATGACAGCCCTGGTAGCTGTCTCGCATGGTCCTTCTACAAGTGGGGACTCAGCAACCCATGCTGCATCCACCCTGCAATGCCATCCCGGAGACCCTAACCTCCAGCTGCACAAACAGGAGACGGTGCGTGAAGAAGGCTCACCTGCTATTACCTACCTCGGAGCAGAGGTGGCATCTCACCTCTGTTCACCTTCCATCGTCGAGAATTAAGCCTACTACTGCCATTCCTAGACTACTGCGTGGGGTCTGGGAATATGCTCTAATCAGGTGTGCTGGAGAGAAAAAAAAAAAAAGTGGCTCCATGAATACACAGCATTGTCTCTGCCACTCTAAAGCTTTCTACACTATAGGAGGATTTGGCTCATTTATAAGCAGAGGTAAAGGAACTAGCAGAGAGGGAGCTATGAAGGCAGGAGAGAGCAAGTGAGGTCTGGTGAAGGGCTCTGGCTGGAAGAGGAAGGTCCCCTCTGAGATGGAAGGATGGGAGAAGGTCCAGGCCCACCTCAGGAGCATACTTGCATGCAGGTTAAAAGCTCAGACCCTTGAGCCAGACTTTCCAGATGAAAATGTTCCCTTCACCATTCACCAGCTAAGTGACCTTGAATGAGTCACTTAACTTCATCATGCCTCAGTTTTATCATCTGTAAAATGGGAATGGTACAACCACCTGTGCCATGTTTGTGTGCATTAAATGAGGTGATGTATAATGTACCAGGTAGAGTACCCGACATATAATAATAGCTCAAGAAATATCCTATATCCCTACAGCCATTCATTTGTGGTATATGGACATATGCACTTGGGCCCAAATTGGTGCACACACCAGTCCTCTGTGGCTACAGCTTCGCACTTGAGCCATGGAGTCACCCATCAGAATGTGTGTGGCATTCCAGTGCACACACACACCATCCTTTATTTAAACTGTCCCCTACTAGGGGGCATGTGGTACTTTCCAGTCCTTTCATGCTGCTAATAATACAAATGATGTTGCAGCGGACATCACAGCCCTCGTGCGCTTGAGCACATGGGAAAGCCTACCTCTTCTAGAGGGGAAATCACTGGGTTCAAAAGCACATGTGTTTCCATGCAGAGACCAGTGTCCCCAAATTGTCCTCCATGAGATGGCACCTTCTTCACTCCTCCCCAGAGCCCTGAAGGAGGGTGTCAGTTTCCCATGTGATAGATGTCTGTTTAATGAATAAGCAGGGCTGTTTTATCCATTTGGCACCATAAAGTCTATGAAAATCTTAGGGATGTGGAAACATATACACACGCACTCCAAATGAAGAAAAGAATCCTGCAGACTCAGAGTGAATAAATATTTAATTCACTCCCCAAACTGGGAGGCGGCTCTGTCCGGAGACAAAGTGCAGAGGCCGGGACAGGCTCTGTGCTCCAGCACCACGTGACCCGGGCAGGCCACTCAGCCTGTGTGAGCCTGAACCGCTGCTCTAGAGGGTGGAAGTACAGGGGCGCCTGAGTGGTGCCGTCAGTTAAGCATTTGACTCTTGGTTTCGGCTCAGGGTGTGATCTCAGGGTCATGAGATCAATCCTTGTGTCAGGCTCAGCGGGGAGTCTGCTTGAGAGTCTCTTCCTCCCTCTCCCTCTCTCGCATAAATAAATAAATCTTTAAAAAAAGATGGAAATACAGAAAAGTCCTACCACATGGGCACCTAGGACTGTGGCTGACACATGAGAAGTCCCCCCTCATGTCACCATAATTGTCTTATGTCAAGAAGGCACCTGCCATCAAATCTCACATCGTTATGTATAAATGGTATCTACTGTGGGGTGCAGGGGCAACTTAATATCCTAATATGATGAGCGCAGGTTTCCCCACCACCACCCCCGGCAGGAAGAGAGTTCTAAGCCCAAACATGGCTGTGTGCGTGACCGAGGGAATAAACAAGCCAATGAGAGAAGATGACAGCTGTTTGGGGGTGAGTGCGAGAACTCATGTCCTGTGGCTCCTGTGAATGTGAAGAAACCCAGCCGTGTTCCCATCTACAGTAAGGACAAAGACTAAAGCAACGAGCTGGGGAGAGGTTCTGACGTGTGGTGACGTACATGAGGGGAGCCCAAGAGCTCGCCCCTGAATGGCACGTGGAGAAAGGGTCACTGCACTTTCTGCTCTCTGCCAGTTCTCCACACCTCCTGCTCAATGTCTGTTCCCCTCTAAAACGAATTCCCCGAGGGCAGGAATTTCTGCCTGTTTTACTCCCTGGTGTGTCCTCCGTGCTGGTGAGCGCCTGGCCCGTAGAAGACTCTCAATAAACATTTGTTAAATGTGATTCGGTGAAATTGGAAGTTTTATTTGGGAGCTAATATGCCTCTAACGCACCTCTAAGACTTGCCAATTTCTCTTTGAAACAAAGAGACAGAGGTTCTCAGGCTCAGAACCTTCCACAGCAAGAATTGAACCACCTTGCTTTGGGTCCATTGTATTTATTATGGCTACTTGTCATGGTGGTCATGGGGCTGCTCGTGAATATTCCAGCTCTCCTCTTCTTCTAGGCTCATGGTGGGATTGCACTCCAGCCCACTGTGGATGCGGGCAGGCTGAGTGAGTTGCTTTGGCCAATGAAATATGACCCAAGGCAACAGGTGTCACTCCCAGGCAGGCCTTTCAGAGTGAGTGCATGGTTTACAGCATTACCCTCCCAGCCTAAGCGGCTCAGTGGCCATGGGAGCAGGTGCCAGAAGGGCTGGCTTCAGCCTGAATGACTGGGTGACTTTGAGGAGTAGACCTCCCTTGCTAACCACCTTTGCATATCTATCACTGGAGGGAAATGCCTTCTTGCAATCAGCTATTGGGATTTTGAGGTTGCTTACACCATAGCATCATCTATCCTAGGCCTGTCCGTCAAGTCTACTGAAGGACAGGAAGTGCCCACAGAGTGGCAGAGCATGGAGCAAGTGGAGGGCACACTGGCACAGAGACGAGAGACTTGGGAGACCCAGGATGCCTTCCGATAGAGGACACAGAAGGTCCAGAGGATATAGAAGGATGGATAAGACTCCTAAGGGTAGGGGGCCTGGCTTGGCCATCTCTGTAACCCTCCTGCTAGTCTAAAGCGGAGACTTGCCCCATCTAAATGTGCCTAATACAGTTTGGTGGAACAATGAATTAATTTTAAGCAAGAAGCCCAACGCAATGATCAGCATTTGGACCTCTGAACATGGAGAAATCTGGGCTCAAAACCCACAAACTGCACGTGCGACTTTGAACCAGCCCCTTCAGCGACCTGAGAGTCTCAAAATTGGGGATGATGATAACACCTCATCATAAGATAAAGTAACACATGCAAAAAGCTTTGTTTAATGCCTGCCCATAGTGAGCACCAGATAAGGGTGAGCAAGGCAGGCTCTGGGACCAGGCATGGGTTTTAGTCCCAGTCTGATAGCTACTGACAATGTGACCCCTGCAAGTTATTTCTTCTTTGAAGCCCCTTCATTGCTAAGTGGAACTAAAGCTGTCTAGTTCGCAGGCCGGCTGTGGGCATGAAGTGAGGTGGCGTAAAGCACCGAGCGCGGTGCCAGGAGGAGTGAGCTCTGATTCTCTCTCCTTCACACATTCCAGGGCAATTCCGGGGATACAGGCTTGGAAACAGAATCCGGCAACACCCACCAGGGTCCTGTTTCCAATTCTCACTTCTCCAAAGTAGCAGCTCATTATGACAAATGAAGCCATGCAGAGCCATTAATGGAGGATAATGGGTTAATTTGTTACATCTCCTGGGGTCAAATTTAGAGCTGAACCCCACAGTCTAATGGCTCCGCTCAGGTTCTGTCAAGATGTGTGGCAGGATGGGGTACTTAAAGGTGATCCATCTCTCAGGGCCATTGGGACAAAGGTGACTGATTCTTTCTTGGTGCAGCCTTCCTGGGGAAGTTGGCGCTCACCGGCAGACAGCGAGCTCGGGGCAGGAGAATTCAGAATGGGCGTGGGAGGTTCTCCAGCCTAAAGATCCTACACTTCCCTTCTGCAGCTCTCTGCCCCCGGCCCCAGCCGACCCTTCACTGACATATTATTCACGAGTTGATAGTGGTCCTGCCTCCCCACATCTAGGAGCTGCTCTCTTTTCCGTTGACATTATAGAGCGCCTACTGTATACCCACGCTCGGCACTTTACCAGATGCCTTTTCATTCAGCCTTTCCAGAGACTCTGCGAGTTCTACATTGACCTTGTTTTCTAAACAAAGCACTGAGTTTGGGAAATAATCATCAAGTGACCCCAAATCAAGGCAGAGCGGGGAGGGAGATGACATATGTTCTCATCCAGCCTCAAAATCAGTTCCACTTCTATTTCATTACCATGCCTCTCCAGACTGTGCAGAATGTAAAGAGAGCCCACAAGGATGACAAACCACATGTTCGACAAGAGCATGGGGGGGTGCAGGGATGGCTCTGACAGATGGGGGGGTCTCAGGCACTGCCTGGTGCCCGTGGGAAGGGGATGCTGCTGAACAGACCAGTGGGGCCGCCTGATGCACCGCGCTGGAGGTCTGAGCACTGCAAGGCTGAATCACCTCACCAGGAGAGCTCCTCTCCAGGAAAGAAAATATCTGTTGTGCTTGACAAGTGCAAGTGACACCTCAGAAAATGCTAGTATCAAGCCCTGGAGCCCAACCCTACAATTTCGGGGGAAATCAGCAGTTTCCTCGAGGCGCCGAGTGGGCTGCCGGGCCAAGTCCTGGCCGCCCATCTTGGGCGGTGATGAGCCCTGTGGAGGCTGAATGGGACCGACCCCGTTCTGCCCCCCTGCTCGCTCTCGGAGGGGAGCTTTCCCTGAGCACCCCGGTGGGGTACAGGGGGTGGAGGGCCAGTCACTGCCCATTCTGTTTGCCCGGGGCCCCCCTCTCCAGCCCAGTGCTTCGCCCCGTCCTGGCCCCTGGCAGCTCTCTCGGGAGATGGCACCTGCCAACCCAGCTTCCCTCCCACCCTCCCCAGCAAAGTGAGAGGCTGCAGCGCTGCTGTGGGACCTGAGGAATTGCTGAAGAATGAACCTGGAGCCATTGGCCTGCAGGTATAATACTGCTCTCAAATCTCTGACAAAGCGGCAGACTGACACTGTGTGACCCCCAGGGACAGCGCCAGCAGCGATGGGCCACCCTGCAGGGATATGGGGGAAGATGTGCTGGGATCAGAGAGGGGCTCCAAGTCTCCCCACTGTGTGAGTCTGCTCCATTGCAGTTGGCTTCTTTTCTGTCTATGAACATGCCCCCGCACAGGAATGGCAGTAGGTTCCATGTGAAACCCAGCAGCTGGGAGGGAGGCCTTGGGAAGGGCTGAAACCATAGCAGGGTTTGGCAGAAAGGAGCACCATGATCCTCAAGGGCTGGGGACGGAAGAGCCCCTGCGCTGTGAACTGGTTCTTTCTGGGCTGGCACTGCTCTTGGCATGGAAGACCTCTCAAAAGTGGTGTGTGATGTCGTGCAGAACAGCCTTGGATCCCATCAGACTGGGGAGGTCTTCCAATGCCAACTGCCAGGGCCCTGAGCTCCCTGTCCTCCAGGTGGGCTCCAGGAGCAAACTGGGAGCCTCCAGGTGGTCAGGCAACATGTTCTTTAGCCTTGCAGGAGGATACAAATCCCATCTGGAGAGAAACATTCCCATGTTCCCTCAGAGGATCTGAATGCAGTTTATGATGTTCAGTCGATCCCAAGTATGCAGAGTATGGAATGCCTTTAGATAGGGTCAGTACTGTGGGCGGACAGAGGCAAGAACTTGGACCTTAGGGTCAGGCTGACTTAGTTTTTTAAGTTCTGGTTTTGCCATTTCCTCTGAGGCGTGCCCTCCACACCTGCAAGATTCTCACTTGTCAATAGGGCCCAGGGAGAGAGCCCACCTGTACAGGCGGATGTGGGGATTATCCGAGGTGACACAGGTAAATCACTTTGTCCAGGGCCTGGTTGATGTAACGTGTTACAAATGATTGCTAATTACTATAGTTTTAATGTTGGTTGTAACATTTTACAAATGAACACCAATTACTATAGTTTTAATAAGATGCAGCCCCCCCGGGAGCCTGAGGGAGTGAAAGGTAGGTAATAATTTGTGATTGGCCTGTTAGCTGTGTCTCTGCAAGTGGCTACCTTCTGAAGAGTTCAAAATCACACGTTTTATGGAGCCACTGAAACATCTTTCCTACAAACGCACTCGTGCTATTTGGCTTAACCGAACCTCTCCTCAGAGGGGAAGGCAGTGCAGCCATCTGCTTACCTGCCACGGGCCTGCCACTCCGACTCCCAGCCTCAGTTAACCCTCTCCGGGGGGCTTCATTGGGAGGGAAGTGACGTCACCTCCGTGTTCCTGGAGAGGATAGGGCCCTTTCCCTGCGGTTCCAGAGCTGGCAAGGGTACCCCGGGGATTCACACCCAGCTCGTCTAGCTTCTTCCCATTACTCGCAGCTGCTTCTAGAGAGAACCCGGGTGCCCCTGAATCCAAGCTCTGCCCCCTGAATCCCCCCAAATCCGGGAGGTCCCCCCACTGATCTGAGCTCCAAAGATGACGCTGGCAGTGGGGGGGGGGATCCCCAGCCCTTCCACTTGGCAGCTTTTCTTGCTGAATACCAGAGCTGCCGGGAGCATGTGAGAGGGAAAGGCACCTTTGAAGTCCTCCCTCATGCTGAGCTGCAGAAAGGGGCTTGTTGTCTTATGCAGAGAGCGGTTGAGGATATCAAAGGGAAGATGGGATGTTAAATTTTGAGTGATCAATGTTTAATCGTTGGAGTTGTAAGCTGTCAGGAGTGATGCCCGAGGAGTGGTTCCCTGTGAATTGCAAGGTTTGTGATGTGATGGCAGCAGGGGGGACCAGCCCTCAAGAGTCCCAGTGTGCGCAGGGAGAGCAGCAGAGATCTGGCAGGGGGCCCACAGCCCACCATGCATGGACTTGCTCTGAAGGCTTGACCAGAGTGTGGGCATGATCAGGGAAGACAGGCTGAGGGTAGGGCCTCTGTCAGCCCCAGGAGCAATCCTTCATGCACTGCTTCATTCCTTCAGCAGGTGCTTTAAATGCAACGAGGATGGGGGTCTCATTGGTCACACAGCCCAAAGAACCTAAAGATCTAGCACTTGCCAGGAAACATCAGTTTGCTTTTTCATTGAAATTTCTCTGGAAAATTCCAGCCTGCCATAAGGCACCAAGAGAAGAGGTAAGTGTCTCCTCTGTGTTGAGGCAGGAGGCAGTGTGGATTCCAGAGAGAGTGATGCTGGGATGGAGGTAAGTAGGCTGGTGTCCCTCTCCCTTCCGATATCCTAACATCCGGTAGTCTCTGTTATTTTCTCAAATGCTCAGAGAGCCTGCAGCCCCTTGCCTTGTAACCACCAAGCCCTGGCAAAACTGGAATATGTCTTCCCGGGACCCTGAGAAATGGCACTGTCCCAGGCTTTTGGGCTGCCACCGCAGGAGAGAACCCCAAGACCTGAGTCCCCACGTTCAGTCCTGTTCCCTCAGAAACTCACCCTTTCTTGTCAGGGAGGCTGCAGGGCTCAGACAAGGCTGTGAGTGGGGAGGAGCTCTCCCTAAAAGCTTTTCTGGCTGGTGAGCAAGAGAGAGGTCAGGGATCCCCTGCTGCAGCCTTCTTCTGTTCCCAAATTGGGGCATCATGAGAGGCTCTGGAGAGGCTCCAAGGGGGTTCCGGGAGACCCAGCTGAGGCCAGGGATGTGGAGGGGAGTGACTGGCATGAGGGGAAACCTGGGTCCCAGCCGCCTGCATCAGACAGCATCGCCAGACCGCCATGGGCCCCCACCATCTCCTCCGCAAAACGCAATTTCACGACTCTTTGGGGGATTAAAGATTTTATTTGCTTCTTTTCGAAAGCTTCGGAATTCTTCCTGAACATCAAATAACTGCTGGCAAACACATCCTGATGAGTAACGTGGAGTGAAACAGAACCAGATGGGCCCGCTCACTCTGGGCTATTCACTGGAGGAGGAAGGGCAAATCACATTTGGAGTGAGGCTGGGCTGCAGGCCACAGGAAGCCCATCGGGAGGGGGACACAGATTTCCACGAAGGGGGGGTCAAGGTCCCCTGAAACTTGCCAGGAGACGGGGCCATGCCGCCTGCCATCTGGCCTTGTCAGGAGGAAAAATGAAGAAGGGTCCCAGCTGCTGTACTGTGGGGGTGCTGATCATGCTGCACTGGGACAATGACATGAGGGGCCCCCACGTCGGGACTGGGGCCATGAGGTAGGGCCTTAGGAAGCCTCAGTATTATGTAGAATCCTGATGACCTGGTGAGGTGGACTCAGCTAGCTGCCTAAACCATGCCCATTCTGCCTTTCTTTCTTAGAAAGGGAAACCCCGAATTTGTTCAAATCAGGTGAAGCACTCCATTTTCCAGGTCCCCTTTTGGCCGGGGGAGACCCTGGGACAGATCCGGCCGATGAGAGCAGCAGGTATCTGAAAGGCTTATCTGGAAAGCTGGGTTTCCTTCTTTAGGCACTGCCCATCCCCTTGCCACTCCCTTGACTTCCAAGAATACGGACTTGACCCCACACACCGAAGATGGTGGAGCAGGAGGAGGAAGGCCAGGAACCACTGAACCATCCTTGGACTTTCTCCCTCTGGAAAAAAAAATGTTTATTGAGAAAAATAAATTCACTAAGCAGATGTTCTTTGGATTCTGTGACGCACTTGCAAAAGCAAACCCTAGTCCAGGATTGGCTGCCCCAGCAGTTTACAGGTGCCCTCCTTTTGCTAGTCTCCCCGCCCCTCCTGGAGCTCAACTTCGCTCCTCAACCCCTCTCCAGCTGCTGAGGCCCAGCTCCCACGGGAGGTTGCCCCCCCGCCGACGCTGAGGCCTCAGGCCATGCCATTCCTACCCCATCCGAGAGCTTGGGCCGTGATCTGCCACCTCACCTCCAAGAACTTCCCATGCTAGGGTCCTATCTCTTCAAGCAGAACCAGGGTATTCGATTCGTGGATCCCTGGATGTAAGGGAACAGCCATCCACTTTGTCTGGGGCGGAGGGGTTTCAACAAGGTACGTTACAATGGGGAACGTTGAGAGCACACCAGGTTGAGTTCAGAGCCACACAAGAACCTGGGGAGCTGGTTTTGTGGTTTTCCACATTGACTGTCATAGCAGCACCATCGTTGAACAAAACGTTAGGTGGGGGCGCTGCTCTGGGAAAGCCCTGGAGATTCCACTGAGCACAGTGGCCTGGGGGAGACGTGACAGGTCTAGGCACCCAGCAGGCTGGAGGCAGAGCCTGGCATGGCAGATGGCATGACTACTGCTCTGTTCTCTCAAACCAAGGCTCAGAGATTGAACCGGGGACTCTCCTTTCTCTTTCCGTTATCCGCTCCCTCCTCTCTTGCCTCCCATAAATTCCTCTTCATTCACCCACCCAAATGATCTTTCCCAAAGAGGGGTCTAATGACCTCTCTCTCCCATTTAAAACACCTTTGCCGACACACCTTCATTTGACGTTCAAGGCCCTTGCCTGCTGGCTCCAACCTGACCCTCAGGCTCCTCTTCCACCCCACCTGCCCTCCTGTGGACGCTTTGCCTCGCCATGTTCTACCCTCAGCTCCCTGAAGCTCTCCCTTGTTCCAGAGCACAGAGGTGGGGGGGGGTGCCCCTTCATAATCCTGAGTCTGCACACCTACTCTGTCCCTGCCCCTTTCCTCCGCACCCCTGCCCTTGTCAGCCTGGCCAGCCCTGCCGGTCTTGCCTCTCTCCTTCAAGGCCCAACTCATTCGCCAGCTCCTCTGTGGAGACTTCTCTGAATGTCTCCTTCTTAGGCTCAGTGCCTGGGCCATCTGGTGTTGTGACAGTGGGCCCACTGCCTGTCCTTGTTCACTTACCTGGTACCGACACCAGACCCAGGTTCCTGAAGGGCTGTCATCTTTATGTCCCCAGTGCCTGACTGCTTCTGCACATAGCTGGCTTGCAGTCTGTTTGTTGAATGAATGAATGAATGACATGAATGAATGAATGAATGAATGAATGAATGACTTCGTTTCCTCCAAGCAGGGCATGCACTATCTTGATTAAGTAACAACAGTGCACATTTGTCATATTTTGTCACCCCCTGCACACCCCTCACCAACAGCACCTTGATTCCCGATTCCCTCCTGGAATTTGCCTCTTCCTCTGCCCCAGTGTGTGTGGTCTTGGCAGGGGGGTGGGGGGGCGGGTGGCCAGATTCCAGGCTCCTGTCTCCCATCACAAAAGCCAGCTCCTTATGTCTCCTGGTCCGTGCCAGGGAGCAGCCCCGTGTCCTGACCTCTCTTCTGGGACTTTGCATCTGGGGTGAGCCACGCAGGATGTCAGCCAGGTTTATTGGTCGCTGACAACAGACTCTAACTTGGTCAGATTGAAGCAAGAAGGGGGATTTGCTCGGAAGGAGGTAGGATGGTCCACAGATTTGCTGGGAAGCCCGGGAGCAGGCACAGAGCCAGGCAGAGAGGCCAGGCCGCGGCTGACCACGGCCGAACTGTTCTCAGGAAGCTAGCCCAATGAGGGCACCAAGGCAGCACCCCTGAGCATGGGATACCATGGCTTGCCCCGGGCACTGGGCACGGGCAGTGCCATTCTAATCAGCGGTGCCCTCAGGTGGACTTCACTCTTGCCATCGCTGCCTTCAATCTCCTGCCACCAGCTCAGATGTCCTTGGCCCCTGTTTCATGGCCTTGCTTCTTCCTAGCCCACTCTACGGGAGAGGGGCTTGGCAGCTGACCAACCTGGGCACGTATCTGTACCCTAGCTGCAAGGGAGCCTGGGGCTGCCCGGATCCCCCACTCTGGGACCACAGTGGGAGGCTGACTCGGTCGCTTTCCCCCAAGACTTTTAAGGGAGGGAATTTCTCCAGCCTAGGAAGGAGGAGGTCATCACATGACGGACACCAAAAAAGAATGACAAAAGCCACTGGACCCAAAGACAGAGAAGAAGGCTGGAGGTCACTCATCTCAGCCGTGGTGGCATGCAGACCGGATGTTTCCCGCTACCAGCTGGTGGCCGTGGTTCTTAATTCAGGCCCTGGGGAGAGGCCTGGGCCCCCACCCCTTTCTGAGTCTGCTTCTCTGGGCTCCTGTCACTTCTGTGAGCTCCCGACATCCTGCCAATAAATTCCTTTTTGCTTAAGTTAACCAGTGTTAGTGTCTACTGGCTGTAGCCAAGCAACGCTAAGTGAAACCACATGTAAACACGGGTCCACGCAGCTTGTAAAACACTAAGGCAGTCCTGATAAGGCCGCAGGCCTCCTGACATCCCCCTCGCCAGCATTCTTCCCAGAGGGAACCACTGAGATGAGCTGGCTGTGCCTGGCCCAGAGCTTGCTGGGCAGGCTTCCATGCAAATGGATGTAGCCCCACTAACTGCTTCTTGGTTATAATATTCTATTTCACAGTGTCCACGCTGTCTCCAGGTGGAAGATGGGCCATTACTTTATGTGCTACCAAGGAGGGAAAAAGTTGCCAGTGAAACTATGGCCCAACGTTAAGGTCTATCAATTGTAAACTGCACCTTGACTGCTGGTTTAAAAAGATGTGAAAAAGTTGTGTGCTTTAGAGGAGGTGAAACATGGTCATAGCAACAACGTACTCAGCCCTTCCCACCTAGGCTCTCGTGCAAGTACTTTGCAAGTATTAACTCCGTCCATCCTTCATTCCATTCAGTCATTTCTTGAGGTTGAAATATAATTATGCGTATTTTACGCATATTTCATTCATTCATTCAACAAACAGACTGCAAGCCAGCTATGTGCTCATATCTCCCTTGTTCCAGAGCACAGGGGTGGGGGGGGTGCCCCTTCATAATCCTGAGTCTGCACACCTACTCTGTCCCTGCCCCTTTCCAGGGATGAGCAAAGTGAGGGACAGAAGGGTGAGTTTATTTGCCCAAGGTTACCAGTCTAGTGAGTGACAGAGTGAGAATTCAGAGAAATTCCAAATGTAGACACTGTGGTCCTAACAAGAAGGCTATAGCATTCTGGGAGCCAGTGCACACGTGTGTGCCCGTGACTGCCCGTATGTATATGTATGTGAATTGTGTGCACATATGTGGATGTGTGTGCCCCTGTGTACTGTACATGTGTGTGTAGTTTTTAGTTAAGGAGTATCCTACTGTATGTACATTCTGCACCTTGCTTTGTTGCTCCAGTACTCTCCTGGTGACCTTTCTGTATCATTATATAGATGTCTTTCTAGCTGAAGCAGAGACATGCCATGAGGCCTTAGCCCTTCTCCTTAGTGATGGGCATTACAGTTGTTTCCATTTCTGGCTCTGTGTAACAAGGCTTTAATAAAAGTCCTTGAAAAGGCCTCCATGAGCCCAGGTATGACTGTTTCTCTTGGGCAGTTAAGAGCGGGATTACTGCCTCCTAAGGTATGTGCACTCTGCAGTTTCATAGATAAGGAGCGGTGGGTAAGTCCCTGCCTTCGAGGGCCCCCAGCTCGTGTCTTGCTCAACACTGGGTCTCCCAGAGCCCAGCACGGGAACTACCACAGAGCGCTGCCGAGCGAGTGTGGGGTGAGCTGGACTGCACCAGGGGTGCCTAAGAAGCACCGACCTTACAGATCAACAGGACAGTCGCAGCACAGGGACACACTCCAAGGGGAGGGGAGGCAGGCGTAACGACGTGCCAGGCCAGGAGTCTACCTTGAGTACGTGGAACACTCAGGGGAAGAATTCAGGAAAGGCTTCATAAGGAGGAGGGATTCAGGATCAGCCTGGAAGCACGGGGGAGAGTTTGCATGGCTCCAGGGAACAGAATGAGGTATTGCAAGAGTGAGATTCACAGAGCAGTCACAAGTGGAGAGAGCAAAGGAGGGGGTTAGTTCTGGGTGGTGACAGTTCAGGTATCTGCGGATGTCTGAGGACGTCCACTCTGCTTGGGGTGAGGCAGACGCAGCTTCCCTGCCCCGCCTGTGCAGAGATCCCTCCCCTGGTGAACAAAGCCGGGGTCTCCTGCCCCCCCCCCACCAGGCTTACAAAGCCCTTGGTGGGCTGAGCACAGCGCTGTGGGCTTAACCATCCCCCCAGAGAAAGAGGGAGTCTCGACAGAGACAAATGAGACGCGACATCCTCCTCGCTCAGCCGCCTGGGAGACCCAGACACCCCTCACGCCCATGATGAGCTCCCCTCCTCTGCTCCCTCATTATCTTCGCCCGGGTGTCCTCAGGCCAAAATAACGCACCCAAGCCCTGCCTGTACCTGGGTATCATTATGACGACTCCCACTTGAAATTATTTGTTTTTCTCTATTGATCTTGGTTCGACACTGGAAAAATGTATTCTTTGTAAGGCATTCCCAAGGGCTTAATTTGTCCATGTTGGAAGCCTTTTTTAATAGGATTCTGCCCCATTGTTTATTCTGCACATTGAGTTCCGAGAGCTGAGATTCAGCTCTTTTAATAGAAACTCATTACCGGGGTCCCTCTGCATCAGAGAGCTGCTACTGACACTGCAAGGAGGACACAAATTAGGAGCCTGCCAAGGGCCTGTCTGATCAGAAGGCCCCTCGGGAAGCAGGGTTGCCACCCAACACCCGCACCCTCCTCCTGTGAGGGACACCTGGGGAGGACAACCACCAGGCTGGTCAGAGAGCCCACTCAACACTGGGTCTCCCAGAGCCCGGCATGGAAACTACCACAGAGCACTGCCCAGCGAGTGTGAGGTGAGCTGGACTGTACCAGGAGTGCCTAAGAAGCACCGACCTGACAGATCAACAGGACAGTCACAGTACTGGGACAGGCTCCGGGGGGAGCCTGGAGCCTGCACCCAACTCCATGCACTGGTGACCCCATCCCTGACTAGTTGCAGCCTTCAGAAGCTCTTCCTATCTTGAGTGGTCCCTAGGCTCCAAGGGGAGTATTTCTCAAAGTGTGACCTACAGTACCCCTGGTCAGAATCCCCTGGGGTGCTGATATAAATCCAGGTTTTCAGGTCTCCTCCAGATAGACTTGCCTGCCATGTGGTCCACACCTAGCAGGGGGCCCTCTGCTTTGGAGGGTCTTCCTTGTGCCCAGGCCTGGGTTCCCTGTGCCATCAAGGTGGGGAATCCCAACACAGGACCTGGTCCTGTGTGAATTCCAAGCCCCATCTGTTTCTCTTCCTCAGAGACTGTACCCCTTCTACCTTGATCCCATGGCCTCCGAGGGTTGACCAGATGTCCCGAAGAGCTCCAAGGACTCAGACCAATGGGATTATCCCAGGGCCCCTGTACCAGGCAGGCAATCTGGCCAGTGAATTGTTCTCACTGACCAGCAAAGTATTTCTTTCATTAGATCAAGTGAGATTGGACCAACAGAACAGTGCTTATGTGATTTTGAGTGACTCAAAGTGTTTCGCCTCACCCGCAAAAATAAATAAATAAATAAATAAATAAATAAATAAATAAATGAAGTCTTGGCCTGTGGCCCCTGTCTGCCTTAGGGCCATCCCTGCCTCCAGACTGACTGAAATAGAAGCATTAAAGATGAAGCCCAGGAATCTGAATTTTTACAAATGCCCCCAAGGAATTCTGACACTCTCTGAGGTTTGGAATTTACTGGAAGAATGGTGATAAAAGGGAAAGTGAATGGTTTTTAGAGTTACTCAGAACTGAGCTCAAGCCCTGATTTGCAGTTAACCAGCTGGGTGACTATGAGCATTACTTACCCTCTCTGAGTCTCACTTTGCACTCATAAATATTTTGTGCCTGAATGGTTTTTAGAGCTCTTTTAGGAGCAAGGCAGCCTGCAAATCATGTGTATCTAAGGTCAGGACCATGCATATGGCCTCCCCAGTTCCCAACCCACCCTAGGGCAAGAATCTAGGCCACAAGGCCTGGAATCATTCAGTCAGTTGGTCAACAAATATGTACTGAAACCCTACGATGTGCCAAGCACTGTGCTCAGCACTGGTGAGGCAAAAATAGGCATGGTCCTTTGTCTCCTTAGGGGAAGACAGGTATTGAACAGATGAATGAGAATTCACAATCATTATTCAGTTGCAGCAGTGATTGGTCCCACCTGGGGCAAAGCAGCGTGGCACAGAGAGGGGGCACATCCTCACACAGCCATCCGAAGCAGGCAGGGAGGGCTCCTCTGAGGAGGTGATCATTCCACTGGGACTGGAGTTGGAGCAGGACTTGCCAAGTGAAGAGGTACATTCTGTGTTTCAAGGGTGCTTTTTGCTCCCTGTGATAGCTCTTTCTGGAGAGTGAGGAAAGATGATTGATTTGGTGGCTGCCCTGCACACAGTTGACTCGAGCTCAGTGGGCTGGCAGAGGGCGGGGATGCCAATGGTGGCATCACCCAGGCCTGACTGCATGTCAGCCACTGCCCTGAGTACCGCCCCTGTGCATCTCGGGAGCCCACAATGGGCCTGCATCTCGGTTCTATTTTTATCCCCCTTTAACAGATGAGGAAGCAGCTGACTCAGAGAGGTGGGGTAACTTGTCACCTAAGCAAGGTCACTGAGCTAGTAAACTGTAGACTCAGGCCCCGAGCCAGGCAATGTGAGCTCTCTTGCCCCTAGGTTAAGACCCTGTCTTTAGAACCCCTTTGAGGGAGTCACCTTTTCCGTGTAGAGAGTGATCAAACACACTTGAAAGTTGCCTAAGACAGAGTTGATTTGAATGCCATAAAACTGCATAAATGAGAAGCAACGAGCCAAGAGGGTTGGAGGGCAACAGACCTGGGATCATGTCCCGACAGCTCCCAGTATGACTTCAGGCCCATTCCGCAAGATGAGGAGCTTGGAGCAGGGCAGTGGGGGTCCAAATGTGCTCCTCACGGTTCTGGGCTCCCATAGACGTGCCCCAGGGCTACCTTGGGCGGGTACAAGGCAGGTGCCCCCAGATAAACCCTGGGTTCCTCAGAAACAGAAGTCTGAAGACAGTCTTCGTGGCGATGTCACCACAGAACAGAAGATCATGGCGACTTTTTCTTTTTCAGCATCACCCTTATGTCAGCCTACATTTATGAAGCACGCATCATGCTGTGTGTGGAGGATCCTTTAAGGAGCACCTGGGCCAGGGGAGGAGGCAGCCAGAGTCACTGCCCAGGGTAAGCAGGTGCCATGGGTGACAGGGCAGGTCCTTCCCAGCTCGGGCAGGAGCTCAGGAAAAGGCAGACACCAAGCCGACATTCGAATCCGGGCTTCTTGGCCCTCAGTGCCATGTTTTCTTTCTCCCCTACCCGCATCAAGTAAATTGACTTAGGCATCAATAAAATGGCCATTTAATGGAGTCAAAAGCTCTAGATAGAGTCTCAGGGGAGAGTGGGACTCCAGGGACAAAGGCCCAGGGGAAGGCAGGAGCCGACTCATTAGACTAAGGCAGAAGATCAGGGCAGAATCTATAGCCAAGCTGGGTTTGAAAAAGAGGTCCTGACTGTCATGGTCAAGTGTCTTCTGCTGAGGACAGCAGGTAATCAGGGTGTTCTACTTGTCTATCATAGTAACAGTCTGCCCACTAATGATCATTCATATGTATTGAGAACCCTATCAGCCAGGGGAGTCTATGTTGCAACAATAAGTAGCTCCAAAATCTCAGGGGCTTAACCCAACGAAGACTTGTTTCTTCCTCACACAGCCTTCACTGCAGATCCTGGCAACCCTGCGGCGTGGGTGAGGGCCACAGAGCCCCTCAGCCACACAGCTGACAGGTCCTCTGCCATCCAAAGCCACCCCATCAGTAGCACGTGACCTTCATGGTCACCACTGCTGCAGGGAAGACCAGAGAATGGTGCACTGGTTTTCACGACCTGGTTCAGAAGTGACCCATGTCACTTCTGCTCAAATTCCATTGGCCTGGGGTGCCTGGGTGGCTCAGTCAGTTAAGTGTCTGCCTTTGGCTTGGGTTGTGATCCCAGGATCCTAGGATGGAGCCCCACATCGGCTCCCCACTCAGTGGGAAGACTGCTTCTCCCTCACCTGCTCCCCCTGCTTGTGCTCTCTCTCTCTCTGTCAACTAACTGACTAAAGAAAGAAAGAAATTCCATTGGCCTGAACCTGACACTTGGTCCACTCAACCTCAAGGGGGGGTGGGGTGGGAAGGGCTGTCTTCCATGTAGCTGGAAGGGGGAGAAGCAGTAGGTGGGCAGTAGCAATGTCTACCCCGAGCACTGCTTCTCTGCCAGACATTGATTAAGCATCTTACCCAGATTATTTCACTGACTCTTTACAACAATCCCCGTTACACATAGGGAAACTGAGGTGCCAAAAGAATGAACAGAAAGAGCCTACCCAAAACCACCCAGCTAGTAAGGAAAGACTAATACTTCAAACCCAGAAGTCTGGGACTTAATCCTCACTCTATCTCCTCCCAGACTCTAAGAAGTCATTAATGCAAGAGGACTTCAGAGATGGGTCACTTAGGATCAGGAGGCAGTCTGTTAATTAGCCCAAGAAAGGCATCCATGTCCTCTTGGCATTAGATAGATGGGAAGAGAGACGCCATGCTTCCCAGTGGCCTGGGACCATCCCCAGCCTGTTGGGATGAGAAGTCACCAGACTAAAACGTTTCTCAATGAGGGAGGGAAGGAGGGAGGTGGCACGGGATTGCAAATATGCCCTGAGTGGCTTCTGATGCCATTAGCGAGCAAGCGAGCAGACTTCCTGGGAACCGTGCAGCTCGTTCAAGGGCTCTTCAATCACAGATGCCAAGTTCAGGGAGCTATGAACAGATCATGACTGTGGTCCAATCCGTGCACTGGGGTCTGAGATTTCCATTTCAGGGCAGGGGAAATAATAAGTAACCATTGACTTGCATATCCAGGTTCATTGACTTGAAAGGTCATATATTGATGGACAAAAAGCCAAGGTCAATATTTGATTTTGAGGAACAATAAATCTTGATATCTATGGAAAGAGGCCATCCATGCAGGTATTGTTGGGCAGGGACGGGGACGCATTCATGACGAGGTAATCCTGCCTCCTCTGTGATGGGTTAAGGACGCTTCTCTGCAGAATATTGGGAAGGAGGCCTGGGTATGGTTAGCAGTGTCAACGTAGCTCTGGGTGGCTGCCTATTTTGAAGAAAGTCCACAAAATAAGAGAAGCAGGCACTGTTTTCAGGACTGCCATAGGGACCCCATTCCTTGCCCCTCTTCACACAGCTGAAAGGAGATACCCGCCCTGTACCTCCGGCCTGCTCCCTGCTCCTCCACCCTGCCAGTATCTGAGATTTACTTCCTCTCTCACTGAGATGGGCTGTGGGTGGAATGTCCCCCATCTGCTTTCCACCCCCTTCTCACTTCTCCTTCAGTGTCCTCGTCTTCATCTCCCTCTGCCAACTTGGGTGCATTCCCACCGAAAGACATGCCCATGGAACCAGAGATGAGGCAGACGCGTCGATATCTGCCCATGGCAGTCTGCGCTTTGGGTCCTGCCCCCTGCCCAGCACCCATTCGCGGCAGGGCCACACAGACCGCCGGCCAGCCCCACACCATTGGGCATCTCGGGCCCTCATGAGTTTGCTTAGGCCAGAAATCTGCCCCCGCCCCTTCCCTCCGTACACCTCTTCCTGGGGAGATCTCATGAATCCTAAAACTCCTCCTTTGACACCGTCTCCTTTGTAAAGCCCTCTCCCCGCCTCCTCAGGTGGAGGGGGCTCCTCCATCTACCCCCATTCTCACTCCATCCCTGGTCTAGCCCTTGCTTCATCCCTTAGGCCGTTTTTTTGGCTGAGTGGCCATTGGTCTTCATTTTCTTGTGATTGAATTCTTGAAGGACAGGGCTGGTCCTTACTTAACTCTGAGTCCCCACTGCCCGACCGTGGCAAACACTCAGTATGTTTGCAGAATGGATGGCTGAACAGCAGGAAGGACAAATCCACCAGGTAAGGGTCTCAGCACGGAGCCTGGGCAGGAGCAGGATGGGGGCAAGGGGGACTTGCAGGACTGGGAAGGGGTGAGCCCCCAGCCAGGGGAGAGGCAGTGAGCACAGGAGCCTGGGTGCCGCAGAGCATCATCCTCTTTGACTCCTCATCCTCACAGGCAGCTGCCCTGACAGTATTAATCAAGGTCTGGGTGCGTGGAAATATCAGTCCACTCTGTTCTATTCAAGTTCCCTGGAACTAAATTATGTTGTCAGGATTGGACAGAGCAGGAATGGAAAAGACCAGGCTGGATGACATGGGGCTGTTAAAAGGAGATGAATGAGCCCAGTGGTTTCCATTCAATTTTTCAAGGTTTCCCAAGGCAAGTCTGACAAATACCACCTTATAATTTCCAGGCACCCTGCACAGTCCCCTCCACAGACTCATTTTTTTATTTCTGCCCGTCAGATTAGAAGGACAAGGGATCCTTCTTTCTGTCTTGCAAATGGGGCAATGGAGGAACTGGGGTGAGGGAAGCACTTTGACCAGGGTCAAAGGCAGGTCAAGGTCAGGGCATCAGTCAGTGACACAGTCAGCAGGAGGATGCAGAACTCTGGGTTCAAAGTGCAGTGCCTTCTCCATCACCCCACCTGCTCAGCTTCCTCTGCAAAATGGAGCTGGCTAGACCCATTTGTCAGGGCTGCTATAAGACATCAGGGTGAAAATGCACCTGAAATCACTTTTAACTGGAACAGTGCTGTCCATTCATTCATTCATTCATTCAACCAGTGTTTACAGAGTCCGTACCATGTACCAGGCCATGTTAGCTCTTTTTACTTAATGTCTATGGTCATAAAGATGTAGAAAGAGGCTGAGAACTAGAGACAGAAACAGATGGGTTTAATATCTGCCCTGCCACTTGGTAGCTGTGTGATATTGGGTCAGACGTGAAACTTCTCTGATCTTCTTCCCAAGGTGCCTATTAGGACAGGTCAGTTAAAAATAGGGACGGCACCCAGCACAATCCTCTACGGGGACCAACTTATAAATAAGAACTATCGAGTCTGACTGTGTCCTCCCATGAAAAAGCAGGTGACTCTTCCCTCTTGGCAGGAGGATCCTCCCTGCAAAACGGATGCGTGCGCCTGGCTTCCGGCTCCGCAGCATGCTGCAGTTGGGCACATCTTGCAGCCAGTGGTGAGTGAGCCTCAGCTGTAAACAAAGGACTAATTAAATTAGCATAAATGATTTTATGTAAATTAAAGACCCACGTTATGGCTGTTTATTGGTAGCAGCATCAAATCTTGCCACTGCACACACTTGTTTAAAATTAATGTGCATAAATGCTCCAAATATCATATTATTAATAATGATAATAATGGTGATGAGGATGATAATAAACACAAGCCTCCTGGCCAGCTCTAAAATCTCGGCAGGGAGTGTGCTGAGTGTCAGGCTCCTCAAGGAGGCAGCCAGATTACACAGCTCCTTCCCGGCCTCCCGGCTCTCACTGATGGTGCCATTTTGGAGTCTTCTACTGGGTTCAGCTAATCTCTAGCCTCTTCAAATCCTGTCCATCTTTCAAGGCCTTACTCAAGGCCACTTTTCTATGAGAGCCCGCCCCACCTGAGCTACAGAGATATCTCCTTCCTTTCAATTTTTGAAGCAGCTTCTCCCCGACAATCTTTCCATCTATTATCTCCTTGGACCCACCTGAGATCTGTCGGGTGGGGGGCAGGTATATTTACGATTCCCATTTTGTAGATAGACTAATAGAAATCAGAGAATAGAAGCTACCCAAGGTAACATAGCTGGGAAACTATAAAGTGGGACTATACTTCCTGTGGCTCATATGTAGATCACTGAAGTGCCCACCTAAGAGGCTGGCATGGAGTAGGTAATTAATGAGCATTTGTTAGGAAGGTAGATGTGAATGAACGGATGAGTGAATAGAAAGTTTGCAGAGTGAGGTCTTTATAATCCCTCAGTATAATAACGGCCTTCCTCTTTATTACTACCTATCCAAGAGTCAATCCATCAATGCACCTATAAGTGTTTGAGGGACTGACCATACATCAATAAATACTCACTGAGTCTAAGCCCAAATATAGACCCATCCATGTTGCTCAAGGGAGATGTACCAGGTTTTCCCTAGCCCACAGAGCATCTTTGTGAGAGTTTTAGAAAGGCATCCCACTCCCCAACATAAGCAGACTAGGCAGCTGAGCTAGAGTTCACTTCATCCCTTTTGGCCAGGTGTCAACACACACAACCACATGTGGTGGATCTGGATTTATCAAGGACTTCAGAAGGTTAAGGGATTGGACCCCACTGCCTCCCCAAGAGTTCCATGGCACGTTTTCTTCTCATGATACCCTAAGTAGGGGCTCACTGCCTGCAAGGGTGATTGTGTTTGTGCATATGTGTGTTCCACTAGACTGTGAGATGCTCAAGTATTGGGTATCAAGGGTTGTAGGACAAATGCTGGTTTGTCAAATTCTACCCCTACCGGCACTGTGAATAGAATTCTGGGGGCCCATGAACATGGATGGAAAAAATGACAAGCTTCAATTACAAATGAAGGCAGCAAACCACAGTCATATTTGCAATAATCTCTGAGATGTTTGTCACCGGTAGAAATCACAGGTTTTTTTCCTAGTCCATTAAAGTTGTTGCCGATGTTTCAAAATATTGAATACAGTGAGGGTCAGCAAACTTTTTTCTGTAAAGGTCCAGGTAGTAAATATTTTAGCTATTGTGGGCCATGTATTCTCTGTTGCAACTACTGCTCTGCAGTCTTAGACAATAGGAAAATCAATGGATGGGACTGAGTTCCAATAAAACTTTATTTACAAGAACAAATGGTGAGCCAAATGATAGTTTGCTGATCCCTGATATATGCAAGTCATTACTTTAGAGTTGCAATAGTTATTAGAATCTTGTTATTTAATGCCTTAATAAAGAAGTACATAAATTACTCTATTAGACTTTTGTAGTATTTTGAAAAACTGCATTTCAGTATCTTTGGTTGCCCTGATGAGCCTATGTATTTTGTTTTATGCATTTAAAAATGTTTTCTGATCCAAATCAAAACCTCAATGAGATACCACCTCACACCAGTCAGAATGGCTAAAATTAACAAGTCAGGAAACGACAGATGTTGGCGGGGATGCAGAGAAAGGGGAACCCTCCTACACTGTTGGTGGGAATGCAAGCTGGTGCAGCCACTCTGGAAAACAGTATGGAGGTTCCTCAAAGAGTTGAAAATAGAGCTACCATACAATCCAGCAATTGCACTACTGGGTATTTACCCCAAAGATACAAATGTAGGGATCCGAAGGGGTACGTGCACCCCAACGTTTATAGCAGCAATGTCCACAATAGCCAAACTGTGGAAAGAGCCAAGATGTCCATCAACAGATGAATGGATCAAGAAGATGTGGTATATATACACAATGGAATATTATGCAGCCATCAAAAGGAATGAGATCTTGCCATTTGCAACGACGTGGATGGGACTGGAGGCTGTTATGCTGAGTGAAATAAGTCAATCAGAGAAAGACATGTATCATATGACCTCACTGATATGAGGAATTCTTAATCTCAGGAAACAAACTGAGTGTTGCTGAGTGGTGGGGGGTGGGAGGGATGGGGTGGCTGGGTGATAGACATTGGGGAGGGTATGTGCTACGGTGAGCGCTGTGAATTGTGCAAGACTGTTGAATCACAGATCTGTACTTCTGAAACAAATAATGCAAGATATGTTAAGAAAAAAAAAGAGAAAGAAGAAGATAGCAGGAGGGGAAGAATGAAGGGGAGTAAGTCGGAGGGGGAGAGGAACCATGAGAGACGATGGACTCTGAAAAACAAACTGAGGGTTCTAGAGGGGAGGAGGGTGGGGGGATGGGTTAGCCTGGTGATGGGTATTAAGGAGGGCACGTTCTGCCTGGAGCACTGGGTGTTATGCACAAACAATGAATCATGGAACCCTACATCAAAAACTAATGATGTAATGTATGGTGATTAACATAACAATAAAAAATTAAAAAAAATAAAAATGTTTTCTGAGATGGGATGCATAGACTCCAACAGTCTACCAGGTCCCTGACCTGCTGAATGTGAAGAACCCTTGTCATTTCATTTCTCTCAGCTTTAGTTTCTCCCCCTGCAGAGTGGCAAGGCTAATAATAATAATATCCATGCCAGAGGGTTTTTGTAAGAATTCAATGCAGTTTTGAATGTAGGACTATCTTGTTAACTAGAAAGTACTATAGAAATTTAAGATACGAACATTTTCATTTCTCCAGTGGTGCCTACTACAGCCCTCGGCATACAGTAGGTACCGAATAAATGTTTGTTGCGGTCAAGTTAGTTGAGCCAAGAACCTGGCATCCCTCCCTCCAGAAGGCTCCTTGAGCAATATGAGGGGGACAAAAGGGATGGAGAATCCTGGCGGCTCTGAGTATTATTTCACAATTGTCTATGCAGAATTCCTCCCTATCACATCTATTTAGAAATTGCACTGGGGATGCAAACAGGAAGGGGGCGAGATGGCGAGTTTTGAGCTGAGACTTCCTGCTGATGCGGCAGGTTTTAAGAGCACAACTTGCGCAGTTTGTGAAAGCACATGAACCTTGAAATAGAAATATGGACCTCTTAATTCATCTCTCCGTTATTTGATAAAGTATAAAGTAAATGAACGCAGAACATTTTCCCTTTAATTACACAAGGAGAAATGGGTGGGGGTACGCAATGGGGGGAGAAGAGGATCGCCGGCCAGAGGCCAGCGGGAAGCACTGGGCTTCCAAAGCAATTACATTGCATGGAGGCTGTGTGGGGGTTTCTCTGAGATTTCAGGCATGGGGAAAGAGGCTGAAGCTGTGGGTCACGATCAGATCCACCCCGGTGCAAAGTGCCTTCCAACTGGAACTCTGAGATAGGCACTGGGGTAGGGGATCTCTGCTCTCAAAGGGCTTACAGTACAGTTGAGGAAACACATCTGAAATGCACAAAGCAGGCATCATGATCACCGTGTGGTTAAGACCGTGTGTTCCTGAGTAGGGGACCTGGCCTCTGAGTCTCACTGTGAGGTTGCTACTGATGTGCACCAAACAGTTCCAGTTCTACCCCTGAGGAGCTGACACCTAGCCTGGAGATGGGAAATGCAAATAAACCCCCTGAATAAATATGTCAGACATCGAGCCTCGGGTCTAAACCCTTCCTCACCTCTCTCTGGATTCTTCTGCTATCCATCCCCTTCAAGCCCCCACAGCTGGTTGTTCAGCGAGTGTGAGCCCCAGGAACAACCAATCTGCATGCAAGTAGTTTAGAGTCATGGTGGCACATTATTCAATTATTTAAAGTTGGAATCGTTCCTTCCAAATTGCTAAGAACCCATATTTTATTCAATTTGATTACGATTTGTTAAATTAAAAACTGTCCAGGATCACAAGAGGGTAACCGAGTGCTAGAAGATCAGGGTTGGCTAGGAGTTGAGTTGTGTTCCCCCAGATTTATAGGTGGAGTTCTCACCCCAAATGCCTAAGAACATGACCTTATTTGGGAAAGGAGTCACCGCAGATGTAATTAGTTAAGGTGAGATCATACTGGAAGTAGGCACGCCCCTGATCCAACATAACTGGTGTCCTTTTTTAAAGGGGAAATTTAGCATGTGGGCACATGGAAAACGCCACATGAAGATGAAGACAGAGATTCGGGTGATGGGTCTGCAGCCAAGAAGCGCCACAGGTTGCCGGCTTGCCACCTGAAGCTCTCAGGGAGGCATGGAGCAGACTCTCCCTCACAGCCTCAGAAGGAACCAGCTTTGCCCATACCTTGATCTTGAACTTCTAGCCTTTCTTCTAGAAAGAATAAATTTCTGTTTCTGTCTGTGGTATTTTGTTATGGCAGCCGTAGCAAACTAATAATACAGGGCTTTCCAGCTGCTGAATGACCTGGGTGAATGACTTCTCTGGACCTGTAGTGGAGAGGAAGCAGGAGATAGTGGTCAGGGGGCGGGGATGCTGGGACCCCACCTGCCTGGCCTCGCATCCCTGCCGGTTACTAGCTGAGAGATCTTGGACAAGATCCTGAACCTCTCTGCATCTCAGTTTCCGGCCCAATAACAGGACATGGAAGACTGGATGGTCTCTAGGTGGCCTCCCATTCTAATACTTGGCAAGCCCAATGCATGCACCTTTAAAAAATCATTAAGAGTTAGTAAGAGAGGACATTGCTGAGGTATTAGGGCCATCCTAACAGGACCCCGAGACAAAACGGCTCTATGGCACATCTCACAGGGGACACAAAATGGAGGAACAAGTCAGGCAGAGCCAGAAGACGTTTTGGTTGACATGGCCGATTTCTCTTATAGGGAGGATGCTTTTGAACCACTCAAGTTATGAGGCCTTCATTGAGCAGAAAGCCCAGGGCAGGCCAGCACAGTTCCCAGTGTGGGGCCGTCAGGATGCTGTGGGAAGGAGCACGGTTGCCCCTGGAAGCCAAGGACGGGTGGTCTCTTGACTGACCACGTGGTAATGAGCATGACCAACACTTCTGAGCCCAGAGGCAGAGGAGAGGAAACTGCAATTGAACCATTCAAAATGTCTTTTGCCCCGTGAATTTCTGCTATTGATGAATAGTTCAGATTAAATACTTTGTTATGCTAAACACTCAGAGAGTCTGTCTTGAAATCAAGAAGTGGCTTAGACTGTAGGCCCTTTGAGGGCCCGGGAGAGTCCCCCCTCTGCACTGCTCTCCATGGGGGTCTCCAAAGGAGCCAGATCCCTCCTGCAGCTCCCCGGCAGGCTGGATGGCCACGGAGAATGGAAACCTTGGTGGGTTTCTTGCAATATTTACCGCTAACTCATGGAGGGGCTTGTTGAGACAGATTCTTCATGTTGCGTTGGGAGAATGGTGTGTTCCTATTTCTCTGTAGGAAAAAAAAGGTAAGGGAAAAAGAAAACAGAAATGAATCCCAGCAACAGCACAACCTGTGCAGCAAAAATGCTAGCTGTTCCTGGTATGAAGCTGCAAGATCCCTCAGCTGTCTGGTGCCCAGCCCCAGACCAAATGCCATGTGGGTAGCAGAACAGACAGAGAGCCGTGCGGGTTTCCCTGGCACAGTCCTACCCGTGCAATGCTCAGGCCATGATCTCAGCCAAGGACAGTGGAAAGCTGATGGTACCAGGGAGGGCAGGCATCCTGTAAAGGACCAGCCAATGCATAGGTAGTAACTGCGTGGTCATGAGACATCAGGCAGAGCGTTTGGTCCTGCCAGCTCTCTGCACATGGGTATGGGTTGCACATTGTTTCAGGGGCTGAGTACCTGACTGGCACCCTAGAGATCATAGCCCCAGTTTTTGGTGAACAAATAACAGATTGAACACCCATTCCAGGCCAGGCACTATTATGGGAGTTGCAGACCCAGTGGTAAATCCGTAAATACAACAGCCAGTAAATATCTCCTGCTCTCACGGAGCTCCTGTCCTAGCAGAGCGAGGGGGGAAAGTGACAATGCGGTCTGCAGAGCTTACAGAACTGTTGTGAGGACTCTGGCTTATCAGGTGGCTTGCAATGTCGCTGTCCCTCTCCTGGGCTTCAGCTGGCTCATCTGTAAACGGGAGCGAAGAGGCCAGCATTCTCCTGAGAGGACACAAGTTATTTCTTATCCAAGTTTCATTCTGCAATGAGCTCTGTGACTGAGGGCAAGTCACTTCACCTCGAGATATCACCTTGAGATGCCACAGATACTTTCACAGTAGTGTGGGGGAAACAAGTGGGTTAGTGTAGGTCAATGGCTTTGCATGGTGCCTAGCAAATGGTAACACTCAGCAAGTGTTAATATTATTACCTGAAGAACATGGAACCAAGTGAGCATCATTCCTTCACTCCACTGACTGGTCCTCAAGAAGCTTCCTTCTCGGGGCGCCTGGGTGGCTCAGTTGGTTAAGTGACTGCCTTCGGCTCAGGTCATGATCCTAAAGTCCCAGGATCGAGTCCCACATCGGGCTCCCTGCTCAGCGGGGAGTCTGCTTCTCCCTCTGACCCTCCCCTCTCTCATGCTCTCTGTCATTCTCTCTGTCTCTCTCTTTCAAAAGTAAATAAAATTAAAAAAAAGAAGAAGAAGAAGAAGAAGAAGAAGCTTCCCTCTCCCAGAGAGAAGAGGTATTTGGGTACCTGTCCCCCTTCCCCTGACCTGACCCAAGTCACTTGTCCCTCCACACCCCTTTGTCACACTTCCTGCAGCAGGGAACAACCAGCCTTGGGAACTACTTCCCGGAAGAGACATTGACACAGTGGGCGACAGCTTACTCTGGGGTCCACCTGGCCAGGTCCGAATCCAGGCTCTGCCACCAAAGAGCTGTGTGACCTCGGGCCAGTTATTTAGCAGCTCTGGAAGGCTAACAAGGGCAGCTACCTCACAGGGCTGGTGACGGAGGTGAGGCAGCGGGGCAGGGCTCAGGGCGTGTCACAAAGAAAAGGGCCAATGCTTGTCGGCAATGGTGATAATTACCTCCTGACAAAGCCCACAGCAGAGAAGAGAAGAGATGTGTTGTTCCCTGATGTGACTGAGCGCTCTGTCCCACTCCAGGAAGAAGACAGCCAACCCCTGGGAAGGCCTGGGGCAGCCTGATGAGCATTTTCATTAACAGCCGGAATAAGGACATGGAAGGCCAGCTTATCAAATTTGAGTCTGACATGAATTTGAAAGGAAGGATAAATGAATCAAATGAAAGTCTGATCCAAAAATCTTTCAACAGGTAGGAATGATGAGTGGTAGCCAACCAGATGGAACTGAACAGAAGAATCTAAGTCCTGTGCTTGATCCCCCAAAAGCTGACTGCACATGCTTAATGAGAGATACAAGATTTAACAGCAGCAAAGCTTAGAACAGATGTAGAGTTCTAACCAAGAGTGAGTTTAGAAAAGTCGACAGTGTGGTATGGCCATAAAAAAAGTTAATGCTAAATAGGCCACATTAATAAATGTATAGAGTCTATAGTAAAGGAGGTGAGAGTCTCCTACCCTGAAAAATCAAAACTCGATTTCTATTTTAGAAAGCATTAGTCAAGAGATATACTGATAGGACCAGAAACCAGACACCAGAGGTCTTAAAATCCTGTGTAACAGGATGTATTCACCAAGAAACAGAGTCTAAGATGGAAATCTCTCTACAGAGTTCATTAGGGAGTGCTCTCAGGAACCGCACCTGTGAGGGACCGGAGCGAGCGTGCTTGGGCAGAGGCAGAACTGTGCTTGCTGCAGTTGCGGGGACAGTCTCAGCAAAGCCCCTGCTGCTGGTAGGGCCTTCAGAGTTCCTGGATGGGGGATGGACCTCTGTACTCCATATCAACCAACCAGCGGATGTGGGCTGCTCCCAGAGAGGAGGCACGGTAGGTAGGGAGCTCGTTTTGGCCAAGGGCAGTTCCTGGGGAGGATTTGGGCGGGGCCAGGGAACAGCACTGCAGGCAGCTGAGGGAGTGAGTGCTCAGTCCTGGAGCAGGCTCTGGGCAGTGTCTCACACCATCCCCTACAGTCTACCCCCTTGCCATGCACACAGCCACCGGTTTTATATAATAACTCTTTGGAGCAGCTTCTCCTGGCTCCTGGATCCTGGTGGTCTCTTTTCCTGGGGAAACTTGGATAAGAGGAAGTTGAGTAGGACACATGTAGCCACCACCACTACAGTGGTACTTGTAATCTCCCTCCCTGGCTACCTAGTCTAGATTCCCTTCACTAGCATCTAGCGCCTATGCTGGACTCTGGCTCATCAGGTTTCATGAACCAAATGCTCATCCCTGAAGGGTCTGAATCTCTGGTTGCCACACCCTTCCCAGGCCTCTCTGTGTCCCTGGAACTTAGTTCACAGGGACTGTGCTTCTCAGTTTACCATCAAGATTGGGCAGGAAAGAACAAGAGACTCCCCAGTGCTTTGATGCCAAACATACTCTTCCCTGCCCTTTGTTTGGTGCAGCAACGCCTCTCCTTCCTCCCTTAGCCCTACTAGGGTAGTGACTTTGCCCCTTGTTTACTAGCTCTCAGCATAAATAAGCATCCCAAAGAGACTGGGTGACACCATGGCCCAAAGTTTAATGTGACTTCCTGTGTCCCCTAGTGGAAGCATTTCCTCTCTAGAAACCAGGATTTCTTGGTCCACAGAGACTAGTGGGGTGGTGACAGGAGGCATAGATTCCCCACCCTGGGAGTTATAATAAGCACTCTATCTCTTGTTCCCCACCCCCATTCATTCTAGCTACTGGGAACATAACATCGTTAAAAGGTCATTGACTTAGGGCCCATGCTACACCCTGGAGGATGTCCCATGCTCACAGGCATCATCTCTAAACTGGTGCCTCAGCTGCACTTTCAAAGGCTGTTCCATCTCTCTATCGAGTGGCAGTATCTGGGGATGCATTATGTGATAAACCCAGAGGATCCTACGGTCTTCCACCCACTGCCATACCTCCTTTGCTGTAAAGGGAATCTCTTGAATGATGGGATCCGTTGGTGGATCAAATACTTCACGAGCCATCAGATACGGTGCAAGCTGAGGTCCAGCAGGTGCGAAAGGTGAACCTACATCTAGAATTTATGTCAGTTCCAATCAGAATGAATCATCTCCCCTTCCAGAGTGAAAGGGGTTCAATGTAATCAACTCGCCATCAAGTGGTCTGTGGATCTCCTTGAAGGATGGTGTCATGTTCATGTGTCAGCATTAGTCTCTGTCGCTGGCAGGGCAGGCATTGGACAATGGGAGTATCTTCGATAAATAAGGAACCCATGCTATCGGTGCCACATCTAACCCTTGCCCCCATGGTTTCCCTATTCATGAATCCATCCATGCTAGCATGGGGAAAGTCAGTGACTGAGGCTAGCTGACACCATGACATCAACTATGTGAGTCATTCTGTCTACTTGGTGCTTCTTCCAGGGTGTATGCACTCTAATGCGTGGTGATATGTGATACAAAGATCTTCATTCTCCATGACCACTCCCATAGTTTCATCCACATGCTTCTTCCATGGACCTTATCACTTCTCATCTTTCTTCTTTCAGGACCATGGCCAAAAGCTCAGTTATTCTTTGCTTTCCGTGAAGCTACTTATGTTCTACTTCAGGCCATTTCTATTTCTCTACAAAATATTTGTAATTCATGGTCAATGGCACCGCCTGGGGCTCTGCCCACTGGGAGGCTTTCCCCTCTCTGCTGGTTTTCAGGGTCACCCCTGAAAATCACTACTGAAAACCATGAGAGTGGGACTATCGTGTAGCAGCGGTTCATTTCTACCTTGTACCTATAGTTCAAGTCAACACATCCATGAGCCGAGCTTGGTTTTTTTCCTACTTCATCAGTTAGTCTTAAGGGACCTCACCCATGGAGCCACAGGTGGGAGTTGAACAGCAGTGGTGGGAGACACGGGGCTTTGTGTCTCCTTCATGGGCAGCTTACTGGTGGCATCTGGTTCCATCATGCCTGATCCCAGGTGTACCACTTCAAAGTTACAACAGTCTTATGACTTGATGTTTGTGTGTGAACCCAGTTCATGCTGAACAATGTTGGCTTCATGGTCATTTGATGACTCGTGGTCAAGGACTGCATTTGTACCAGTGCCCTGTAGCATGCTAAGAGCTATTTTCTGAATGTCTAATTCTCCACTGCCATTGACATAGCCTTGTTCCAAAACCCTAAGGGTCTACATGGTAATCTTCTTTTGGAACTCACCATAAACTCCACATAGTTTCCTTTCCTGCCACAAATACCTCTACTCCCTCAGAGTCTGCCCCATCGTGTGGCTCACACAGCGGGGCTGCTTGCTCAGCAAACTGGATCTGCCGCCGAACTCTTCCCCACAAAGTTAGGGGTCTTCCATGTCACTCAATAAATGGGTTGGAGCAGTTTTCCCAAGGGTGGAGTTTACTGCCTCCAGAATCCAAAGAGACCCACTAGGTGTTGTGCTTCCTTCTTAGCGGTGGAAGCTTTGAGATGCAGTAATTTACTTTGGAAGAGAGTCCTTTACTTTGGAAGAGAGTCCTGGCATGCCGCAGAACACCCAGCCGCTAACGGCCTCACTGATGATGGAGGCGCGTAGGCTTAGCTCCCACTCCCTGGAGCACATGTGTCTTACTAAGACCTCCAACTTCCTTGTTTTTCTTGTTCATCCAGTGTTATTGACATGACTTCATCAATTCCACAGATCAGTGAGATGTTATACTACTTGTCTAGACGGTCCGAGATCTTTGGGACCATATTATGATGGAGGACGGGAGCATTAGCTAATCCTGGTGAAAGACCTTCCGTGCATGCAGTTTTCCACCCCCAGGGGAGTGTGAGCTGCTTTGGCCCTCTCTCCTGATAGAGATCTTGTACACACACTGTGCGTGGTCAGTGCTGTCTTTCTCTGAGCCCACTCTCATCCTCCAAGACCCATCTCATTTTCAGAAGCTCCAGCTGGTGAATAAAATGGTAAAATGGTGGAGACCACCACTCCCCTTTCTTTAGGACAAAAGGTGGCACTAATCTCTGCCATCTCCCACCTGGAATGCAATACTGTTCTTCACTTTTCATCTTAACCGGGGATAGGGATGGAAGAGTTTCAGAAGTTTGCACTTGACCTTTCCCACTGGGTTACCTTGTGGGACACGAGGTGACACTTCCCCAATGTGGCTCAGTGGAAGCTGTGGACCCATGTGAGTCAGATCTATGCCAGGAGTGTATGTATAACCTGAGCCCATACACACACATTCTAACGGTGGTCATGATGACTTCAGAACCCTGTTTATCAGCACCAGCTCTGGGCACTTGCCATTCCTCGGGATATAAGCCCTAAAAGGACAGGGGTAGTCATCATGGACCCTACTTGTTGTGGTGAGGCAGGGTCCTTCCTTATGGGGACCTAGCCTCTTCTTTAGTCAGTAGGTTCTGGGCCTGCAAATTCGGAAACTGGACAAGAGATCATGGGGTTTTGTTTGTTTGTTTGTTTTGGGGTTCTTTGTTGTTTTTGTTTTGTTTTTTGCTTTTATTTTTGTTAAAACTGGGACAACTTCTTTTAGCCTCCTGATCATCCATCTTTGATTTTTCTTTTTCTTTCCTTTTCTTTTCTTTTTTTTTTTTCGTAAATTGAACAATACTCTTCTTAGCTGCCCAGAGGGCAAGGTGACCAATTTATCCCAGTTTGAGCAGGACTTTCTTGGTTTTAGCACTGAATGTTCCCTGTCCCAGAAACCCTCTCAGTCTTGAACAATGAAGTACAGTTGGTCACCCTCCCCCGGGGCCATGGTGTTTTGCAGCCATGCCCATCCATCTGCAGGTCAGGCCACCACTCTGACCTTACTGCTCATTGCAATGGTCGTGCCCACGTGGCCTCTGACGGGTAAGCTCCACCACCCGCCTCTGCCCTTTCCCAGGATCCCAACTGCTAGCAGGGAGCCCAGGTTTGTGACATCAGACATTGCCTAGGGCCATGCCTAGTCTATAGAGAACGCACCCAATGGATTCCTCCCTGCGGCTGGTCCCTCCTCACCAGCACATCTGACACTGCTTTGGCAAATGGCCCGTCATCCAGGCCCTGCTGTGGAACACAGCCAGTTGGTAGGTTTTCCGGCCACTCTAGCATGCTCCCTCCTCAGAGTTGTGGATCCCCTCTCCTCCCATCTGCCATTGTAATTCTGACATTTTTACTTTACATAGTGTGGGCCATATCTTCTTCCAAGCTTGGAAAAGCCACAAGAGCAGCGTGTTAGCATCATCTTCCAAGGTCCTTGTCAGGGTGTGAAATCCTATATCAAGGGAGAGTCTTCCATATTGATAAACTCACTCACCCAGCTTTGCATTCCATCCTCCACGGGGCACCCCCAATGTGCTGTGCATGCCCCCCTGGGTCCTGCCTGCATGTATTGTGGGAGGTCCTATCCCTACTTTGGCCCTGGCCTCCTTTCCTCCCTTTAGAAAGCTCCTACTTCACTGGCTGATTCGTATAGTGACTTGGCCCCAGTGATCGGTCCAGTGTCCCAGAGGGGGATGGAGGTAGATCCTGAGTGGACAGATGTCCTGTCTGCATCATCCACAAGCAAGGATGGGGGGCGGGGCAGCACTAGACTTCCATGTCAGGGAGAGGGCCTCTTTGGCAGGCCCGGGGCTCAGCAGGTCTGGGGTTCAAAGTCCTCAAGTTATTGACCCAGATATTCTCATCCCCAGACTTAAGATTCCATTCCTTCCCAAGCAGGACCATGACCTTGGCATAGCCAGCTCACTCAGGGTGAGAATTCAGAATGTCCTCCTCTCTGAGCTCCACTTGCAGGTGAGTCTGGGTCCTGAACCTCAGCTCTCTCTTGTCTCCAGCTGCTAGAGAAGTGAATCTCTTTCTATATAACCAGGGAAGCCCACTGACTACCACCACACGCGGCCTTCAATTGGCAATTAATCACCCACAGCCTTTTATCGGTTTTTTCCGATCCAACGATTACACTCAGCATGAGCCATACAATCCCATTGTCTTTATAATTACGAATTTCCTCAATCCTCTCACCCTCCTGAAATATGCAACCTGCCCTGCATTCCCTTCCACCAGGGCCCCATCCCAGTTTCTCCAGCAGGACAAAGTCGTAACAAGTGCACCACGGTCCTCCCAGGCCGGGAGCTCACAGCCTGGCACCCATCACCAGGGATAGCGTTCTCATTGCCAGCTGACCAGCAGGGATCCCGCTCCACAGTCCCATCGGGAGTCTTTCCCTCAGCCCACTCCTACTTCCGATCGTCTCTGGTCCAGTTCCTTGAGACTACCACGAAGATCGGCATGCAGGAAATGACTGGGGGGCACCCTGGATCAGCTCCCATGGGGACTGAAAAATGCTGGATTGGGCAGAGGGGGCGTTTGAACTGCATGCAGTGTAGCAGAGCCTGAGCCTGCCCCATGGGGGTTCTAGAGCTGGACATGACTTTTCCGAGGTGCATCTACGAGTCATTGGCCTTGGCTGTCCTCGCGGAGGGCAAAACGTGAGGCGGGCCCATCCTTTCTGTCCAGGGCAATGCCTGAGGAAGGACTCGACTGCAAGCCAGCAGCAGGTTGTAACCTTGGCTTCGGGAGAATGAGCCGCTCGGTCCCAAAGGAGAGTCCCAAAGCACAGCACCTCTGCACCCACCATGCAAGCCAGGCGAGGAAAAGCTAAAGGGACAAAGGCCTGGCTAGAGAAGCTTCCAGGGATGTGATGTCATTGCTTAGAATTCTGAAAGGCTGCCCTGTGCTCTGGGAAGCAGGCTTGCTCTGTGGGGTTTCATGAGCCGGCCCATCAACAGGGGTGATAATTACAAGACGAATTTTGCCTCAATCAAGGGAAGACCTTTGGGCACCTATGACTCTTAGGAGGTGGGGGGGGGCAAACTCTGGGAGTACTGAGCTCCTGGTCTCTAAGGTATGCAAGCAGAGCCCATTCCACTGACTGGGGAAGCTTGCTGCAGAAGATTTAAGCATCAGGATGAGATAAAATCCAACAATCTTTATGAGCACTTCATTCCAATCTTGACCTTTGGAGACTCGAGGACGATTACTTCCTGAAGAGTACAGCAAATAAATTTTGAGTAGCTCTGCTCTGAAGCATCTGCAGCCATGCCCCTCATCTGAGTCCTATCTTGTTTTAGGGTTCCAAGGGAGACGCTGGAGGGGTCTGAAGAGGGAGACAACAGGGTGGGTGGGTCTGATGCCTGTGCAGGGAGCTGCGGCGTCCATGGTGATGTGGGCTGTCCTCCAGAAGGAACCCTGCGCATTCGCGGCGCCAAGCCTCCCGGCTGTCACCGTGTGCCCCTCCAGCTGGAACGTGCCTCCGCCAACTCTGTGCCCAAAAGGGTGCACGTCCCTCTGTGTGTACACAGACACGCACACAAGCTCTTCCCAACACAAATATATATTTAAGATTTACTGTTCTGGAAAACCTAGTGAATAATGTAAATGATGAAAGCCTGCGTCTGGCAGAAAATATTGTTCAGGCTGCCTCATTGAAATGCAGTCTCTCATGCACACTTGGTAATACACACGCTGTATGAATTATGGATTCCGGGCTTTATCTCTCACACGACACATGAATGTTTGATAAAGATTGTTTCCAATATTATATTTTGTCAAAATGCTCATCTAAAATTCAGTCAAAAATGCTTTCCGGTAATTATGCACTGACTTCACAGGGAGCAGAGAAGGGGAGGTAGAAAGTGCCCCCTTGGTGGGGTCATTGCTGTGTGTGCACGCGCGCGTGTGCGTGCGCGCGCGCCCGTGTGTGTGTGTGTGTGTGTGTGTGGCTTTTTTTACCTGGGTGTTTTTGCTAAAGGGGAGAAGGGAGACTGACAGTGTTGGCGCTGAAATTCCTTATTCCTCCTGCACACCCTCATTACAGAACAGCTACAATAAGTTCTACCCTTTGCCCTGCAGACGCTTGGTAGTTGCTTCATGCCTCAGATATATTTGAACTCACTGCTGGCTCATGGGCAACATGGCCTTAGTCTGGCATCCCAGCAACGTTTGTCCCCTGGAGCCTCTGGCTAATCTCTCCCACGCACGTTCTTGAGCCCCCCACTCCTCAGCCGCACGCTCTACCTTCCTTCAGTGGCTCTTCCTCTTACGGCCGAGATGGCAAAGCCCTATCGCCCAGATGCCCGCTCAACTCCTACAACACAGCAAATACCCCTAGTGACCATGTCTCTCCTCCAAACTCCACCTCAGAATCCTTCTTAACACGTGGTTCAGGCAACCACCATCAATCAGATGATGATATATAATTTGTCATTGCTATACTTGTCATCACTGTACTGCAAGAGGAAGTTCAACTTCTGGAGCACGGCTGTTTATGACCTTCTCACAGCCTCTCTTCCAATGTCATCTCCAGCTATTCCTGCCCCACCGTCTCCAGGTTCTGTAGTCCCTACATTATGCCTCTGTTCCTGCTTTACCACCTGCTCCGAATGCTCTTCATCCCTCTATCTCCTTGGCAAACTCCTACTCATGCGTCAAGACCTCTGTAAAGTCTTCTTCCCCTCCCTCAGGTATGTAGTCTGTCTTCTGTGATTTCAGGGCCTTCTCTCTATTTATCTCTTTCCAAATACCATAGAGTGTGACACCCCAAGGGAAGTTTACTAATGGAGTAAAGATGCACCAGGGGGTGCCTTAGCAGGTGCATGGTGAGTCACAGTGCAAAGGAAATGTAAGTTCTGTGCTCACAAATGGCCCTGACTTTCCCACAGCCACAGCACAGAAGATGGGACGTTCATAACACGGATACTGGAAAGATTTCCCCTTTACCTGCCCCAGTCTTGAGGAACTCACCATGCGTTTGGTAGCTATGGATTTCAGAAAAAAACAAACAGGCGAGCATCAGTGGAGGTACCAGGACTCACCCCATCGTTGTCACTGAAGTGTTCTTTTTCTCTGTGGGGGCCAGCCCCCAAGAGCCTTGATGCTCCCCTCTTCCTCTGCAGTCACTACCCACCAGGAATGGGAAATCCACAACCCAGACACTCTTTGAATCTATTTCTCCCCAACCCCGTAGCCCTACTATGCTGCAGGCAGCCGACATCTGTCCTCAGGAAGGCTGGTACAGCCCCCCCACCCGTGGTCTCCCTGCCTCCTTCATGCCTCCTCCAACCCATTCTCCATCCACAGCCAACATGAGCTTTCTAAACCCACATCTGATCACCTTGCACCTTACAAGGAACCATTTGATGTTTCTCCATTTGTCTCAGGCTAAAGTCCAAATTTCCTTCTGTGGCTTGAAGGGAAGGATTAGTATTCATAATATTGAAGATCGGTAAGGCTTGGGCATCTCCCCATCAGAAGAGATTCAGGGAAACAACCACAATGCCCAAGCGCTGAGGATTAGCTGAAGATGAGCCAGAGCAGAAAGCCCGGGACCAGGTCCTGTCCTGACCGGGTCCTGTCCTGACCGGGCTCTGCCCCACATCTCCCCCTCCACCACTCCCGCCCCATTCCCCACCCTCCAGCCTGCTAACTCTCTCCTCTACACCTCTGCTTTGCTACCAGGTTTTCTGTCGCCCTCACCGCCCAGCAGAGAGCTGGGCGTAAAATAGTTGTTTTAAAAATATGTACTGGATTTAATGGAAGGCCAGGAAAAGCAGCAGCCCCAGGGGTCCATCAGGAATGCCTGCTGCAGCAGCAAAAGCAAGGCCCCCCGAGCATCAGCCAGGCGTGTGAGCTGGATCTGACAAATGCAGCATCGGGAATGTGGAAGCATGTGAGGAGGGGTGCTGACAGCTCCTAAGCCAAGTGCTGAACAAACGTTGTTCTATAGCCATTGAATATTTCAATATAACTCTGGTGTAAGAATTACAGCCCCAGATTTCAGCTATTCCCAGGAGGGCTGGGAGCAGAGAGTATGCCAACAGGGAAAATCCCTGTGAGAATCCCCGGATATGTTTGTTGTACAGTTTGTGTGTGTCTACAGCCTTCCTCTCTTTCTTCCACAAACACCGCCTGCCTTCCAACTCTTTGCCAGGCGCTGAGCTGGGAACGGGGAGGGGCTGGGGGCTAAGATGAAGACTAGAGGCCTGAACTTCCAAAGCTCTCACCTTCTCGTGGGCAAGTCAAACTAGCAAGCAGGCGTGTGCCAAGGGGCGAGAGAGGCGGCCAGGCTGGGATCAGAGCCCACAGGTGGAGAATCTAACCGAGATAAGGCCGGTCAGGAGAGCTTCTAGGAGATGGGGCACTGGGGCTGAGTCCTTAAGGGTAAGTAGGAGTTTGCTGAGTAGAGAGGTTGAGGGAAGGGATTGAGAGGAGTTTCGGGCATCAAGAGCAACACTGGGGTGTTGAGAAATCTGCAAGAAGTTCAACAAGGCCAAAGTCAAAGGCCATGTGAAAGGTTTTATGTGTGTTGAGATCAGGAATTTAGACATTGCCCTGAGGTTCCAAGAGAGCAGTGTGCACAGAGGTCACAGAGGGAGTCAAAGCCAGAACTGGACCTTGAACCATGTGTCTGGTTTGCAACTCTTTCTTGTCTTGTCTTTGAGATGGCAGCTCAGATTCTATCTTCCTTTTTGTGCATGCCACTACCCTGAAGAGAGGCGGAATTCCTCTTCTCATCGAATCGGGGTGGCCTGTGGCTTCTCTGACCAATGGAATTAAAGGGAAATGAAGCTATGCCAGGCGAAAACTTCAAGAGAACTAAAAGTTTCCACTTCCTTCTTGGTGCACCAACTCAGAGGGAAGCCAGCCACCCCATAAGAAGTCTGAAGCCCCCAAGACTGCCATGCTGTGGGGAAGCCCATGCTAGCCACGTAAAGAGGGCTTGTAGGGAGAGAATAATGCCAGGCAGAGTCATGGCTGCTCCAGCTCAAGCATAGACATAAAAGCCAAGGAGCCATCTGGGACATTCTAACCCCAGAAAACCTCACGGGGCCCCAGACAACTGGCTCTACTCACCTTGTCATGGCCCCCGCCTGCTGAAGCCCCAGACATGGAGGAGAGTCACATTTCTGCTGTGCCCTGGCAGGATTCCTGACCCAAAAGATCATGAAAGTAACAAGATGGGTGTGGTTTTATGTCTTACGTTCTAAGTTTCAGAGTGGTTTGTTATCTGCAGTAGATAACTGGATTGCCAACCCCGCTAGGACAATAGGAATGTGTTCAGTGGCAAGTAACAGAAAACCCATCTGCAATGGTTTAAATAAACAAATAGGGAGCATTTCCTTGCACACACACACAAAACAAAAACAAAAAGCAGAAGAGGGTGGCCACTTAAAGTCTCTATGGAATCAAAGCCAGCATCTTTAAAATTCTCTCTGCTTTTCCCTCAAGATGACAAGACAGCTGCTGCAGCTCCAGAGATCAGGTTCTAATTCCAAACAGGATGAAGGCAGAAGGGGAAGGGGCTAAATCAGATATCTTAGCCCCTTCTTATTGAGAGAGCCAAAGCTTTCCCAGAACGTCACCAGCAGACTTCAGCTCAGGGCCCTTTGGACTTAGGTCATGTGGCCTTTCCCAGCTACGAGAGAAAGAGAGAGAGAGAGAGAGAGAGTAATGGGATCATTCTGAATGGCATAGACTCTGATCCATTTACATTGCCCCCCCAAACAAAATTGGGGCTCCATTAAGCCAAAGGAAGGGAGAGAAATATTGGATAGGCAGGCAGCCAAGCTTATATTATCAGTGATTTCTTTTTCTTTAACTGCTTTATTGAGGTTTAATTGACATACAGTAAACTATATGCCATATTTAAGGTGTGCAATTTGATAAGCTCTGACAGATGTTTAACTCATGAAGCCATTACCACAATCAAGATAGCAAATGTATCCATCATCCCCAAAGTTTTCCTGTGCTCCTTTTCAATTCCTCCCTGCTGTCCCTTGACTCTGTCCCTAGGAAACCAGTGATGTGCTTTCTATCACTGTCGATCAGTTTCCCTTGTCTACAGCTCACACAACTGGGTCACACAGCATGTGCTCTTTTGTCTGGCTTCTTTCACTCAGCAGAATTATTTGGAGATTCCCCTGTGTTTTTGTGTGCATCAGTCGTTCATTCCTTTTTATTGATGAGTAGTATTTCATTGTATGGTTCTGCCATACATCCACCATTCACTGATTGATGGATAGTTGCATTGGGGGTTATTACAAAGAGCGCTGCTATGAAAGCTGCCATGTACAAGTCTCTGTATGGATATATTCCTTTTTTCTTGGGTTGAAACCTAGAAGTGGACTGGCTGGATCATATGACAGGTGTATACTTCCATTTTTTTAAGCTGCCAGACTGTTTTCCAAAGTGGTTGTGCCATTTTACAACCCCACTGTGTATTCCCAAAGCCTGTAAGACCTTAGCTCCTCACATCTTTGCCAACATTTGGTGTGGTTGCTGCTCCCTGGCATCCTAATTCCTCTAAGGGCTTTGGTCTGGGCCACATTTGAAGAAATCCTTTGTTGTCCCAGTGCCATAAACACACCAAGGAAAGGAAAAGAAACAAATGCATTTCAAAAAATTAACTTCCACGTGCAAAGCACTTTCATGTACATTATCTCATTTAATCCTAGAACCAATGTGTGTTGGTTAATCCTCTGTCCCCCCCTTACAAATGAGGAAACAGGCTCTGAGAGGCCTGGGGTTGTGCCTCTAGGTCTGTCCCACTCAAAAGTCCTTTCTTCTCTTCTTTCTGGGGCTTGGACCCACTCCATCTCCGAAGGTGACGTCCTTCTGGAAGGTGAAAGGGAGGTGGCCGTCAGAATACAGCAATGGAAGAAGAGCTGGATTTCGGACAGGAGGCTCCCCCCAAATGAGCAACAAAAGCAGACCAGGATGGAGGTTGGGAATGAGTTTCCAAAGTGCGTGAATGTTAAGCCAACTTTCCAGAAAGCAGGAAGGAAAGATGAAAAAGCAAATTCAAGAAGTAGAAATCATATGGCAAATCCCTAGAGGCATGGGCATCACAGTATGTTCAAGGAAACCCAAGTAATTGGAGGACTAGGAGCAAAGGTATACACGGGCAGGTCAAGAGGTGATGGCGTGAAGAGGCTGGCAAGATCCAGGGCATGAGGATCATGGGAGAGGCCAAGATAGCCGACCTTGATCCTAAAAGTCCCAGGAAGCCACTGAAGGTGCTAAGCAGAGGAATGAAACAACAGGCCTGTGATTCAGAACATTCCCTGGGAAGGAAATATTGCAAAGGGCTCTCTTAGAACAGAGAGACCATGGAGTGGGACATTTCAATTGTCAAGAGGTGGACGGAGAATGATAGCATCCGGAACAACCGTGCCTGTGGGACTCCAAGAGGACACATCTGGAAAGCAGGAACGGAGGTCTGCCCTGAGCTGCAGATAGAGTGGGGGGTGGGGGTCCTCAACATGTAAGTGGTCACTTATGCCGCATATGTGAGTGAGGTCACCAGGAACCTTGCCTAAAACTAGCATGTATTAAGTGAGCAGGGGAAGAGATGTCTGTGGTTACCGGGAAGAAGTGGTCTGAGAAATAGGAGGCAGCACCGAAGAGGAGGTGTCAGGGAAAGAGAGGGCGGAGTGAATGTCAGGAAGAAAGGAATTGTCAGCCCTGGCCAAAGTTACAGTCAGGAGAGGCCAGAATAGGCAAGTGCCCATGGCCTTGGCTCTGAGGAAGGTCACAGAGGGCCTCAACGGGGCAGTTTAAGTGTGTCATCAAGGTGAGAGTCAGGTGTGGTCCCTGAGGAGCAATCTTGTGCTCTGAGCTCAGGGAGTGCACTCCCAGGAAGCCTTGGAAAATAAAGATATCACTCATCTGCTAGAGGCAGGTGTTGAGCAAGGAGACTTCAAGATGGAAGAAACTGGAGAAAGGGTATAAGCTGTTAGGAAAGACGAATGAGCAAAAGGAGTTGGAAAAAACGCGACGCAGGGAAGATATGGCCCAGAGCATGGTTCTGGAGTCTGGAAAACGAGGGGAGGGGCAAGCCCCAAGGCAGAGGTGGCAGGATCGAGGTGAATGGGAGAGAAAAGGCAGTGGATTTTGATGGAAATACATTAGTATGGGGTTGGGCAAAGAGTAAAGAAATTAAATAGCTAAACCATTAGCTAACCTAATCAAGATAAAAAGCACAACGACTCATAATTAGAAATGAGGATGAAGAAATAACCACATACAGAGGACATTAAAAGAATTATAATTACTCAGTCTGATGCTTTGAAAATAAACGTGAACATATGGACAAATGGGTGATTTTCTAGAAACATAAATGATGAAAACTAACCTCAGAAAAGATAGGAAATCTAAACAGCCCGATTACCAGAGAAGAATTTGAGAATGTTGTCAAAGGGCCACTATCCCTTAAAGTACTGTACCTAGACAGTGTCTCAAGTAAAATCTATCACCATTTCAAGCAGCAGATCACTGGCTCCTGCACATTGTAGGGACCGGGAGGAGGACTTTGAAATGAATCTAAGAATTCAGTGCAACAGCAAAAACAAAATCCCCCCAAAATAGAACAACAACAACAAAACACAGTCCTGTCTTTAAGGCAATATAAATGCAAAATCCTAAATAAAAGACTAGCAAGTAAAACACAGATACATCTTAAAAGGATAATGTGCCACCACTATGTGGAGTTTATTCCAGTAAGGCAAGGATGGTTCTCTATGAAGAAATCAATTAATACACTTCATAATATCAAAATATCAATAGAAAACCGTATCATTCTTCATATATCCTAGAAGGTAGTTGGTAAAAATTCAACTCTGATTCTTGATTTAAAACTCTTAAGAAATTAAGACATACAGAATTTCCTTACTATGAGTTGATATACATATCTCATAAGTCAAGTCAAAAGTCATATGATTTCTGATGGCATACCACTAGAGTCCTTCCCGTGAGAATCAAGAACAAGCAGAGAATTATGTTGCAATTCATAGCATTGGGCATGTCTTCACCCCTCCCTGTTTCCATGTCATTCACCATGTGATTTTGCAGCTTCTTCTAAAGACAGGGTCTTTCCTACCCCATTGATGTTTAGCTTGACCGTGGGATTTGTTTTGGCTGGTGGAAAGTGGGCAGAACTGTCAGAGTGTCAGTTCTGAGCGCTGATTTAAAAATCATCATGTGTTTGTACAGACCACTCTTGCATTTCCATCACCACCATAGAAAAGGATGCCACAGTTTGCTGGCTGGTCAGGGAGTATGAGAGACACATGGAGCAGACCTGGAGCCAACCTGCAGCTTGCAGCAACCCAGTGAAGCCCAGTCTGGATCAGCCCACCGGCAGTTGACCTGCAGACCGTGAACTAGGAAAATGATTGTTTTCAACCAATGAGCTTTGAGAGGTTTGCTATGGGGCATTATTGCAACAACAGTTACCTGATATATAACCCACTGTTACCACTCTTGTTAAACATTGTTGTTGACCTACTAGCCAATGCAACTAAATAAGAGAAAGAACTAGGAGGTGGAGTTTGAAAAGAGGATGCAAAATTATCATCACTTATCCATCATCTGATTGTACACTTTTAAAACACATAAGAAAGACCCAGCTTCTTAAAAAGCTGTTAAAAACACTAAAAGACTAAAGTAAGAATTAATATATACAAAAATCAATAGCTTTCCTATATAAAATAACCAATTAGAAAATTAAATGAAGAAAAGATCCCATTTACAGTAATAATAAAAAGATAAAATACCTAGAAAAATACTTAACACAAAATGTGCCTAATCCAAAGGGGGGAAAAAAAAGTTCAAACTCTACTGGAGGACGTAAAGTAAGACTTCAATAAATGAAAATACACCCCGTTCTTGGATTGGAAGAGTCATGTTGTAAAGATTCCAATTCTCGCTAAATAAATCTATTATTAGTGTGATCCCAAAATACCAGCAGCTAGCATACAGGCATGTGACCCAGGCTCTGCCAACCAAATGCCCCCACATGAGACTTGGGTTAGGAGAGCCCAGTGGGAAAGCAGGTGCTGCAGGCAATATGAGTTGATGGAGGAAATGACGGAGACCCCAGGCTTTACATTTGCACCCAGCAGCAGCAATCCCCAGGGAGGCGGGTACAGTCTTCCTGGCTACATGACCACAAGGTCTAATTCTCTGGCCTTCCTGGAGAGCCACCCAGTAGTCTTAATAAATTCATTTTCTGCTCCAATTGGCACAGTAGTTTTCCTTGTTTGCAACTTCAAATCCTGACTGATATACAGACTAAATGAACAGAATATAAGGTCCAGAAATAGACCATATACATCCAGAGGAAGTATCAGTAATGATACTGAGCATTTATTGAGCACCTACTCTGTGCCAAGGTACTGTTCTACATACTTGTAATTATCTCATTAGCCCATACAACAACACTGAGTTATTATGCTCACTTTACAAATCTGGTAACCAAGGTATGTAGACGTTTCTGCAACTCATATATAATAAAGTTGACACTTTAGTTCATTAGGAGAAAGAAGCATCACTCAATAAATAATTTGAGGCTACCTAGCCATCTGGAAAAATAATGTAGGCCTCTACTCCTTACACTAAAATTAACTCCACATAAATCAAAGGAGAAAGAAAAAAATTAAGCAATAAAAGAAAATATAAGAAAATGTTTTAAAATGTTGGAGTAGAGATGGCTTTTCTAAGGAAGATGCAAAATTCAGAAGCCATTAAAATACTGATGATGGTTTTACATTTATACCAAACATTTCATCCTGGCAAGGGAAGGGAGTGGAGACAAACCCAGATTACAATAATAACAACCAAGATGACAACGGGCTAATGTATTTACATACGTTGTAAAAATCAATAAGAAAGATAACAAATAATCCAATGTAGAGAAAGGACAAGGGTATTAACATTTCACAGAAAAAAAATATATGAATGAGTTATAATCCCTCATATTTTTACATATGGAGAATAAAACAACAATGTGCCAAATGTGTCACTTATCAAATTGATGAAGACTGAAAAGCTTGATAATGTGTATTGCTGAAGAGTGCATGAGGAAATGGGCGTGTCCCACTGTTATGGAGTAATTGACATGTGAGGAAATTTTTCCAATGTTTTAAAATTTGCATACCTTTAGAACCTGCACTTTACTTGTACAAATTTATCCTGTAGACACACATGTGCATGGACATAAATACGTTTATACATAAAGATTGCAGGAACATTGTTTGTAACAGCCAAAGCTTGGGAAACAACCTAAATGTCCAACAGTGGTTAAACAACTAATATATAATGGTATACAGTAATGATAAGGAATTAGGTAGAGGAATTGTCTTTAAATCGTTTTTTAAAAATCAAGGTGCACAGCACTGTATCAACTACATGCCGTCTATCCAGTAGAACTTTCTGTGATGATGGAAGTGTATGGTAACCACCAGCCATGTGCAGCTAGACATGCTTGACGTGTGGCAGTGTGACTGAGGAACTGAATTTCTAATCTTAATTTTGATTAATATTAATCTAAATTGAAATAGTCACATGTGACTGGCATCAGATAATGCAGGCTAGACCACGCTCACATGTATGTGTATGGACAGTATTCCTGACAAATCTATAGAAGCTGGTAATAGTCATTGCCCCTGACGAGGAGAACCGGGGTGTCAGGTGTCTCTGAGGACAAGAAGAGTCCTTTGTCCATTTATATTTTTAATATTTGACTTGTTTGCCATGTGTGTGATGACATATTCAATATGAAACTAACTAATGAAAGTTCAAACAGGAAAGTAGAGGAAGTGCTTGAGTGAGCCTTGGTGTTTTTCCTTGAAATGGAAGTAGGAGTCGCCCGTGAGGGAACCTGGAGGGCTCGTGGACCATGGAGCTCCTGGAGAGACTCAGGCATGTGGGTGAGAGGTTGAGGGGCAGGGGAGGGGCTGAGTAACCACAATGACGGAATCCTATGGTTTGGGAGAAGCATCCCGTTGCAGTTGGAGGCCAACATTCATGAGGGACAGAAGCCATACAGCTGAATGATTTTTGACAGCAATCTGAGTGTAGACACTAAATCAAACAATTAGATTATTCCCAAGACACATGTAAATAGAAGAGCAGAGGAGGGAGGGAGGGATGGGATTTGGAGATATGAAAAAGGTAGAATCGACAGAATCTGGCAGCCAGTCTGATATGGGGACTGAATGATAGGGGCAAGCTTAGGATGGCTCACAACTCTCGACTCGCATGACTGAACTGATATGGGGGCCACTGGGGAAATAAGGTTTACAGGAGGAGCAAGCTTGGGAGGAAAGGTTCATTAAGTTCAGTGTGGGCAGGTTGATCCGGGTGGAAGTTTCTAGAAGCCTCCAGATAGGTCTGAAGCTCAGCAGGCAGGACTAGGCTAGAGAGATCCGTTTGAGAGACAGCTAGAGATGAGTGATCACTGAAGCCAAAAGAACTGGCAGACTCACCTGGAGAGGAGGTGTAGTGAGAGACAGAGCCCGGAGAGCACAGGGGCTAAAGCAAAGGGAAGATGAGCCGGCTACGGACACTGAGAATGAGCATGGAGGAGGGAGGCAGGAGGGAGAACCGGGGAGAAGGGCCAGGGAAGAGGCAGTTTCAAGAAGCAGGAAATGTTCTACAAGGTCAGATGCCATGGAGGGGTCCCAGGAGGTGGGGCCCTGAAAAGCCCATTGCACTTGGCAATTAGGAGGTCATTTGGTGGCCGAGTGAGAGTAGTTTCAGGGAAGTACTAATGAGAGGGAACACATGATTCCAGCGGGTTGAAGGGTTAATGCGAGAAGAGAGTGGAGGTGGTGAGGGGAGGCTCTTGTCCGGTCCGGACACTTGGCTGTGAAAGGAAGCCGACAAAGGAGCGGTATCTAGAGGGCAGGCTGAGTGGAGGGCTGGAGTTTTTATGTTTGTTTTGTGGCTTTAAGAGGAGAGAGAGAGCCAGATTACAGACAGTGGCACAGGGTCTCTAAAGAAACCGGACATAATGAATGAAGCGAGGTCCCTTAGGGAGGCAGGGAAGGTGGGCTCTGTGATGCTCCGGAGGCTGTGACGGGATCTGGAGGCCTCTGGGAAGGAGAGGAAGGGGGTCGGACCCACAAACCAGAGGTGGGGCAAGAGGATGGAAACCAAGTGGGTATTTTTGCTTGGTGGCCTCTGAGGTGTGGTCATGGGGATAGGGGAGGGCAAAGGGTGGTCTTAGGTAGAGTAGGGTGGGGCTGAGCCCAGTAAAGATGGCTGACTTTGCTGAGGGTTCAGCTCAGACTGGAGCCGTGAGCATGTGGGGGGCCCAGGAAGGCAGGTGGTAAGCCTGGCCTTTCCCATCCATTCACAGCAGCCTCGTGCTACTGCTGGCATTGACTCATGCCTGGTCGCTTGGAGCCCACCACGGAGCCGGGGAACAAGGGAGCTTACCTGCTAATGGTGTGGGTTTAGAGTCAGACACATTCCGCTCATGACTATGCAACTTTTGGCAAGTTCCTCTACCTCTCTGAGCCCCAGCGGAGAAATTGGATTGATGTTTTCCACTTCATAGTTAAAGCCCTTAGCCTAGACCTCCACGCCCAGAATGTTCTCATTAAAGGTGAGCATATCCCAGTTAAAAGTATGAGGGTAGAGATGCTGAGGGGCCTGGAGAGAGGGGTGGAGCAAAATTCATGGAGTCTAGATGAGATAGGGAAGGGAAGGCAAGACGAGTGAGGGACTAGGAGTTTGGCTTAAGGCCAAATCCACCCCATTGTCTGCTATTGTAAATAAAGTCTTGTTGAACACGACCGTGTCCCTTCTTTATGCATTATCTCTGACACAACTGTGTTGCAAGGACAGGGTTGAGTAATTACAACAAAGGCTGTATATTCTGCAAAGCCTAAAATATTTACTATCTGGCCCTGTAAGAATAAGTGTGCAACCCTGCTCTAGAGGATAGGAGGGCTGGATGGACTCAAACAAACTAACTAATAAAAAACAAAACCAGGAGGAGACCGTGAAAGGGTTGAAACCAAACAATGAGCCTAGAGAGAGTGTTCCTGAGGTGGTACAGGGTCAGGAAATGGGCAAGGGGAGTGGGTGTCTGTGGCACCATCTGGACGAGGGCTCCTAATAATCCGGGAATTATTAGGCTCTCATGATAAATCGATGGATCAAAATTTGGTGGGTCAATAGATAGACTTACCCATTGTGAATATGGGCAAGATCAATAGAGACTTGAAGTTATAAAACCCAGTGCCCAGGAAGTCACCAGAAAAGGGGCCCCCAAAAGCCCTCCTCCCATTCTTTGCTATCAAAACTTAGATTTGGGGCACCTGGGTGGTTCAGTCTGTTAAACGTCTGACTCTTGATTTCTGCTCAGATCATGATCTCAGCGTCGTGGGACTGAGTCCCATGTCGGGCTCTAAGCTGGGTGTGGAGTCTGCTTAGGATTCTCTCTCCCTCTCCCTCTGCCTCTCTCTCCTTTCTTCCTCTCCTTCTGTCTCTTAAAACAAAAACAAAAACAAACAAACAACAACAACAACAACAAAACACTTCAATTTTGTTCAGAGTGACAATGTACCCTACCCCTAGGGATGAATCATGATTTGTTTAGGACACTCAAGTAATCATATTCCCTTTTTGCTGACCTTTACTTTTCCAGACTGCCTTATAGCTAGAAGCAGGCACATGATGAGCTCTGGCCAATAAGACATCTCGGAAAGTCAGCTCAGGGCTCCTGGGAAAGCTTCTGCTTTTCTGATGAGAGAGAGATTTACTGGTGTTGACCTCCTCCCTTTCTTGCCTTAACACAGAGCTAATGCTTGGAGCTGTGGCAGCCATTTTGTGACCATGAGGCAATAAATATGATGGCATACATGCAGTATGCTGAGGATGTTGGAACAGAAAGAAAGAGCTTGGGCCTTGACGCCATCATTAAACCCTTGTCTACCTCCAGACTTTTTAAGTGAGATACAGAAATGGCTTTATTGCTGAAAACATTTTTTTTCTTTTATTCAAAAAGACTTTTAATTGAAAGAAGGAAGAGACAGAAGTTCAGAGATAGCAGTTGGGAGTGGGGAGAATGGCATGCCATGGGGTGAGGGGGAGGGAGAGGAAGCAGATGGGGGCTGCTATCAGCAGAGGAATGTGTGAGTGTAGATGAGACTGGGAAATGGGTGATTAAGAAGAGACAGGAGGAAGCTTTGGAGGCTGGGTTGAGGACTTTAGTTTTTTTCTGCAGACAATGGGAAAAGCTCACTAAAATGTCTTTGAAATCCTATAGATCATAAGCTTGGTGTAATTAATATTTGCTAAATTCTGTACCTTCCAATGTTCTTGAGACATTTACTTTTCTGTATTTTCTTTACAAGAAAAAAAATGGCAATGAATTTGCATTATTTTTATGGTTTTATCTTTTTTCTAATTATAAAAGGAAAGTCTATTTAGACAATTTAGAAAGCAGATAAGCAAATAGAAGAAACTATTTTGTGTCTTTGACCAGAAGGCTGATATTTCAGAGAACGAAGCAGAAGCGGAATGGGTTGATGGAGCTTGAGACAGGAAACAAAAAGATTCATTGTAACTCACATTCCCTGGGCTTCAGATTTCCCATCTGTAAAATGAGCCGGTAGGACTGCAACTAGGGAAGTCTCCATCCAGCCTGGTAGTTCAGGGGTGCTTGAGTGAGCCACTTCCCTGGGCTATTAGCACACACCCTACGGATGCCCTGGGTCACGCTGAGAGCCCTGGTCGATATGTACCAATCTTGTCCAGGTTCACACAGAGTGGCCGTTGATCCCTCACTTTACAGACGTGAATGATGGGCTTGGAGGGGATAAGGTGATGACCACAGCCCTTGGCTGTCATATCTCAGAGGTAGGAATCCATGTCCAGAGCTCACTTCTACTCCGCTGGGGCTGGCACCCTCTCCCCACAATCTGGACCTCACTTCCTTCAGTTGCTTGGTAATCTGTTCCCCGTAAGCTCAGAAAGGGCAGTGGGCAGGAATGAGGGCGAATTCTGGAGGTCTGGCACCACAGTCCCTCCACCCCACAGTGCCCAGGTCATTCCCACCTGATTTGGTTGCCTGTAAGTCTACTGCTGTAAGTCTAATGTAAGTCTAATGACTGAAGTGGCTGGCTTTCTCCACCAGGGCACCGCTGGGGACCAAAGGATTCAGGGAATTGCCTGTGTTTATGTGTCTCGTGTTAAAAATCAATGGTTTCCCTCCTCAGGAGGCACCCTCAGGGGCAAAATAGAGTGAATCACTTATTAGCTTCTTCATACACACTGGTGGATGACGCAGCAGCCGAGAAACTAGTCATACATCATAAGGAAGCACCCTTCCCTCGTGTCCCTGTGCCAGGTGCGTGCACCCTACACCCGACACCCGCAGTGGCCAGGCGCCATTCACCCCCATGCTGGGCTGTCACTCAGCCCGAATGACCAAGAGCAGCCTTGGCATGGAGGCTGCCTGGGGCTTCTCCAGGAGCGAGGCATTCAGAAATGCAAGTGTGAACCTCCCAATGTCCTCCAGAGGTGGGTATGGTGTTCAGTGGCTCTGCCTGGCTGGGTGGGTCAGTCGATGAAGGAACAAGCTTCACAGATTACCATCACTCTCCCAGTCCCCTGGGCACAGTGCCCTTGCTCATCTGCTCCAGGCCACTTGGTCTGCCCCCCCCATAAAACATTCCACCCCTAACCATAGAACCAGAGAAGAAATCAGTGCCAGAGACAAAATTGTTCAAGGGTTTAGCCCTCACTGCTGGAACCGTCCTCAACACTTTTTATGGACTGACTTACCGAATACTCACAGCAACCTCACGAGATAGATGCTCTTATTGTGCTGTGGTAAAAACAAGGAAACTGAGGCATGGGGCAGGGGGGGTAGAGAAGGAGGTTAAGCAATTTGCGTACTTAAGTGGCACACTGGGGTTTGAACTCAGGCCTTAGCTCTGATCTGGAGCTCTTAACTACTCCACTGCGCCCACCCACTCCCGTGGTCCCTTCACCTTTGCCTCATCTTGCAGATGGGAAACTGAGGCCCAAGAATCAGTCCAAGGCCACCTAGCCACCCAGTTTTGCATGAGGCCCGGGTCACAGGTTGCCATCCAAGGCTCCTTCCATTGCTCCATGATGTCACTTGCTTTCCTCAAGGCTCTCTTCTTAGAACAGCAAAACCATGCAGATGTGAGTTAGAGTCCAGACCTCTTCAGAGCCCTTGGGCCTCCAAACCTCCATGAGTCTCATAGGAACTGACATCCTGGGACCTCCGGCTTCACAAAACCTCAGTGACAATAAACGTGCATGCACGTTCAGTTTCCGAAGCACTCAAATCATCATATACCACTTAATCCTCATGGCAACCCTGTAAAGTAAATCTGACCATTTGGTCTCCATTTTAAAGCCAGGGAAACTGAGATCCTCTCTGTGGAACAAGAACTGGTGTGTCCCCACCACGGACCAAAGGCAGGCCACGTGCCATCCCACACCTTCTCCCAGCATCACTGTCCCTAGCCAAGCTGGAGAAATTGTCAATGTTCATCCTTATAACCCTGCAGAGACTTCTTAGAGACACAAGTTATTGTCCTAACCCAGCAGAGCTTGCTCGGAGAACCGTTCCCAAATCCTGGGAGTCTCTGGATAGTTCCCTGAGCTCAGAGATCAGGTCTCATAGGTATTGGTATCCCCCAGACCAGTTATCTTAGGGTTTGCTAATTAACACAAAGAGAAAGGAAGGAATGGAGGAAAGAAGGGAGAGGCCTTTCACTAAACATTCACCGTTTTGGACCATCCACCCAAGCTGGTATGCACTGATGGAATTTTTATTTGTAATTATAATACCACCAACTAGCTGTGTGACCTTCTGTAGGTGTATTACCCTCTCTGGGTCTCAGTGTCTCCATCCATACAATTAGGTAGCTCGATGGGCTCTCAGATAGACATTGTGCAGCATGTGCCTCCATCCCCCCTACAAGGCTGCAGATCTCACGAATCAATCCCAGCTTGTTTCCCACATGTTGGTGGAGAGAGGGTGTGTTCTCCGAATCTGAACCAGAAAAATGTACTTTTTCTTTTCGGTTCCCAGCATCCCAAAACACTTCCTATTGAAAGAATCCCAAAGTATATGGGGTGCAGGGTCTTAAATCCCTCATCTTGTCCATTGGGTAGAAATTTCTTTTCCCAGATTCTAGGACAAGAGAATGGGATTTAGAATTGGCCAACAGGATATTCCCATTTCAGACTCTGAGTATGAAGCAGGTGACACGAGGACATAGGCATTGTTGGAGATTTCCCGAGGTGGTGCAGCAGACCTGTCGAAGACCCAGAGACAGCGTGGTGACAAGTGACCAGCAGTGGCCAGATCAGTGGCGGCATTCCCAAGGCCCTTCCTGTGAGCTGACTGTTGCCGGCCACCAGCCTGCTTCCTGTCCATTTGGCAGTCATCGGGGGAGCGGTGTGGCCCGATGGTTAGGGCTATAGCTTTGAAGTCAGAGAGATATACATCTGAATTCTGTTGGTGCCAATTATGGGCAACATCACGGAATACTCTTCTCTCCTCCAGACAGCAGGTACAACAGTAAATGCTTCTTAAGGGCTGCTGTGGGGCTCACACAAGAGACTGTGAGTGACGTTCCTAGCCTGGAACCCAGGAGGGGCTGAATAAACGGAGGCCACTTGAATGCGGAGGGAGGAGGAGAAGCTTCCAGAAAGGGTGGCTGAATCCAGGGCAGATACGCCCAGCTGTAAGCGGCCCGAACAGCTGTCCTGCTGTGCAGCAGCTGTGATGGGAGGGCCCACCACAATGGGTGTGCTCTGCACAGGGAGCTGCCCTTCTCAGGGAGAACTGACCCTTCTCTCCCCGAAGCTACTTCACCACTGAGTGTCTGCCTTTGCAGGAAGCTTTGAGGTGTAACAGGCAGGCGCTGTCTGCAGCCCTCGGTGAGTTAGTGGACTGGTCTCAGCTGATGCAGATTCCCCCAGATGGAGCATAGGGCTGGCTTCTGGGCTTGGGGCGTGCCAGGCTTGGGAAACAGGCATGCCAAGAGCCTGCTCCTCTGAGGTGTGTGCCAGAGCCAGGGGCCAGATGCTCCCTCCAAAACCTTCCATCAGCAATGGCATCTGCTATCCTTCCAGGCTGGTCCAGCTGCCACCCAGGCACGAGGCTCATTTCCCAACCCAGACTCTTCTTTCTGCCACCACCCTTGCCCCAGGCATTTCCTTGGGGGTCACAGATTGTTGTCTTGCCTCAGGCCCGCGTGGCCCTCTCCCTGCAGTGCCCACTCTCTGGCTGTCTCTGGTTCTGACTGGAATTTAATTGGGAGCTTGAAAAACCCCAATTGTTTAATAATTGTAAGGCAGAGAAATTACCAGGGCATCAAAGGTTGCTCCCAATTGCTATATTAATTGTCCTTCGTTATCTCTCAGTGTAAAAGACCACTTGATAGAGACAAAAGCCAGCCAGCTTTTATTTCAGGACTGCCTGACAAGAGGATGAGGGGTTGTTGTTGGCCCCCATCCATGTCTTCCCAGACAGAAACCTTTGCTGTTCCCTGCCCAGCAGAGCCCCCCACAGAGACCCACTGCAAGGCACAGCAGTGTCCAGCCATGACCAGCCCAAGCCCCTCCCTGCTTGTCCCCTGACCCTGTGGCTCACGGAGGGGAAAAGCCCCAGTTCTTAGCTGTGTGTTTAGATGCGCTTTTCCTTGAGGGCTGGTGTATGGGTGCCCGTGGGGACCCTGGGGGATGAACAGCCAGCGCTCATTGAGGACGTCCTGTGTGCCAGATGCCATGTCAAGTGGTTGACCTGCTTCCCTTTACAAGTTATGCCTGTGATTGTCCCTTTTTTCCATTTTGCAGCTGGGGCTCAAAGAGGTTAAGGAACTTGCCCAAGGTCACCCAGCCATGACATGCTGGCACCAGGGCCAAACTCTGGGTTGCTGCACGGAGCTCTCAGCCACCCTGTGGTTCTGCTCTTGGAGTCCGCGTATGTGCAAGATGTGTGTGTGAGTGTGCGTGTGTGCATGAGTGTCCGTGAATGTGATGGGGGTACACGGAAAGGGCAGTATCTAAGCAATGGGCCCAGTAGAAAAAGACTGAGCAAAAGGCATGAATGAGGCCATTGTCATAGCGTACCCGTACGTTTGATGTGTTTATTTGTAAAGGACCCAGCCATGCCTTGATTAAAACCACTGGGGGCTGGAGGTAAATGAGCAAGGTTTGAATGTTCCAGTCCCTTGAGCCTCTGTTTGTACCAGGCCTTGTGCTGTCTGCTGCAAGGGGCCTGGAGAGAGTCAGGCATGGTGTCTGCCCAGCAGTCTCCCCGCCTGGTTCCCAGCCACAGACACAGGGCAGGGCTGGCCTTGTCCCCTCCAGTGCTGTCGTCATCCTGCCTGGGAAGCCTCTGCCTCTTTGGGGAGCACCCGGGAAGGCTGGGTAGAGCTGCCTTAAGGCCATTAATTTTTTATAGCCATTTGCCAGCGCGCTCGCACGTCAGCACCTGGCCAAGAGCTCGGTTCAACCAACAATTGATTATCCTTGGAATCAACAAGGCTCTATATCACTCATTCATAACTTGGCTTTTGTTCTGCCACCATGGCTACATTTATTAATAATAAGAACCATGTGTGGGGCCCTGCTCTGGCCAGGCCCAATGGGGACTCATCCTTGACTCCAGGAAGAGATCCCCATCCGATGTTACAGATGAGGAAACTGGCCCAAGAGGGGAACTCACAATCTGTCCCCATCACAAGGGCGAAGTGAGGCGGGGGCCAGGCTATGCAACGTAACATCATCAGACACTCCATTTTTACCAACAACATATGTGGATTAGTTGCAAGTCATGAGCTTCAAATGAGAAAATGCAAAGGAAGCAAACCTCAGTGCCTGGAGCCGGGTTCAGACCAGCCGCTATGGACTGTCACTGGGCCTGTTTGCCAGCCCCCGGCCCCGGGCACAGCCTTGGGAGGTAAAGCAGTGGGTGCACTTCCCTGGTAGCTGTTCTAAACCTACAGGAAAACTGCAATTTACAGCAAAGCCCATTTCCATCTCCCCAGGTCTCTTCCAAAGGAGCCTTTTAGACGTAGCCTGTCTTGGCCAGTGGCCAAGGACCATCAGGATGTTTCAGGAACATCAGAAGGACCAGGAAAGTAAGGGACAGGGCATCCAAGCCTTCAGTGATAAGTGTTTGTCTAAGTTTAGGACAGAACTACCTTGAGTTGTTATAATTTACCTCAGTACTTATTTCATGATATAGTTTTATACCTCTACTCTCTTTTATATATATTTATATATGTAATACACATAACATACATAATCTATGTATTGTATATATGTGATATAAATAAGGTCCTCATTCTGATCCTTGAATCTACCAATCTTATCCTCAGCCCCAGCTTCTGCACTGCTGCTTCCTCCTCTAGAAATGCTCTCCCTTTGGAACTGTGTGTGGCTGGTTCTTGCTCATCATCCAAGTCTCCGCTAAAACGTCACTTCCTCAAAGAAGTTCTTTACCCCTCCGCCTAAACTGGTCTGTGGTAGCTCCCTTGTCATATTTTCATCCTAGCTTTGATCTCTCCTGTCCAGAAATAAATATCGTTTTATTTGTGTAATGTGGCATACCCTCGGTGAGAGTATAAGCTCCATGGGGGCAGACGGGGAGAGGGTTGCTCATCACTGTGTACCCAGCACCTATCAGGAGCCCAACAATGTTTTGGTGAGTGAATGAATCAATGAATGAAAACCTCCCCAGGACCCAAAGAACCTTGCCATGGAACTCTGCACCCCTCAGTCATAGTGACTCAAAGGCAGGGAAGGTGCTCCTTCTAATTTTACAAGTAGTGGATGCAGGGGACCTGCATCTCAGGGTCATTAGCTGAGTCCAAACTACTCAGCTCTGACCAAGCAGCAGATGACGAGAACAACGTCCAGGATGTCCACTGGGGGTCCAGGGACAGCTCAGAACATCTGGTTCGGGCATGGCCAGCTCTGAGGAAGCAGCACTCTGCTGGGAGAACTGGTCCGGCCCAGTACAGTGGGTGCTGGTGTGGCCAGGAGTCCCCAGTCCCCTGGAGGCCCCTTGGTGTCAGGCTCGACACTGAGGTCCCAGCTGACCCCAAGGGGAAAGCTCTCTCAGACACATCGTGGATGGGGTTACCATGAGCTGTCAGGCTGAGATGGAGTTCTGAAGCCAAACGTGAGCCAAGCCAGGTTGCACAGGGCACCAGAACTTGAGAGAGGAGCCCAGGCCAGGCCTGATGCCAAGTTCAAATCAGAGGAAACAGCAAATCAAGGTGAGAGCCAGCTCAGGAATCAGGGTCACTGGCAAATCCAAATGCAGTCAGGAAAGGAGGCCAAGGGCCCAAGGGCAGCCTAAGACTGCAAGGCAGTTTGGGCTGTTCCCTGATGGAGGTGGTCAGAGCTTCCTCAGAAGGCGTAGCTTCCAGGGGCCGTGGCCTCCAGCAGGCATCCCGGGTGGACATCTGACAGGCTGACTGTGACACATAGGCGGAAGCCCGTTTGAACTTCCTCAGCCCTGTATCTGAGGCGGGAATTAAATCGTTCTGTTCTACTAGGGCGTTTCATTGACTTCTGGCAAAACACTATGTCCTGCTTCAAAGGAAAGGAAACACACAGGCTTAGGAGGCTCGTTGGACATCAAAGCGCTATTAGAGAACAGCATCCTGATGAGCTAATTGCAAATGCAGCCTGGGCAGACGGAACACGTTTGCCCAGGAACATATGGGCTCACATATCCAGGCAGAGGGTGCCGGGGACAAGATGTGTGCGGGGCTTTGGTGAACCAACGTGTTTGCAAAATAATTCAAGACGTTGTCTCAGCCTGGGTTGCTCTCCCCTCCCACATTCCATCAGGCTGTGGGGGTGCAGAGCAGGATTCTTGGTGCCTCTAAGGAAGAAGGCCCCCAGGGAGCAAGTAAGGAGGACTGGGCCCAAACAAACCAGAACATTCTCCCCCAAAACCAGAGGGACCTATCTGTAGAGAGAGGTCTTTCTTGACTCCCAGGGCCCTCCCCCAGACTGTGTGACCCTGACCGAGAAGCAAGGTGCCAGTGGGCAGCGGGGTGGGCCATTCCCCTCCTTGGACTTCTGTAGCCTCGCCCGTCCTGTGCAGGTGGGAGACCCTAACACTTTCAGCCCTGAAGCAGTTACAGTCTCTTCTGACACCAGCATTAATTACAACATGCCCAGGTTTCTGGGGGCCACCCAGCCTGGGTCGTCCACCCCAGGGCTCCCGGGGGGTCAGACCAGGTGAGTGGGTGGTCCCCTTATCCTCACCCAGCGGAAAAAGTTCAGTGACTCTGATTCTATCTGGCTTATATAACAGCATCAGGCCTAAGATCTTCCTCAAAAAAAGGGAGCTCCAGACTCTTAATAAAAGTACTTCTCTGGTATAACTGCTTCATCTTACCAGTTGGGGAAACTGAGGCCACGATGGGCACGATGGCTCCGGGCATACAGTGAGTCAAGGATGGGGCCAAGTTTAGAGCCCAGGACCCCAGCTTCAGGCCAGTGGTCTGGCCACCCCACCAGGCTGCCCACACCTGGTCAGGTTCAAGCGGCTGACCCCTTGGTGCTAGGCTGCCTGGGCAGAGCCCCCAAGGAGACCTTCCTCGGCAGGGTGTGTGCCTCAGTGATCAGGAGGGCCCTTCACCATCACCCTACTGTCCTCCAGCCTGGGCTGATGAAATGCAGAGGCAGCCAGGAGACCAGAGGGAGCTTCCCAGGAGGAAGGCAGGGAGGCAAGTGGGAGAAACTGCCACGTGACATTGTTACTGGCTCTGCCGTGTCTCCTCAAACAACAGGCTAAGCAGCAGCAGCAGCAGGGAAGGAGGAAGCTGAAGGAAAGAAAACAGGGGATTACAAAAGGCCTTGGAGGTGGCTTTGTCCTGCCTGTTTGTTGGACAGTCAGGAAATCTGAGGTGGAGGGGTGGGGGGCCATGCCAAGGTTCCCAGCAAGTCCGTGGCTGAGTCCTACCCTGCATGAGGCAGTCCACAGGCTTTGGGCACATGGGATAACATCCTAACTTGGGCGCATGGCTGAGTCCATACAGCCTGGGCTTCCAGCCTCCCCTGCTTCCCTCCCCCCTCACTCCTGGCTCCGAGTTACAGCCTCTCAGCCTCTCCCTTCACTGCTCTTAGCACAGTCTTAAGTGATAAACGTATTTGTATGATTCTTTCATTCATTCTTATCTCCCCCTGCCCTAGATCATTAGCTCCTTGGAGGCAGGAGTTGTTATGCTTTGCTCATTACTGGGTCCTCAGTGCTCAGTATATATTGGATGGATGGGTGGATGGATGGATAGATCGATGGATGGATGGATAAATGGATGAATGGATGGATGGATGGATGGGTGGGTGGGTGGATAAGTTAGTGTATTGGGCTCTTTCTGAACTCAAAGCTTGCCATGGCTCCTTCCCACCCCCATGATCTCTCTGGGAAGCCCTTAACCCAGTACTGAGGCCATTCGTGATCTGACCCCAGTCCTTTCTGCTCTCGTCTCCTGCCATGATTCTCTCCATCTCTGTCACACCCTACACACCACTCTGGAAGGCCCTGCCCTCACATGCCTTGGTAGCTCATGGTCTAAAATACCCCCCTCCCCTTTATCTAGATGGTAGCATCCTGTTGATTCTTCTATACCCAGCTCAAATGTCCCTCTTCCCTCCCTGGTGAGCCAGACCTTTGGCAGCACAGATGATGACTCCCTCCCTGAATACAGTGTGACAGCCAGGGTACTGCACAGGCATAGAAGATAAGAATTTGTTTCCATCTTTGATTCTGCTATAAGAGACTAGGCCTGTCATGGGACAGGAAGTATGACTTGTTAACGCTCTGTGGCTAAATCTGGGGTTTAACTAATGGGAAGGCTCAGACCTCTTGGCTCCTGTCCAATCAGTGCCCCTTCCACCACACATGGATCAATTTCAAACATTCCATTCCATTCCATTCCAACATTCTTTCTCTCTGTGTGTCTCAAAACCCACCATATCTGCCATATCTGATACCTTCTCCTGGCCTCTCTCTTGTCTACCATCCCTCTGGTCATTCCCACTCCTGAGCAAGGAGGGTCCAGCAGCAAAGCTCAGCTGATGCCCAGGTAGGGAGGCTGGTGCCTTTGGGCTTGGGCCAGTTGTATTCAGAGTCCCCTCTTCCCAGGAGGTCTTGCTCACAGGTCTCGAGAAGAAGCCTCATGGTGGCCCCAGCCTAGACTTGAACATAAAAGTTTTAAAAACATTGCACAGCCCTGTCAGGTCTATGCAATGTTCTTTTTAAAAATCAGTACATTTTATACATAAATACAGATTTCCAGTTTCTCCTGAAAAATGAAAGATCAAGCCTTTCTGGAGGCACCTTCTCAGAGGACTTTGAGGAGCCAAAAGCACTTGCTCCACCTAAAGGGAGATGTCCCTTCTCAGGTCCAGACACTATATTTCTTTAAAGTAGTTTGGTTGAGGTATCATTCCTTAGAACACCATAGAATTTCAGAGACCATACCGTAGAACTCACCCATTTAAAGTGACCAAATTAATGTTTTTAGTATATTCACAGAACTGTATGGCAATTGCCACAATCTAATGCAAGAGCATTTTTGTCACCCCAGAGGGAAACCCCATACCCATCAGCAGTCACCCTCCCTTCTGCCCTACCCCAACCCCCACCCACGGCCACCAGCCCTGCACAAGCACTAAGCTACTTGTGGTTCTGTCGATTTGCCTGTTCCAGCCATTTCATAACAACAAAACCATGCAGTCCATGGCTCTGGGCTTTATGACTTCCTATGTTCTCAATGTAGCCTACACCAGTGCTTCATTCCGTCTCATTGTCAAATATTATTCCTTTGTATGGGTATGCCACATTGTGCTCACACACTCCCCAGCTGATGGACACTTGAGTTCTCTCTCCTTTCCTGGCTCTTACGAATAATGCCGCTCTGTTCACTCATGCACAAGGTTTTGTGTGATCACGGGATTTCATTTCTCTCATCTACATACCTAGGAGTGGAATTGCTGGGCCACGCAGGAACTCTACAATTCACATTTGGACGAATTGCCAAATCATTTTCTGGAGTGGCTGCCCTGTTTTACACTCCCACCGGCATGGTAGCCGGGTTCCGGTTTCCCCATATCCTCCACACTTCGTTGTTACCCATCTTTTTGGATGTAGCCGCCCCAGGTTGTAGTGGTATCTCACTATGCTTTGGATATGCATTTCCCTAATGACAAAGATGTTAAACATCTTTTCATGCACGTGTTGGCTACTTGTATATCTTCTTTGGAGAAATGTCCATTTAGACGCTTTGCCCATTTTTTAATTAAGTTCTGCTTTTATTGTTGAGCTGGAAGCCTTGCTTATTATATATTCTGAATAGAAGTCCCTTATCAGTCTACGATTTGCAAATACTTTCCCCATTCTGGGAGTTGTCTTTTCACCTTCTTGATGGTGCCATTTGCAGCACAGAAGCTTTTTAATGTAATACAAATCCAATTTATCTAATTTGGGGGAGGCACTTGTACTTTTGGTGTTATATAAGAAACCAATGCCAAATGCAAGGTCACAAAGGTTTTTTTATGTCTTTTCTTCTAAGAGTTTTATCATTTCAGCTCTTGCATTTAGGTCTTTGAGCCATTTTTTATTAATTTTTGTATGTGGTGTGAGGTAGGGGTCCAAATTCATTCTTTTGTATGTGGATATCCAGGTGTCCAAACACCATCTGTTGAAAAACCTACTCTTTCCCCCATCGTATTGGGCACTCTGGACAAAAATAGCACCCTTGACTATGAACATGAGGGTTTATTTCTGAGCTTTCAGTCCTATTCCATTGATCTACATGTCTACCCTTTTGCCAGTACCACACTGTTTTGATTAATGTAGCTTTGTAGTAATTTTTGAGGACTGGAAGTGTGTGTTCTTTAATCTTTTCCTCCTTCAAGATTGGCTTACTATTTCAGGTCTCTTGACTCAGATGAATTTTTAAGATTAGCTTGTCAATTTCTAGGGGCAGCTGTTTTTTGCCACATGACAAAGTAAACCTTTTTTTTCTAAGTCTTCTGATTTTTCAAGAGAAGTAAAAATTTGGATTTTCTTAAGATATAAAATTTCCAGGTTTAAAAGCACCATTCAGACCAAACAAAACAACTTCTGCAGGTTAAATCTCAGGGCCACTAGTCTGCAACCTTAGCTCGAATCCAAAGTTCCAGTTTTCCAAATGGGGATCTGAGACCCAGAGAGGCAAGGCACATTTCTTCTGGTCATAGAGCAAGTTGTGAAGGTGGGATTAGGACTTGGAAGTCTGGTTTCAATACAGAAGCTTCCAGACACCTTCCTCTCTGCAGTTCTTCTCTAAGCAATGTCTCAGCAAGTGCACCCTATGCCCAGCCCATGTGCCTTGGGTCAGGAGCACTCCTCAGTCCCTTCCAGTCTAATGATGGTGAGCTCCCAAGATGCTGGTGGCTCCTTTGGTCCCAAAGCTGAGGTCCAAATCCTGCCATTACCTATGATCCCTGAACACTCAGACACCACCACGAGTTTCACTATCTCATGACCCAGAAAGACAGACACCCCTCTCCAATTGCCTCCTGCCACCTCGGGAGGACACTGAGAAGAATGAGTTGCCCTTCTCCCTCCTGCCACCTCTTTGGGCTTCCACAACCCCACTTTAGGAAGGAAGAAAAAAGAAAAATAAACCAATAGTAGCCAGGACGCTTGCAGCCTCCAAAAGTAATTTGGAGCAGGTAGAGTAAAGAAGAGAACTTGTCAGATTAAGAGCCAGGCATATTATGTGGGCCAGAGCACGGGTGCTCCAGGGAGCCCACTGGCTGCAACCCTGCTCCTGCAATTAAGATGATAAGCATCGAGGCCGCCATAATCCTCAGGGTTGTAAAATGTGTCACAAGGCCCTTCCTCGATAGGGTGAATCCAGCAGGCAGTTGGGCATAATTTTTCTGAGACTGCCTTTTCTCTTTTTTCTTCTTTAATTTATTTATTTATTTATTTATTTATTTATTTATTTATTTATTTATTTATGTTAAGACAGCGATGCCAACTCTAATTTTACTGCAAGGTGGCAGATTTTCATTTCATACTCTCTGCAAAGATTGATTTACTGGAGTGTAAAAAAAGGGAAAAAAGATAAAAGAACACACACACACACACCACCTTGAGGCATCCCACATTCTTCCTTCCTGATCATTTCTGAGAAATCAAATCTTACAGCGTAGTGATTTTCAGGGATTTTTTTTTCTTTAAATAGTTTTTTTTAAGTCACTGGCATTAGGGTTCATAGAATCCTGAAGAGGAACAGTAGGAAGAGTCCTTGAAGCTTCTTGCACCCAGCACACCTCCCCCACCCCCAGCCCCATGACTTTAAAGCCGAGGGCTCTAAAACCCAGAGAAGAAGGGACTTTCCTGACACCCTACTGTTTGTGGCTGAGCGGGCCGAGAATGCAGGCTGTAATGTGTGCAGAGCATGTTCAACCTTCAGATACCATCTACCACAAAGTGTTTCATTCTATAGCACAGGGCTGAGGCCCCGAAAGGGGACAGAACATGCCAGGTCCTCGGGGGAGTAAGGTGGCAGCTCTCACTATAACATGGGTCAGTGGATGACCCTGCTTGACTTGGGGGGAGCCCGTGGCCTCAGGAGATGAGGGGGAGGGTGAGAAGAGGAGGAGGCAATTTGGGGTGACCAGGAGGAGAAACGTGAGAAGCAGAGAGACAGGAATAACCCAGGGACCCTCCTTCTCTGTGCCCTTCCTTTGTCCCCTCCCTCAGACTCACCCCTTAAGAATGGGCCAGAGTATCTATCCCAAGGCCAATATGTACCCAGTCTCCACAGAGGTGATCAGCAACAGACAGAAGGTAGCAGGTGGCTCTGGGAGAGAAGAGAAAGTCAACAGAACCCAAAGAGTTCCTGAAAGGTATTGTCATACTTCCCCCATACTTTATTCTAGAAAGGGCGGAAAGAGATGAGTTCTGTGGCCACATAGTTGGGCCCAATTTATTATCTAATAACCTGTGAAACTCCTGAACACGGCTGAACATGGGTTCATAGTGGCCCAGAAGGAAGTACCTAGTAGAGTGCCATAGGGCTCTGTTCTCTACCCTTGGCTACTAACAACTTTCATTAGGTTTATAAATGAGCTCATAGGTCTATGCTGTTCCAGGCAGGTGGCTAGAAAAGCAAGCGTGGGGGATGACAGTTTCAAGATTCCCAACAGAGTTTCAACAAGCATTCATTAAGCACCTACTATGTGCAAAATTCTTCCATCCATTGGACTTATGAAAACTCTTTTACCATGCAGCGGGGACACTGGGGTAAGGCCAGCCCCCGGGTGCTACAGCTGGAGTCCAAGGGATTATAGGGAGCAAGCAGCCTGATAGGACCCCCATGGGCTCCACACAGCTGCCCGGGCCCCTCAAGTGAGGGCCTAGTACAGGGAAAGGGCAGCAAGGCTCCAATTGCTGAGCGATAATCCAGGAGCTGGAGCCAGCCGGAGATGGGGTGACATTGCCACCACCAGCCTTGTCCCTCCCTCTGCAGGCAAAGCCAGAAAGCACATGGGCCCTTGTGAACCCATGGGACAAGGACGCCCAGACGGTATCCCCATAGCGGCCAGTCCTGGGCACCTCTCCCAGAAGCTCCTCTGTCACCCTCTCAGGGCCAGGCCCCTCTCCCCAACTTACCAGTCAGTCCGAAACACCACCACCCACCCCCAGCATTCAGCTCAGTCTGGTTCCCCCAGGAAGCCTGCAGGAACCCAACACTGGGCTCTCTCTGGACTCGGGGAGCCCTGATTCATTGGGCACAGGTCTTTCCTATGCCTGGTGAGCATGCTCTGAGGTCCTGGCAGTCTCCAGGCAGGATTCATCACTCCCTTGCCTTAAGCCTCTGGGTCACATCCCCTTCATCCACAGCCACAGTGTGAGCCACAGTGTGAGTCTCTCGCCCAGATTGGACCTCTGATTCATTTATTCCATGATAAACCGTATGCCAGGCCCTTAGCTGGGTGCTGGGGTGCCCCGGTGAACAAGATGCCAGCCCTGACCTTGGAAACTTATGGTCCAGTGGACGATGGAGACCAACAGATGAGGAGTGACAATCCAGGGGCCATGCGGTGGGAAGGCCACCCTGGGGGCCTGTAATAGCACCCACGTGGAAGACACCTAACTCACATCAAGGGCATCTGAGAAGGCTTCCCAGAGGAGGTGACGTGTATACTGAGACCTAAAGGATTGGTAGGAATTAGCCAGGTGAAGAGAAGGAGTGTGTTTTGCCAACATGCAACACCTACTTTTTGAAAGTCTTTGCAGCAGATACCAGGGATCAGCAGCAAATAAGGTAAACAAAGTCCTTGCCTTGATGGAGCTTAGAGCCTGGTATGGAGGCTGATGGGACACAAGTAATCACATGGAATTACAACCGTATAAGAAGGAGAGGTTCAGGGCATTCAGAACAGAGAATAGGAAGACTTGGGTGGGGCTGTGGATGGAGATAAAAGTCCCTGGAAAAGTGAATTTAGGCTGAAGCTCAAGGAAAGAGGAAAGGCCCCACAGGCAAAGGCGGGGGGGGCACAGCAGGAAGGAAGTGAATTTCAGGCTGAACAACCTGTGCAAATGCTCTGGGGCAGCAAGGAATTTGTTACTTTAGTAAACCTGAAAATACTGAGTAAGACAACGCAGCAGTGCGGTAGTTACCCTTTGTTATTATGATGAACGTTGTGTAATGATTTCTTAGGTTATCACCTTTCCTTCCCACCAAAGTCATCCCAGGTGATGGTGGAACACTCTCCCCACTTCATAGATGAGGAGATTGAGGCTCTGAGAGGCAAAGCCTGGTGCCCAAGATCATGGATCCTGGAAGTGCTCCCCTCCCCGCGGCCCCAGTGCGCACCCAGCACCACCTTCTCGCTCGTCATAGGTAGGGGGCTGTAGGGCTCCGACCGAGGGCCCCAGCCTGCAGCCTCCCCAGTCCGAGGGGTTGTCCCAGCCCCCCACCTCCCCAGCTGCACCCAGGAGCATGCTTACTATGCCTGGGATTTAAATGCGAATTGCCCATAAAGTTCTTCATCTCAACAGATCCCAGCTGTGACCCTGAAGGAAGGGGGGGCTTAGGAGAGGAGGTTGTTAAAATGTGGAATTTGGAAATGGCCATCTCCTTGAGAAACAAAAGCGTGTTTTTGCTACAGGCATCTCAAGGGCCTCTTGTCTCCTCGGTCACCCACCAGAATACGTGTTGCATGTCAAGTGATGCCATCTTAATCGACAATTCAATCGGCCCAAATTACATTATGTATGTAAATTTCCATCTGCAAATCAGCACGCCTTGGACCTCACTCCCAACGGCCAGTCTCTGCCCCGATCTCCGGCTCCCAGGGCCCACCCTCCGCTCCCCCTCTGCCCCCTGAGGGAGGGGCCCTGGGGGGACTAGGAGGTGGAACAGAGAGCTGAGCAACGGCCTCTCACAGAGTAGAACTATACCCAGGCAGAGGCTGGGGGGATAAACCCGGCTCCAGGTACAAACTGGGTTTCCACCGTCAGTTTCCAACAAGAGCAAACTGGGAAAGCAGCTGCTGAGGAGCCACCAGTCTCTGATTTCAAGCCCAGGCAGCATCGGGTGACACTTAACAAGGACACTGCCTAAGGGGAGGCGGTTGTGTAGAACAGATAAGAGCATGGACTCTAGAGCCGGACGGCCTTGGTTCGAATCCCAGCCCCTCCTGCAGCAGGGTATCTGGGACCTGGCGTTGTTCTCCGTGGAGCTGGTAGATAAAATCTAGCTCTTTCTCATGTGGGGCTGTCATGGGTTCTTGGATGAGTCCCCTGCTGGGAACTCCATCATCTCAGCTGTGGCTGATCACCTCCAGGTGCTTCCTTAGCCGCCGGACTTCTGAGGATCCTCTTGAGGCCACACTACCCCTCTGGGCCTGCTTCTTTAGAGGGGCTGCACAGCCAGATGCTGGAACACAGGTGTTCCCCTGTATGCTTGCTGGCAAGAGGGCAGCTGACCCTTCTGCGCACCTCATTATCCCTTCTGCTGCCCCAGACCCTTCCACCCACAGTGGCTTTCTGTCAGACATCTTGGGCTTGGAGCAGACACCTTATCATTACATTTCCTAAACTTTGGGGGTCCCCTTGCCAAGCCCTCTGTGATGGTTAATATTATTTGTCAACTTGACTGGATTAAGGGATACCCAGGTAACTGGTTAAATGTTATTTCTGGTTGTGTCTATGAGGGTGTTTCCAGAAGACATTAACATTTGAATTTGAGTAAAGAAGATCCAGTCTCATCAATGTGGATGGGCATCATCCAATCCCTTGAGATCTGGAACAGAACAAAAAGGCAGAGGAAGGGCAAATTCTCTCTCTCTTCTTGAGTAGGAATATCCATCTTCCCCTGCCCTTGGACATCAGAGCTCCTGCTTCTTGGGCCTTTGGACTCTAAGCAGCAATATCTTATTGGTTCTGTTTCCTGGAGGACCCTGACTGACACACCCTCCCGAAAGCCTCTCACTAAGCTGCAGGTGAGGGGAGGGCAAATACCCCAGGACCCCTACTCTTCCCCCCCCCCCAGGAGAACTCTTCTGAGGGTTTCTTCCCTATCCCTTTTGGTGGGGAGTGAGCTAAGGTCACAGAACCTGCTGTTACCCATCTACCTCAAAGCCCAGGCTGATGGTCTACTGTCTTCTTAAGAATCAAAGGGTACCCACAGTGGTTCTCAGCCGTGGGCAGCTTAGCCAAAACTGAGGCACAGAGAATGGCCCCTGAGTTTCCTTGAGCCCTCACTATACCCTGAAGGACATGTCTGATTATTTTGTCCATAAATGAGGCATCTGAGGACCCAGAGGCAAAACCACCAATCAGTGGCTGTGCTAAGACATACGCCCTGGGCCTCCTGCCTTCCCCAACAGCCAGGTCAACTCTTTGGTGACCATCTCGGAAAGACACTGGTTAGAATGGACAATGGGCAAACATCAGCCTTAAAGGGGGAAAGGCAGGTCGCTATGTACGGGGACTGATAACCTTCAAAAAGGGCAGGACCTTAGCCACATAACCATAAGGCCCCATGTCCTTAGTAAGCACCTGCGGTGTGTCCAGGCTCCACCCCTGACCTCAGGGAGTGTGGAGGCCAGCTGACCAAGAATTACCACTATGCAGGGCACAAAAAAGAGCAGCATAAATCAGACACCACCTGTGACTTGGTCCTTGAGGACCAGGGAAGCTACAGGTGTTGGGGCAGCCCCGGAAGCTTCCCGTGGGAACAACACCAAGGCCCGGGCAAGTCCACAGGCCTCCAGGTGTAGACTCTTTTTGTACCTGGAATGTGTTGTGGGGGAGGGAAAGGGGGGAGGAATCTTCCGTCCTCTTCAGGCAGATACAAGACCTTCCTTAACCAGACACACAAGCTAAGCCATCTGTCTTAAGGACCATGCCAGGGTTGTGTGACCTTGGGTCCATGTCTTGGCCTCTCTGAGTCACTGAGTCTCCACTTCCCCCTCTTTGTAAAATGAAGATGATAATGGCACAATCAAATCACAAGGCCATGGCGAGAATAAAATGAGATAATGGGTACCCAGGGCCAAGCAGTATCTGGTGCACATTCAAAAGTACTTTAATATTAGCAAAGCAGTGTCTCCTGTTCTTTGCTGGAGCTCTGTGCCACCTGGAGGGTGGAAATGGGGGACACTGAGCAGGACCAAGTCCTTCAGTGCCCCATTTGCATCTTCCATGCAGGAGAGAGGAATGTCATCCCCAGTGCTGACGGGTCAGGCATTCATTCAACAAGCACCCACCAAGCACATGACCTTGGACTCAGTAGATGCACAGACCCCTAAGCACAGCTAATAAGAACAGGGAGAACAGAGCTGGCCCAAGAGAGAGCCCAACTGGAAAGAAGATAAAGGACGACTTGCCATAAGAAGTGCTGTTGGAGCCAGGCCTTGGAGAGGGAATGGGAGCTGGTGGGAGGGCAAGGCAAGGGGAGGAAGGAGCCCACACAGAATGAGGACTCAGAGAGCCCGGCCCCACCAGGATGCCCCAGTCCGGGCAGCCACAGTTTCTCTGGCCATGGGGGAGCATAGGGCTCTGCCTCCCCCTTGCACTATGCACTCCCTGGGGGCAGGACCAGACCCATCCCAGTCATGGGGGAGGCCCTGGCCCCTGCCTATTGCTGCCTTATAGTAGGTGCCCGGGAAGTGTTTGCCCAACTGCTCTTAGGCCTCTGGAGACTGTGCCCTGGCTCTCCCTGGGACTCTAAACCCTCTACTCGTTTGCACCGCAGGATTCGCGGAGCCCCTGCTATGTGCTAGGCACCTCTGCAGTTGCTGAGACACAGTGCTGGGCACGCAGTGGGCTGGAGTCACCAACAAGCTAACTGTGATGAACCTGGGAACTGGGGGTCTGCCCAGCCCTCCCAGTTCCAGTGGGTAGGGGCACCCCACAATTGGTCCAGGTGGGTCCAGGTGGGTGACAGGGACTTGTGTCTGGCTATGAGGAATGCTGAGGTATGGCTGAGAATCCAACCCAACCTTCTGTCCTGGGCCTCCAGAAGCATCATCCAGGCCCTCTGATGCCCGACCTTCTTCCAGATGTTGTTCCTGCTCCGGCCAGGTCTCAGGGACTCAAGCTGCTGGGGAAGCTTCAGGCCACCTCCTTGACTGTTCACTCCCTGCTGCCATTCTCCCTTAGCAGCTCCTTCAGAATCTTCTCTCAGGCCACCCCAAGCCTCCCTGGCCATCCTCTCTGCCCTGGTCCCTTCAGCTGCATGAGCTCTCCTTCCCCCACTCCAGTCTGGGGCCTTTCTTTCTCTGCCAGAACGCTCCCTCCAAGGAGATATTCCAGATCTCCTGTAAGGCTGCCCGTTACAGTCCGCCTCTCTGCACAGCAGCTGGGACATTCCCTAGCCTCAATCTTGGAACGAACCATCCCCGCCAACCTGTGCCCAGGGCTCCAGTATCTACCGAGCAGTGAGTGTCCATTGTCCCAACCAGCCTGACAGGTGGGCAAGGCAGGTGAACAGGCAGGTGAACCAAGCGAGGGGCAGAAAAGAAAAGGGGCGGAGCCAAGGCTCAGGAGGCTCCTGGCGTTTGAGGGGCTGGACTGGGATGTGATCCCTCTTCCCCAACAATTCAAGGCAGGACCTCCCCACAGTTCATACATACAACCCTCCCTATAGTACCGAGCATGGGGGCAGGGTGGGGGGAGTCGCAAACCTGTGACCTGAGGGCCTGGGTATTTTATTTGGCTAACAGCATGTGTGCCATGTGACATTCCAATGCTGCCAGTGGGTCGTGCGCTCTTCGGGTCTCCATGGCCCCACCACTCCTGCCACCCTCATTAATGCCTTCTGTCCGCCTTGCTTCTGAAGGCATCAGGGTTTGCCACCCCAAGTGTGACCCCTGCAAGCTGTTCTTTGTGTCTCCGCCCCTCTACTCCCCTGGTGCTCACTACACCCCCTTCCAACCCTGCTCGCCCGAGCTCTCAGCACCAACACTAAGCTCCCAGGCTTGCATCCTCCCATGCATCTGAGCTGTTCCACGCACCTGCTGCACCCCCTCCTCTTTCTTACCCGGAAAACGCCCATTCATTCATTCATCCGCTGAACACACACCAAATACATAATCCCGTGGGCTAGGCACTATTCTGGGTGATGAGAATCCAAGGGTAGCAGACAGGGTCCCTTCTGTAAAGGGGTCCCAGCCTTCCTGGGGATACAAACACATATGCGGATAAACTTAGAACAACTTTTAAGTGCAGTGCTGGACATGAGCGCAGAATAATCTGGGCCTTGTTCGAATATCACCCCCTTCAGGATGCTTTCCTACCACCTGGCAGTCAAGGACTCCTCCTGTGTGCTCCCAGGACCCCTTAAATGGGCCTCTAGTAGGGCTTTTTATCACCCTGCATTATGGATACTTTAAAGCTGGGATCAGAGGGAAGATATATTAATTTCAATAGACCACAGTCCTGGGATTATCAGGATTGGGTGAATGAATGAATGAATGAATGAATGAATGCAGGCCATTATCAGCTGTTCCCCTGGAACAGCTGATATTTATTTTTGCACCTGCGCTACTGTGTATATGCATTTCTGTTAAGTTACCTATCCCTGTGGATCCCTTACTACAGGCTCCATGTGGGCCTCTTGCTGGGTCCTGGGCCCAGTGGATGAATGGGATGTGGCCCCGGGCAGAGGGCACAGGCAGCAGGGTAATCAGGCCCATAAACACCCCGCCGTATCCAGCAGCGTGCCATCCTGACCCGGAGCCCCACTCTCGTCCCATGAATGATAACTGGAAACGTGCCCGGTGAGTCCATTGGACCCAGTCATCCGGGAGTGATTTCCAGGATATGACAATCTGCCCCTGAGGAAAAAAAGAAATGAGGAGAAAGAAGGGAACTTCTGTCCATGGATCTGGAAGCTCAAATGTGGCCCAGGGAAGCAGGGACAGTGGCTAGAAAGGGGTGAGGACAGAAGATGGCAATGGGCCTTGGCATCGGCCCCAACCAAGCAGCGCCTGGAACATGGGAGGGACCTGGACAGTGGCTGGGAAATTAGAGTAAATTGGAAAATGAGGTGCCTGCAAGAAGTAGGGTGGCAAGGTTAGCTCGGGGGGAGTTCGGGCAGCAGTCCGGCAAGCCCGTGCCCACCCCAGCAGCTCGCCCCCTCCCGCCTCCCTCCCCCTGCCTTCACAAGCCTGCATCACCTCTCAGAGATACAGAGGCTAAAAGCCTTGCTCTCCCAGCAGGCAGCACGTGGACAGGAAGTGGCATTTGGTGGGGCCCTGATCAGGGGTGAGAACACCACCGCTTCCCCAAATTGGTTTTCCGACAGTAAATTATAATTGCTCTAAGTGTTCTAGAACTAGGGGACTGAGATTAATTACGGCTCTGTATCCTATGGCGCTCTGAACTTTAAGCACAGCATGGTGTGTACGTTGTTAATAAGAAGGAAGATCTGGGAGGACTTTTCAGATGAGCAAATAAAAAAAGAAAAACAATTTGAATTGGCTTCTGCACCTGCCAAGGGGGACCCTTTGGGCCTGAAAGGATGCTTTCCATCTTTCCAACCTGGCTGCAGATTGTGTTAATGATGACCAAAGTAAAGTGGCTGCTGGGACCTGGGGACATGCGGCAGGCCTCTGTCCACCTGGCCCCGAATGGATCCAAGCACTAGGCCCGTCAGCCCTTTACAGGAATAACAAGACCAGCAGTCACAAACTCGGATGTTAGGAAAGTCAGGAGGGTAAAGTAAACAAGGGGGCTTCCAGGGAAGGGGTACCATAAGGAGTGGTGGAGACTGGGGACCTGGGGAGGCCCTTCCCTCAGAGGCCACCTCAGCTCGGCTCTGGCCAACCATCGTCACATCCCGGGAATGCAGCCTGTGTTGTTGTCTTTGAGAGCAGAATCCTAGGTTTCTATAAAAAATCTATTTTCATAGTTGGAAGCTTATTACAATTTTAACGTATTTTATGGAACCAAATAAAATCTACCCATGCTGGAATTTGGCCCATGGACCACCATCTTGAAATCTCCACGTCAGAGATGCGTTTCTCTCCTCAGGTGAATGGTAGGTTTGGACCTCTCTCCTTCCACAGAGAGGGGAGCCTCCTGCCCTTCTGCCTCCTGGTTCCTTCCTTTCCACTCCGTTTCTCCCTGCAATGCTTACCACAGGTGCCATTCTCATCTTCTCCTCTGTCTCCCCATTAAACTTCAAGTCCCTCAATAGGCATGGATTAGACAGCCCTGTTCCAAACAACTGAGAAAAGGGCCCACGTAGTGGGGGCTCAAACAATGTTTGCTGAATGAAAGTATAAACAGCATTCAAAGCTCTCTGCTTTTCTCATTCTCCTCCTTCTTCCTCAACAGTCCCTAATCCAAAACCTGACACATGCATCCAGTTCAAGCCAATGTCCCCTCCAATCCCTTCGCCATGTTTCCAGGCTCTGAAACTGAGACCAGAGCCAAGAAGGATTAGAAACAGAAGGGATGTAGAGTAGAGCCTGTGGTCCAGATGAGGGAACCAAAGTCTGGCAGGAAGAAGGGATTTACATAAGGCCATGAGCTGGCAGCTGAGCTGAACCTTGAGTGTGGAGTAGGGCTGTGTGACATGGAAGCCACTGACATGTCCCCCTTCCTGGGCCTTCTTTCCTTCTGTCTCTCTCAGAGCACTGCCCACACACTGGGGGCCAAACCTCCCACCCACCCCCCCATCCTGGGCAGATGCCCGTAGAAGACCTGAGAGCCATGACCATCCCAACATGCATTAAGCTCAAAACGTACTGGGAAAGCCATTCATGTAATATAAAACAGAAATCACTATTTCGAATGTGAAATAAATTTATTTTATTAAAATGTGTTTTGAAGCCAGGCCTCATGGCTGCTGCTGGGCCCTGATGATGGGGCGACTCTGGGAATACTGACCCTTACAGCCCAGTGCCTGGCTATGACCATGGCCATGACCGACTCCATCCCAGGGCAGCTGCTTGCCAAGATGGTGAGCTATTATCTGGACACAAGAAGGAGATTGGAACTAACAGTGTATTTGTGCTGGGGGTTAGCTGGTTTCCCTTCCACCCTTTGTTTCCCAGCTGGAAACTCAGAAGGAACCACTCAGTGGGAAATGGAGGCAGGCAAGTATAGAGGTCAAGAATGTGGGCTTCAGAGTAAGACATCTGGATTTGAGTTCAAGTTCCAGTGTTTACTAATGTGTGACCTTGAACTAACCCTTTATATCTCTCTCTTCTTTAGCTTCCATCTCTACAAAATGGGGATATGTGAAAAGAATAAAATTATATTTCTAGGTAGGAAAAGTGCTAAGCATCTTACATGCTATAGATCATTTAATCCTCATAACAACCCTATGAGACACATACTATTAGTATCAGCTTCGTTTTACAGACATGGAAACTGAGGCACAGAGAGGTAAATTGGATTGTACAAAGTGACACAGCTGGTAAATACTAGAACTGGAATTCAAATGTAATTACCTCCCTGTGAAGTAAGTCTAGAACCCACAAACATCTCTTAATTTTTAAGAAGCTTAAGAAAGCATAAACATGATTCAAAATCCAGAAACATCAGAGATAGACAGAGCAAAGCCTCCTCTTCAGCATTACTCTGTATATTCAACCACCCTCTTCCCAATAACTATTCTTCTACGTCTCTTTTTCTAACTTGCAGTTTCTTTAGGAAACTTGTACACTTAGGAGTGTACAAGCAAACACGAACACAAATTTCGTCCCTCCCCCTCTACACGAAAGGTCAGATATTATACATGTTGCTTGGCACCTGGTTATTTTTATTTTTAAACAAATTTAGACTCGTGTAGAAGTTGCAAAATAGTAGAGAATTCCCACATACTTTCTACCAGCCTCCCTCAGTGACAACATCTTCTGTAACTATAGTACAACTATCAGACCAGGAAATGGCCAACAGCACAATCCAATTACCCTTCCTCCAATTTTACCAGGTTTAGGTACACTAATTTTTTATGCTTTTGGTAAATAGCTCTATGAAGTTTTATCGCATGTGTAGACTTGTATAAGCACCACATTGGTCAGAATCAGAACTCCTCCCTCACCACAAAGAACATTCTATGGGCTGCCTCTTTAGAACCATGCTATCCTCCCATCCCTGACCCCTGGCAACCACTGAGCAATTCTCTATCACTGTATTTTGTCACTTCAAGAACAATAAATAATAAATAGAAGCCACAGTACGTGACCTTTGTGATGGGCTTTTTCACTCACCCTAAGGCCTGTGAGATCCATTCAGCATTTGCAAGTACCACTAAACTTTTCTTTTGCCTTGCTGAGTAGTATTCCATTGTGCAAATGTGGTGGTTTGTTTATCCATTCCTCTGTTGAAGAACCTTTGGGTTGTTTCCATTTTTTAACTATTACAACTGGAGCTATTTGCACATGTATAAGTTTCTGCATAAATGTAAGTTTTCATATTTCCTGGGTAAATACCCAGGAGTAGAATGGCTGGATCACCTGTTCCTGTATGTTTAACTTTGTAAGAAATTGCCACACTGTACCAGAGTGTCTGTTCCATTTTGCCTTCCCATCGGCAAAGCATGACAGCCCCACATTTTACCAGCACTTGCTATTGTCAACAATTTTTATTTTAGCCAGTTTAAGATGTGTGTAGTGGTACCTCATAGCACACTTTACTTTTTAAGCTTAGAATGACTTGGAGCTCTTTCTATATCCAAATAGAAAATCGACTCATTTTTTTTTCTGCAGCTACATCATACCTCTTTGTACACCAATATTTACTTAACTGAACTCTTTTTTGGTTGGTGTTTGGGTATTTCCAATCTTCACTGTTTCAAGTATTTGAGCCCTAACTCTCAACCACCACATTTAACTGTCTTTGTACATATCAAAGGGGTTGTGAGTATATATCCCGTCTCTTTCCACAAAGTATCCTTTTAGTGATTTTTAAAAGTATCAGTGAAAGAAACCTAACTTGAACCAGCTTGAATTAAAAGAGGAAGAAGTGATTGGATCATAGCTGGAGGAATTGAACAGCCAAGCTGCAGGAATGTTGGGGATGGGAGACCCAGAACCAGTGCCCCAGAGGGCACCTCCCTTGTCTCCCCGTGCTCGAGTCTGGGTCTTCCGCCTTCCTCCCCAGCACAGCAAGAGTAACAACTGGCAGCACCCGTTGTTATCTGACAGCCCCCCATATCGTGGGCGGCGGGGGAGGGGGGGAGGATTGCCTTTCTTTGCCAGACCTGAATCAAAGGTATCAGAGGAACGGTCTGGCTTGGTGGGAGAAGGGGGGGGTCAGTTTCAATGCCATCCCCACCATCTCAGGGATGTAAGATTGTTCCTGAGATAGCTGAGCATGCAGAGGAGGGGTTGGAAAATGAACCCAGAGATGCAAAGATTTCTCCTCTTTTGTGGCTGACCGTATCAGAAGCACTCCCACATCTCCCAGCACAAACAGCCAGGCTCAGCACACATTAGATGCTAACGGCATGCAGCTGGTGCTGAACAAGATATGTGTCAATCAATCAAGCATTCTACTAAATTGCCTCCTATTTCTTCGCATGCTGGGGGAACCCACCATTTAAAATAATGCTGTTAAATTCCTCTTCGAAGCAGGCTTTCTTCACAGCAGGATTTGCTTAAAGTGGGGCATGCCTGTAGTCTCAGTTCCTGGGGGAAACCTTTGATTTTCCTGACAACCCACTGAGCTAGGCGAGGATGTTAGGAGGGCAAACGGTTAATGGATGTGAAAGCTTTCCGTGACCTATAAGTGGCATAGAAATGTAGGACCTCACCATGACTATTATGATTACCCTTATTTCATCTCGTCTTTGAAGAGCTTTACACTGTAATTTTGGAAGTGGAATTGGAGACACCTCTCTAACAGTTCAACCTCATACTTCTCCTCCAAGGCTCAGTCCTGGGTCTCAGAGCAATGTTTCCCAGCGGCCCTGTTGCTGCTATTCAATGCAACATAAAGAGATTTCCACAGCCAGAGGCCTCCTTGGTTGGGAATAAAGGGATGCATTGAGGCAGGGGCTTCCTGAGGCACCTTTAGCCCTCTCCAAACTACCCTATGCCAGAACAGCCCTTTCTACCCCAAATTTAAGGACTCGATTCAATAGTCTCCCTGGAGCACCTAACTGTATGCCAAGCCCCGTGCTGGGTGCTGGACTTCCAGGAAGCCCGCGGTCTGCAGGAGGTGATGCATCCAACTAAGTGCACTTCCAGGCAGGGAAGGGAGATGCAGAGATCCCCAGAACAGAGGATTGGGGAGGTGCTACAGGAGGGGCCCCAGGTCTGACGTTGACAGAGAGGAGATGAACATTTGAATGACTGCTGACCTTAGCAACCCCAAGGCTTCCCCAGCTGCCCCTCAAATCCCAGGGCCCTTGTGCTGTACAGGTGTCCTTGTGGATTTCCCCAGACTCTTTCTCACCTCTACATTTTCTTTCCCTTTCTCTAGATTTCTTCTCCTTGTTTCCTACGACTCCCCAGCCCCGCCCCCCTTCCCCAGAGTCCACCTCCATTCCTACCTCTCTCCCATGCTTGGTTCTGCAGAGAATCCCTCCACCCTCCCCTTCCCTCACTTGCTCTGCTGGGCCACAATGAAATGTATTTAGCTCCTAGAGCCTTTGTCATAAATCAGTCTCTCTGGAGGCTCAATCATTTTTATTGCTCTTCTGTGAGCATCCTGTCATTCCTCTCCCTGTCTTAGATATTGGCAAGCCTGGAACTCACGGCACTTTTCCTGGACACGTCTCATTAGAGACCTGCCTATGGCTTTCTGCCTTTGTACTGTGAGGCTTCCCCAGACAATTATCTTGACCCCATCATGACTTTTGGCAGACACCCCAAAAAAGCAGTTAGGGTTGAATCTACATTCTTAACTGGGAGTCTCCCAAGACCTCACCACTCCTGTCCTTCCTTCTTCCTCATTCCCATGGAGCAGCCCAGACACCATAGCTGAGCCCGAATAATGGTGCTGCTGCCTCCGTGAGACCCTCACCCCATAAAAAGGCTAAAGGACTCTAACATGGAGTGAGCACTGCACTGGAGTCAAGAGGCTCTGCAGTGTTCGTGGTACAGAAAAGTTGGTGCGTGAGCAACAGTGATCACAAGGAAATGAATTATACTGAAGGGGTCATATATCATGATAATTAACAAACACAGACTGTCTGAAGTCAGTGAACTTGATGGAAAATGCACAGGTCACTAGGACCTTGAGAATATACAGACAAAACAAGAAGGGGAGTCGTTGCAGACTGTTTACATTCTTGCCACCTCAAGAGCGAGGTGAGCTGAGAACCCCCTGGAGTTTGACCAAATGAAGCAGGGATTCCAACAGAGGCTGGTCTGTGCAGGAGTCTCTCCCCGTTTTAGAATAGAATATCAGAATAAGAAAAGCAACACATAAATGCAGTTATTGGAAATTGGATGTGGACCAACACATGTTCTAATTAGTTTTACCTAAAGAGCTTTGGACAAAGAAGGAAATCAAGGAGGCAGTACTTAAGAGCTATGTTCAGCTTAAATAGGATCTTTGCACTGGAGAGACCATAGTTTTCTCCCACTGACTTGGGTTGGGATCAAGCTCAGTAATGTAACGTGACCACACATCCACAGGGTCATACCCATGCTATTGATTGGCATTGCTGCCTGAAAGAACTTTGGTCTAGGGGACCCTTGTCTATCGGCTTAGTTGCAGAGCCCCTGTGTCAGTGTGATGCTTAGATGCTTGACCTATCCTATTGCCCAAGAGAGTTGGACCCTCCTGGAGGGGATCAGTTGGAATAACACCAGGAGTCAAAAAGTGGAATTCACCTTTTCCTTTGAATCTTAGTTATTGAGAATCTACTATGTGTCAAGCACTGTTCTAAGATAGGGATACAAGAGTAAACAATGCAGACCAAAAAAAAGGAAAAAGGAAAAGAAAAAAATCCCTGCCTTCATGGTGTTTATATCCTAGTTCCCTGAATATTTTCTAAAATTCCAATGACCCTGTGGATAAAACTGAAAGTTTTTTCTTCCTTCAATCTGTCCTCCTCCACTTTCACCACCACAACAGAACGGGTAACACAGTAAAACACCTAAGCCTTAAAGTGTATTGCAAAGACAAAGATAACTACATTTCAGTTCATGTGGGAACACTGTTAAGCACAGCCACTCACTATTTCATAGTCAAGAACTGAAGAGCAGTCTGTGTTAGGTATAAACAAGATTAAAATAATCAGCATGACAGCCGTGCAAACATTATTCAGGAAAAAAATAGAAAAACAAAGTAAGAACCAGATAAAGAACCCACTCTGGAAAACAAGTAGTTCCAAATAACAGAAGAACACTTCCCTGTTGTAATAAAACTTATGAAAAAAAAAGTCATCAAAGTAAGAACCTAAAGAATAGATGATAAACCAATATGAAGATGAAGAAACAGGCACCAGATCTATCCTATCACCTAAAACAACCAAGAAAACAGAACAGCCTGAAACCACCATTGCAGGACATGGAACAAGATACTAAAGATGGGAAACAAATAAGATGAGCCTTACAAACACCCCAGCATACCGCTTGGAGAGTCTCCAGGCATCCACACGTGCAGGTGCTCATACAGGGTGGGAATTTTTCTTTTCCCCACCAGGCAGAATCCACAGGCTTTAAAAAAAGTACTTTGAAAGATTTTGCTTCAAGGTAGAGGGACAAAATTAGTCCAAGACTAAATGCTGCTCTTGTCATGTCTAACAAAGCTTAAAGTAAGACATGACAGGATTGAGTTTTTAAGAAACTTAAGTACATCCCAGGACAAGGCTCAATAACATATGTAGGAATATAAAATTACCTAAGACAAAATTCAAAATGTCTGACATCCAATAAAAAAGTATCAGAGAAGTAGGAAAAGATAACCCATAATAAGGAGAAAATTTGATCAATCAAAACTGACCGAGAATGACACAGATCCTATAATTAGTACACAAGAACATTAAAATGGTTATTATAACGGCATTCCACATGTTCAAGAATATGAAAGGAAGAGATATGGAGACTGGTGATATAAAGACCAAAATCAAAATCCTAGAAACAAAAACCTCAATGTCTAAGATGGAAAACACACACACACACACACACACACTAGGTGGTATTAACGGCAGATAAACAATCACAGAAAAACAAGATCTGTAAACTTTAGAGTGATAGAAACTATCCGAAATTAAACAGTGAAGCAATAAAATTTAAAAATAGACGGACAAAGCATGACTAAGGTGTAAGACAAACTCAAATGACCTCATAGACGTGTAATTGGAGTCTGATAAGGAAATAGGGGAAGACATCTGAAAATCACTAAAACTTTTATAAATTTGAGAAAAACAAACACAAAAGATCTCAAAAGCTCAACAAACCTCAAGCCCAAGAAACATGAAGAAAAGTACACCAAGCCACATGATTTTAAAAATTGCTTAAAATCAGTGATAAAGAGAAATTCTAACAGTAGCCAGAAGTAGGCTAAGGGTGCAATAGAGAGAGAGGAAGAAGGATAACAACAGATCTCTCGTCAGAACTAATGCCAGCCAAAAGAGATGGAATGCCATCTTTAAAGGACCAAAGGAAAAGGGCTGCCAACCTGCAATTCTATACCCAGCAAAATGACTCTTCTAAAATGAAGGCAAAGTAAAGACATTTTCAGACAAACAGAAGCTGTGATCATCTCAAGCAGAGGGCCACAAGGGCTACGGAGGTCTATCATACAAGAAATGGGAAAGAAAACCATTCAAGCAGAAAAGAAATGGAGGTCTCCACAAAGAAACAAAGAGCACTGGAAATGATAAGTATGTGAGTAAACATGGAAGATTTTTTTCTTATTTAAAACGATTTAAAAGCTGACTGTTTAGAACAAAAATAATCACAATCTATTGTAGGGCTTGCCACATATAGAAGTAAAATGTGTAACCGTAATAGCTTAAAGTCCTGGAGAGGAGAAGAAAAGTATATTGTAAGAATCTTACACCAAACACAAAAAGGGATGTGACAGTAAGTTGAAGGCGTATACTACAAACTCTAAAAGACTAAAATAGAGAAATAACTGAATAAAGATGTCTAGCAAGTAAGTGAACAAAGAGATAAAGAAATTACCAAGGGGTGCAAGGAAATTTTGGAAGTGATGTAGACTTTCATTATGTTGATTTGTGTTATTGGTTTCATGGTGTACTCATATGTCAAAACGTATCAAACTGTCACTTTCAATATGTACAGCTTGTTTTATGTCAATTATATCTCTGTAAAACTGTTTAAGAAAGCAATAGGACAATATGGAAAGGGAGCTGCGAGCCAATGAAACAAAACAAGTACTATCATAATACCTTCATAGAACGAAAAAGAAATCATACAAAATTAAGAACAGAATCAATGCAGATGACAAATTAATTCCTGATATCAAGTAAAGCGTTGAGAAGGGGCTGCCAAGTTGTACAACTCCAGGTAGTTCACATCTCTTAGTCCATGATGTGAACGGGAGGACCCCGCAGCTCTGCACTCCGTAACCCTTGTGGCCCTCTGCTTGAGATGATCACAGTGAATGCAGAGGATGAACACAAGAAGGTCAAAGTAATATAGTGAGATTTTAACAGATTTTGAGGACAAAGTTGACCTTCTGTTGGAAAGCAGAAAGCATGGCAAATGAAATAAAAATATAATAATAGAAATACTTAAATCCCTGAAAAGAAAAATAATGGAATTTGCTGATTAAAAACACCACTGTTCCCAAGGGTCTTGGGTAGGAGGTGGGGAGATAATACAGAAAAATCAACATCAAGACACAACCAGGTAATGTTTTTGGACTTTAATGATGAAGAGAAAGTTCTTCAGGAGTCCAGGTAGAAAAGTTAGTCATCAGCAAGCTGCAATGAAGCAGGCTGGCCTCAGAATCTTTGGGTAACAGTATATTCCTCCATTGTCCAAGAGACAATGGAGGAATATATTCAAGATTCTGATGGAAAGAAAATGTAAGCCAAGATTATTACATTTAGCCAAGATGTCACTCAAGAATAAAGGCCACAGGGAGATATTTCCAACTAGGAAAGAATTGAAAGAATTATGCTTACTCCCGATCCCATGTTAAAAAGCTATTTGATGATACAATCCAGCTAGTAGTGGTCAAAATCCAGAAAACCTCCTAATATCTACTTTTCCTGCTTCTCTGATCATAAGAATCTTGACATTTCCCCAGGCACATTGCCACCCACCTATAAGGCTACATAACCTAGCCTCCCTTACAGCTAGTTAATGGTCAAGTCATGAAGTTTTTAGTCAATACCATATAAGCAGATATGGTGTGTGCAACTTCCAGGAAGTCTAATTAAAGGGAAGAAGGATATCCCTCTTTAGCCTTCATCCATCGTGCTGCCTGAAGGACAGATGTGATGGGTGGAGCCCTAGCAGCCATCTCAAATCATGAGGACAAAGGCTAAAGCCTAATGATGATAGAGAAGTCACCTAGGAGTTCAGCTGCCTAATAAATTTGTGTACCTGCCTCACCTTCTCTGGACTTCTCCTTCAGGATTACTTCACATGTAAAAGAAGCAGACTTTTTATTTTGCTTAACCCTTCAGTTTTTGTTGTTGTTTTATGCAATAGAACGAAATTCAGATCGATACACCAGTCAACTAACAGATATGTCTAAATCAAGAACTGAGGTATGGAGAAACTATGATTTTATACTCAGAGTTCATGAAATTCCTTTCATGATGTCATTAAAAACTGACATAATTATTACTACGGGGTGGAATAGAAATGTTACATAATGTAAAAGATAAAAATAATAATATAAGTAACAATATCAAAGAGTGGGAACAGGGAGAAGGGGAAATGTAAGTGGTGATCTCCTCAGCTCTCTGAGCAGGAAGTCACTCAATACGGTGCAAATTTAAAATATGTCATTTTAAAATGGACTCCAGCTTCACACTACTTGCATGTAAAAAAAAATTTAAACTTTAACATTAAAATGTCTGGCAAAACCTAGAAAGCATCCATCATGAATGCAAGATACTTTCAATAAAAAGTAAGTTACATTAAAAAAAATACATACAATACAATACAATACAATAATGGACTCCCAACTCCTAGTGTTTTCTGTAATCCCTGAGAGGGAATCTGTTAAAATAAATCTCTTGTGCTAAGGAAATATTTATCTAAATGGAGGAATTCCTTCCATTTCATTTTAGTTTCTTGTTTTTTTTAAACTAACATAAAATTTAATGCAAAACTTTTTTATTAAAATATTGCCTCCATGGTATGACCCCACCATTATGTTCCTGTCTACGTAGACTCTATCGAGATATCTGCATGTTTTGATTTCTGGGGATTATATTTTGTGAGGATTATTTACTACCTTTTTCTTGGTGGTATTCTTAATTTCCTGAATCTTTTTATAATGACTGTATATAATTTTTTTTAACATTAGTGGGTTTCTAGTACACGTTCTAGTGTACAGTATTCATCTAATAATTACCAAGGGCATCCCTCCAACTCACTGGTTAATGCTCTATAGCATGGATGTTTTTTAATTTATTTAAACACTTTTACACAAAATTTCAGGTTTTTTAAACATTTCACCTCACCTTCTTACCTCAGTTTTTTTGTAGCCAAGATTTCCAAAAATGGGGTTTCTGATCAAAATAGCATGCATATTTTAAACCTATTTTAATAGTGAAATGACTGTGTCCTATTTACACTCTAACCCACAAAGTGTGGGAGTACACGTTTTCCCTCTTTAGTAATGGATACTACCAACATTTTTTAATTGTGCCAATGTGGTTTAAAAACAGGCATTTCAGGGGCGCCTGGGTGGCTCAGTCTGTTGAGCATCTGACTCATGGTTTTGGCTCCAGTCATGATCTCACGGTCGTGGGATTGAGCCCCACGTTGGGCTCTGCACTCAGTGAGGAGTCTGCTTGGGATTCTCTCTCTCTCCCTCTCCCTCATGCACTCTCTCGCTCTCTCTCAAATAAATAAACAAAATCTTTTTTAAAACCTGGTATTTTGTTATCTTAATTTCGTTTCCTTGATTCTTTGTTAGGGAGGGACTCTTTTTCCCCTACATTATTGGTTATTTGTGGCTTTTCCTTGTCCATTTATCTATCAGGTTATTTGTCTTTTTCTTATCAACTTGTAAAAAGCTCCCTTTAGATAAAAGCTGTCAATTTTTTGTAATACATGCTATAAATCTTTTCTCCCAACATTTATCAAATGTCTTTTGATTTTCTTTATGGTATCTATATATATATGGTATATGTGGCATATATCATTTTTACTGTTAATAGTGAGGTCATATTTTTTTAAATGCTGAAAACTAAACAAAACCAAAAGCAGTGCTCTTGCCCCATTACCTCACGCTCACCCCCACCCTCATCCTTTGAAGTCCAAGCTCCCCAGTGCGGCTTCCAAAGCCCTCCATGGGAGCCCTACACACTGGTCCAGCAAGGCTGCTCCCTCCTTCTCTGGAGACCAGATCCTTCGTGAGGACAGACTGCTGCTCTGTCCTCTCATGCACATCATGGGCCTCCTGTCTCTGAGCTGAGCCTCAGCTGTTTCCTACTTTAGCCAAAGCCCACTTTCATCCAACAGCCTTTCCTTCTCTAGGGAAGCTTCCCTGAACCCCACTTTCCTGCCCACCAGGCTCGAGAACTCTCTTGTGAGACTCCATCATGCCCTGAGTTCAGCTGGTGTCTAACCAGTGGGCACTTAGATGCCCTCCTGATGCCCGCCCACCAGCCACCATGCTGATTGGTCAAGGCCTGCACCTTATCATCCCTGACCTAAGCACCTCTCTATTGCCCTTATTAAAATACAGTTTAACTATCCACTTATAGTCATTGTGCCCTAGACTAGCAGCTTCCCAAAGTCAAAGTTCTATTCTTATTCATCTTCGTATATCTCTCACTCCTACTTCTCTTTCTAGCAACACATATGTTCTTGGCTATTCCTATTTTTCATATCACTCTCAAATCCAACACATCCTTGGAGAGTCCCTGATGACCACCATAAGGAGATAAGACAGCCATTTTACAGAAGAGAACACTGGGCCTAGGAAAAGCCAAGTAAGTGTCTTGAATTTTGAGATCGGGCATAATAAATTGTAAGCTTGGCCGTTAGAAACGACTCCAAGGTATATTCTTGTCCAACACTGTGACTTTCAGTTGGTAAAGGACTCTATCTCAAAGGACCATCCCATAATCGCTTACCCATTTTCTGGTTGGATATTTCAGGTACCTTGGGATACAAGATGCCAGCAGTGGTATGCTCTAGTCATTGCCGGCAAATAGTTCTCTCTGCAAACTTCCAACAGTTTGCCAAATGCCTCCTAATCTGGCCACCTGAATATAAACTGTTATTTTATGAATATACAGTATCCAATAACAAATAGTATCTTTCTGTGAAATTAATTTCAATTTAGCCTTAACTAATACTAAATTGCTATGGAATTACATATTATAATACACATTACTACAGAAAGAAGTTCATCATGATTAATGTTATTAGAGTGAACACCAAAGGAATTAATAATGATTTGCAGTTATTATAAAGTGGTACTGGTGTAGGAAAAAAGGTTAAGTCTAATTAAATTCTGGCAACCACTTTAGGGCCATGCAGCAATGAGGATGCTGGGTTTTATGTTAATTAATTCTATAAGAAATGTTGCCGAAGTGTTTTAATATTGTTCAAAGAGCCACGTTTTGACTACCAGTGTCTGTTTTGATTTTTTTCTCCCCACGGTGACCTGCCATGGGTAAGGTGTCAAATCCTTGGGATTCACCATGTATTAGAAGCTGTGGGGGTTTCTGATTCTGATCTCAGAGGAGCCATGCTTGATGGTGAGACCAAGTGTCTCCAGTTCCTCACAATGACCCATGCTGGAAAGTGGATGACTTTTCTTTAGAAATGGGTCTTGGCTGTCCTGAGTTGCTTTCAGGGTTAGGCACAGCTCCACACTGGTGGGATGGGCAGCCTGGACATCCCAGAAGGGTCCCAGCTTCCCCAAAAGAGGACTCAGGTAACACAGAGCCCAGTCTTCCACTAGAAGATCATCCAGCTCATGGATGAGCTCGGGACTTGGGAGAGTCTGAAGATTCAGATTTCGTTATGGTTCTGTAGCTCATTTCCTTTGTAACTTGGGGCAAGTCATTTAAATTCTGAGTCTGAATTTCCTCAGACTTCACAGTATTGTTTCCAGGATTAAATCAGAAAATGGATAAGAAAGAGAGATGGGAAACTCTGGGGGCTAAATAAATTCACATTATTATTCGTGACCCTCCCCTGGGGTGACATCCCACCCTACACAGGGTCCATTCCTACACCCAGCCTGATGAGCTCCTCAAAGATGGGGCCAGACCTTTTAAATATTGCTCCTGCTTCATGCCACACAGAAATATTTAATTTAATATTTCAGATAGTGATGTTTGGTGGGAACTTGTTTCCATTAAAGCAGATGCTCAAACACTTGACTTTTTAAATGAATCAAAGCACACAAGTTAGTATCTCTGGCTGTCTCGCATCTGCAAGCCAAGGGTATAGTTTAAAGCTTGGTTAAAATACAGTTCAAATAACTTAACTTTAATTCAAATAAATAAATTTTAGTTGAAAGAATGGATGGGAGGAGGCATGGGTGGATGGGTGGGCATCCTGATTTTTCTGACCCAATATAGACACAACATTTGTGACGACCCAACCAAGACAGAATCTGAATCCTGATCCCAGCCTCAGGGGTCACCCTTCCAGTCTTGTGGGCACTGATGGGAGCAGGTCAGGCTTTGGCAAATTCACCTGCAACATTCCCACTCCTGAGCACAGTTCATGGCACATAAATACCTCCCAAGCACCCAGCAGCTACCCTGGTAGCCTCCCCGGAGCACATACCATCACCCACAATGATTTCTCCCCGCGCTAGGACCATAGAAAGGGTATGTCTAGCCCAGAAGTTCTCAAACTTCAGGGGTAAGAGAATTGCCTGGAGGGCTTATTAGAATACAGATCTTTGTGCCCCACCTGAAGAATTTCTGACTCAGTGGGTACAGGACAGGGCTGAGAATTTGTATTTTAACAAGTTCCCAGATGATGTTGTGATTGTTGGTCTGGGAACCACACTTTGAGAACTTGAGGTCTAGCCCAGCGGTCCCTGTAGAACTTACTGGAAGTAGTAACTTAGAAGAGAACTATCTTGAGTAGGGAGTTTGTTGAACACCAATATGGCACCTCCTTGTTGCCTTGCAGCAAATTCTAAAGATGGTGCCAGTCCTACCCTCTGCTTTCAGAAGAGAAAGCTGGCTTGTGGAGGGAGGCAGCACCACCAAGGTCATGGGAGGCCAGATCTCTCATTACCCTGTGCTGACAGTCTGTCTGGAAAGGCAATTGCCACATGAAAACAAAGCGTGTCTGCCAGGAACAGTAGCTAATACAATGAAACACATGATGTGTGAGCCCACAATGTTTCACAAGCAGTGGGTGGGCAATGACAGATTGACTGACTAAGGGTCAATTTTGCCAAGGATCCTGGGAAGGACAGTCTAGCCCAGTTCACTTGACTAGCTATGTGACTTTTGGCAGGTAAATTAACCTCTCTGGGCCTCGCAAATCCTGCCCAAAGCACACTTCCGTGTCCGTACAGGTCTGCATCTGCAGTGCCAGGAGTATCTGAGAACCTAGCGAAGTGGGCTTTCCTCTGGAGCTTCATGCCTTCCATACAACCAAGAACAATGCGCAGGGGGCCAGGAATACTGCTTTGGCCCCTTTCCACCCCTCAGCACGAGAGGCATCGAAACTAATAACCCCCTGTGGCTTTTGTAGGGCCAGGGAGGAAGTTACCAGAAAGCCAGAAATGCAGACCACCAATTCCTGATTAAAAGGAAACCTATTTTGTGGAAATTAATATAAAACTAAACCAAACCAAACCCCACCATGGCTCCTCCAGTGAACTCCACATTTCTGGGCTGTGTCATCAGCCCCGAATCCATTCTGAGTCCATTAGCAGCCTGAGTGTTAGCACAGAGGCCCCCAGACTCCTTGGAACCTCGAGAGTGAGTCTCTGGGGAGCTGACTCAGCCCTTTGTCTTCGCAGAGGTAGAGAAATTGGATTCCAAGGCATGAGGACAGCAAGTCTGCATCCAGAAGCCTGGAGAGACAAAGGACTGCTGTTAAGGAGGGGAGCAGCCCAAAGTTCCGGCCTAGAGCAAAAGTGGGGCCTATGAAAAGGAGAAAGGGAAGGAGGGAAGGAGAGAGGCAGAGAGGAGGAAGAATTGATAATATTGTCCACAACTCCATGGTGGACACTGTGCATGCCGTGTCGTTAATTCCAACAATGACAAAATAGATATTATTATCCCCATTTTATAGTTGCCATAACTGAGGCTCATACCTCCAAGTGACTTAGGGAGCTCATAGCATCATGTAGACTCAGGCAAGGGAGACAGCATCAAGTCAAATGCATATGTGTCTAATCTCTAATGTCGAAGCCCTGCACATTTCCTCTTCCCTCGCCCCACGCAGTGCCTCAGGGTTGGCTGCCAAGAAGATTCCATAAGACGAGAGGAGAGAAGGTGCCATGGTGAGGGGCCCTGGACCGCTTCCTGGTCTCACCTGAGTGGTGCATCTCAGATGCCCGGCCAGGACTCACCAGATCCTGAGCTCAGGAACACCTGGGTCCTGCAGAGACATGGCAGAAGACTTCTCAGGTGGCTGGGGGTGGGAGGCAGACGTGTTGCATGGACACGGGCGCTCACTGCTCAGCCATTGGCAGTAATGTTACCCGAAGCTCAGAAGTGAGGACCCCACGCTCACCGGCACTGAGGGGCTAGTCTTGTCTTTGAAACAAGCACAGAAGTAGCCAGGTCTCTAGCTGAAAATTCCCTGCTCTTTGGACAATTCTTACCAGCTTCCTAGGCTGACCCCCATCCTCCAGAGAGCCCCACGTGTGTGCCTGCCATCTAGCACCTGGACCCATCCTCAACCAGCTATAACGGGTGTGATGACTGTGAGCATCTCAGCTCCTCCTCCTCCCTCCATGCCCATAAGCACAGATGCAGCAAGAGGGGCTAGGCCACAGCTGTCCAGTGGAGCTTTCAGCACGGTCCAATGCAGCAGTCACTAGCCACGTGTGGCTCTCTGGCATCTGAAATGTGGCTTGTGCAAATGAGGAACTGACTTTTTCTTACGTATTTTATTGCAGTGCATTTCCATTTAAATAGCCTCCGGGCTAGCCACTTCAGGAATACCTGTTGGCTGGGAGAGAGAAGGACAAGAGAAAGAAAAAGGAGAATAAAAGGGAGATGAGCGTGAGGATAAGGAAAATCCCATCAGTACAAGAGAGAGGGAAGGAAGGAGAAAGTGCTGCTATCAGACAACAGACAGGCAAGCTGCAGGCTGGTGTCTGGCTGATGTTCGTTCGTGGGCTCTCCTGTCCTGCCTTGAAGTGACAGAGAGGCTCAGAGCAGCCTGGGGCCACCCACAGCCTTCTTAGCCCTTGGTGAGTGCAGCTCCTGGGAGAGCCCAAGTCCAAGCATCTTCTAAAACATCAAAAGCTTACCGCCCTCCAAAGCCTCCAGACGTAGAAGCAGAGACCCAAGAGTGTCAGACAGAACGGCCCCCCGGCTGGCCCTCTTCCTGGCAGCACAAACACTGGGTGAGCTCAGAGGTGGGAGATGCCTGCCTCCCGCCCACCCCCGCTCTCCTCCCCCTCCGCCCTCCCTCCCTCCCCCCCTCCCCTGCCTCCTCTACATCAGCAATAGATTTCCAGGACACTCTAATGAAGTACATCTTGAGTCTCCTTTTCACAGCTAATGAGGAGACAACAAGAATTTGACTAATACCAGTACAATTACTGGAGCAGTCAAGCGAGGGCCTCTGATTAGACGTGATAATTTGCAAGGCTGGGCTCTTCACATTAAGTTTGCAAACAGTTTAAAAATCACTTCCTCTATTTATCCAGCTAATCCCTGTTTAATGACTCCAGCCCCAAGGAAAGAAAGGGGAAATGTCTCTTTAAAAATTAATAAATAAATAAATTAAAACACTAACAACCCCAACCTTTTATTTGCCCAGACAGGAGAGATGGCAGAAGTACAACCAGACTGTCATATTTTCAGGCAGACTCATTTAAGATTTCCTAGCTGCGAAGGATTTGTCCTCCCCGAACCCTGGTCCTCATGCTCGCTGCGGCTGCTCACCCAGCCCGGCCACTCCTCCCCTGAGCAGACAGAACAGCGGTCCACCTCCCTGTTGATGGGTCTGATGGCCCGATCCTGGAAAGGCTGTAGGTGGTCACCGGTCTCAAAGTGGTGTTGAAAGGACAGACACACGGGTGGAATTCCAGAGGGTTCTTTATAATCTTAACCACTCAAAGTGTGGTCCGGGGACCAGCAGCACAGGCATCCCGGGGGCCTGTTGCAAATGCAGAACCTCAGGCCCCATGGACACCTGCCCATTCAGAATCTGCCATTTTCCAAGCTCCTGGGTGACACGTACGCGCGCTGACATTCACGAAGCGCTGCTTTATGACGTAGCATTTGCCTGACTCTGAGGATGACCTGGAGACACGTGGTTTTGTTGATTTCCGTAACCATGAATTCTGTGGATCTGTGCTTGGTCTGCCTTCCACAGAGATTTATAGCAGGGCTTATTCAAAAGAAGAACACATTTGGGAAATGCTGGGTCAAACCAAATCAAAATTATTTGTTGACTGCAGGTTTTACAGCATCTTTCTAATACCAAGAAACATTTTAATGTCCATGAGGGAAGATACCGTCTGTGGTGTTTCCCAAACTCACTTGAAGTGGGAATCCCTCTTGGTGAGCCTGGAGCATAGCAGGTTCCCAGTGACTCAGTAGCACCAGTAGAGGGAAGAGCTACTAGGGGCGGTGGGTGATTCTACAAGACACGTGGAGTTCTCTGGTCCCAGGTAGCAAGTCCTTAACTAAGACCATCAAATCCAGGCATCTGGCATTTGGGGGTGAGAGGTGGAAGGTACTAACCTCCTTTTCATTGTAACTCACTGTGGAGGTGATGGCTCTCATGCTCTTTCTCCTCTGGCTCCAGGTGAACGAAGAACTGCTCACATGTGTGAGCAAGGCAAGAGCTTTCTGTGCCTACTTCATCCAATCGCTATGAGAGCCTGGAGGTAGCCAGCCTTACTGGCCCGCATCACAGATGAAGAGGACAGAAGCCACCGAGGCTCAAGTCGACCCAGCTAAGCAAGCAGTGGTGCTGGGATTCAAACACAAGCAGACCCAATAGGCTCTGCTCTGCTCTGTGCGAGGTGAGCGGGCACTCGAAGGTAATTAAATCGTAGCTAACACACACAAGCACCCACATACTCTAATATATGACCCTAATCCCTAAACACTCTTATGCTTATATATGTGAGTATATACATGTATGTACAGGACAACATATAGTGACATTTCTTCTCCCTGCAAAATGTGGAAATCGAAGAATTGGAAAGAGCTAGGTAAGATTTCCAACGGCAAATAGCACATCTCATCCTCACCCTGCCCCTGAGGATAAAACAAAACAGATGTTCTTACCCCGAATTTATGGAAGGGAACACTGAGACCAGAGAGAGGAAGTGATTTGTCAAGATCTCCTGCTCACCAACAATGGCCCAGCAGGCTTTTAGTGTGGATCTCATCATCCCCTGGGGCCTGACGCCACACCCAGACCACCCACAGAGGCAGCTGCCCATCTCAGGCTATTACCATCATGCTCCAAAGGAATCTAAAGGACCCCAGGATGTATGGAACTTCAAAACTGTGTGTCTGGGGTAGCACAAAAGAATTGACACCCAGAGATTATGGAGCGAAGGCTGTGGGTCTATATGGCTGAGCCTCGACTACCACATACATTCATACACAAGACATACAGACCCACACATATACACATACATAATATATACACATACACAGACATACATAAGACATACACACGCCCCCATGCACATACACATGCATACACATATACACTATACACACATACACACATATACACACCCACCCAAGCACATAAACATGCATACGCATATACACTATACACACAGACACACCCACCCATGCACATACACGTACATATGCATATACACTATACACACAGACACACCCACCCATGCACATACACATGCATACGCATATACACTATACACACAGACACACATATACACACCCACCCATGCACATACACATGCATACGCATAAACACTATACACACAGACACACCCACCCATGCACATACACATGCATATGCACAGATACCCAATATGCACACTGAATACACAATATAAACATAGACACACCTTTCACACAACGCATACACACCCACACACATTCACACACAAATATAAAGTACACACGTGTGCACACACACATATTCAATACACACGCACATGCACACATATGCACACACATGTACAATACACATATGTATACATGCATGCACACACATATACATTATACATATACAACATGCACACGCACATGTACACATATACAACATGCACACGCATATACAAAACACACACACACACATGGCCCTGTGTTTTTCAGCTGCTGACTGCCAGAGTTTCTTACACAAGCCACCCCGCTCCCCCCTGCTGGCGGAGGCCAGCGTTAGCCAATGAACACTCATAGAAATGGGGGGCTGGCCCTTGGGCATGGGCTGAGAGGAACCTAGGAGTGATCATCTTACAGAAGACAGGAAGAAGCTTGGGAGGGGAGGGGCACTAAGTGAGGACTCTCAGGTGGGGAGGGTGCTGGGTGCAGGCAAGCTGGGGCCTGGACTAATGCCTAGACTATAGTCAGGGTTCCTGGGAGCCACCCCAGGCCCGCTACAGGTGCACTGTGTGACCTTTCCCCTTTTTACTCCCACCTCAGTGTGTCTACCCGTACAACGAATCTGTTCTATCATTTAATGGCCTGCTTCTGGTTTATGGGCAGAAGAGCCACCATAGGCTTGAAGCCTTCTGCCCAGGAGGTCAGGGAAGGTGTGCAGCTGTGTGACCCGGATTGAGTCTCTGCCCCTCTCTGGGCTCAGGAGCTCGAGCTGGCTCCTGAAGATGCAGGACGGTATAACAGACCCAGTATTCTTTATCCAGGGCTCAGGTTCCACAGCAGTGCAACATCATGAAGAGGAAGGATTGTGCACCCAGACTGCTCTGAGTTCAAATCCCGGACTTCACCACTTCCTTGTGATGTCCTCAGGTATGGTCCTTGCTTTCTTAATGCCTCAGTTTCCTGAGCTGCAAAACATGAACAGTAATGCTGCCCACACGGGGAGGAGGGAATGAGCACGGTAGACATCAGCAGGGCTAAACAAAAGGAGGAAAGACTTTGGTTGGGTTCTTAGGAAACAAATAGAGAGCCTGGCTGGGGTTCAGTGCAGTATGGGTGGGCACCTGGGTTCCAACAATCAAATGCCTGATTTCGCTATGGCACAACCCCTCCCAGCAGAGTGCTGTGCAGACCCCGGTGTTACCAGTGTGGAATGATCTCCAGGTAATATTGTCCAATGAAAAACAAACAAAAAAACCCCAAGGTGCAAAGCAATGCATACAGAATGTTTCTGCTGGAGTATGAGAGAGGCCCAAATGCAAATATGTAGCTGCTTATTTTTACAAATAGAAACACTGAATGAATAAACAAAAAGCAGGGGGGGCAGGAAGCGAAGCTTTACTCATGGGGGCAAGGGAGCATGGGTAGAAGAAGCAGGGCTGGAGGTGAGTGTACCTTTCCATTTAGTAATTACTTTTGAGTCATATTCTAAAATATTCAAAAATAAAAACAAAACAAAGCTCAAGCTGCCTTGTGGTAGGCGGGCAGTTTGGGGAACTGGCAGGAGCCAGCCGGCTTCTCTAATCCAGATGGACAAGCAGACAGACAGATAAACAGCCCTGAGGCTCAAGTCCCCGCAGGCTGAGAAGGGGGCCAGCCAGGCAGCCAGCAACGCCCCCTGCCCAGCCCACCCTGCCTTAGCCCAGCAGGCAGCCTCGCGCCCTCTCACCCACACCCCTGCTGGCAGGGAGCATTCCACTCCCCAATTCTTCCCGGAATGAATGCTTTCTCTAAGCTCATTGCAAAACATCCTGGCTGGAGCTGCAAACGGGAATCCAGAAGCACCCCCTGGAGAGAGGTAACCCCTTCCTGAGGACATTCCGGCCTGGTGCGAGGGCCTGCAGCAGGAAAGGGCAGAACAGAGCAACGTTTGGCCATTTCTGGCCAAGCCTGGGGCCCCGAGGGGCAGCCACTCACTGACTGGGTGCCACGTCTGGGCTGGACCAGCCACCCAGGTTCAGGCAACGTTGGCTGTTGGGAGAGTTGCCCCACGCTTTGAGGCCTCTGGGAAGACAGGATCCGTTTCCCCACCTGGGTTCCAAGCCCTTGCTACAACTCCCATCCAAGTAGACAGTCGTGTTGACAGCACCTGACAATCCTATCACTGTGGTTACTTGCCCGCTAGATGATGAGCCCCTGTGACCCACGGACTGCATTTCTTCCCTTGGTGTTGCCACCGGGCCACCCCAGCACTGGCCTGGCACAGGGCAGGAGCCTGGAGAAAGTCTGGTAAGTAGGGGATGGGTAAGAAAGTTGGCAGGAATGCAGGCAGGGGAAATAAGGGGGGAATTGTTCCCCAACTGCGTCAATAACAGACCCAGTATTCTTTATCCGGGGCTCAGGCCAAATCTGAGTCAGTCACTTCCCTAAAGTGAATTCCAGAGGCTGGGATTGGCCTTGGAGGCCATTCCATGGAGAAACAAAAGTCTCTTATCTCCCTTGGTTCCTCCTCGAACACTCTGAAGCCATGCCTGGGGAGGGGGCTGCCAGGCAGCAGAGAGCTCATGGTACCCAGAAATCTAAGTGCCAGGGCTGACTCCAGCCACCTGGGTTTCCCACGTTTGGTGCCACATCCAGACTCTCAGCATGGTGGATGAACTCATTCACTCAGTCACAGGTATTTGCTGTGCACCTGCTAAGTGCCAGGTCCTAGACTAGGGAGAAGAATTCAGCAGGGGTGACTCAGGCTCATCCTGTTTCTTTATTTGTTTTTGTGTTGGGTTTGGGGTTGAAGACCAGGCCATAACACCATCATCATCACTGCCATCACCCCTTTCCATCCAGCTCTAGGAAATTCCTGTACCCCGTACCTCCATATATCATTCCTCAGGCAAGGCACTCCCTCTTGTTTAAACAGATCCTTGGAGCAGGGCATTGGCCCAACATCTCTCAAGTCAGAAGACCAGCATTTTGCCCTGGTTCTAGAAAAGACCACCTAGCAGTATGACCTGGGGTAAGGGAAGGGTGGGATCCTATCTTCCTTCTTCCTCCAAAGCCAAACAGGTAATTGGCTCCTACCACCAAAAGGCCCCAGGTCATTCCAGCCAGAGGTGCTACTGGGTGCCATTCTACGGGCGTCCTGGGGTTTGGGCAGGGATGGGCGAGACAGAGTGGCACTCATCTCCAGCCCTACCCACAGGACTCGGGCCATCACCTTGGGCAGGGAGGGGCTTGCACTGAGGGAAGATCGGCCACTGTGACCTCACCCCTTCCTTGACTTTGCACAGGGTCAACCCATTGTGGCGTCTTGGTTTGGATTCTTCACTAAACGGGGCCTCCCCCAAACAGTAAAGGCTTTGTGTTGGTCCCCTGGCACCCCAAACTCCTCTCTCCAGAGCCTCAGGGCTCAGATAACAGCCACTTAGCTGTCTGGGGTCTGGTCCAGCTCCTTCCAATGTGTCACCAAAGGTCTCTGCCTTTCCTCGAACAAATATGGGGAGGAGACACCAAGTCAAGGGGCTTGGAGGGACTGGTGGAGGAAGGCCATGAGCACAGAAAACAGGAACAGGAAAGACAGGGTAAACTCAACTTTAAAATAACAATCGCAAAGTGGAAAAAAGTTGTGACTGCCCTTGTGCAAAGGGACAGGCTGCCTGGGTCCCTGGACTCAGTGTCAGAGCCCTGACATTTTGCAGAGGGAAACTGAGGCCTACAAAGGAGAACTCGGCTTACAGCCCTTGGCAGATGTGATGCGGGGCCCGGTGAACACCCAGACCCCCGCTGTCAGACCCACCTCTGAGCAGGCCCCACCAGGCCCCACCAGGACCCACCAGGCCCCACCAGGGCCCCCCAGGCCCCACCAGCGCTGGGCAGCCTGCTGCTTCACTTCAGAGTTCCGTGCTCCTCTTTGGGCCTCTCCCGGGGCAGGATTTGCGGATGTCCACTGGCCACGGTGGGCTCAGGGGCACGGCAAGTCTTCCTCACCTCGGGTAGTCTCGGGACACCTGGCTCCATGCACTGAGTGCACCAACCAGGACTGGGGCCGGGGTCAGAGGCCGGTGGGGGGGGAGGGGTCAGCCAGGCTCTCAGTCCTGACCCCCTTTCCTACTTCTGCCCCCTCCCTGCGTTCCCACTCTGTCCCTCTGTCCCCAGGCCCTGACCTCCCTCCGCTACCTCCATTCAGTCGCTCGCTCTTCCGCCCTCCTCCTCGTCACCTCCTGATTTCCCCAACTCTGCCTGCCTCTCTCCTTGCCACAGCTCGTCTTCTCCCTCAGGGTTTCTCACTCTCTCCGTTTCCCCCGTGTTGTCTACCTCCCTCTGTCTCCATCTCTGTCTGTGCCTCTGTTTCTCTTGTGTGTCTCTGTCCCTCTCTGTCTGACTGGGTAAGTGGGTGGCAGGGTCTCTCTCTGTCTCTGTGTGTTGCCCCTGTGTATTCTCTCTCTCTCTCTCTCTCATGAGTTCACATCTGCTGGGTCTGTTTACCCTTCACACAGCGATGCAGTACACTCTCTTGCCTTTATTACCTCATTTGCTCTTGACGAGTTCTCTGTGGAGGGGCGGCGGCTTCTCTCTGTGCGCTGGGGAAGGCAGTGGCTCAGAGAGTCTGCGAGACCGTCCCAGGTCACACAGCAGGCAGGGCCGCCTCCCCACAGCCGAGTCCGCCCAGACAGAGGAGCGTGTGTGCGGTGTGCTCTGCCCCCACGCGGCGCCCAGCACGGCTCCCCCCGGGCTGCGATGACCTGGCCGAGCGCTAACTTCCCTGGGCTCGTTCTGACCCAGATCCTCCAGATCAGCCAGCCCAACTCCCGAGGGACAGCTCCACTGTCCCCAGAGGTCCCGGGATGTGCCGGTAACCGGCCGCAAGGTAGTTCCTGGAAGCGAGTCTCCGGGGAGGTGGCCTGGCCCTGCAGCGTGGCGCAGGCGGCCGGTCCGGAGGGGACAAGCGGCCCCAGGCTGGAGTGGCCGGGGATCCTTTGTGCCGGGCCTGGAGCGAGGCCAGTGGCCGAGCAGCCCGGGAGACATCTGCACTCAGAGTCACCGGGAGGTTGGGAAGGACAGAGATGCTTCCCCGCACTGAACGGCTGACCAATGGGCCACTCCTCGGGGGTCCCAGAGGCCCCTCCAATACCCACGTCACATCCAGGCTGATGTCCCCTCCTGCCACCACTATGGCCCAGCTCCTCCTGGACACCCCCTCGGGGGGAGGGGAGAGAATGCCACCACCCACCAGTACCCCAGCCAGCAATCCAGGATCATCAATGGCTCCTCAAAACCCTTCACTCCTAAGCCGAGCCCATAAAAACCTCCTCCAGATAGGCCTCCTACTCGACTTTGCTTCTCCCCACTCCCACCACGTGGCTCTTCTCTGGCTTTCTGTGCTTGCCTCCAACCTGGGCCCCTGCCCCCATCCTGACCCTTCTGTCTATCTGCTCCACAGGAGCGGAAGGGGAGCAAGGTCACGGGCCGGGTTCTGCAGCCAGACAGACTGGACTCGAACTCTTGGGGCACTGCTCTTAGTGTGGGACTTGGGGCAAATCGTTCACTCTCCGAACATCGAGACGCCAGTGAGCCGACTGTCTGTCTCTGTCTTCATGCTTACCAAGTGACCTTCTGATTGTAATCTGACATCCCCCCCAGAATCACCTACCAGAAGAGAACAAGCTGAGCAGGATGACGAGGCTGTTCTATACAACATGACCGTTGTAACTCTCTTTGTAAATCCATTATTTGGTATTTTCGTTTACCAAAAATGAAACAGAATCGTATAGAATAAAATGCCCAAATTGGAGGGACAAATCTGAGGACGTTCACATAACAACAACAGTAAACATGACAAAGACAGAGAAAAGCACAGTGTATGGGACCACACTGCCTTGAAAGGCCTGCTGGGCGGTTAGAGAGTGAGGTTTATGTCAGCTCCTGCAGCATTAGGACCCACATGGAGACAGATTTAAATTGAAGTAAATAGGTACTACTGTGCTAAACAACTAGGTAGTGAGGTGCCTGTTACTGAAGGTATGCAAGAAGAATCTGGGTAAACCTTGGCAGGCTTGCTGCAGAGAGGCGTCATTCTTGAGCCTTCCCTCTTCCTTCCCATTGCTACCATGAAGCACTAAATGACTCTTAAATCTGTCCGAACCCCTCCACGCCCCCAGCCGGCACCTGGGCCCAGCTCCCCTCCCCTCCTGCCTGGAGGACCACAGCAGCTCTCACCCTCCCCTGCACCCTCATCACTGTCCACACAGGAGCCACAGTGATCTTCCCATGCACGAGTGAGCCCACTCAGTTCCCCCACCCCCACCTCCTCCCCGGCCCCAGTTCCCCCACCCCGAGGTCTCCACTGCCCTCGGGGTAGAGTCTCAGCTCCACAGTGTGACTACCAAGGCCTCTGGACCTGGTCCTGACCGATCCCCAGGACAGTCTCCCCACCCATGCTTCATGTGAGATGCCCAGACAGACAGACAGAAGGACCTGCTGTTGCTCCTTTCCTCCCCTCCTCCTCCGCCTCTCTCTCCCCCTCCCTGCCCCCACCCCCACTTCTCTGGCTTTGCAGACACCACCATATTTGCCTGCGACACCCTGCCTGGCTGACTATTTGTCCATCCTGTCTGAGCCTCTACCTGTCCCCAGAAATCTGTCCCCGGTGCCCCCCTAAACACCCTGCCCGGGCTAGGCTCCTGCAAACAGCCCGTATCAGTTGCACCATAGCTGGCTAGTGCCTCCCCTAGGAGGGAGAACCACAGGGCAGAACCTGTGTTCAGGTTCTGCCACGACAGCCCCACCTGTGCCTGAAGCCCTGAATGGGTTCAGGAATGGCTGGTTCAAGGCAGGGAGGAAGAGGAAAGAGGCAGGCTCCATGGAGGAGGTAATGCAAGCCGGGCTGGAGGGATGATGTCCTGCCCAACCTCTCTAGGGCTGTTCCGACCACAGAAGGGAGGGCTACTCAGATCAGCTTAGAGGCCCCCCAAATAAATTTCTGCACTGCCCAGGGAGCACCATGGAACCACCGGCCAGAGACTGGGCTGGAAGGAGTAAGGAGAGCTCTGTGGGCCTCAGCCCATTTCCTGGGGGTCTCAGGCTCGAGCAGCAGTGCCCAGGCCCTAAGCACTGAGGCCTCTGCACACCATTTAGAACCCATCACAGCCAGGGCTGCACTGGGCGCTGGATCTGGCTAACATGAGCTTGGAATTTTCAGGGCCTCACATGTATTCCCCAGCTGGTCCCTGGGAACCAAAGACCCAGAAATGGTCCTTCTCGCTCTCCAAGTGTCCGCCGGAGACAGGAAGGTTGGGACAGGCAGGACACCCAGGCCCTGGCTCCCCATCTGGGCCCCGGGTCCCGGGCCTTGTAGCAGGAGGGGGGAAACACGCCGGAATAATCACCCAGTCCCCTTCTCAGACCCAGTGCACTCCATTACTGTTAGAACCGCCACGAATCAATGCCTACAATGTGCCAGAAACAGTTCTATGCATGTTACACATAGAAACTTACTTAATCCTTTCAACAACCCAGACTCCTACCACTATGTGTCCAGGGCCAGGATTTCAGTGCAGGCAGGCAGGCTAGACTCAGACTCTACTGCTTCTAGAATATTCTGTGAGCACTATAGCCAAAATTAAAGGCCACGCCCAATGTTGGGTCATTCAAATTCTGGCAAAGAGTTGCATGGATGCCATAGCTGTGAATGGTTTTCTCTGTAGGCCCGCTATGCGATCGTCACTGTCCTAAGTAGTAAGAAGTAAGAAAAGCTGTTGGGGACATGAGGGTTGAAAAGAAGTGCACAGTCCACCAGACCCCAGTGGAAGTCATTCTGGGGGGCCTCACATTGTAGTATGGGGAAAGTGACCAAAGGATATGAGGACCTCCCAAGAATGACCAAGGACAGAAGCAGGCAGACCTGGTCCCAGCCTTGGCTCTCTCGCCTGCCACTTCTCAGCACTGCACTGCTCATTTTCCTCTTGTAAAATGGGATGATAACCCCTACCTCGTGTTGAGAAAGGGAGGGCATGAATAAGAAGGACCACGGCCCAGGGCCCAGTGCAGAGTAGGCCCTTGATGAACTCGCCGACATCTAGATCTGAAGGCACAAGGAAGGCCGTCCCATCTGCCCAGAGAAGAGCTCATGGCTTCAGAGCAGACCAGGAGAGCTGCTGGGCAGATGGGCTGTCCATGGGCAAGGAGAGACGCGAGCCCATGGAAAATGTGTAAGCCATGCAAGGCGAGGGGACACCCCTTGAGAGATAAAGGCCCACAGGTCCCCCCTTGGCTTTAAGCCATCTTCGAAGAGCCGTACCAGAGCCCGTTCAGCCGGGTGGTTTTCTCTCGCGACAGCCAAGGAAAGGGGCTCCAGCTTCATTATCCTCCACCCGCTCCTGATTCACAAACAGATCAGGTGCTGGTGACCTGGAAGCCTGAATCGCAATTTCCAGGGAAGTGTTTACCAAGCCCACAGAGGGAGAGTCCATCTCCGTAGCCATGGATAGCCAGCACTCTGGAGGAGGGGGAGGCCGCCAGAGCCCCGGCGGCTGCTACAAACACAAAGCGGCCCCTCCCTCCGCAAGAAGCACACAAGGGAAGTGGGAACCCGAGAAGGAGAAGGACCCAGCCAGCGCCCCTGGCTGATGTGGGGTGACTCGGGCCTCTGGGTCCAAAGTACCTCTTCTCACCTGGACCAGGTATAAATAAACCCAATGGGGAGGACCCCTGAATCGGAGCCCCAGAAACAAGCCTGTGCAAGGAGGGAACCCCAGGGGTCCCCTTTGCAAAGCTAGGAGTGCGAGGACCAATGGAAGGAAGACTGGTCAGTGGTGGACACATGAAGGGGCTGCCAGGCTGCCTCGTTCAAACCCTGCTTCCTCCTGCCGCAGGGATACGGGGCAGTCAGAGCTTCATCCCTCTGCCCCGCACTTCCACATCTGACAAAGGTGGGGGGCGGGGAGGGGCTTTGCTTCTGCAAGCTGCTGGGACGGCTCACAGGGAAAAGTTGCACCGAAGCGCATCCCGTGCCCAGCACCCAGTGGGTTCCCAGCTGGTGCCTGTCAAGGACAACAGATCCTGAGTCCACGATTCCCAAATGTCTTGTGGGGACCGGAGCATGTTCACTGAGTGCTCGGGTATCTGGGCCCGGCATCTGCCAAGACCTGGCTGGGCACTTTCTCCTGACGATCAGCAGCAGCCCAAGCCTGCCAAGGATGTCACCCATCCTGGAAGATAGGGCAGTGCAGTGGAATGGGCACTGAACCAAGAGTCAGGATCTGGTTTCATCAGGTGAGCCTGAGCCAGTGGCTTCCCCTCTGTGGGGTTCCGTTCCCCCATCTGCAGAAGTAAATCTTTGTCTTCTACCCTCTTGAAATGCCATTGCTGCTAACATCCCAGGATGATCAGGACACATCAGTGTTCCTTCCTGAGCCTCCGTTTTCTCCTCTGTGAAATGGGGCAGCATCACCTCCCTCTCAGGGCAGTCTGGGCCCTAACCTGTCGCTGATTCCCTGGGGGGCCATGGCGCCAGCAGCACAAGTCTGGTTAGGGACCCCTTTCCTTCCAAATGCCACTCAGAAATTGGCTCAAAGCCACAAGCAAAGAGATTTGAGTCACGCAAGTGAGGTAGTAAGGCTTCAGGGCCTTTGCGAGCCACCAGACCCCAGCAAACCTGGAAACCGGGCCGTTTCAACTTGCTTACTCGGTGTCCCTAACATCAGCGGTGCTGGCCCACCAGGACACAGACTGCTCAGTGATACGAGGAGGGAGAGCAGGTGCAACAGGAACCCGAAACACAGAGCAGACCCTCCCATGACATCTGTCTGGGGGCATGGGAGAGCCTGCCCAAGGTCCCACTGCCACCTCCAGACTCTGGTGCCCGGCAGTCTATCTCAGCCCGGACCTTCCCTGAAGGCCAGACCCCTCATCCAGCTACCAGTGGGCGTCCCCTTCCACCTGTGCCTCGGACAACTCAAATTCCGCTCAGCCAAGACCCGACTCGACAGCTTCCCATCTGATCTCCAACTGGTGTCTGTCTCTCTTCCATCCCCATCTTAGAGCTAATTCTACCATCCTCACATCCAGACACAGGGCAGCCACTCCTAGTTGGTCCCCTCCCAACCGAACAACTCATCTAGTGGGGTGTGCTCAAGTTCTCGTCAGCCCTCCCTACCCAGGCCCCCCTAATCCCTCATCCGGGCCTCTCTCAGCATGGCAGCTAGACTAGGAATTTTTTGAGAGACCGGCAACTCCTCGATCAACACCTTACCCCCCAAAGCCCAGAACATCGGTACCCAGTAGGCACTTGATAAATGTTTCTTGAGTAGAAGGATGGATAAGGAAGTCTTCCCAATGGAGGAGACCGTTGAGGAGTCTGGAAGCGTGAGTAGAATTAGTCCTATGGACACAGAAGGAAGAAGCATTGAAATGACACCACATGGCAGATCCTCAAAGGGGTAATAGAATGACAGAGTGATGAGCCCTGAGGAGTGGGCTGGGGCGGCAGCAACCACATCCTAAAGGGATCTTGAATGCCTCACTAAGGAACGCATTTTGAGGAGGGCTGACTTTATTTATTTTTCTTTTATATTTATCTTTTAGGCAAAGAACACTCTGACGGCACTTGAGGAAGACAAATTGTGAGACCAGACCAACACTTGGCTCTGAAAACCTTGCCCTGGCCTCTCATGAGATCAGATTTCCCTGCCTTGGCCAAACTCTCTAAAGCACTTTGGCATTGGGTAAAAGATTGTCAGGGCCAAAGGGCTAGTGGGGAGCAGCTTGGATGGTGCTCAGGGTCACGCTGGTGCTCACCCTACTTCTGCTCCCGTACCCTATCCTGGTGGTTCCTCTGAAGCAAGGAAGTGGGACAGATGTGGCTGGACTGGGCATTAAGGAGTACGATGGGTTCTGGGGGTTCCACCCCCCCAAGGACATCTGCTGTGGCCACTGTGGTTGGTGGCCCCACGCTCCATTCTTGAGCAGCTCTGCAAAGCACCCCCAGCTAGAGCAGCCTTCGGGTGCTCCCACTGTCACCTCCGGAATGACTCGGTGGTCCCCACCCAGCCTGCCTCCCGGATCACGGGCCTCCTCCTAGATGCAAAGTAGCCATTAGCTGAGTGGGGTGAGATGGGAGCTGAAGGAGAATGTGAAGGGACATCTGGGCCACTCGAGTGACCCCGGCATCACTCCTCCTCGCCCTCCCTCCGATGCCACCCCAGGTGTACCTTGCGGGCAGCACACACCTCTAGCGGGGGCCTCCCCTGCTGTCCCGGTCTACCGTCTACACCTGCAGCCCTCCACTACCTCCCAACCTCTCCCAAAACATCAGCACTCTGCCTTCAAACACTGAAGGACACAGTTGGCTGTGCCCTCACTACACTGAGGTTCTTGGAGCTGCCCGGAGCCTGGGGCCAGCCAGGGGTTGAGTAATGTTCCCTGCATCCGACAGCACGAGCCCCAAAGAAAGGAGGGAATGGCGGCGGGGAGAGGGGGCCACGGCTCTGGAGGGAAGAAGTGACCGCCGGAGCCCGGGTGGAGAAGGAAGTGGAAGTGGCCGTCTGGCTAGGTGGTGCTCCGCCTTGCCGGGGCCTCAGAAGCCATGGGGGCTCTTTAACACACAGACCCACGCCCGAGCTTCTGACTCAGCGGGTCTGGGCGAGGCCCAGGAACTGGCATTTCTAACAGTCCCCACGTGATGCTGACGCTGCTGGTCCAGGGACCCCGCTTTCTGGGATGAGGCAAAGTGAAGGCCAGAGAACAGAAGCGGATGAGGAACCCGAAAGGAGGAGGCGGGCTGGGGCCAGGCTGTGCACGGCCTTCCGTGGTGGCCCAGGGGAGTCTCAGCCGAGAGCAAGGACAGGTGGGCCAGAGGAAAGCAACAAGAGAAGCCGCGTGCCCAAAGGCCTGGAGGCAGGCACCATGGCCCTGGGCCCCCCACTGCCCCTGACTCTCTGTGTGGCATCAGCCAGCTCCTCCCAGGGGGCCTGAGTCCCCTCCCCTGTGAAAGGCACACAATCCCCCTGCCCTGCCCACCTCCTCAAGGGGCAGGTGTGCCTTGCAGGGAGAACGGCCATAAGAGGGTTTTGCAAACTGGAAGGCCCTCAGCAGATGTGAGAGTGATTATTATAATCCCCCTCCCCCAGATGGCACGGTCCGGGTTGCCCCTCCTCGCCTGCCAGGCCCCTCTCGGCGGTCCCCAGGGATGTGAAGGGCCCCGGCTGGTCCCTGGTTGCCTGGGGAGGGGCGGGGCAGGCTGGGCTCAGCATGGGCCAGCCTCCAGCTTGCAGGGTCTTTCTTCAGGTGCAAGGACCCAAGTAGCTGTCAGCGGGCGGCTCCTCGGCGGGGCACCTCAGGCGGGTGGGGGGGGGCAGGGGCGGGGGGGGGGGGCTCAGCGCAGCCGGGGGAAACAAAGGCCGCTGGGAGCTGGCAGGGCGCCATCAGGGTTCAATGCACAATGGCCCGGGGGGCTGGCGGCTTCGCTCCTGGCCGGCATTTGCATAATGTCTGGGGCAGGAACAGGTGCCCGGTCAATAGGCAATTGTGAGGCTGTTCTGTCAAAAGAGAAGGGGCCTGTATTGAAGGCTAGGCTTGCCTATTGCAATGCAAATAGCATTCAAAGCAGACCAGCCCAGCTCGGGCTCCCGGGAGCTCAAGCTTCATGAAAGCCACCGAGTCGGCCCCGGGGCTGCCGCTGCTGGTGCCCGCTTTGTCTGAGGCCAAAGGGTGGCATCGGCAGCGGGGGCTGGGAGCCCGCAGCAGGGAGCGTGAGCAGACCAGCCCGCCTATCCAGGAGGGCTTCCTGGAGGAGGAGCTGATAATCACCGAACTTCAGCCAAATACGAGAAAGAAGCTCTCCAGCTTCTTTGAAGAGAGCCCCAGAGTAAAGACGCTACCCCAGTTGGGTGTGTCATGGTGAAATCTGCAAGGGCCCCAGATGCCGAGTCACCCCTCACTTCTCTGTGCCTGGGGCCAAGCGCGGAGAATCAGGATTCTGTCTTAACTAACACCTACTGAATGCTTCCTGTGGACTAGAACTGTTGTATAGTTGCTTCGTGGAGATTAACTCATTTGATCTCTCAGCAACGCTGTGGGGTAGGGGAGAGTATTACTCTCATTTAACCGATGAAGAACTAAGGCACAGAGAGGTTCAAGGTTACACAGTTACTATGTGGCAAAATTGAGGAAAGAACCCAGGCAGCCTGGCTCCAGAAATCACAACGTTAACCACAGTGCTAGGGCTGCAAGTAGGGTCTCGTCATGGTTTCACGAAGGGACTTCAGTCTGGAGAGGAGCCGGAACTGCTTGCTAGCTAGACCAGGACCCACTCTCCCGGCTTCTTGCACTGCCTGGTTCTTGTGTCTACAGCTGCAAGCATGGCAAAGAGGCAAAGGGTTCCCGTCCGACTCGGGAGAGACACATGGATGGTGGGTGCAGTGGTGGATAATACTCAGACAATGCTTTTCCTAACATCAACAATGAGGAAACACTTCCCCCTTAACTCATAGAAATATTCCAACTTGTAGGGACTTTCACTCGGCAGGTGGTGTGGTTTCCCCCGGAAAGGTGAGGGCTTCAGAAGCCAGGTTTGGGATCCTGCCTCATCACTTACAAGCCAGATGACCTTGGACAACTGGCTTCTGTTCTCTGGGTCCGTAACATAGGGGATGACGATAATGCCCACTGCAGGGATGTGAGAAGCACACAGTGCCTCCCCAGAGCAGGTCCCTACTACTGTCGGTAACCCTCCCCACGCTCTGTGCCCTTTGGGAGCTCGAGCTTCAAAAATATTTCACCCCACCCAGTTTCATGTTGAGATCAAGAGGGAGCACAAGCATGTGTGTGGGTGTGAATTTATTAAGTCACTCGCTTGCATTCCATTGACTTTGCAAGAGTCAATTTTTTTTTAATTTCTTGGAAATTATCAGGGAGCTCCCCAGTGGAAGCCATTCTCTGCGGCACAATACTTGAGATGCTTGAGCCAGATAAAAGGAAACTCCCTATAGCACTGGGAAAGCTTGAGGGAGTCTCCAAGCTCCTCTCCAGGGCCTGAACCCTGGGTCCCTCCTGTCCAAGATGTCAGAGAACATCACAGCTCACGTGCTCATCAACGGACAACAGACCTCTCCTCCCAGCCACTCTGACAGAGTGGCAGAGGCTGCCTGGAGGCTGTGTTAGGAAGGATTCTGAAGCAGCATCCAGGCACATCAGGAAGATCACCAGAGTGAGGTCTGCCATTACCACTAGTGATCCATGAGTGAGGTCTGCCACCAGCACTGGGTGGAATAGGGGCAGGGTCCATTTGTCATTTTTGATCTAGCGGCTACGTGGGGAAATCAAACCCGGAGAAGAGAAATGGCTTCTCCCAGATCACCTGGTGACAATGTCAAAGCTGGAAATCTTGATTATTTTTCTTTAAAACTTTTTCCTGAATGTTTTACAGTGAACCTGTATTACTTGTAGAATTAGAAAAAAATAAGAAAGTATTTTCAGTTGAAAAGTTAAACGAAATCAAGTTGAGTCTACTAATAGCATAAGCAAGGAAGGCAGAGGGTAGTCGCGGGGCCAGCTGGGGTGGTGAAGGTGGATTAATGGCAGGATGGTCGTGTTATCATCAGCACTGTTGCACGCACTGATACAGTGCTTTGTGATTTCTATGCTGCATCTCATCTGCTTATGCAGTTAGTCCACCCCAGAATGGTGGGGCGATAGGAAAAGCAATCACGACTTACTTCCATTTTGCATATGAAAAAATCAAGGCTCAGCCGGTTGCCAGGACTTACCCAAAGTCACAGAGTGTGTGAGTGGCCAACCTGACATGGGAACCCTGGGGCTAGGCTTTGGGAAAAGCCAGAAGGGAGCCCCAGGGAGCCAGGAGAGAGCCTGGAGACCTTCCACCCGGGGCCCAGGATGGTCAGCATCTGAGGGGGCAGCTAGTCTAGAAGTCCGCCCCACTGCAGTGCGTCCCCAGCGGCGTCCCGTGCAGACCTGCTCTTGCTGGGATCCTGGGCCATCCCGGAGCTAGGCAAGTGTCCTCTCGTTCCCAGGCCCCTCCCAGCGCTCCTTGGCTGACCTCATCAGCTCCCTGGACACAATGCACCCTTCTTCTCCCCAGCTCACCCCTCCCCCAGCTCTTAATTAAACTAGCCAGGGGTGGTCTTCACAGCAGAGACCCAGCAGCGCCTTGTTCTTGAGCTGCCCATTGTCTCACCCCGGCTCCTGGGTCCAGCCTCTAGGGGGCACCCATCCCGCCCCGGGGCTCAACGGCTGATAGGCCAGACACCTGGACACAAATAGTGAAAATACCAGTTGTGCAACAGGGAGGACTAGGATTTCTCCTTACTGAGTGTCTGTCAAAGAAATCACAAACCATTTATGGGTTTGTTCCAGGAGAAATCAAATAAACCCGTATTAATGGTGAGAAAAAGAAGCATCCTGTGGGAGAAAGATCTGGAATCGCCGGGCAAGAGGTTAAGACCTGACGCTGCCGTTGACAAACCAGACGGCCTCAAATGAGTTGCTGCTCTCTGAGTCTCGGTTTTCACATCTGTAAAATGGGAATCATAGAAAAACGCAGGCAAAGAAATGGCAGGAAGATGCAAACCAAATGATCAGGAAGGAAATCCAGTTGGCTCGGCCTCATTGGAGCCGAATTCATCTCCCCCAGACCCCATCGAATGGAAACCACCTTCTACCCCTTTGTGTTGCTACCTGTGAGAAGTCTGCCTTTGACCTTTGCCACGTCCTTAGAAGAGGGAAACAAGCCATAAAGAAATGGGCTTCTTCTCATCCAGGGGATAAGATCAGAGACTAAGGTGAGCCCTGTGAGCCTGTGAGCCCTACTCAGTGGGAGAGGCACCAGGGAGCTGCTGAGAGCTTGCTGAGAAGATTTTGCAGTTGCAGCAATTGACTTAATTGGCCAAATACTTGAAGTTCAAGGACCCGACGCTGGCCACTGCAGTCATGATTCTCACAGACCCATGAGCCCATGCAGAGCACACAGAGCCGCGTTCCGAGCTCAGGCTCCAGAGACACACAGTCCAGAGTTCGAGTCCCGATTCTAAGCTGTGAGATCTTAGCGCAGTGACTCAACTATCCTGGAGCCTCAGTTTCCCCATGTGCAATAGAATGAATTCCACCTGCCTGTCAGCATTACCTTAGATTGAAGAAGAAAATGCTAAGAAAGGCAGGGTGGAGGGTCAGGCACACAAACTCTCCCCAGGCCACTCTCCATACGGCCTCCGGAAGGTTCCTCCACAAATATAACCTGACCGTGTCCTGCCCCTGCTTAAGAACCTTAAGAGACCCTCATTGCAGCAAAATCCAAACTCTTTAACTCGACACAGCATTCCGTCTCCATCCATCCCCTGTGCTTCTTATCACCGCCTTCTTACCAAGGCTCCCCAAAACTATGCTCCACCCACACCCGGCTGCATGATCCCCAGATTGTGCCACGATTTCTCCAGACACCGGCCCTTGCAGGTCAACCTGCATTCAACCATTCCTCACCTTACTTATTCCCAGACCTCAGCCTCAGTTAAGAGAGTCAAGGAAGACTCCTTTATCTCTTTTTTAAAACGCTAGTGGCATTTATTTTCTTTTGAATAGGTAATACATTCACAGGATTGAAACTCCAAAAGACACAAAGAATATATAGGGAAAAGGCTCCCTCCCACCAGTGTCCCCAGCCTCCCAGTTCTTGGCTCTGCTCCCCAGAAGCAGCCACTGTTCACAGGTTTTTGACCTCACCGGACAGACATATAGAAGCACGCGTGCGTACACCCGTGTGCGGCGTGCCCCACGTTACAGAGGCTGTATTGGACATAATACAAATTACGCTACCATCTGTATAATAGTGAAGACGTATATACATTCGTTTTCTTCACTTTTATACAAATAGCAACGTGTTTTGCATTACATCCCATTGAATGCCTTGCCCTTTTCACTTAAATATGTATCTTGGAGCTCACGTTAGCGCATAAAGGTGCTCCCTACTACCTTTTTGTAAATGACTGCATAGTACTCACTGTGCAAATCTGCCATAAATTATTTAGCCAACTCCCTAGTGATGGACCTTTCGGTGGTTTCCAATCTTTGATGATACGGAAAGTGCTTCGGTAAACCATCCTGTCCATGTATCATGATCTTGCACATCAGAGGTGGGCTGAACCTCTAGGGGCAGATTTGCGGGGTAGGGGCAGTGTTGAGGTCCTGCCATGTGACCTTCCAGAGGAGCTGGGTCAGATCCATCTCCACGGTGTTTGCACCGTTGCACACTGTGCCCACCGACCGGCAGCATGCTCCTGTCCCACACCCTGATAACAGGGTCTTGAGCTGCCTGGGGATGAGGAGGGAGTAGCATCTCAGGGACACTTCCGTCGGACTTTCCTCATCAGGAGGGAGAGTCAGCCTTTTCCCCATGTCGTTGTGCCCTTCCTACTACCTTTTTGTGAGCTGTTTGTTTATATCCTTTGCCCAGATTCCTATGGGGTTATTTTTCTTAATGATTTGTAGGAGCTCTTTATTTACCAGGGAAATCAATCTTTTGCGATGACTTGAATTGCAAGTATTTTCGGTCCTTTGTGGAAAGGCTTCTTAAAGAAGGCGATACTTGAAGGGAATTAGGTATCCTTCGTCTCTGAATGAATTAGACAGGAAATTGCATGAATGAATGAATGAATGAATGGGACTCATTCCACCCAGCTTGTCAGCCAGCCAAATAGACACACCAGGAAACCTGCCCCAGGTTATGAGCAGCCTGATCGGTGACTGGGATCCCACCTGGACTGAATGCCTACCCACCTGAACTCAGGCTCCCAAGATGGGCCCAGGGGCCTCCTGATGCCTCCTTTCCCCCCACACGGTCCCCGCTTCCCTGGACAGATGTGAACATTGGCAGAGCTCCCCAGGGCAGGAGAGCAGGCCTGCATCTCCCATTACAGAATTTATCTCTCTTGTCGGCCTGTCAGAAACAGAGAATTTATTGCCTCATTCACTTTGAACAAAACCTGTTTCTGGAGATTTTTATGATGGAGGAGTAAGAAAAGGAGTAAAGTGAGGGAGGAAGTGTCGATGGGAGGGATGTGGCCCAGAATATATAATCTCGCAGGGAGAAGCGTTTCAGCGAGAGGCCAGGAGTGGGCTCCGGGCATCTCTGGTTTCTCTGGCAACCTTGTTCCCAGATGGGCAGAGTCACTCGTCAGCACGTGCAAAGGGGAGATCCGGTGCTAAGCTCACAGAAACAAGGGCCCGGCCTCTTCTCTGCACTGAAGACTTCCCACCCCCCCACCCCCCACCCCCGCCGAAGCCTGACCCCCTGCCGCGTCGGGAGGGGTTGGCTCAGCAGCCGTCGCCGGTCTCGCCCAGCTGCAGGTGCATGTGGCAGGGAGCAGGGCCAGGAGGGCCCCTCTCCTCCAGGAGCCACCCTGAAGGGAAAGAGACAATCGAAGAAGGAAACTCAGGCTAGCTAAGCACGTACTACGTGCCCGCTCTGGGCTGGCACTCTGTGTGTGTCATCTCTGGCAGGGCTCCCCACCCCCCACGGGGCCAGGACAGTTCCTAGCCCCACTTCACAGAGGAAAGGACGAGGAAGGACAGAAAAGACAGCCCATGTGCCCAAGGCCGCAGCTAGAACCCAAACAGAGGCGGGCAGTCCGCGCCAGAAGCCACCACCCGGGCCTGTGCGTCCTCCGGCCCCCTGTGTCACCCCGCCCAGTGAGGAGCGTCACATGGGGCAATGGGGTGAGGCCTTCCCAGCCGGTGCTTAGGGCTAGCTGGGAGAGGAGGCAGGGAGGGAGTGAGGACAAGAGCCGCCGAGGTGTGGCTGGGAGACCAGGAGTGGGGCCAGACAGCGTGCGGGAGGACACAGGGTGCCGGCGGCATGGGCCTCCCTCTCCTGTGCCCCGGGGCCATGCCCCTGCCCTGGAGACCCGCTTCCGCTGACCTCCGCCCAAGGCCCACCTCGCCCGACCCTCCTTCCCTGCAGCTCGCGCTGGCCTTCTCTCCTTTCCCTCACGCACTCACGCGGCCTGTCGCGCGCCACGCGGCCCACCAGCCACCCTGCACCAGCCACCGGGAAGAGGCCCATTAATAAGGCCCATGAATAAATCACAGCGTCTTCTAAAGAGAAGAGCAGCTCTAAGTGCTATAATAAAGTGGTGTGTGAGTGCAGAGGAGGGAGCAATTAAAACTGTCTGGGAGGAGGGCAAGGTTCGGGAAGGCGCTTCTGAGGCGCTGACACTCCAGCTGGGCCTGAAGGGCCGGCAGACAATGGCGTGGAGGGCGGTTTCCTCAAGGGCCAGCTGCCCTGGCAGACAGAGCAGACTGTGTTCTAGGAGCCACGGGCCTGACGGAGGGACCAAGCTGGAGGGGACGGGAGATGGGGAGCCTGAGGACCGAGGGAGGTGCTGGACTTCCTGCCTCCAAACTCAGGGTCCACATGGAGACGAGGGTGTGCATGGGCAGATGAACATGCTGGAAGGACCCCTTGTGTAGCAGCACCTTAACCCTGTGCCTCCTAAGCCACCCCTCCCGCTTTATCTTTCCCCAGAGCACATACCGCCAGCTGTGGATTTTATTAGGTTACACTCTATGAAGTGGCCGGCTTGGGAGGTCTGAGTGGTGGGCCAGCAGCCCCAGCTCAAGTACCTCCATCTCTTACTCTATTTGTTGTTCATCCCTCCACCTCCCACTCCACCCGCCCCCCCACTAAAACTTGAGTTCCGCCAAGAGAAGGAGTGTAATCATTCTTTTGTTCATTGCTACATCCCAGAGCCTAGGACAGTGCTTAGCAGAGAGTGGTTGCTCATCAACTACAGAAAGAAGAAAGAGAGAGAGAGAGAGAGAGAGGAAGGAAGGAAGGAAGGAAGGCAGGCAGGAAGGAAGGAAGGAAGGAAAGGAGGAAGGGAGGAGAGAGGAAGGAGGGAGGGAGGAGGGAGAGGGGAGGGGGGAGAGAGGAGGGAGTGGGGAGGAAAGAGGGGAGGACGGGGAGAGACTGGCAGAGACTTGCAGAGGGAACTCAAACCTGGAAGATGGAGAGGACAGATCTGAACCCCAGCTGTAGGAGGCAACAGGCCAGCTCTGTTCTTCTTACCTTCTGCGGAACTCTGAGCCAGAAATTGACCCTTTGAAGCTTTGATTTCTCCCTCAGTAAATAGGAACAGGAGCAGATGCCTCACATGTTATTAGGATCCCATCAGAAATCGTGGGGAAATGCCCCATAGAGTCCCAGACATGCAAGTGGTGCCCTATAAATGCTATTTCCCCCTTCCTCCCTTCTTTATACATCACGCCCTATTTTGCCCTGTCCATACATAAAGACCCACATGTGAAAGTTGACATATTCTGAGTTCGTCAAGAGGGGAAGTCCACTCTCGGTGGGCGAAGGGGTGCTGTGGTGAGAAGCTGCCAGCATGGAGGACTTGGGGCCCATCTACCTCGGCCCCTCACTGGCTCTATGGCTCTGAGAAGGTCCTTCAGCCTCTCCCCTCGCCTCCTGCTTGGTAGTAAGGGGGAGGTGGACCCGTCCATCTCTAGGTTTCTCAGGCCCATTTGCTTTAGGAAAACATCCCTGGAAAAGCTCCCCGTGGCCCTAGACTCTGAGCTTCCATCTGATCTCGCGCTCGCCTGGAGGGGGAATCGGGATGGCCACCCCTGCACAGCCCTCCTCGAGGGAAGTACCTCCTCCACTGCTCTCTGGCGGGTGGCCAGGGGAGCTGACCTCCAAGAGTCTGAGCCCTGCCGGGCTCGCAGGAAACCAGCTTCTGAGTGTGCAGGCACAGCCAGCCTTCGGCTAGCATGGCACCCCCACCCTTGCGTGCCCTACAGGTTCCCGACACCGTGACAGTTTTGGGTTCTGTGTTTTGGCACCGCCATGTTGACACAGAGACATTTTGACTTAGTCTAAAAACCAAACATTCCATTTTCAGCTATTTTTTTTAATATAGTCACCAAAGAAGGTGTGAAATGACTGTCATCAACCCCTTCCATCCATTGCCTTTCCACAGCTGTCACTGGGCCCCCTCTTGGGGTGGGGCCCAGTGAAAGGGGTGTGAAGCTGGGATGAGATAAGGAAAGAAGTGGGGAGGGCCAGGGTTGGCCAAGAGTCCAGGAGGCGGGCAAGCACATCTGTTGGGCACATTCTTGCAAGTAAAGGACAACAATTTTCATTTTGACGTGTGAACATTGATCAAAATTTTCCCCTTATCAAAATACCTTCTTCGGTGCCTTCTAGAAGGCCCACCCTCTAAATTTTTAGCACAGCTGTAGCCTAGTAGTCCAGGAAGATAATGGGCAGTAGTCAAGACACGGTCCTCTGGTTGTGGCACACGGGACAAGCCAGCCCCAACAGTGCCCAGCTGGACTCTTGGAGGCCCTCCTCAAGGTATTTATGAGTCACAAAACCCCTGTTTCACTCGTTCTTTCATCGAAGTTGGAGAAAATGAGGCCAGGAGAACATTCCTGAACGAAGCCAGAGGGGAGCTTGAACTAAATGTGAGTCCCCTGATTCCATATCCCGTATTCTTTTGTGCCTCTTTATAATCCCAGAAGGTGGGTTAAACTGTTATACCAGTGTTTTCCCCATTTTACAGATTAGAAAGTTGAGGCTCAGAGAGTAGAAGAAATCTGCTCAAGGTGGCTCACTGCGCCAGTGGTAGAGGAGATCCAAACCCAAGTCTTCGAACTCCTGACCCAGGACAGGGGCACCTTCTGGCATCCTGGAGTGGGGATGGTGGTAGCATGTGGGAAGAGCTGGAGAGTTGACCAGGGTGGGGACCAAGAACGCACAGGGCCAGGGAGAGTGATGGAGGCAGCCCCCTGATGTACTCAAGACCACCGACAACCATGCCAGATCACCTCCCCCCAGCAGGCAGAACCTTTAGTGACAGTGGACGGCCCCATGGGATCAAGTCAGCATGCACTGGGGACCACAGAGGCCGTGGTGCCACCCAGATCCACCCACACTCCCATGTGCTAACCCACCAGCCCCTCCGGCCAACCCTTCCGCCAGGTGCTCGCACTGCTTCTGCCCATCAGACAGATTTATGGGAAGTAGCAGCAGGGGCCCATGGGAGCCCAGACCCAGCACCCCCATCAATCCCAACACGGGGACGGGCGGGAGGCAGAATATATGTAAGGTCATTCAGAGATGGAAAAAATCATTCACAGCACTCCCGAAATAGCCGATCTCCGCTTTGCAGCAATTGCCACCTTCTTGGCCCTAAATCAAATTCTGCTGTGAGAAGCAAACTCAATCTTCTCTCTCCCAAGTTTGGCTTTTTATGAGATTGGCAATAAATTGGGGCGTGGACAGAGGACAGGCACCAAAGGTCACTGGAATGGGGACATGTCTGTGCAGCATGTAGGAGACAGAGGTGCGGGGAGGGGGGAGGGCAGTGGCAGGGTTGACCCGGGCTGGAGGCAGCGGACTCACAGAAGGCCCCAGGAGGCGGAGCACTGAGTCGGTACCAAAGGAGGACCCACCTCCTGACTTGGTGGGTCTTTTCCCCAGGTTAAAGAGAAAGCTTCTGGCTGCCTTGTTCAAGGCAAACCAGGAGAATTGTAATGATTACAGCCTGGGGGTGGGGGGGCATCGACCCCTCCACGGTAGAAGAGAAGCTCCCTGAGCCTGGGAGACAGTCAAGCTCCCCGGGCCCCATACATGTGGGTGTCCCTCTGGCTTCCAGCTTTGGGGCTCTTCTCTTTTCTCTCGGCATCAGGGCTCTCGATCTGGGCACTGCTGGCCTCTGGGGCCCGATACATCTCTGCTGTGGGGGCTGTCCCGTGTGTGGCAAGATGTTTCACAGCATTCTTGGCCATTACCCACTCACTAGATGCCCGTAGTACCCACCAGTCATGATGACCAGAAATGTCTCTAGACATTGCCAAATGTCCCCTGGGGAGCAAAATTGCTCCCAGTTGAGACTCGGTGCATACACGTCTCATGGGGTCTGAAATACCCCCAGATGGCTCATCTCCTTCTCCAGCGCTAGGCCTCCTTGCTAAACTCCCTACTCGCCCCCCCGGGGCCATCTGCATGCCAGACGTCACCCCCTGGATGGCTGCTCATATGGAGCGGGTCCCTTAATTAGAGTTATGGTCCTTCCCCAGGCCACTCCACCAATCCCCTAACCAGCCCTGCCTACCCCCCTGAACTTGATCCCCTGCTCCCCTAGTGGATGGACTCTGAGTCTGAGCAATTGTTGTTCTACTAGAAAGCTGGCTGTCCCCACTCAACGCCACTCATCCAATCAAGGGTCAAGACCAGTGAGCTCTATACCTGGGCCGCTCCCCAAACTAGCCCCACTCCCCAGTCTCCCTGCCACAGGCCCCCTCACTGTCTCCCCACCTCTAGTGTGCCCCCTTCCAGTCCTCCCAGACCTTCACCACAGGGAACTTTCTAAAGCACAAATGTGGTCGGGTCTAGCCCCTGCTGGTGAAGACCCAGTGGCTTCTCAATACCTCAGAACCCAGAGGTCCACAGGGCCAGTCCGCACCCTCTGCTCCGAGCACACATCCAAGCCTGCGAGCTTCCAGCCACGATGGCAATAACACTCAACACAGCATTGGATAATAGCTAACATTTGTTAAGAACCTTTGGGCACACTGGCTACTCTTCTCACCATTTTATATATCCTTGACTTAACCCTGACAACGACCCTATCAGGAAATACCCCTATTATCCTCACTTTACCAATAAGGCACAAAGAGGCTGTCACAGGAAATGAGGGGCAGAACCATCCTGCTCAGCCTCTGTACAACACTGCTTCTCAACCCCCCGAATGCAAGGGCCTCAGCCTACCCAGAATGACCTTCCCATCCAGCCCCCTCCCCCGGATTACCCTTCCTCCTTTGAGACGCACCTCAACCGCAGCTTCCCCTGTCAGAGAAGGTTTCAAGCCTTCAGAGGGTAAGGTCTCCCACTGCCTGAGGCCCCAGGGCTGGGCCAGACTCCCCGCTCCCCGGAACAGGCCTTGGCCAGAGGGCACTCGGGCAGTGTGAGGGGGTCTGATCTGCCATGCACACAGGATTGGCCCACAGAAGGTGCCCCCGCTCTTGCCGAGCCCAGGCTCTCTGCCATGGCTCCGTGGAGACCAGCCCCTCTCGGTGCATGACGCCTTTTGCGGGCCCATGAGCCGGCCGGTCCCGATGAGCATGTTCAAGGTGGCCTTCTCTGTGAGCCAGTCAGCCTGACTTCTGTACCTGGTTCTCCTTTCTCTTTTAACTCCAATCAGCCGGAGTTGCCTTCTGTTGTGCGCACCGGACAGCCGGGACAGACACACGTGTCTCCTTGTCTGTGGCTGCGAGTCTCCCTTCTCTCTCTTCTAGTGGGCTCCAGCCTCTTTTCTTGATTGTTCCAAATTTGTCCAGGTCCCACTCAAAGGTCACCCACCTCCAGGACACCTCCTCCCCTGACCGCACAGTACAGTGTCTTTGGCGGTGACTCACATCTCTGCCATTTCTTGCCTGTGTAACCCGGAGCGAGATACGTGTGGGAAATATCCTCTGAGAAAATGGCAGTAGCATGAACGACCGTCTCCTGGGGCTGGGAGAGAAACGAGATGAGATTACCTCGGGAAAGGCACCTACGGGACCGTGTACCTGCCATATGACCAAAGTTCAACAGATGTTTATGTATAAATATTAAAATAATTAAACAATACTCATAAAGATGGTAAAGCATGGCCTTATGGCATATAAGCAAATGAAACATTGCATTTTAGTGCAAGAGCCACCACTTACTGACATGTTGGTAGTTTAGTAAAAGAATCAATATAGGGATGAATGAATGATAAGAGGCGTTCCCTTACTTGCAGGGAATTATGACATTTCTAGGTGAGTGCCTACAGCGTGCTGAGCCCACGCTGTCCTTCTCAGCATCCACCCCCTTGTCCACCCCAGGCACACTTGTGCATAGCAGATGTTCAGCGAAGTCTTGTTGGTTAAGCACCAGCAGAGGATGCGAAATCCTCTCCACGTCCATCTGAGAAGGAAGAAGGAGAGGGGCTGTTTTTATGGGCTAAATGGGAACAGACCCCAAAAGGACCAAACTCCAGGAAATCACAATCATCTGCCCAGCATGGAGACGCCGTTCTCCGGAGCAGTTTTAATCCACAAGTTTTGCCAACCTCAGGGAACTAGATGGTTGGAAGGGAATCTGGTCTGTATAAAGACCAACTCTGACGATGTGTCCAGTTCCTTTTAATAAACAAGAATGATGGTATTGTCCACATTGCCTAAAGTGGGTTTTCTTGGCTATGATTGGAACCCTGCAGAAGACAACACAACCTGGAAGAAACATTTTGCTATAAGAAAATCATCTTGGTCGGGTGCTTGCTGAAATGGGATTTAGCCACCATGGGTTCAGGTCCTCCAATGCCTTTCCTTTGCTGAATTACTGTAGGCAAGTCTCTTCCCATCTCTGGGCTGCAGTGAATTATCTTATCTATGACAGGAGGGATTGGCCTAGATTATTTGAAAATTCTTTCCAGTGAAAAAACAAAAACAAAAACAAAATCCTTTCCAGCAATAATCCTCTAGAGGTCAGATCATCTGCTTGATGTGTTAGTTCCAGGCAATGTGTGTGTGTGTGTGTGTGTGTGCGTGTGGTGGGTGCAGTGTGGATGTGTGCGTGCATGTGTACAGGGGCACATATGCTCAGGGCTTGTGTGTGCATGTCTTCCGTGTCCTTAAACTTGATTGAAAATGCCTCCCATCAGATACCAACAATAAACACAGACCTCAAAGACTTCACTTCTAACATCCACTGCCTTCAAAACAGATAAGGGTTCTGGGAAAAGCATGCCACCTCTAACATACATAAATATGCCTGGCAAGCTTCTGAGCCCCTAAGGTCTTTTTTTTTTTCCTGACAGGTATGCTAAACGTGTCCGCATAATTGTGTGACACATATTGTATATAGCTTTGCTTCACAAAAATCAGGTGTCTCATTTACCCAGGAAAGCGGATGATGTGTCATCTGATAAATAAGGCTATGAGACTAACTTTTTTCCTGAATAATTATATTCTGATGGCTGCATGGACGAACCACGAGAAAATGAAATTATTTCTATATAGCAAAAAGAAAAGTCAAGTTCAATACACATGAGGATTACCACTAGAATTACAGGTGGGTCCTTCTGGGAAGGTAGGCTCTTTGATTCTATGCAAATCACAGAATAATTTGAAAATCCATTGTTCTCCCCATCACGGTGTATTTTTAGGTTAGTTGGTCCCTTATCACTCTTTGGAGCTTCAGTAAATACATATTTTTAAAGAGGTTATCATCACGGGAGCTTTCTAAATATTCTGAATAATCTCCTTTCTGTATCATTCTCCCCTCGAGTCCATGTTCTACTCGCACCCACTGTAACTGACCTAAAAAATAAGTAATAAAATGATGTCATTCCCTCCTCAGAAATCACCGCAGACCTCTATGGGGTTGACGTCCAAATCCCCTCAGGTCCCTCAAGGCGCCTCAGATCCCTGACTCGCCCTCTCTTGGCTGGCAGGCTCACCTGCTGCTTCGCTTCCATGTCGTGCTCTTCCGTGGCCAGGAGCCCCTAGCCAGGCCCTAGACCCTAGGTCTCTCCTTCACACCCCCAAGTCTTCATCCACCCTGTGTCCTTTTTTGGCATGGCCTTTCCCAGCCCTTTATTTATCTCCTACCCCTCTTTTAAGACCCAGCTTAAATGTTTATTCTTCAAAGGAGCTTCTCCCAAATGTCCTCATCACTCGGTCAACAAATATTTGTTGTGGGTCCCCAGTCCCGCGTGTTAATGATACAGAAAACAATAGTGAGTGTGACACACAGAGGCACACTGAGGGGTCACGTGGGAACCAGAAGATGTCAGCGAGGAAGCAGAGCAGAAGTCCCAGACGTCGTCGACCCTGAGCACAGCCCCGGCTTGTGACAGGTGCTCCCGAGTTGGTGGAATAAGAGGGTGCTCCCGGGATGGAGGAGTAATTCCCCTGGGACTTGGGGAAGCCGTGGGGCCCTCCTGGGAGCAAGTGAAAGCAGCTGTGGGCGGATCCCATGTGGTGCCACCAGGAATGTCACCCCAAGCTGGGCAACTGGTCTGGCTACTGGTGCTGCCAAAGCCCAGGGGAGGACCGGGCCCTGGTCTGAAGCTGAGCCAGGTCAGGAGCTGGCCAAGCCGGTGGAGGCAAGGAGAGCGAGAGCTAGTGGTGCCTGAAGGAGGCGTGCTGAGCCTCCCTCTCGGGAGATAAGAGGGGACTCTGGCAGAGTGGCAGGACGGGTGGCCGGGATACCAGCCTGCAGTACCCTACATATGCAGCAAATGGATAGGGGACTCGAAGTTCCACATGAGCAGAGGCTCTTCTGCCCGGCTCCACATCACTGGCCAGCAGCTCGGGGTGAGCACGCCGTGTGTGCCTGCTCAACGGATGAGTGCGCACTTGAGTCAATCAGCGCCGAAACCAGTGTGCCAGGGACCACCGTGCGGGAACTCTCAGGGCATCCAAAATACCAGCACTTTGCTTCCGGTGCCCCCCTCAGTGTCCCTTGACAAGCGTAGGTCCCCAGGGCTTGTTTCTGGGGACAGTGAGACAGATGAAAAGGTCAAGTGGAATCACGTGAAGAAACAATCCGGGAGTCCTTTCTGTTTTTCTCCTCTGTGGCCAATCAAACAGAAAGGGAGGGCTTCTCAGCACCTCATAGACTCCCAGGAGTTGAGTTCCAGCCTAGCCCTTCTGGGGGGCACTTGCTAAAGGAGCAGTGCCCGCTCTCAGTCCGTTGACCTTCATCTCCACGGTTGTTCTAAGAGCACGACCTCTCCCCCCTTCCCACCTCTCCCCTACACAGCACCTGTCTCTCTGTGACCCCACTAGCAAGCTTCTGGCTGAGGTAGGTGCCTTGGTTTATGAGCTGCTTCTCTTAGTAGGAAAAGACCCTTTCTAGAGAGACAGATAGCAGTAAAATGTAGCCATGACCAGAGCCTTGCTTGGACTCTCTGCAGGAGCCCAGAAAGCTCCATTGCCTAGCATGGGGGGATCGCATTCCTCTTTCCCATCCAAGCAACTTGGAAAAGTCCTGCTGAGTGCACACCAGTCAGGGAAAGCATGGATCCTGGACGTGACCAGGGTTCAAGCAGAGGTAAGCAGGAATCAAGACCAGCCCAGACCCCAGGCCCTGGGAGTGACTCAGGCCCATCTCTCCTGCTGAGCGGAGGGAGACCCACGGTGGCCACACGGGCTGCCGGGTACCCACGGCACAAGAAGGAAGGACTTAGGGAGAGGATGGGGAAGGCGGTGGGGGTAAATCGAGGAGGATTGAAACACCAGGCCGAAGAGTCTGACTGAAGTCAACAGGCGCTGGGGAGCCATGGAAGCCTCTGGAACAGAGGACGTGCCAGTCCAAGGTCAGCCAGAATGCAGCAGAGAGACTGGAGAAGAGCAGCAGGAAGCCTTTGCAACCATCCAGGGTGGAGACTGTGCTTGAGGAGGGAGAGCCAGGACCCTCCCCAGCTGAATGTCAAGTATTCCAATAAGGCCGTCTATAGACTTGGGACTCCATCATGTGTTTGCAGGAAGGAATCAGGAAGTAGTCCTTTTAGAGGTCCTCACTTAGTCTCGGGAAAAACTTGTCCACAAAGAGCAATCAAGCAATGCAAAGGGCTGGGGGGACATTTGCTTTGGATGCAGACAAGGCAGGGTTGGAGTGTCAATGGTGTCCTGCCATGACTATGTAGGCGAAGATGGGGTTGGCCCAAAGCCCTAATAGCAAATACACCAAAATGCCTATGGCCTTAATGAATGTTTGTTCAATGGAGAGTCTTTTCTACATCTCTGAGCCTTGGTCCCTTCTGTAAGATCCCCCACTTTGGGATATGTATAAAGTCCTTGGAACATGGTAGAAGCTCCATTGGGCGGTCGGGTCCTCACTAGTGGGAATGCCCTGGAGATAGGCCCAGGCCAGGTTCATCCTTGGCTCCCCTGAATGTTTTGCCCATTGGAGATGCTAGATGGATATTTCTGGAATGTACGTGTTGTTGAGGGAGACTCATTCCTCAGGGCAGACAATCAGTCTTTGGGTCCCAGAAGAACGGTGTGGTTGTTTTGAAAAGGCAGTGGAAATTACTGACCTTCAAAGCAAATTTGAGCTGAGGGTGTGTCTGAAACAAAACACAGAAAGGAGGTGGGAGCAGGGAGGGGACACGAAGATCTTCCAGCTTTGGTGGCGCACCCAGGAGAACGTCTTCCAGAGCCAAGAGGAGGTGGAGTTTGAGAGAGGTGGGACCAAAACCCCCTTCCCTCCTCCTTGTGGTCCTTCGGGATGCTGCTGGAGTTTATCACATTTTTCTCGGGATGGGGGTAGGGACTGGCTTCCTCTGAGCAGGTGTCCCTGCGAAGGGAGCTCGGAGTCCCTGGAGGAAGATGGCATGTGAGCAGGCGTTGATCAAGCCAGGCCAGCAAAATGGTGTGCGGCGGGCCAGGCGCATCGATCCACGCCGGTGGGAGGAGGGCTGGCGGGGCCAGGCCTGCTGTGCTCAGCAGGTATCTCATCTGCCCTCGGCCATGCAGCCTGAGTCTGTTTGCAATTACAGCCTGTTTTGATTATTAGGTCAGAATATTCATCTCCATGGGCTTATGATAAAAGGCCAGAGCAAGACGGCGTTTCTCATTTCAGACCAAGTCTCCCTCTCTTTGTGCGTGTGCGTAGTTTCTGCCTTCTTCTTTAGCCAATTTATTCGGTTCTTGACTCCAGGAGGGTGGTGGCTGCAAGAGGCACCCCGGAGGCCGTGAATACAGTGGCCCTGTACGGCAGGGGAGGGAGGCCTTGGCGGCTCCCCCGGAGCCCCACCCAGAGAGGAGGCCAGAGCTGGGCGGGCTTTTGACTCATCCAGAAGGCAGCTGGCTGCCGAAAGCAGGGGCTGGGATGGGGAGAGTCCTAGAAGCCCAGGCCTGGGAGAGTCCTTGAAAGTCAACTGTCCAACCCTTGGCTCATGATTTGTTGCTTCTCCATATCCCTACCAAGTAATTTCTGCTCCCATTCCTCCAGGGATGGGGAACTCTCTCCCTCCTTGGGCCACCTGGTTCACTATACCTCAGCTCTAGAAAGGGGAATGCCTCCTTTCTTTTAAGAGCAGTGGCTCCTCAGCCTCCCAGTCCTCACCAGGCCAGGTATTCCCGTTTCTTCAACACGCTGAGTTTGATATGGCTTCAGATCTCATTACCATCCCGAGTAAATGCAGCACCTCCCACGGGGCATGAATCCTCAGAGCTAGCAGGACTTTCCCCGCCCTCCTTCCAAATAACCTAGCTCTCTGTGCATGGTCTATGCTGCTTTTTGGCAGACCCAGTTCTAGACCTTCTTCTAGACCTGAAGGAGGAAGTGCTCTCATAGGACACAAGTGTAATTACCACCCCCTTCCTCCCCTTCCCCAAAGCCCCCTCAGCTGTCCTCACAGCCCAGGCTCCGTATGATGAGTTGGTGGCTGGGTTGCCTTCACTCTCTGGCCCTGAAGAGCCTCAGGAATCTTCAAGACAAGGATGAAAGGGGCCTGAAGCAAGAAAGGGAAGTCATTATGCTCAGCCACAGAGTCAGCAGGTTTTCCCGCCTCACTGATGTGGTGGCCTGATTTCTGGAGTGGGGTGAGAAAGAGACAGAGACAGAGAGAGAGGGTATGGCCTCTTGCAGAGCCCTTGAGGGCTCAACAACAATCTTTCTCATCCATGTCAGTGTTACCACAATGCTAGGAAATAAAAGCAATGATTTGTATGATGACCATTTTGCAAACTGGCGTTCAGAAAGGCAGCAGTGACCAAGCTAATGACAGTTGGCACTGGCAGAAGAGACAGAGAGGATCTTTGAGTCAGAGCTTGGTTGGCCATTCCCACAGGCAGGACTATAGAATTTGTTTTAGGAGGTGTGATCATATAAACAATATCATTTATCATTCAAAACGGGTCCTTGGGACTTAAAGGGGGCACTGCTCAGGTTTACACAGGACACAGGCACAAACCAGGACCATCTCTGGCAAACCAAGGTGTTTTTCCTGCTTCCATAGAGACCTCCAGTTCCAGGTCCCCCAAGCCAGCCTCTTCTACTCTACCACACCCACTTGACAGAACCCAGAGGCACCACTTATGCAGTGGCATCTCTGAGGACAACTCAGATTTTCTTCTCGCTAGTTCAGAACTGCCTTTTAAAATACAGATTGCTCCATCCAGTGGCTCCCTGGACACCTCCTCCTGGATGACCCATGGGCTCCATAGATGAACTTCCTCACATGTAGCTCTATGCAGGGCCTGGTGGCATGTGGGCATCTGGTCTACCTGACAGCCTGCACGAGGAGTCACAATAAAGGCCAGCTTTCAGCAAAGACTCACAGCCTTGACTCAACCTCACCCCTTAACACAGACCACCCAGCAGTTCCTGCTGCACTCACCATCCCTGCCAGACCCCTTGGGCTTGTTCTCCAATTGGAGATGAATGCCCATCCCCTCTTATTTTTCCCCTTTCAGCCCGATTCCAGGTTTAGGTCTCGGTTTTCCTGCCCCTGACTTCTCTGAGGAGCCAAACCCCTGCCTACCTCCTCCTGTCTGACTCAGGTCTTGCTTCACTTTATGCTGGTTCTCACTCCCCTCCTGGATTCCATCATGTTCACCCCACGTTCACTGCAAACCAAGCACAACCATGCCCAAGTGAACCCACAGCCTCTCCCCAGAACTCAATCCTCCTTCTGGACTCCTGATGTTAGCGAAAGGCATCACCAGGTACCCAGTCACCAAGGGGAGCCCTGTTGGTCCCAGAACCCCAGCCATGTTAGAGTGATTCACACCGCATCCTCCTGTTCCCTGTGAGAATAATCACACCATGTCTAGGGATCGCCCACATCATCCTTTGCCGTCTCCTCTTTTCTCACACACAGTACCTGCCATGGGGCTGGCCGTTGTTAGCTATCAGCCGCCGTCACTGAAACAAAAGGCGGGTGGCTAGATGAAGATCACAAAGCCAAACAGAGGCCCAATCGGGAAATTTGGCTTCCTTCTATTCCAGTTGATCCAAAAGATTGGGTTGATTTAATAGGAATGCTCCCTAAGTGCATGAACAATTATTATTGTTTTAAATGAGCAGGAATAAAATTCCACCATCTTTCTCCCCGAAGCTACTTCCAGAGACGCTGAGCTGTAAATCCTCAGCGCCCACGAGGGGCTAGACAAACAGCCATGGTTGCTACAAGGAAATGCTGCAACTAGAAACCTCGGCCAATCCATATTTTTCCCTTAAGGGAAGGAGAAGGAGCTACAGAGCAGGGAGGAATTTTTTCTTTTCATGTTAAAAGGGAATCTTATAACTCTTTCCTGCCCTTCTAGCTTCATGAGGGATGCCCAAGGTTGAGCATGCCTGACTGACTGAGAGAGGAAAACACGAATTACATTTAACTAAGGGAGGCATTGAGGGGTTTCACAGCGCAAGCTGATGGCACGGTACTCTCATGCCCTGCTCACACCTGCTCTGTCCCTTACTTGTTGACATCAATGCACCCGCTCTTCTGCCTGGGATCCTAGCTGCAAGCCTGCGCTTAGCAACTGGGGCCAAGTCATTTGAAGCTTAGTCCCAGCTCCATCCCCACCCATTGTGTAAGCCGGCTCCCTCTCTGGGCCTCAGTTTCCCTTATCTGCCCACTCCTGAACCTGAGGTTCTCAGGCAATGATGACATTGGTTGTTTTTTTCTTCTTCTCTTGTGCAACCAAGTCATATAGAACCTCCTCTTGCCCTTACACTCCCTCTCTCCCAGGAGGACAAAGCAAGGCACACACCATAGTCTCCTGGCCTGGCTATTGTCATCCTCTCCTGGGCGCTCATTTATATACACATTCTGGGACTCCAGGGCAGATGGAGCAGGTGATTCTGATGAGCAGCTCACATTGGAACCTCAAAGCACACGGGGATCAGGCCTGGCTACAGCTGAAGCCTTTTCCTGCCATGCTCCGGGGTTGGAATTTTATTCCATCAACCACAGGGAACCACAGAAGAGCTTTAAGTAGAGATGGGTCCAGCAGTGTGAGGTCGGGCAAGACACTCGGCCTCTGAAACCTTGCTCTCCTGGTACAAAATGGGAACAAAAAGAGCGTGCACCCCTCAGAGGGATTGAGGTAAAGATTCCCTGGTCAAATGGATGGAAATGTGCCTAGCAGAGTTTCTGACATACAATCGTCCTGGGAAAAATGGTGATTGAATCTAAATGTGTTCACCGACTCCCCTCTCCCAAATTCACCAAGCAAGCTTTGTGTGTGTGCGCACGCACACGCACGCACACACACACGTGCACACATCTTTTTACCCCCAGCTCCAGCCCCACCAGGGTCACTCCTGATAATGATTCTCCTCTGCAACCATTCCCAGCGCACGGACCTGTCCCGGCGCTGTTCCCCTCACCCCAGCCCCACCACACCCTTCCTCCTTGGCAGGTCTGTTGGAAAGTCTTGCTCGGCCTCGGGGAGTGGGCCACATGTGCACGTGGGCTTGTGGTTTCATAACTGAGCTTCCTTGGGAGTGAAGTAGGAGCTGAGCTCCTGGAGCTGTGGGGGTGACAGAGGGGTGGGAACAGGGGATGAGAGGGAGACCACTGGGTGGGGGAATAAGGGTCCTGGGGACCAGCCCGTGTGGGTATGTTCTCTATCCTCTATTGTGGGAAATGGGAGAGAGGCACAGGATTCCCTGAACCAAGGAAGAATCCTTCCAGGGGCTGCTGAGCCCTCCTGTGGGGGGCGGGGAGGGGGCATCCAGGGGCATCCTCCTAGGGAAGTCTCTTCCCTGCCTCTCCTCTGCTGGAGGCCCAGGAGCAAGCTCTGCAAGGCCCTTCATGCTGCACACCCACGTCCCATGGTGGGCAGGAGTCCTGGCTGTTCTGGACCAGCCCATGCTGGTTATATCCTGCTGCCCGGTCCCCCGGCTCCGAACTCTTACAGCCCTTTCTGCTGCCGCGGTCCTACCCCTGCTCGGTCCTGGTAGACCCACCTCCTTTCATGGCCCCAAAGGTCACAAACAACAGACTATTAAGTGTAACAGAATTTTCCCCGAACATTGGGAAATTATGGGGAGCATATCAGGAAGCAAGTTAAAAGGGATGATTTGACAGGTGGCAGGAGACTGACCCCCAGCTTCCACCTGAAGTCAAGTCTGGAGCTAAGGGCTACCACCCACCCCAAGAGAGCTTCTTTCCACCTTCCCCTGTCCCTTAGTCCCTGAAGCCCTAATCCCTCCTTCTTCTTGAGCTTCCAGGGAACAGCCCCAAACTGCTACAGAGAAGAGAGACGGAGGGTGTTCTGGAAGCCCACTACCTGGGCGTTTACATCTCACCAAGTCTTTCCCCAGAAACATGGGATGTAAATATTATCTCTACTTTACAAGTTAGGAGCATGAGGCTCAGAGAGGTCAAAGGAATGGCCCAAAGGTCCAGGTTTAGGAAATGTTGGAGTCAGCTCTCCTACCCACTCATGCACCCATTCCTCCAAAGGATCGCAATCACCCTGCTCAGAAGCAAGGGCTCCTGAGTCACTTCACGGCTGAGTGGGAGAAGCCCGGGAGTGGTGGAGCCTCTGAAGGTGGCCAGCTGGGGCCTGCGCCCCCACATCTTTACCTTCCCAGCTGGCTCTGGCTGGCCGTGACACTGGGGAGAGCCACGGGCACAGTAAGCTTGGGGAGTTTAACAAATGTTTATAAAACCTTTTCATACACAGTTAATGATCCTTATTAGGACCTGAAAAAGCAGTCACTCATGCCACATCCCAGCTTTAAGGAGCGTTTTATTATTACATGCCACTTCACAAATTAATGAGAGAAGCTGTGGCCCATTTGTCAATGGGGCCGATGCCTGGGGATGCTGGTGGAAGGGCCTTTGTCCTCGAGCCGACTGGGCCAGATTCCATGCTCCACCTGCCGCCCGCAGACACCCACCACTCTCGAGCCGCAAGCCCACCAGCTGCAGCCCCTGAAAGGGCCCACCTTGAGGCTGCCGTGGCCCCGGCTTCCCCCACCCTGTCCCAGCGGGCCCTGGCTGTCTCTTCCCTTAGGCGCCGTGGAGAAGTACTATCACATCCTGGGGGCGGGCTTATGGGACACAGATGCCTGGTCCCCAGCCCCAAATCTGAATCCTTAACCAGGTGCCCAGACCAATATTTGGGAACCACCGGAGCTTGAGACATGAGCCTCGGATGCCTGCGTCCCACGCACGCCTGGCTCTGCCCTGGGGCTGAACGACCTTAGGCAAAGCTCTTCGGGTTTGCTTAGCGTCCCCATTTGTAAAATGGGGATGTCCTATCTATTTTCAAGTGATTTGTGCCAATTTGACATCATCCCACGTGGCCAAAGAGTGTTTTGTCTTGCCACTGCCAAGTCTGCCTCACCATTTGAATGATGGAATCATAGCACTGAGAACAGGAAGCCACCAAGGTCAGGGCGAAAAACAGTGACGGAACTAGAGGGAGGAGACAGTTGCACAAGACTGTGGGTGTATGAACTGCCACTGAATCGGCTAATTTTATGGCATGTGCATTCTACTTCAACACAAAATGGTTAATTTTATGGTATGTGAATTTTACCCCAATACAAAAAAAAAAAAAAAAATCAAGTTCCTTTTCATCTTAAATGTGACCTGCTGACCAGCCTCTGAGCCTTTGCCCAGGCTGTTCCCTCTGCTCGTTTTGTTCCTAGTCACGTTTCAGGCTTCATCTTGGAAATCATTTCCCCCAGGGCTCCTCTGCTGGCCCCCCAAGGACGTGCCCCCCATTGCTATGTCTCACCCAGGAAGGGACACGATCACAGACTATTTGGGGTCCACCTGCCCACACCTCACTCAGAGATGGGCTTTGGAGTAGGGGTGGAGGGACAGGTCCCAGGCCCACAGCTGCCCCTCATTGGGTGCATAGTAGGTGCCCAGTACTGGCTTGGAGAGTCAGAATGGAAGATCTGGTTTTGGAGATGAAGCTGATGTGGCCCAGAAGAGGGCCAGGCCCTGCCGCCGGTCACATAGTTGCTTAGCTGGTGGAGTTGCTGCCCCATCCCTGGAGGAGGCCCTTTGCCATCCCCTAACCTGTCAGCAGCTCCCCCCGGGAAGAAAGCACAGCCCAGATGCGTGAGCCTCTCCTTCCCAGCCATTAGCTAATCTGGCCACAGCCAGCATGCCAGGACCTTCTGTCTGCCCTTCCTGTTTCCCCAGGGCCCCACTGTTTACGTTGTCAAGGGCTTATCGCAAACAGGCAGGCAAAGACCCGTGTCCTAGGGAAACTTGTCCCCAGAAACCCCTACCAGCACAAGGTTTTGGCTACTAGGAACTTCAGCTTTCATGTATGCCTGCTGGAACCTGCTCACACACAGGGCCTCAGTTTCCCCACCTCTAACATAGCAGATGAACAGCGGCTTACTGATGTAACACCACCGTCATGTGACATGGCAAAGAGCCAGGCCTCACAATCTGACCACCTGAGTCTGAATCCTAGTTCTGCTCCTCACCGTGGGACCCGGAGCAGGTGATCTCACCAAGGTCTGCCTTGTTTCCTCTCTGTAAAGTGGGCATGCCCCTAGTACTTGCTTTCCGGGGGTGTCATACTTTGCAAGACTTAGAACCACGCCTGGAGCATGGTAAGCCCCCATGGATGTGAGCTGTGATTAGTGTAAGTCCTTCCCCTGCTCTCCACGGGCTTGCACCCGGTTGCCCTTTCCTTCCTTACAAAGTAGAAGATCGTACCTGTCATGGTGCTCACCATTGGGGGGCTGTCAGCCCCTGGCCAGCACTGGTCACGGGACAGACGGAACACGTGGAGCACGTACAGGGAAGGCCTAGGTGTGGGCGAGCCCTGGCTCTGGCATTCTTCACCCACTTTGACCTTGGGCGCATCATAAAAACAAAAAGAGGGTGGGGCGCAGTTTACAGAGGGAGAGCCTAAGACCCAGAGAAGGCTAAAGCTGCCCTCATTCACTCAGCTATGCAGAGGTGACCTGTGGGGCATGGTGGGGAGAAGCCAGGCCTGGGGCCAGTCGCTGCCCTTGCTGGCCCTCTGCCCGCCCCCCCCCCCCGGCGATATAGGGGGCACATTAATCCTACCCTCCAAACCCTCAGAAGGGGCACAGTGAATGTGAGAGCGGGCTATGAGTTGTACCCCCTGGCAGGTGAGCAGGACAAGGCACCTGCCAGTTACCAAATGTCACCCCGCTCTTCACTCCCCCTCCCCAATCACGAAATGTGCCCCTCCACCAGTGAACGCCCCTCTCACCAGCTACCGAGTCTCGAGGTCACAAACCTGCCCTTTTTCCGTCCTCATACTTCCTTCCTTTCCACGAGGCCTATCAACTCTGCCTTAAACACATGCCCCAAAGCTACCTCTCCCCACCTCCACTGCCAGCAAGCGGGGCCAAGTCGCAGCCATCTTGACCGAGACTCTACAAGAGCCTCCTGGTTTGCCTTATGACTCCAGCTCTCAGGCTCCTGCCTTGAGTTCATTTGAAAAGTAAGTGGATCCTACACTTCTCTGTTTAAAACCCTCCTGAGCCTCCTCACCTGGTTAGAATAAAGCACAAGCCCCTCGCCTGTCCCACACATGACCTGACAACTTTCTCCAGTCCTACCTCTCTCCCTGGCCTTGCCCCAGCCACACAGGACAAGCCAAGGTCCTTCCCTTCTGTGTGCTCTCCCCCTGGTCTTCCCATGGCTGCCCCCTTCGTATCACACAGATCTCAAGTTGGTGTGCCCTCTTCAGAGAGGCCATCCCCACCACCCCAGTAAGTACCCTGTAAGCAGTGAAAACCCATCAACTCTTTAAGGACTCTGCACAGAGAATGCTCACAATCTGACCTTTTTCCTCTCTGTTTGCTTTGTAGTCTACCTTGCTCCTCACAAGACAGAGGGCAAGAAATATCCCTGTGGCTCACTGGTGAGTCCCAGCATGAGCACAGAGCCCGGCACACAGTAGGTGCTCAGTGCATGTTTGTTGGCTGAATGAAGGATGAATGGGTGAAAGAGATATAGCTCCCAAAGGTCCATACTGGGTACACAGGTTTACTCAAAAAGGGGACCTAAGGCCTTGAGTGAAGAAATTATTCCAATGGCAGCATCCACTAGGCAAGTAGCTAGAACAACAAGCTTTATACAGTCAAGTCTCAGCTGTGCCGTTTCTTCTGCCACGAATGTTCTACTTCCCCTTCACCTGACTCCAAAACTTCTACTTAGCTTTCAACACTTAACTCCTATCAACCCTGGGACGAGCCTTCCCTGACCCTCTCCCTCAGCCTGTCATGTCTCTCATTCTCCCTTTACGTTTCTGTAGACCCCCTCTAGCCTCCAGTCTGGGTCTTGATCTATACACTCTTCTAGTCTGTGACCCCTCAGGAGCCAGGTCAGGATGTCACCACAAAGCACAGCCCTTGGTACCACGTTGGCATAAAAGTTTGCTCACTACCCATGCAGTCAACAAACTTAAGGAAATAGTGATGTACAGATGAGCTCTCTGCCTTCCGGGAGCTTGCTTGCAACCCAAATGGAGAGACAGAGATGATCATATGACAAGTTAGTTGCTTTGATGGAGAGAGACAAAAAGTGCAATGGTATCAGAAGAATAAGCAAAGATACATCATTATAAAATGACACACACAGTGGGACATCATTTATATAGAACTTTAAAACCCGAAAAACTGACCTATATATTATTGATGAACACATAAATATGTGGTAAAAAAAAAATACATACAAACATGCATGAGAATGAGAAACACCAACTCTGGGAAAGGAAGAAAAGGGATAGAATTGTGGAGGTCCACATATGGGGCTTCAACCATACCTACAGTGTTTTAATTCTTAAAGAGAAAAATCTGAATTACACATGGCATAATATTAAGATAAAGTTTGGTGGGTGGTCCGTGGTTGTTCGTTATAATATGTTAGTAGAGTCTGAGGGTTTGACAAATTCCAAGATAATTTTATATGAAATGCAGTGTGATTAAAGAAAAAGCATCCAATCTGTTAGATGAATGCCAGATGGATGGATGAATGGATGGATGGATGGATGGATGGATGATGGGTGGACGGATGAACACACAGATGCACAGGTGGATACATGAGTGATGAGTGGATGGGAGGATGGATGCATACAGGGGTGGTGAGTAGATGGGAGGGCGGAAGCACGCATGGGTGATGGGTGGATGGAAGGATGGGAGGATGGATAGATGGGTGGGTAGTAGGTAGTTGGAAAGGTAAGTGGATGGGTAGATTGAGGAATAGACCAATTGGATGAATAGATCGCAGAAACAGTGCTAAAGATTCTCAAAGCCTACCCTATTCATTCTACATTTATTGAGTGCTTGACCACTTGTCAAGCCTCATGCTAGTCTCTGCCCATGGAGCATACGGGATTCTGACAAGTCACTTCCCCTCAGGAACTCAAAGCGGGGGCCAAGACTCAGGCCAAGTGAGCAGACAGGATGTAGGGCTGCAGACAATGTGGTCACAGATGTGTGTCCACTCTGCTGAAAGACCAAAGTGGAAGAGAGACCAATTCCCACAGGGTGTTCTCCACAGCAGAAGCAGACTTTCTGCAGTGTCCTTGAGGGATGCACTATCCTCCTGAAGAAGAAAGGGAAACTGGTGTTACGGGCAGAGGATTACCTGCACCAGGTGGGGAAGGGTGGAACCATGGAGAGAGTCAAGGAGCCACTTCCGAAGGAAACACAGTGAAAGGGGAAGAAAGATAAAGCCAGCAGGAGAAATGAGTCCCTTGATGAAAAGTCTGCATTGTCACATGGGGAGGTAGGACTTCATCCATAGGCCAGAGATATGCAAATCTGGCCCATTGTCAGAATCATCTGATTGGACTGGAAGGGAGGTAAGCTCAGGAATCTGCCCTCACCATCAGCCAGGTCCCTCCACTCCACCGCACTCTGGTTGATGGAGGAGACCAGCAGGAAGTGGCTCAGCTGTGGCCTGGTCCTTAAGGACAGGACCGGCAGAGGTGGCCCCCTCCATGGTCCCTGCACATGTTCATTTCACATTGGGTTTGACAGCCCGTCCCAGGGCCAGGCAAGGGAGGGAGATGGGGAGCCCATGTATGTGTCTGCACATTGACCCTGATGCAGCACGTTTTTATCTCACCAAAGAATTCTCCAGCAAGAATCTTTATTGCTCGGCACAGTCTCCCAGCTAACTAGGAGAGCATTTTTCTAATTACATTTCCCTTGAAATACACCCGGGTTTGAGTTAACACCTCTTCAGCCTGCCAAAACCTAAGTCATTTTAAAATTAGTTCTGGAGGTTTTGCAAAAACCCCACCGGGATGCAGCATTCCTTTCCCACCAAGCTGTGTGCTGAAAGCTCTCCCCAGACGCCAAGAGCAATTTTCCTTGGAGACTCTGCGGAGAGAGCCCAGGGAAAGGCCCACATCCTGGCCCACCAGAATCTCCTCTCACTCAGATCTGTTGAACAGCCCTTGCAATGCTGCAGGATCGATAGAATCATAAATGTATTTTGCCCTAAGCATTCTCTCTGATACTTTTAAAAAAACATACGGATGGGAGGGAAATGCGATCCATATGGTTTTGAATCATTAACACTTAAATCGTCAAAATAGAGATTTTTTTTTTTTTTCCTGGAGAAATTTCCTAGCCAAGGCGCCTTTAGCGGCTCTTTAATAAACTGTTTAAAATTCTGTTGTTCCCCCTAAAACACGCAAGCACATGCCAACATATGCAGTACATGTATTGCACTAACTCTGAGAGGGCATCACTGGGAAACACAGCCCATTAGACACCATCCATCCCCAAGACATGGTGGGTTAAAAGGCCCTGAAGTTACCTTGTGAGCACTGGTGGTTCAATTTCTCAGGCTGAAGAGTTCCATTGAATTTTAGAGCCCATCTGGACAAGCTCTTTCATGGTACAGGTGGGAAAGCTGAGGCCCAAAGAAGACTTGGTCTCTTGAAGAGTTGGTAGAAGTCGTGGAGGAGCATTTTAGGAGAGGAAACTGCATGAGCAAAGTGCCTGCCCCCGTTGCCCCATGTGACTGCATGGTAGGGCGTGAGGTAGGGATACGGGCCGGCGAGAGACTGACCCCGGAGCATGTTCCATGGCTCCCTGTGGTCTAAACACAGCAGCCTCCTTCTCTAGGCTGTAGGCCAAGATTGTGGGAGAGGGGACCGTCTCTACAGAACACAGGTCAGAGCCTACCCTTTGGAGCCGTGGAAGGGATGGCTTAGTGAGATAAGGTGACTGGTGTAAAGGTCGTTGCCAAAGCTCTTGGGAGAAAAGATAATGGAATGGACTTGAGGACAGAAAGGAAGACACAAACCTGAAGGAGGTTTTGGAGAGAACCTTGATAAGATTTGGGGAGAAGCATGTAGTCAATGAAGGAGAAGCAGTGTGAGGATTTTACCTGTTTTCTGTGGGCTACTATCACAGACTACCACAAACTTACTGGCTCAGAACACACCAATTTATTCCAATTGGCAGTTTCGGGGGCCAGAAGCCCAAAGTGAGTCTGACAGGGCTAAAAGCTAGGTGTCAGCTGGGCTGTTCCTTCTGGAGGCTCCAGAGGCAAAGCCACCCCTTGCCTCTCCCGGTTTCTGGTGGCTGTTGGTGATGTCTGGCCTGCAACTGCGTCACACCTCTCATTTCCATTGTCACATCTACCACTCACTCTCACCCTCCTGCTTCCCTCTTAGGAGGACCCTGATGATTACAGCAGGTTCTCCTTCTCAAAACCCCAAACGTAATCCCACCTGCAAAGGTAGGAGGAGGTCGATATCTCGGAGCCGGGGACGTTCAGCCTTCCCCAAGAATGCAACCCAGATTTCTGGCTTTGGCAACCAAGGGGAGCTTTCAACCAAGAATGGAGGAGATTAGTGGAGAAGATGATGAGCTTGATGTAGGAGATGCTGATTCCAATTAGAAGCTTGGGAGACCTTCCAGGAAGGGGCTTCCTGGCAGACAGTGGATCCAAGAAGAGGGAGCGTGAGCGATGACAATGCAGGGCTAGTGCAGGGGGAGGGGGCGGTCACCGTGTCAGATACAGGACAGAGATCAAACAGGGATCAAAAGGGCCGGGACTCAGGTTTGGCCACTCGTGGGTGAGCTCAAAGCCATCAGAGCAGAGCGGAAACGAGTGGCGAGATTTGCAGAGGCTCGAAGTGTGGCAGGGCACACGTTTCTTGGAAGGGTGAGAGCTGAGGTGGAGCCTCGGGAGCAGAGCCGGGGCTGGGCTCTAGGCAGAGGGCAGGGACGGGGGGCCCAGGGAGGGTTTGGGGCTGCAGAGGAAAGAGATGCGAAGTGCTGGAGCCAGTGTGGGGCGGGAAAGGATGAACCCGGTCCCTCCTCCTTTGCCGGAGTGAGAGAGAAGGGAGAGCAGAAGTGGCTGCCAGTGAGGAACGGTTTGAAGACAGAAAGAAAAGAAGCTGGTCTCGATTTTGTGCAGAAGCGGGAGGTACGAGGGTCCGAGGACAGTGGGACCCGGAGAGGCCAGCGCTACTTGCGGGGCTGTGGGAGAGAAGGTAGGTCCCCAGAGCGACTCCAAGCAGAACCCAGGTCCTCTCCAGCTTCTGGTCTCCTGATGGGGACCCCAGTTCTCACCCCTTTGTACCTTCTAAGGTGTCGGGCTGAGGAAATGGAGCTCCTGCAGGCGGCTCAGAGGCCCCCTCTCCTCTGCCTTTGCTTCTTGGTTGTCCAGTGACAGCGACCTCAGGTTCAAAGCCAGCAGCTGAGTAGACAGGAGGGACAGGAGGGGGGAGGAGGGCAAAAGCTGAGAGCCGCTCCCTCTTCTTTCCTCACCGGGAACCTCAGCTCCGGCCTCCCCCCTACTCCACGTTTCCTGAACCAGACCTCAGCACCCTGCTCAACGTTGGCCAACTGACTCCCCATCTCTGGGCCTCCCGACGAAATGAGAGATTTGGAGGCAATGACCGCCAAGGGCCTTTCAGCCCCTCCTGGCCTCCGAAGCCCAGCCTTAGACGTGGACGGGCTGAGTTGCCGCAGGGCGCCCCAGCCTCTCTGGAGACGGGCCCAAGCCTCTGTCATTGCGTAAATATGATGCAGGCCTGTTTGGTGCCGCATAGCTGTGGTTTTCTGCTTTCCCCAGCAGTAGCTACAAGGCCCCTGCAGTTGAGAAGGCCCCGCAGGGAGGAGGGCAGGAGAGAGGGTTCCTCTGTGTTGCCTCCCTGGCTGGGCTGGAAAGTTTGCAAGAGGGAAACAACATGCATGGCCCCTTTCGTCTCTCCCCACCAATCCCAAGGAAAGTGGGTTCTTTCTAGCTTCTTCTGTAACAGCAAACACAGCCTCCAGGTTGTCCTGCCTCTGCTTTGGAGCAGACACGCTCACGCAACCCTTGTGAACTTGGCCACGGACAGGTCTTAGAATGAAACAGCAATGCCCAGAGGGCGAGATGTGGGTGAACATGGAAGCCCTCAGCAGGAGGAACAACAGACCGTGCCAGGCAAGCCTGTTACTGGTGTGCATTTCAACACGTCCAAACCCGCACCAGGGCCTGGCACACAGTAGGCCCAGGTAATCCGGCATTTATGAAGCCAAGCAGAAGCCAATCTGGGAAGCATACAAGATCACCCTCAAAGAGAAGAAATGGCCACGGAGGGTATGGCAGATGTGATTGGTGTCCCCACTCGGATCCCCTGGTCCAGGCCTGTGTAGCCCACCCCCAGCTGCAGGGTTGAGGGGTCGCTAACACGCCCACCATACCGTTCTCCACAGAACAGTGCTTGGCCAATGGGAGCTGTCCCACTGGATGCCAGGAATTTTGCCCATCCCTCCAAGGGGCAGCCCTCCACCCACGACTTACAGATGCCAGAGTTTAAACCCCAGCCACCTTGCTTCAAGTTGAGACAAATCTTTGGTGCAATTCACACTCCAGAGTTCCCCAGAAGATCAGGCAGAGTGATCGTCACATCTCTACTTAGCTCCTTCCCCTCCCCAGCCTCCCTCCCAGCCTTACTGGTTTCTCCTAAGAAGCCCCACTCTGCATGCCACCTGTACCAACAGAAATCCCTGTTTCAGCCTCTGTTTCTAGTGAACCTGGTCTAAGACAACCAGGACAGCTTTACGGATGAGACCCAGCTCAGGGAGTGGCCTCTCCTACCCACAGCCAAGGGACTGGTCAACCGCTCACCAGGCAGCAGGAAAGAGAGGAGGGCACTTGATGGCTGGTATTTTGTGGGGTCAAGAGCTTATGGGTGTGGCTCTGCACCCCCAGGAGGGCTGGTGTGCAAGCGCAGATAGGGCCAGAGCTCGGGTCAGCTGGTTGACCCTCCAGAGGCCACCCGGGGCTGCAAGAAACGAAGATCCACTGGGGCTCAAGGGCTGCTGGTCTGCTTGGCCTGCTCCCCAGGGACCAGCACAGACAGAAGACAAGGGTCTGCCGATCACGCAGCCCGGAGCCCCACAAGGCCAAGAAGCTGGGGTCTGGATTAAGGCCAGAAGGGCGGAGCGGCTCCTGGCCAAGGACCTCACCAATACCCCTCCCTGGTGGCGCCAGAGCTCCCAAACTGTGCAAATATTGACAACAAAGGCAAGCACAGTGTAAGAGTAACTGTAATATATGCGCTGTGCCAAGTGCCATTCTGGGCCACGCCTGCCACCAGCCCCTTGCCAGGAACGAACTCAGTCCCCCCACTGCTCCTGGGAGGTACTGTCGTCTCTACTTGAGATAAAACAGGGGGTAGTCAGCAAAACGCACGTGTCGCGCGCCCCTGCCCCCGTCAGCTGTCGGCGATGGACACAGCACCCTGCACCGGTCGGTTTATTAAGGACACTGCCCTTAAGACGGCAGCCCTCGCAGCTCTGGCTCGCAGGCCCTCGCCCTCCCCGGGCACCCCCGCAGCCACTGCCCTGCAGCCCAGAATGGCCGAGCCGGCACCCAGCACCTCCTACCCCGCTCCCTTGAGCCTCCAAAGCCGCCTACCCTCCCTTCCCAAGAGGGGGGCTGAGCCGAGGTCTCCAGCCCTGTGGGGGGAACAGCTGTGCCAGAAATCAGGGCCGCTTGTCTGTTTCCCAACTGCCATTCGCGATGGGAGAGACAGATTGCCCTGAGGTCATGACTTCTGACCTTCTGTGAGGTCAGCTTTGGGGGTGCTGGCCTGCAAGGACTCAGATGTCCCAAAGGACACCAGGCACCTTCAGATACTCCCAAAGTTGCCCACGCCCTGCCACTCCAGGCTGAGAGCTCAGCTCTACAAAAGCCACCCCTCATTCAGAAGTCCCTCGGGAGGGGCACCTGGCCTTAACCCATGGCTCCCAGGCTTAGAGCTCTGAATTTGGAGTCCACAGGCCAGGCTTCGTATGGCCCTGGTCTGTGCAAGAAGGGAGCTCTAAGTCCCTCCCCCTCCACTGCAGCTCTGAGAGCACCTGCACTGGCCACCAAGGACAGAGCCTCAGTCTTCTCTTCTTTGAAATGGGGATGAGTGTTTGCATATGGGTCTGGGCCAGAGGTTAAGCTGGCCAACAAAGAAGGCCCCAAATCTCACTGACTTCACAGGATAGCTTTACTCTGACTCACCTAAAGGTCTGCATTGGGCAAGAAGCTTCCCCTTCATCTTGTGGCTTTGACCTCTAAGGCCACTGCAGGAGAGGGGAGAGCCGGATGGTGGAGGTGTGCATCAGTTAGCTGCTTCAGCCACAGGGGCACACCCAGGTTTTGGGGACCCCAGACTTATACAATTTAGGGGATCTCTTTAAGGAAAGGTATACAAAATTATACATGTCAATTGCCCACAACTATTCCTATACGACTGTACACAGAAATTACAAAAACAAAATACCCATGGCTCCCAGAGAGAGGGGCCAGGAAAAGTGAGAGCCCTGGAACCCACTCTCTGTTGGCTTTGGCATCTGCCAGGCCTGGAAGTGACGCACTCTGATGGCTCATAGGCCGTTGGCCGGAATGAGTACATGGGCCCAGTCCAGTACAGGAGGCTGGGGAGCGTAGGGGAGCCCCTGGCTCCTTGTGAGTATTAGCCATCTCCAACAGCATGCTGTGTTCACAGCAGCTGGGTGGTGGAGGGCAGAGGCTCAAAGAGGGGAGGTGGAAGCCATATGCAAATGTAGCTTTCCAGAATGATCCATGTTTTTGCCAATGTGTCTCCCAAGGATGGCATAAGGGAGGCTGGGGCAGGATAGCCCTTCCCAGTCCAGAGTCGGAGGTCAGGACTCTAGTCCCAGAGCTATCTTTTCTCAAGAGTGAGAACTTGAGTGATTCATTTAACCCCCCTGGAGCCCTGCTAGCCCCATTGCTCAGGTATGTAAACCGATCCGGACCTCCCAACATAGTCATTAAAGAGAAAACAAGATCAAGTGCCCAAAAATGCTTTGCAAGTAGCCCAGTGCCATGCAGAAGGGAGTCACACTGTAATTCTTTTTAGCAGGGCAACTCTGCCATGCTTTCTTATGGTCACCTGAAAGTCAGAGGTCCCTTGTCCAAAAAGCTCGGCCCATGGAACCTTGGGGGCTGCCTCAGTGATGAAGGCAGAGGAGAAGCCCCCCAGTCCCCTCTTCTTCATGTGGTCCTGCCTGGTCCCACCCATATCACCAGCCCTGGAGAGACAGGCCAGGGCAGGCAGACCATACCCAGCTGCTGGATGAACTTGCTGGATTCTCCAGGAAGATTCTAGGATATTAGAGCTCAGTGGCTCTCTAGAGGTTAACTTAGCCATTTGTGGGTGCTGGAAATGCCCAGCTCCTCCAGGGGGTCCCCAGTGAGCATTGGCAGGACGATCAGAAAGAAGCCCAGCCATTACGGGCAGCATTCCCCACCCCACAGCACCCCAATAGAGCTATTTTTAAATCTGCACAGCCCCCTGCAACCCTCTCCCTCTGGGAATGTCATACCATATCATAATAAACACATCAGAATGCATCGACATCCCACTTCAAATATCATTTACATGTAACTTCATAGAAGCGGAGGAGAGGAGTTGAATTTAACAAGTTGCCGTGATGTTAACGTTTTGCACATATTCAATAAACATCGATTAATTTTGATTTTGCTGTCATTTTTTAAGTCGATAATATTTTTTCAGGTATCAGATATTCTTGGAAAGATAATCTGTAGGCTTGAGCTGGCGGTGCCTGTGGATACACCAGCCCCTGGATACCACCCTTCCTGGTGTGGACAGCCAGGCTTTTCTGTTCTTTCAGGGGACCCAGCTGCCAAGTGCCTCGCCCCTCTGCATCGGCCCCAGCACAGGCTGCTTGTGCCTGCTACGTCAGGGGCTTGACCTCAGTCCTGCCCCAAATGAGGAGCTGAGTCCAGCGAGTGGTGGACTCAGAGGGTGTGGGTGACTATGGGGTCTACCAGGTCCCGTGGCCAGAGTCGAGAACGGAGGAGAAGAGTCGCAGGCTATCTGGCAGACTGTCCATGACCACAGCGAGAATCAGGACTTGGCCAAGATCACAGAGCTAGCCACGGCATGGGCCCTGCCTCTCTGAGCCTCAGTTTCCCCATCTGCAAGTGAGCAGACAGCAAGTGACAGAGGGAGAGGGGAGCACTCTCCCTTATTTTCCAGATTTATAGTTTCAATTTTATAGTATGTTTATTCTGGCACTTTCTGCTGCAGGGTATCAAGGTCAATGTAATTAAGTAGGGTAATTTTTATACCTGAAACATCATCGTTTTTGAAGGGATTGTCGGTGTGTGTGTATGGAGGCAGGTACCAATTTGTGCATTTGTAGGTGACCATGTGCATGCATCCTGCAGAAGGTACACGCGGACGTTGTGCGTCCTGCTCTGGGCCCACACGCTGTATGAATGCACAAGTATGTGCTCGGGTCATGTGTGCAGCTTAAGTGTGCATTTGTTCGTGTGTAAGCGCATGTGTGTGCAGCCCAGAGAAAGCCAGGCAGAGGAGACAGTGTTCATGGGCTCTCTGTATATTGCTCTTTACCTTCCTGGTTCTTGGTTCCCCAAAACTCTTTATTTCCTTCTGGAAGGTGTTCTCAGTGCAACCATGAGCTGCCTGCCCTTTGCTCCCACATAAGGGCATCGTTATCCTTGACCAAAGGCCAAGAACCAGATGACTCTGCCATTAGGCACTGACACATGTGAGTTATGCTGTCTGCTCTTGATGCCCAGAAAAAACCTGCAAGGTCAGTATTATCATCCCCATTTTTGCAGATGAGCTAACTGAGGCTCTCCCAGTGGCTAAGTGACATGTGAAAGGAGAGGACATGGGTCCAGGATCTTCCCGCCCCACCGTCCTGGTGACCCACAGAAGGGCAGGTGGGGTGGCCCTTCTGGGCATGACTCTTCTCTTGCACATCTTTGTCTGACTTCTTCCCGGGCTGTCCGGATCCAGAGTCAGGGGTGAGCCAAGGTCAGTGTGGAGTGCTAGGCAGAGGTGGTGAGCAGTGGCCCCTGGGGATGGCCCCTGCGGGTGGCCCTTGGGGATGGCCCAGCCTCAGCGTTGGGTAAACCAGGTTGCCGAGAGCCAGGGACATGTCAGGTCTCGCCTCTGCCCGCTGCTCCCTGGGATCAGCAGCTGCCGTCATGGAGCCAGGGAGCCATCTCCTCTGAGCAGCTGGGCCGGGCAGGGCAGGGCGGGGAGGAGGGAGCTATTTTGGTCAGGAAGAGTTTCGGGTGGCCCCATGCCAGAGCACTTGGGGTCACTGACCCTGTCACCAAGGCCCAAGCCGCAGCATCACTGGTTTCTCTGAGTCTGATGCCCCACTGTGCCCAGAGCCCGGACAGCTTGCCAAGCACGCCCATCACTTTGTCCTCCCCTCGCAGCAACCCTATAAGGTGGCTGCCTTTTTGTCTGTTTTATGGATAAGAAAACTGAGGCCTATGGAAATTAAGACACTGCCCCAAACACACAATGAATCTAAGGCTGCAGCAGAAGATGCAAGTGCTCATTCCAGCTAGGTCCCAGAATAAGGTAGTTATTGAACATCTAGTATATGTCAGGAACTCGGCCAAGTACTTCTCAGGTAAGATCTCATTTGTATTTCTCAACAACCCAGTGAGGTAGAGAGCATCACCTCCATTTTTTAGAAGAGTAAACAGACTCAGAAGTTAATTTGCTTAGCTGAGGTCGGTGGAAGATAGCAGAGTTGAATCCAAAGTCAGTCAGGTCTGCCTCAGAAACACCTACTGCAGTCAGAATGATCTTCCTAAAACACACACCTGACCAGGCCTCACCTCTGCTTCCCACTGCTGCCTGGCGCCTCAGGGACCACAGACAAAGTCTGAGAGCCTTAACCTGGTATTCAAGGCCCTCCACAGCCAGGCCCAAGGACTGCTCCTGCTCCTCCAGCACCCCCCATAGCCACCGTATTGAGCATGCTATATATTTGCAGAGCCCCGGCCTTGGCAAAGCCTGGTCCATCTGCCAGAAATGTCCTTCACCCTCTTCACGGTCTGTCACATTCTCATGCCACATGGTGGAATCAGAGAAAAGTGTCCTAGAGGAGGTGTCATTTGAGTTGGAGTCAGTTAATCCTCTGGATTCGTAAAACAACTTTCACTTTCATTACAGTGGATACTGTTGAGGAGACATTCATGTTTATTTGAATATCTGGTCCCTAAACTAGGAATGCTTTCAAGGCAGAGATGGTGAACTGTTTATATCTGTATCCTAGCAACTACCACAGGGCCTGTCCCAGTACAAGTTCTCACCCAGAGTTTGTGGATGGATGGATGGATGGATGGATGGATGGATGGATGGATGGATGCATGGATGGATGGATGGATGGATGGATGCATGGATGGATGGAGAGATGGATGGATGGATGGATGGAGAGGTGGATGGATGGATGGATGGATGGATGGATGGATGGATGGATGGATGCATGGATGGATGCATGGATGGATGGATGCATGGATGGATGGAGAGATGGATGGATGGATGGATGGAGAGGTGGATGGATGGATGCATGGATGGATGATCTGACTGGAAGATGAATAAATTAGTGGAGGGACGGATGGAGTGTGGAATGATGGAAAGAAGAAGGAATTACTCATATCAACAAGCACAAAACTATTTAGCACTGACAGAGTATATGGAGTGCTCTCCCTAATCATACCACAGTCAGCCAATAACTCAAGAAGCCTCCCCTGCTTGCATCCCTTGCAACTTTTTGTTCCAGACTGAAAAAGACCTGGCAGACCCCTTTGGGCAAAAAAAAAGAAAAGTGTCTCAGATGGGGCAGGAAAGACCCCCACCCCTTTGGTTGAGCTCACATCCTGGAAACCTACAGCTGCACTCTAGGGAGAAGCAGGGCCTGCCTCATCCCCTGAGATGAGCTAAGTGGGGAGTAGCCCAACTTCCATCTTTCCATGAGCTCAGAACAGCCTGGCCCCTCGCAGCTCCAAATTCCACTGCCCAGGATAAGTGGAACTGGGGCCTGAGCCTAATATGGCTTCAATCCCCAAACCAAAGCCACACTGGCCAGAGTAAGATGGGCCTTGGGGTCAGCATCCAGGAGGGCCAGGGGCAGGAAGAAATGGGACCAACATCTGGAGACAGCTGGGCCACCATCAGGGGGTAGGTTCGGACAGCAACCATTCTGAACATGGGGCCACAGGAGTGAGTTCTTCCCAGAGCCCACGGGGCTGAAACACAGGTTCCTCCTCGGGGAGGGGCAATGGCACTGGCTCCACTCTGGGTCCCACCCCACCCCTCAGCATCCCCACCCACCCCAGCCGCCTCACATCTGCAAGCAAGGCCCTGCCAAGTAAACAGCTGCAGCCCATGCTCCAAGGTTCCCCAAACCCCAGCACTACCCACAGCGGCCAAAGCCACATCCCATCCGTCCCCCCCCTCACCCCGCCCCGCGTGGGGCCCAAGGGAGGGGAAACACTCGTTAATCACAAGGAGACGGCTTCCGGGCAGCCTTGGAGACAGGCAGAGGAGACCAGAGCTGGGAGGGAGCTCCCCACAAGGCCCCAAGGGAGGCCAGGGCTCCCCACTCTGACCCACTGCAGAATCCATCAGCCAGTGGCTTGCTTCCTGGTGCCCAGGGAATCCCGGAGAACCAGTCAGCCAGCCTGGGTTGTGGCCTGGGAATCCAGAGAGACAGGCAGATGCCTCTATTCAGTAGGGCATTGGAGGGAGCCTGTGAGGTCAGAAGGTTGGGGTCTTGGTTCTTTGCCTGGCCTCTGGCAGGTCGTGTGACATTAGGCAAGTGATTTTTTTTTTCTCTCAGGGCCTCTGTTTCTGCAACCTGGGAAGAGAGCTCTGTCTCTACCTGCACACACATCCTAGAATTAGTCCTCACCCTGAGGGAAAGGCTCCTACTGATGTCATACTCTTCATCCCAGAGCCACAGAAGAAAGAGTCGGCTATGGTCCTTGGCCCCAACTGACTCACTGGCAAATGGGTGGTTTGGGGGCATCACGGTGTTTTTAAAACTATGTGTTTGAATGTCTTTGGATGGGACGTGCAGTTTTCCATCAGATGCTCCCACCACCGCCCAGTGCCTGAAACCCGCCCCTTCTCATGCTCACCTTCTGGGCCCGGCACCCGGAGTCTACCGGGATAGGCTAGGCTGTGCTGTAGAAACACCCAGCCTCTCAGTGGCTTAATGCAACAAAGTCAGCTTCTCACTCATGGTACAGGTCGGACCTGGGCCTTGGCATCATTCAGGCTGACAGAGGCTCCATCCTGCCACGAGCTTCCATGGTCACCAAGACAGGGCAAGGAAAGTGGCCAGGACTCTCCTGCTATTACCCCTTCCACTCAGAAGTGGCACCCTCTGACTCTGCACCCATCCCATTGGCCGGAGCAAGTGACTCAGCCTCCCCGCCCCTCAGAGGGGGATGTGGAGGGCAGTCCCACCATGTGCCCAGAAGGAGGAGGGAACCAGCTGGGGTACCGGAGCCGCCCGGATGACTGCCATACCCAGGAGGCAAAGATGTGCATCTCCGGCTGACCGAGTGAGGCCCCAGCCCGCAGACTGCATAAGCAGAGCAGACCCAGCAGCTCCCAGGCCTCCTACAGACACCCTCAGAGCTGCCCCTGAGCCCAGCCCTGCACCAAGGCCTGGGACTCTGGGAAGCCAAGGATGCTGGGCCCCAGGAGGCTGCACTGAGGAGAGACACAAAGTCACAACATGCGACCCTTTCTGTTGACTTCTGACCTAGTGGCTGTGACAGGATGGCGCAGGGGCAGCAACCATCTCAACAACGCTTTCCCTGCTACCCCCTGGCATTTTAGGCAGAGGAGATGGCAGTTTAGGATGGGTTTTGAAAGAAACACCGGTGCCTGTCTAGTGGGTGAGTTGGGGAACTGCAGGGGTAAAGGCACGGATGGATCAGGGAAGGGGTCGTGGTTTGGTGGGGTCACAGTGGAGGGTCAGGGAAGCAGAGAGACAGAAGGGCCAGCTGGGCAGAAGTAGAAAGGGCCTTGAACATCACACCACGGAGCCAGCTGCCATCAGAATGCATCCTGGGGACACTCTTGTGAGCTCCTCAAGTGGGAGTTCCAAGCTTCAAAGAGAAAAGATGGAATTTGGGCAACGCTTCGTCTTCCTGAGGGCTTACTTTGTGCTGGGTGTGTGCTCAGAAGATTGCATTGGTCAGCTCATTGTTGAAGCCTCAGAGCAGTTCCCTGGGGTAGGTCTTATTGTTGTCCCATTTTATGGTGGAGGAACTGAGGCCTATAGGGCTTGACAGTTGCCCAAGGTATACAGGTGGAAAGTGGGGGAGCTAGGATTCAAACCTGGGTCTGTCTGATCTCCTAGGACACTCACCAGGACCCAGGCACTGGATACCTCCTGGATACCTCGTTCCTCGCTGCCCCAGATCACGCATGGTATGCATCACCATTCATGTCTTACAGGTGAGAACACTGAAGCCAGAGAGGTGACCCAAGTGTTAAATAGACCTTGGGACCGGGACCCAGGTATGCCAATCTCCAGATCGGGCTTGGGGCGTGGCAGAGGCAGTCAACCTATGCAGGCCCAGGAGCAGGGCTCTTGGAGAAGCTATGGCGGAGAGCAGGGGGCCCAGAAGAGTGGCAGGAGTGAGAACAGACATCTGTCAAGACCTGGCCACTTACACTGCTCGGACTAAGCCCCATCTCCCCACCCTCATCCTGCCTGTGGTGCCAAGGCCTGTGGCCTCCTCTTTAAGCAGCTGAGCCCTCCATGTCCTACAGAGATGCCCCTCATTGTGATAATCAGACGCTTCTAGGCTATCAAAGCTGGGACCAACTGACCCTGGATCTTCCCATGTGAATTCGGGCATCTTCTCCAAGACCATCCAGACACCCAGGGAAAGAGAGCCTGGAGATTTCCAGTGCCTTTTCCCCAAGGTCACTGGCATCTCTGGGTGACATTCCAGCCTACAGTGAGGTAGGCTGGGCTGAGCCAGCTGGAGGGCCCAGCAGGAGGCAAAAGGAGGCAGACAACCCAGGACAGCCAGCCAGGTGGGGCTGATGGGCAGAACAGGGGACCCCTGGGGGTTTCAGCACAAGTCAGGCCCCTCCACAGACAGGGAAGTGATTTTTCAAACAAATCTCTCCTGAGTATTTCCCATATACCAAGAATCACCCTGAGCAGCATCCCAGCATCCTGCAAGTATCCAGGTACCACCATGTCCATACCACTGGGGAAGATGCTGAGGTTCAGAGGGGATGCAAGTCATGTTCAAGGGCATGCAGCTTAAGTTAACAAGCTGGGACTAGAATCCAGATTTTCAAACTCCACATCGCCAACATTTCCTTGGGGGTGAGGGACAAAACCCTAGGGCGAGACAGGAACCGGGATGGGACCCAGACATGAGAGAAAGTCCCAGTTCCTGGCTCTGGAATTAGAGAACAAGGCACGGGCTTTGATCCTCGGAGCAGGGCAGGTCAGATCTCCAAGTGCCACCCAGGAAGAGGTAGGGCTCCTCAAACTGTTCATCCTGTGGTCAGCTCAGGGCACAAAGAGTGGCCGATCAGGGCTCACTCTCATAAAGAACCCCCACTCTTTGGTCAACTGCCATGCGGCTTACATGCTGCCCGTGACACGGGGCTCGTGCCCTCTGAGGGCACTCCCCCTCCAGTCTTGGTTTTGAGAGAGATGCACCAGGGATGGGGTGGAGGGAGTAAGCACCAAGGGTAAGGCTAGACAGTCACCAAAGCCCCTGCCCTCTCCTGCCCTCTCTCCTCAGCCTGCAGATTACTAAGCACAGCTCCCAGGTTGGAAACCATTACCTACTAAGGATATAGGCTCCCCGGAAGTGCCAGAGCCAGCACTGTCTCTCATCCTCTGTCGTCTTGGGCCCTCACTTCCCCTGCTAGGGCTGCTCTAGGCTTCCACCCTGATTTCCCCCAAGAAGTTTGGCTCAGCCTGTGACATCTGGTAAGCCCCTCCAGGCCTCAGGGTCCACATCACATCCGTCAAATGGCCAAAAGATCTCTACATGTGTCACTTTCTAACTGGCAAGGATTCTTGGTCTGTCATCTTCCAGATGGGTGGAGGGAGGTGGGCAAGGCCAGCTGCGCCCCTGGTGGAGGCAGGGAATGGAGGAGTAGACCTCAGGCCCGCCCGGGTGCCCATTTCATCAATGCCTGCTTTTGTCTTGAGCGCTCAGCAAGCAGGTGAGTTCATTTTCCATTAAGGACAATTATCTCTTCATTTGCATATGCTAAATGTGACATTTAAGGGAGCAGTTCCTCCCCACCCCAAACAGGATGAAAGTCCTCTGACAGGCAGGCAACCTGCGGTTTGGGGCAGAGGTGTAATTGGCCCTTATTAAGGGAAGATGCAGGGAGATACAGGTTTTGAAATGCAAATGACAGCTTCGCTCCTTCCACTGGGGCTGAATGGGGAATGTTGAGAGCCCTGCTGGTGGCTTCCCTGCTCTTGTCTGTCCACATCTGGACAGGACCGGCCTCCAGACCCACAGCATAAGAGAGGTAGAAGCTAGGCAGAAGGGGGAGGCTCCCCACTTCCTCTGTGGGGGGAGTGGACCAGCCATCACCCCCCCGGCCCCACCAGCAGGCTCGCCCTGCCTTGGCCAGCCTGCCACACCCGCAGCTCCTCCCTGCCCCATCCGAGTCAAGCAGATTCTGCTGCTGAAGGTGGGGTCTGTTAGCACGTCTGGCCTTGGCTCAGAAACGCCCACCAACGGCTTCATCTGTGGCTATTGCCAACTGTCAGCCATGACAAGGAGGAAGCCAGGAGATCCTAAATACCCCCCCACACACACACACACATCAGTCCTCTGTCAATCTCTGTGCTTGAGATGTGCTTCCTCTCCTGCGCACCTGACAAACTCTCACTTATCTCCACCAGCTCAAAGGCACCGCCTCCATGAATCCTGCCCCAGTGGCCCAGGCTGAACTAATGATACCACCCTTTATACCCAGCACTGGCCTCCTCACTGGGGCTGAGAGCCCTTGAAAGCAGGTGTAATTCTGATTCACCCCTGTGTGCAAATATCTGCTCAGAGCTAGATAGCCAAAGGAGCTCATTTGGTGGATGGATGGATGGATGGATGGATGCATTGTCCTTATAATAAAACTTTCCCCAAACCTTGTCTTAATACTTAGAGTACCTCCCACTTCACTGTTGGGGAAAAGTGAGGCCCGGTAGGATAGAGACCAGAGAGCTCCTCCCCCCAACTCACTGAGGGAGCGTGGATCAGCAGGGCCTAGAATACTGCTCCTGACTCCCCACTTGAGTTGGAGTCTCATTACTTGGTATCAGAGACTTCAAAAGTGACTGGAGCCTTCCATCTGGCCACCTTATCACGTGGTGCCCACAGGCCCTGAAGTCCTGGCCCTCTTCAGATCCAGCCACTGAGACTGAGGCTTATCTTGAGGACATTGCCCCCTCTCTTGCAGATCACTGACTCCCAGGAGAGGAACCACCTGTTCATAACCTCCCTTTGCCCCCCGTATCCAGAGCTGCCCTCTGCCTCAGAGAGCCCGGTGGGGGGAGCAGAGAGACAGCAGAGGGGACACTGGACCCACCCTGCCCCCTAAAATCCTGACACCATCGGCCAGCCCCACCTGAATCACACCTCCCGGCCACCTGCACCTGCCTCCCCACTGCCACCACAGGGCCTCCACACGCAGACTCTGGGTTCAACTTTCATCCATGCTGTTCGTGATCTGTGAAACCTTGGGGAACTTCGGAACTGGTCAGAGTCTCGCTTTCTCTTCTGTTAAGTGGGGATGACAAGGCCTCTGCCACAAAATTCTTCTCCTATTAGTTGAGCTAATCTATGTGAAGGCCCTGAGCAGGCAGTAGGCGCTCAGTGAGGCTCTGTCCCCTTCCCTTGTCCTCCCCCTTGATCTCCTCCCCTACGCCCCTGCTCAGGGGTGCAGAGGGCTGGCGCCAGGCCTGAGGGTCCCACTCCCCCGACCCCAACACAGACTCAACACATAGGAAGTCAGCAAAAACCACAGGCCCTTCCACTCCCCCAGACGTCTCCCAGAGGTGTGTTCTGTAAAAAGTGGGTGTTTGGGATTCAAAACTCCCAACAGACGCATTAGGACAGATCTAGATAACAGAACATGCATCCCAGAGAAAAGTCTGGGCTTGGCATTGACTCTGAGCTCCCTGGTTGCCTGACAGCCAGGGAAAGCACAGAATGGAAGGGTCACACAGCATTTCCCTCACTTGGGCACACATTGAAATTACCTGGGAGCTTTTACATCTCCCAGGACTAGGTCATAGCCCAGACCAATTAAATCTGAATGCCTAGGGGAAGGAGCTGAGCATCGGGATGCTTCAGGATCCCTGGGTGGTTCCAAAATGACTCAAACTTTGGGAACCACTGAGCTACAGGACAGGAGAGTATCGTGGGCGGCTGGCCAGGACCTGAGGCACTTCAAGTTGCTTTCTTATCCGCCGCCTCATCTGGCCAACCTCTGCTGGCTGAGGAGCCACATCATTATACCCATTGCACAGAGGACGAAAGGGAGGCCTAGGTTGTGGCCCTGTCTCCTGAGACAGGCGTTGTTGGGTCTGGCAAAAGCCCAGTCAACTCCAGACCCTCGAAGCTGGATTCTTCCTACATCAGCACAGCTACAGTAGGTCTGGGAGATAGTCATGAAGGGACAAGGACCTTGACTTCCAGGGGCTCCCGGGTCTAGGGGACATCTCAACCTTTCCTGGGAGGAGGTTCTGACGGTGGTGGGCAGGCACGGCAGGCAGGCGGGGAGGGCTTTGCTTGCTGGATGCGGGCCAGCACTCTGGGCCAGCTCATGACTTGGCCCCACGTAGGCCCTGGCTCAAGCCCAGGGACTTCTCCCATCTGACTTCATCCTGTGGTGTGTGGGGGTCTGTTCCAGGCTGGTGGGGGCCAGACATCGCCTCTTTATCTGAGTCTTTCCTGACACCCTTCAGATAACAAAGAAGGCAGCTTAACAAGGAGCGGAAGGTTTACTGGGGATTCCAGCTTCTTCCTCTAGGACTGTATTGGAAACACGGTCGCTCACATAAAGGCCAGAGCATCGTTGGCAGGGAAATCAGAGGGGCCCAGGGCAGCTCGGGGGCTGCCTTAGCTCCCACCATCCCAGACCATCCTCAAAGACCGTCAGCCACCACCTTCCCAGCCCACCCCCTCCCTGGCCCATCCATTTCAGATGACAGATGAAGACAAGGACATCAGCCAATTTGCATAGCACAGAATGATGCCGTGCCCTGCAGCCACCGGGACCAGAGTTCAAATCCCAGCTCTGCTTTATCCTCTTGCTGTGTGACCTCGGACCAGCTGCTTATCTCCTGCCAGCCTTGGCACTCTCGTCTCTAGACCAGGGGTACTAATAATCCTCAGTGCCCAGGATCTGCAAGTCTGGGGTTAAATAGCACCCATGCTGCCCGCGGGGTCCCAGGCATGTTATTTGCCCTCCTGTTGCCTCAGCAAGCCCTACCTTTAAAATGGGACTAGGATACATCCATTAAATGTGGCTTAAAGAGCTTAGAACAGTGTCCGGCCTCCCCTGAACGTGCCTGGCACACAGTAGTTCCTCAAGAAACATCTGTTTCCTTCCTCCTCTTGCAGGTACCTTCAGGATGTGGCCGAGTCACAGCCTTCCTCTGGTGCCTTCCTCTGGTGCCTAGGGACTGGCTCTGAGCCATCTCCTTAAAAAATTGGAAATATTGCCCACTTGCTCTTCTCCTTTTCATAAAGCAATCACAGAACAGAGGCACTGACCTTGGGCAACCTTGCGCTGCAATGTTTTCCTAGAGGCGAAACCCTGTAAATCACTGAGGGACAGCTTGGCACGCCCCCCATGCCCACTGCCCTCCGGTGGCCAGGGCCTTCCCGAACAGGGATGGTCTTTGGGGCTCCGGTTTGGTGTTCTTAATGTGGAGGATGTCCCCCAGGGCAGAGGGAGCTGCGAGGAGTGAAGAACCAGGGAGACTTCCTTCCAAACTCCACCAACACTTACTAAGCAGCAATTCCATGCTGGGCACCCATCTGGGCACACTGGCAACCTCTCCTTTGATCTGACACCAGCCTGAGGGGCCTGGTTCCCTGCATCTCCGGAGGGGAGCCCGAGTGCCAGAGACTTCAGTGCCTGACCGTGGAGAAGCAGACTAGAGAAATTCGAACCCGTGGCCTGTGACTCTGTCCTTGTTCCGTCCTCATCATGCCACAGTCTCCAAACACAGGCTAGACGCTCCCTCAGAGGTATCAGGCTCAGCAAGCCGAGACTGGCCCAGTGGAATGGCTGGATTTCAGGTCAGAATAAGCGCCACGTATGGGGCACCTGGGTGGCTCAGTTGGTTTTGACTCTTGATTTTGGCTCAGGTCATGAGATCGATCGCCACATCCGTCTCCCGGCTGGGCAGGGAGTCTGCTTGGGATTCTCTCTCTCCCTCTCCCTCTGCCCCTCACGCATCCTCTCCCTCTCTTAAAAAAAAAAAAAAAAAATGAATAAGCAGCTTGTCTAACCAGTTCTAGCTGCCAGAGATGAATAGTGCTACCTTCAGGGGAGTGAGCTCCCTGTCCCCAGCAGAATGCAAGCTGGGGCTGAGAAGGGGTGCAGGGTGGTTTCCAAGATCCAGTAAAGAAAAGACCAAGGTCCCTTCTGACTGAGCATCTACAGCCCCAGGAAATTCACTCATTCAGCAAATGTTCCTTGAGCACCCTCTCAGCTCTGGCCCAGGCTCTGGGATGCAGGATAGATGAGTCAGGAAATGCTTTTGCACCTTGGAGCTTACATTCTAGTTGGGGTAGTGGGGAGTTCAGCAAAATGTGTAAGAGCTTTGAAGAAAGCAAATAATGTTATGTGACAGAGCGTGAGTGGGGTGGGTGGAATGGTCAGGGAGGACGTCTTTGAAGACTGAAAAGGCCAGGCTACGCAGGACCCAGGAGAAGAGAATGCTAGACAGCAGATACATCCAGACACCAGACACCGAAAGGCCAGGAGGTAGGACCAGCAGGGGAGTCAGGGAGGAGAGAAGAGAGGGGTGCTGGGGCTCAGTGGGACCGGGGGCGTGGGGGATGCGCAGGAGCACATCACACAGGCCACACCCACTAGGTCTGGGGCGCTGGTCCCACGGGGTGCCATGCTCTGAGCTTGTTTGTAAATCTCCTTCTGGCAGCCATGTGGAGAAGGGGGCATAGAGGCGCAGAACAGACTCCTGATGCCCAGTGAGGAGGCCAGTTGAGTCATCTGGCAGACAGAAGATGAGCATGTGGATGGGAATGGTAACAGTGGAGGCAGCAAGACAAGGAGGGATGAGGGACCTATGTAGAATCAACAGAACTGGTTGTCAGCAGCAGAGAAGGGCAGGGTCCAGAGAGACCCAGGGCAATGGGAGCCAGGGTTGGGGGGAAATCACGAGTCCAATTTAAGCCATGATCATTTCGGATGGGATACCCGCTGAGGCTCCACGCAGCCCTCCAGGGTTGGGACATGCTCTACCTGGGTCTAGGGGACGTGGGGGCCTAACGCCAGCCCCCCACAAGGGAAGAGCTAGGGGAGGGCCCCTTTTGTTCTAAGCCCTCTCAGAGCATGTGGGTCTGGCCAGGACTATCTTGGGGGGCAGGGCCTGCAGTGGATTTATCTCAGGCCGACATTGCCCCGCGGCTGAGCCTGGTAGGGGTGGGTGTCCACAGTAGACTGGGACTAGGACTCCTGTCTCCCAGATGGCCGTGTCACCTTGGGCCAGGGGCTCCCCTCCCCCAGGTTGCCGTGGCATGACTACTGTTTTCAGATAGGGGTGCAGAGTTCTGCCTGGCTCGATCCTAAGCCCTTCCAAGAGTCAGAAGCAAACGCTGCCCCCTGGCCCTTGACAGGGAGGATAAGGAAAGGACATGGGGACAGCCGCCCTCCACCATCCACCCCCCTTTAGTCAAGGAGGTGGTGCGCTCCCACTCAGGACATCCGCCTGACCCCCAGCCTCACAGGGAGGGTCTGCAGCACATGGCTAGCAGGCACCTAGAGAATATAGCAGCCCAGTGGCATTCAGAGTCAGACAAGGGTTCAAATCCCAGCCCCGCCATGTACTTGTGCATGACAACAAGAAAGCCTTATGTGCATTGATTTGTTGAGCATCACTTTCCTCCTCCATGAAGTGGGGAGGATAACTACCCATCTCCTAAGGTGATTATGGAGATTAAACGTGTCCGGCTCCCTCCAACTTGCCCTGAGAGATGGAGGGATGGATGGATGATTGAATGGATGGATGGATGGATGGAGAGATGGATGGATGGATGGATGGATGGATGGATGGATGGATGGATGATTGAATGGATGGATGGATGGATGGATGGATGGATGGATGGATGGATGGATGATTGAATGGATGGATGGATGGATGGATGGATGGATGGATGGATGGATGGAGAGATGGATGGATGGATGGATGGATGGAGAGATGGATGGATGGATGGATGGATGATTGAATGGATGGATGGATGGATGGATGGATGGATGGATGGATGGATGATTGAATGGATGGATGGATGGATGGAGAGATGGATGGATGGATGGATGGATGGATGGATGGATGGATGGATGATTGAATGGATGGATGGATGGATGGAGAGATGGATGGATGGATGGATGGATGGATGGATGGATGGATGGATGATTGAATGGATGGATGGATGGATGGATGGATGGAGAGATGGATGGATGGATGGATGGATGGATGGAGAGATGGATGGATGGATGGATGGATGATTGAATGGATGGATGGATGGATGGACAAAAGGATGGTTGAAAGAATGAGTGAATGAATGATGGATAGATGAGTGGATGAATGGATGGATAGATGAATGGATGAGTGGATGACTGTATGAACGAGTGAATGAATGAATGGGTGGATGAGTGAAATAATGGATGGATGAGTGAATGAGTGAATGAGTGAATGAATGAACAGGCGAATGAATGAATGAGTGAATGAACGAGTAAGAAGCTGCCTCCTCAGGCCTAGTCAGCCTCCAACTCTGTAGAGAGATGCCTCTCAGGGACTTGTCACCATGCACCAACCCTGCAAGGTTCCAGGGCTGGGTTGGGGCTGGGCAAGAACCCCAACTTGGACCTGACCGGCACCTGATCACTTGCGACTCTGTGTAATTCCACAGTTGGCTGGGCCACAAGGAAAAGTCACAGCCAGGAAAACCTCTCCCACCCCAAACATTTCCCCCAGTCAGACCTGGGCCTAGAGGCAGCACTGAGTGGACAGAAATCTCGGGCACTGCACTGGAGTCCAGGCTGCCCACTGTACAAATGGAAAACCTGAAGCCAGGGAGCATGGGGACTTCCTGAGAGCAAACGGGAGCCCTTACAGTGGCTGGTACTACAGGCCAGGTTTCCTGGCTCCGGGGCCCTAGGTGGTGTGAGAGGAACTAGGATAGGAAGCTGTGGGGACCAGGCCTCCCCACGGCAGGCAGCGTGGGGCCTGAAAGGCTGCCCAGGCCAGAGAACGGCCTCCGGGCCTCGTCCAGCAGCCCCAGCTCTCGCAGACACCCTGCTGCCTTTCGGAAGCAGCCAGCTCCAAGCAGGCAGATGGCCGGCAGGCCACTCGCGTGGCCCTCGGGCCCAGATGGCGGTCCCGGCACGACGTAGGACATCGGGGCAGCAACAACAGGAAGGCCACTGCTTGCCAAGGCCACCGGAGGCCCGTCGGAGAGGGAGGAGTGCCAGGTGCAAGCACGGGGCTGCCCTGCCCTGCCTCCCGGGGCCTGGCACAGCTCAGAGGCCGGGGTCGGCCCAACACTGTGCAGGCCGCGCCTGCGCCTGCACACAGCTGTTCAGGGTGGCGCCTCTCAGTGGGGTCACAGGCCAGAATGGGCCACGCCCCCCAGGGACAGCCCCGACCCCTCTCTGCCTGCTTATTTTTATTCAAAGGAACTAAATCTTTCATGCTGCCCAGAAGCTGAGGAGCCCCCTTCTGTCCTTTGAGGCTCCAGTGGGATTTCTTGGGGTCATGAAGAATAATTGTAAGGGTAATAACAATCGGCGACATTTCTTGAGGGTCTACGATGCACTACATGCTATTCTAAGAACTCCACAAGTACAAACACAGTCCCTGTAACAACTCTGTGAGGGAAGGCTATCATTATCCCATTTTACAGATGAGAAAACGGAGGCTCAGAGAGAAGTAATTTGCTCAAATTGCACAACTAGGAAATGGCAAAGCCAGGATTCAAACCCAGGCGGCCCGTCTCTGGGGCTGCGGTTCTCAAGCACCCCACAGTCTGGCTGGGGCCTCACTGGTGAGTCCTACACAGCACAGTACGGGGGGGCAGAGGACACCCCATGTTAAATTCAAGAGCGTGACTTGCCAGCTAATGAGCTGCCTGTTACAGGCGCTCGCCCACACTGGCTGGAGTTCCCCGGGCAGGACCCTCCTGCACAGGGCCAGGATAAGCCCAGCTAGGCCCTAAGAGGCAGGGGGGAATGGGCAGTTGAAGACAGGCCCTGGAAGAAGGTGCAGGGGACCTTAGGAAACCAACACACACACTGACACACACACATACGCTGAATCCTCGAATGCTGGAATGCTCGAGAGCATCCACTCACAGACACACGGGTGAACGTGTGTGCGTACACACAAGGACACAGACACGCCCAGGCCATTCTGGAGGGAAGTAGGACACCGTGATGACCGCATGACAAGCCTGGGTGCCTGTAGACCAAAAGAGGCGTGTCTTGTCCGGATGTCTGCTCCAAGAAAGTATGAAGCAGTCCCGTCCCCTCGCTGAGCCTTGGTTTCCCCACCAGTGCAAGGCAGGGGTTGCCTGAGGCCATCTCCAAGGTCTTCGGCGCCACGCCACCTGGCTGGTCACCTGCGACTCTCTGTCCCCAGAGCAGGGCAGGGAGCTGTGACTCAGCAGCAAGGAGCAGTACAGGAGCCCCTCCCCCGCCCAACACACACAAAGGGCATCTTGTTACCATGGCCTGCCAGCAAAGCTGAGAGAAAGAGAGAGAGAGAGAGAGAGCGCGCCAGGGAGGTGAGAGGCCGGGGGCAGCTGGTGTGAGCAGGGCTGAGGCAAGGCTGGGGGAGGGCGGAGAGGCTGCCCAGCCAAGGCTGCTGGCTGACACCCAGTGGGCTGAGGGGCTCCGAGCGGGCAGTCCCAAGTGGGGGGCCTCTGGGTGAAGCTGAGCCCCCAGGTTTCTGCAGGACACCCTCTTAAGTTCCCTTTTTTTATTTTTAAGTTCCAGTCTGCATGAACTTTGCTCTCTAAGCAGCAGCTGCAGACCTGGAATTTCCCAGCCGTGTTGGGGAAACCCATGGCCCAGGGCTCCAAGTCAGAGCCTGGACATCTCCAATCTGCAGGATCTGGGCTGTGAGCGCCCTTTGAGGAAGATCACGGCCAAGTTCTTTCCCTGTCTGTAAAACCGGGTGCTGAGCTGGGGAGGGTGGGCTGTCACCCCACGTCTGGCAGGGCAGTGGTCACCTCACTAGGAAGCCCCAACCGGGTGAGGGCATCCTGGAGTCGTAGCTGCTGCTACCAGCTTGGTGCAGCCCTGCTAGGAGACCCTGGGCAAACCACTCACGCTATCTGGCCTCAGTTTCCCAGTTCGTAAAATGTCAGTGGTGAGAGGCAAGAGAGAGTCCAGTAGAATAGTCTTCCTGAAGTTGCTTGGTAAGCATTTTCCTATGTGTCCTGTGTAGCAAGAGACAGGGGACCCTCGTTCAGGTGCACAGGAGTGAGCAGGTCAGTCTAGAGCATTGCGTGCCTGTGTACGTGCACGCACCTATCAAACATGCGAATGGAGAGGCGAGTGTGTCCCCCACCATGCCAGCCATGGCCCAGGCAGAGCAGGGCCCAGGGCAAAGGGTCTCCAAGACGGCCATCCTTGGTGCTTGGGGGCCCTCTGGACACTAGTGACTGGTTGGTGCATTCAGGTAAGCCATGTCCCTGCAGCGCAGACGGCCGGCTCCAGATACATCTCCCCTAAGCACCAGGCAGAGCTGGCTGTCAGCTGTCTGTCTGTCCCAGGCCACAAGACTTCCACCTTGCTCCACTGCCAAGGACACATGTATTGTAGCCACCCGAATAGCGCCCCCAGCGTTGCACCCACACCACGGCACCATGGTCTCTCAGTCTCCCTGGTACCTACTCATCTCCAACTTCCCCGGAAAAAAAGACTCTGCATTCTGCCAGGAAAATATACATGATAGGCTCTCACACACTGTAAAGTTTGTGTGAGCTGTGTGAGCTGGTTATTCTGTTGGATCCTCAAAATACCACCCATCGTACAAGGCTCTTGTTCCCATTTGACAGATAAAGAAACCGAGGGCCAGCAGGGTGAAATCAAAGATCCAGGACCTGGGTCATTTGACAAGGGGACGTGAGCGCCAGGCTTGTGGTTAGAAGTGGCTTCAAGAGGCAGACATGCTTTGGAGAGGCGTGGACAATGGCCCCAGAAACACAAGCTGAGAACATGAACACAGTGAGCACAGATGCCCCTCTTAGCTGTGGGCTTAGGGGCAGCCAAGGCCCCGTAGTCAGGCTGAGGAAACCAACCGGCTGGTGTGTGAATCCCGGGAAGCCCTGGCACATGGGGTTTCTTCCAGGGATTTCAGTGAGTCGGCCTCAGGGGCTGAGAGGACATAAAGCCCTGTGTGGGCAGGCACTTCCCTGGGGCAGGCAGGCTGGTACAGGCTGGTCGCAGGACTTTCTGCCAATACAACTTCCCACAGGCAGCCTGAAATGAGAAGTGATTACGTGGTCCCTGGGAGTCACATATGATGAGAAGAGCTGCAATATTTTGGGTTCCTCCTACATACAAGTCACTTTATATTTGTTATTTACTTAGCAAATATTCACTGAGTGCCTTCGAAGTACCAGGCCCTGGTGGGGTACCAGGGTTACAGCCTCTGCCCCAACGGAGCTCACAGTCTAATGAGGGAGGCCAACCCTAAAGAGAGACCCACGTAAGAACCAAGGAGGGCTTCCTGGAGGCAATGACATGGAGCCCAAACCTTCTGAAGGATGAATAGGAGCTAGCCAGGCAAGGAAGAAAGGCAAAACCATTTAGACAGAAAGAACCTGAGGCAGGAGGGAGTGGGTATATTGGCACCTTTGATTCCCACAATAACCTTAAGAGATGGAAAAAGGTGTCCATTTTATAATTGAGGAGACAGAAACTCCAAGAGACTCAGGCGCCACAGACCCCACACATCCAGAAGGGGAGCATAACCCAGACCCTGTACCACACGCCATGCATCTCCAATCCCCAAAGCCTGCACCTGAGCCCTGAAGTTAAAAGCAAAGATTGTGGAGGAAGAGGCCAGGTCTGTTCATGCCTGCAGCCCACAATGCATGGAGGTGAGCGAGGGTCGTCCTCGCAGGGGAAGACCCAGATGTGTTCACTTGCCAGCGTGGGGTGGGGGCCCCATGACAGGGCCAGGCATCTACCCGGCAGCTTTGGAACTGCGCACAAGGTCCAGCGAGACCTCGTCCCAGAGTCATGTGTCCACACCCACCCCCACAGCCTGCATAAAGCGTGGTGGCCTCCGCTTCTCACAGACACTGTTATGAGGACCGCAGATCCTGTGAGGTCAGCAGAGGGGAGAGCCAGGGTGTGCAGAAGACAGAGACCTTCTCCAAGCAAGGCTTCCTGGAGGGAGTGGCCCTAGAGTGGAGCCTTAAGAATGAAGAGGACTTCAGAAGGGCCAAGTGGAGCAGAGGAGGGAACTCCAGCCCCGGAAGAATGGGAGGCAGAAGCATGGAGGCAGGAGTGGCAGAGCCTTTGGGGAGCCATGAACAGTGCCCAACCTCCGGAGTACTCAGTACTCTCAGGGTCCACCAGGGCGCCCACTCCAGAGCTGCTCAAGGCCCTTCCTGTCCCAGACCCAGAACTCAACTGAGCCCACAGGGCACAGTTAGCAGATGTGGCCCTAAGCAACTTCTGGCTAGACACATCTCCAAAGGCAAGGGAAACAAAGGCAACAATGAACTTTTGGGACTTCATCAAGATAAAAAGCTTCTGCACAGCAAAGGAAACAGTCAACAAAACCAAAAGACAACTGACAGAATGAGAGAAGATATTTGCAAATGGTATTATCAGATAAAGGGCTAGTATCCCAAATCTATGAAGAACTTATCAAACTCAACACCCAAAGAACAAATAATCCAAGCAAGAAATGGGCAGAAGACATGAACAGACATTTCTGCAAAGAAGACATCCAAATGGCCAATAGACACATGAAAAAATGCTCCACATCACTTGGCATCAGGGAAATACAAATCGGAACCACAATGAGATACCACCTCACACCAGTCAGAATGGCTAAAATGAACAACTCAAGAAATAACAGATGTTGGCGAGGATGCGGAGAAAGGGGAACCCTCCTACACTGTTGGTGGGAACGCAAGCTGGTGCAGCCCCTCTGGAAAACAGTATGGAGGTTCCTCAAACAGTTGAAAATAGAGTTACCCGACGACACAGCAATTGCACTACTGGGTATTTACCCCAAAGATACAAATGTAGTGATCCGAAGGGGCACATGCACTCCAATGTTTATAGCAGCAATGTCCACAATAGCCAAACTGTGGAAAGAGCCAAGATGTCCATCAACAGATGCATGGATAAAGAAGATGTGGTACATATACACAATGGATTATTACTCAGCCATCAAAAAGAGTGAAATCTTGCCATTTGCAACAACATGGATGGAACCAGAGGGTATTATGCTAAGTGAATTAAGTCAATCAGAGAAACAATTATCATATGATTTCACTCATAAGTGGAATTTAAGAAACAAAACAGAGGAGCATAGGGGAAGGGAGGGAAAAATAAAACAAGATGAGATCAGAGAGGAAGACAAACCATAAGAGACTCTTAATCATAGGAAATGAACTGAGGGTTGCTGGAGGTGAGGGGGTGGGGAGATGGGGTAACTGGGTGATGGGCATTAAGGAGGGCATGGGATGTAATGAGCACTGGGTGTTAGATGATGAATCACTGAACTCTACCTCTGAAACTAATAATGCACTGTATGTTAATTAATTGAATTTAAATTTAAAAAAAAGAAAAAAAGAAGACGCGGCCTTCCCTTCAGCTCATGTAACTCCTCTCTGCGCAGGGAATGGTGCTGGGCTCAAGGATATGGCTATGAACTCCCAGCCTCAATCCCTGCCTTCATGAAACCTATGGTAGAGCAGAGAACACAGGTATTAAGTGAGCAAGAAAGCATTACAAGCTTACGAAAGGAGTATTATTCCTTCAATCAGTCAGGCATTCCTTCAGTCAGGGCTTTGTTCCAGTGATAGAATGAATGGTGAATAAGCAGGCGACACTGTGGAGGTCACCCTCAAGGAGCTAAGAGTCTGCAGAGTTGTACCCACACCCCGCCCCCATCTCAGGACTGGGCAACTGGGGCAGGAGGAGAGAGGGAAAGCAAGCAAAGGGCCAGAGGAGCTGGCAAGCGGAGGCAGGGAGGTCCTTGCCATTACACGCTGCTGGCTTCCAGCTCCAGGGTCTAGAGCCCCCAGCGCCAGGCCCAGCCCAGAGCCGGGGTCTCTGGTCACAGCAAGGCTGCAAGACATCTAGGTCATTTCTCAGACCCCCAACAGGAGCTTTGACAGCCATCAGCATCCCTGGGCCTTCTCCTAATGACCACAGCTCTGTCAAATATATTGATGTTCCCGGAACACAGATACCCACATTTAATTTCCATAAAAGCTTCTTTTGCTTACAAAGGGACCCTCCATAGTGCCCTGGGCTGCCTCTGCTTGTAACTTGGGGAAAGGCAAGAGGTGGTTCTAGCTATCTGGAGAGGATGACACTTCAGGCTGGGTGCGGCAGCAGGCTCATCGTCTCCCGTGGCCTTACCCTCAGAAGAGCCAAAGAAGCCCTTTGCCAGCCCTCAGGGATCCCCAGCCGGACCGGCTGCCCCGTCTTTAGCCCCAGAACACAGCTTTATTTGAGTCCCCACTCGTGCCCCATTAGCTCACACCCTGTGCTCTCTTCTTCACGTGGACTCTCCTATAGGACTCTGAGCTGATGTGAGTCTGTCTCCACCCCTGCCATTGCCTGTCAACTTTCCGACGCTCTCTTCTCATTAGCTAACAGTTCGGTCCAGCCCTACTTCCATGCCCAGCTCAAGCGCCTAAAATGCCAAATTAAGTCTACGTCCCAGGTTTCTACTAATTCAGGAGATCACACGAGACCCCCATGATATTAGGTTCCTAAAACAGGAGTGGCTAATAACTGTCATCCCCCGAGTCGGCTCCAATTCACTGGCATCTGCTCCCTGGAGGACTGTGTTGAGAAGCCCTCTGAGGCCGTGTGTGGGCTCAGGGAAAGGGTGCCATGATGGATTAGTGATGTCTGCTGTGAGCGCAATATGGGAAGAGTGTGTCACCGGTTTGCCGCACCAGGCAAGATTGTTTCGCCATTTGAGGAGGTGCAAACATGGAAAGTGTCCGTTCCCAGGCCCTAGTACATGTGGCCCCTGGCTCTGTGCTCAACCTTTGGCTAGACTCTGTGGGAAAGCCAAGAGGAAGGAAAAGTTCTGCCCTTAAACCCAAGTTATTGACAGAGCCACTCACCAGTGGGGGACACTGAAGACACGGCACGGAGTTACCTCTTCTGTACATGACAGGAGGACAAAGTGATCCTGAAGGTTCTGAGGTCCAAAGAGATATAGCTCACCAGGGTGGGAAGGAGGACACGGCCTCCTGAACACACCCATGGATCTTCGAGAAGTCACTGCATAACAACACGAGGTCTATGCGGCTAGGCCCAGAAGAGTGAGCCAGCAGTCAGGGCCGCAGGTCACAGGACCAGAGAGCAACTGAGAGAGAGAGAGAGAAGGGGGTGGGGGCCACATGGGCCAGAAGGTCAGGAACGCCCCCTGAGTCTGGTGAAAGGGGAACTGGGCTTTAAGGCAGGGTTAAAGTGATAGAGGTGGGGGAGGGGCTGAAGGGAGTGACCCAGGGGCCAGGATTCAAGCCCTGGTCTTCTGACTTTAAGTGTGGGCTCCATCTTTTCTGGCAGAGACTGAGGCTGACTTGGTCCAGGACGCCATTTGTTTTCCAATCTCGTCTCCCCACCCAGCCCTCCCCGTAGAGGATGGGGACCTCAGAAAAACTTCCCTGACCACTCAAACTAAAGGAGATCCCCATACACCCCCTTATTCTCCATCCTGGCACCCTGAGAGTTATGACAACTTGTAATTCCTTCTTTTATGGGTGTCTGTCCAGTGAGTTTTGTCTGTCTGTCCTAATGGTTAGACACGGGTAAGCCCCATGAGGGTAAAGACTATGTCTTATTCACTCTGTCTCCACATCCTAACACAGCACAATAATAGAACTGAGGCAAATCAGAGGTGTTCAAGGAAGAAACTGCAGTGGGCAGGGACCATAGGGTCCAAGACCTGCAGGGCCAAGCAGATAACAAAAAGCAAGGTGCACAGGTGTAAGAATCCAGATAGGGCCCACACGGCACGTTCTCCATGTAATGCCCAGGGCAGGCATCTCTGTGACACCTGAAGATGTGTTTATTTGACATATATGCAAATTGTTTGCATGTGAACACATGTCCCCAAAGAAATCTGCACTTCTCCATTTTGCTAGAACAAATGTTACTCTGTCCTTTTTTATTTTCCTAGTTTTGCTAGATTGTGAATACAAATACTTCCCTACTACACAGAAAAGCAACAGGCCAAGTGTGATGATATATGGTGACCGAAGCCTGGCCTCACTGGGTGGGAGCGGGAGTACTCAAGTTGGGTCCCTGCACCAGCAGCATCAGCAGCATCTGGGAACTTGTCAGAAATGCAAATTCTCAGGCCCACTCTGGGCCCACTGAAATATAAACTCTGGGGTAGAGCCCAGCAATCTGTGTTTCAACAAGCAAGTGATTCTCTGACACACTCAAGTTTGAGTCCCACTGCAGCAGGGAGTGGTGGGGTCTGCAGCCCACAGATGCCACATAGGCCAAATCTCCCAATTTCTCAAGGAAGTCGGAAACGCACATGTTCACGTGAAATGTCTCCATTCCTAAGTATTGGCTGTTATCTTAATCCCACGTAGACCAAACAATTTGTCTACAAGTCAAGGCCAGCCGAGGCCAGCTGAGGCATCACTAGAGTGTGACCTGAGGGCTGAAGACTTCTCCCCACAAGGAAAGCCCTAGAAAGATGCGGTGGGTCCCTGCTGTCCTGCCTCATGGGCCTGACTCTGAAGGCTGGGCCCAGACTCCACACTGCGCTGGGACTCAGAGACCTCAAATTGCAAACAAGACCCACAGGGCCCAGCACCTCTCTGGGTCAGAGGATGAACAAGATTGGGCAGGCAGAATTCTAGGCCCTGATGATTTAGGTCCAGAGCGGGGCTGGGTGTGGACAGAGAGTGAACACTCCTTTTCTGAGCCCCTGTTCCAGGTCAAGCCTGGTGCTCAGGGCTCCCAGGTACTTTCTCCTTCATATCTGCAACCACTCCAGGAGGGAGGGGTCATTATGCACATTTTAAAGAAGGAGAAAGAGGTTCAGAGAAGTTAAGTGACTTGCCCTAGGTCACACAGAAAGTGAAGAAAGCCAGGCTATGAACATGCATTTACTTGCCTCCCAACCTATGTTGATCCAGTCTTCCAAACTGCTTCCCAGCAGAAGGATGGGAAGGAGGCTGGAAGTGACCAGGGTTGGCCTGCCACTCCCAGAGTCTGCCACCTTGGTCAGGGCCACAACCAATGTCACTATTCCAATGCCAGGAACCCGAATCCAGCAAGCGGACGTTGGCAGTGGGGCTACAGAAGAGGGTGATGATGGGGGGAGGGCAGCAGGCCTGTGCCCTGCTTCGGCTTCAGGGGAATCTGTCCCTGCATGCAAAGCTCCAACCTGGAGCTGGCCAGCCCATGGAGAAGGAGCAGGGCCAGAACCCGGCTGAGCAGCAGGAGCTGCGTGTCAGCCTTGGACCCCATGGAGCCGGTCCTTCTCTGTGCGAGAAGCCCCCGGAGTGTCTGGGCTGGCCCAGTCCCTCTCCCCAAGCTCAAGAGCTCATGAGGGCACCCACAGGCCAGGCCCAGAGTGCCCTCCCCACAGTGGGGGTTCACCCAGCCTGGTTCCCCGGTCAGACTCTGCTCCTCTCCGCTCTCGCCAGGCATGAGTCAGCGTTGTGAGCCTGCGTGTGGCCGCAGCTGGCTGGACACTGTGGCCAGCCAGGCCAGGCCCTGGAGGTCTGCTGGGGCCCTGGGGCCTCACTAATGGGGAGAGATGGCCCCGAATGACCCACAGGATCACACAAGGGAAAGGAAAAGGACCAAGTAAAGAACGAAGCACAAAGCAAGAATCTCAAAAGTTTAAAGACGCAGAAGCAAATTCAGAGTCAGAAAAATGGTCACACCACAGGCGCATGGACGTACACACAAAGGCCACCCGCCCTGACCCAGACACACACTCCTGCGGCTCGGGCCTTCCAGCCAGGCACCGCGGGCACACGCATCCCATATGCACGCATGCTCCCAGCGCCCCGCGTCTGCAGCACCCTCGCATCACAGAGGGTGAGCCAGCGCGCCGGGGAAATCAACCCACAGGGCAGATGCTCACAGGCCTCGCCTGTCTATGGCGTATGGCTTTTGTCAAGCCCAGGGAAATCAGACTCCCAGCCCTTGGCATGCTGTGCACACAGGTCTGGGGACGCGGGGTCACGCCCGCTCCCGCTACTGGCCACGATGCTGGCGGGGGTTGGGGGGGCTGCGGTCAAGGACCGCGCGGCGATCGGGGTCCCCCGCACCCCACCCGCGCCGGGCGCCCAGACTGCCCGCAGCCCGCCCCAGCCAGCCGGGCTTCTGCGGCCCGCCGGGAGGTCGCGGAGCCGAGCGCGGCCAGGAAGTCAGCTCGGAGTGACAGCTCCCCCACGCTGTTTGTTTATTCATGACTCATTCGTCTCCACAGACGGGCTCTTCTTTCTTTCGGGAGGAGGGCAGAAAGGAGCGGGCGGGCGGGCGGCGCGCGGGAGGGGGACGGGAAGGGGGGAGAGCCAGACGCCACAATAAACAATGAGGCAGCTGAGCCGGCCCGGGCGGGGGAACCGCGCGGGGCGAGGGGCGCCCGGGGCAGAGGCGCCCCCCGATCGGCCGGCCCGGGCTCCAGCGCGCACGGTCCCCGCTCCGCCCGCTCCCCCCTCCAACCCCCACCCCCACCCCCACCCCCGGCCCGGCCCGGCCCGGCCCGGCCCGCCGCCACCTCCCGGCGACCGGCTGCTGCTGCCGTAATTGGATCCGCGCCGCCTCCTCCCAGCTCCCCGCCCCCAATCGGGGAGCCGGATAAATGCCGGGTACCTTGGCAAAACAGTCGGATCCAAACCTATTATTTGGCTAATGGGCTTCCCTCGTGCGGCGCAGCCCCGCCCTACAGGGCGCCCCTCCCCCATCCCGGGGACGGTCCCCGCGCCCCCCACGCCAGCCGCCTCCCCACGCCCGGCCGCCACAGGAGGGGCTCGGCCCGGCTCCGGATAACTGGAGGAAGCGCGGTTCCGAGGCTTCAAGGGCCTCATTGTTCTGTCTCGAGGGGCACATTGAAAATGCTCCAGGATTTGCTTCCTGTGAAAACAGCCTGGGAGGGAGGGGGCGATTCACGGTGGAAAGACATTATCCTCCTGGAAGCTGCCCAGATTAGGCAGGGAGAAAAGGGTTGTTTTGATTGTTGCTGGCGCTTTCTTTCCTTATTCTTTTTTCTTCCCTTCTTTCTTTTTCCTTTTCCCCCTCGCCTCCTTCGCTACCCTCCCCCGGGCCAAAGATGAATCTTTACGGCTGTTGAGCAAGTTGGAAATGTGGGGCTGTTTTCTGCATAAATAAGGCTGCTGAATGGCAGAGCCAGATATAAAGTCTGATTCAGAGAAATTCAAAAGAACGCAGGGGCGATGAGGTGGGCAAATCCAAGAAACTCATTTCCCCAGCATGCCCCTCTGAGTCACATCTTGCACCATGAGGGGAAAACACATCACGCCACACTATGTCACGTGCCCGCAGCCAAGACACAGGCCCCGTGGCAATCCTACAGCTCCTCCTTCCCGGCCCCGGCCCGGGTCAGCCTGGCCAGTCCCAGGCAGGCGCAAGGTCAGCCGGCAGCAGGGGTCAGCCCCACCCCGGGCCCTCCAAAACCCTGCTCTTTACCGCTCCTACCTGAATGACCTTGAACAACAATAGTAATAATAGGAACAGGGACACACACCGCACTGCCCATGTGATCTCGGCCATGGTGCTCACACTTCTGAACCTCACACCCCTGATGCGGAAGTGGAGGTGAGGACCTTGGCCTCAGTAGGAGGCTGGGAGGATGCCTCAAGAAAACCCCAGGCGGGTTCAGAACACTTCGGGGCCTTAGGTCCTTTTGCTACTGTCACTGTTTTCATGTAAACTAGGGCCAAGTAAGGACAGTCTTTCCTAAAGCACAGGGTTGTCTTGAGGGCGAGTAAAGACGGAGAGGTCATCTCCAGCACCTGCCCTTCCCAGATGACCTTGAATATTTGTTTTCTTCTCCTTCCTTTGCCCACCACTTCTCACCCAACCTGGAAGATTCTTCTTGGCTCAAAATCCTTCCACATACTGTCCATCAGTATATTGACATACTTGGGACACATATGTCTCACATACACACATGCCTCTCTCCATATCCTCACCCCCTGCTGCCTGCCCCTGTCAAACTGTGTGGAATTTCCCACAGACCCAGAGCACTGGCCCAACCTGGGCCTACCCTGGCCGCCCCACTTTCCATTCCAACCCCCTCCTCCAGCCGCCCGGCCCGCTCCGCCGGCAGACTCCGGATCCATCCATCATACACTGCTGGGCTGCTTTTTTTTTTTTTTTTTTCCATAGCCTTACCATCCTCTCGCATACTTTAAGATTTACTTCTTGTCCTATTATTTGTTCTGTCTTTTAAAGCTACCCCCAGCCATAATAACATAAGCTCCATGAGGACAGGGATCATTGCTCTGTTCACTGATATATCCCAAGTATGGAAAACAGTTCCTGTCTCCTCAAAAACCTCGATAAACACTGGAGGAAGGAACAAATGGGCCTTGGCTCAGCTGTGCCCTCGTGTTGTGCTCTCTTCCCCTTTTCCTCCCTCTGCCTTTGTTCACCAGAGAAACTCCTGCTCATCCCACGGGCCCCCACCTCTCTGAAAGCTTGCACCCTGCCTCATAGCCCTGCCTCTTTGGTCATGGCTCCAGGGCACCCTCCTTTGGTCCTTCCCTCCCTCGTTGCTCAGTGCCTCACCGTGCCTAACCCACCACATTCCTAACCTCCCCGCTGGCCCTTCTGGAACACCCCTCCTATAACAACACCACCTCCATCCTTGGCCTTGTGATGAAAACCTCTTGCAACACCTCATCCCCCCAGTGTTCTCTGGAGAGGCTGTTCCTCTCCCCACATCTCACTTCCTTGAGTGGCCCCCAAGGTCGCTACACCCTCTCCACATGCCCGGAGGTGTCTCAGATCCTGACTGCATCAAAGCCACCCGACTCAACCACCGTCTCCCTCTCTTCACCCTCAGACCCAACCTCCCCAGCCCCCCTCTCCCCACACCTGACCACCTAGCCCCAGATCACTGCCTCTCCTCCCCTCCCAAGGCCCTCCATCAGCCTGGTGGCCTTCAGCATCCGTGTGGGTGACACCCCAACACCTGGACTCTGCAGAGCCTCAGCTCCCCCTCTCCAGGGACCTTCTCCAGAATCCGAGTCCACCCCTGCCCCCTGACCAGGGCAGTGCCCAGCTTCTCCTCTTCTTCATTTTTAATCCCAACATTGCTTCCTCTCTGACCACTCTCTCCAGCTGTTTCAGTGGTTTGGTCATCTGAATAACCTTCTCACCAGCACCCCTGATTCTTTTGTACACCAGCCTCCCCTTCACCTTTCGGCCTAACCTCACCTGGAGCCAACCCAACCACCATCTTTACAATGTATGCTCGGGCTGGGGAGGACCCAGGGCAGGCCAATTTGAGACCACGTCACTGTGGAGTCTCTAGCCGCAGCCTTGACAAGGCGCAAGAGTCCCCCGAGCTGCCTTGGCCAGCTTCCCGCTCCCATTTCCCTCAGGCCTTCACCCCTCTCCTCAGGATCACCGATCCCTTCCGCCCACCTCCATTTCTAGAGACGTCTGACTTCATCAAAAACATCAGGGCCTTCTGTCTGTCTCTGCCCCGCCTCCAAACACAACCCTCTGTCAGGAATCAGAGGGAAAGAAGGTCCCTCTTCTGTCTGACAAGCCACTCCGCCAATTGTGTGCTGGGCCCACCCCCTCTCGAAGGTCCATCGGTGACCCTGTCTCTCCTGGGCCCTGGAATCTCCCTCCCCATCAAGCGGGCTCTGCCGCAGTACGTGCAGTCACCCACATGCTCACTCTTGCAGCCATTCCTCACCTGGCCCGCATGACATCACTCTGCAGAGCTTCCCACCTCTCTACCATCCTTAATCTCCTGCGGGGCCCTCCCTGCCTCCACCCACCCCCTAAAGTCAGGGTCGGCAGGGAGGGGTCCCCGCCTCCCTCTGTGAGGTCTCCCTGTGCAATCCCGCTACCCCCACGGCTCCCGCCATGGCCAAGGCCATGTGCCCATCATTGCCAAATCTACTTTCTAGCCCAGGCCTCTCCCATGACCTCCAGAGCCTAGGTTTCCAACTGCATCCCCTGGGATCCTGTCGCCACTTTCCCAGGTCGCTGGCACCTGAGACTCGCCCTGTCTCAACCTGAGAGCAGCCTTGAGTTTGCCCCGCCCACTGAATTCCGGAGGGAGGGCTGGTTGCACCCCTGCCTGGCTTCTCACAAGGCCAGCCTTGACTCATCCAGCCTGCCCGATCCGTCACCAGGTCCTGACAACTTGCCCTCGTAGATGTTTCCCAACTCGGTCCTCTCCGCTCCATCCCCACGACCACAACCCAAGGTCAGGCCCTTGGCCCTCCCCCTGGCTTATTACAACAGGCTCCCCAGCCTCCTGCCTTTGCTTCCTCTGAGTCAGCGGCCACGCTATTGCCAGGGCCATATTTTTAAAACACAAATCCAAACAAGCCACTCTTCAGCTTAAAAAACCTGTAGATGAAGTCAGACTGCCAAGGATGACCCAGCGGGCCCCAGACGTGGCCCCCCCACCGAGCCTTCCAGTATCTTCTCCCTCCACCCTTGAGCTGGGGGTGTTAACACAGCATAATGCAGCGCTTTATCCAGCTTCATGCCTCCCTGGTTTTGTTCACACTGTTGTGTCTGCTGACAGTACCCTGCCTCGTTTTCAGTCAGCTGAATTCTCTCTCATCTCAGGTACCTCCTCTTCCAGGAAGACTTCACTGGCTTACCCCTCCTCCCATCCGAGGTTAGACACTCTGCTCTGAGTGTAGGATTATTCTGTTAAAAATGTTTGTTTAGCTGGCCCTTCTCTCTGTAAATTCGGAGTCTTGCTGGATACCTATATTCTCAGCACCCAGAACATATTAGGTGCTCACAGAGGTGAAGTGGAGGTGAGAAGGAGGTGGGGCAGAGAGCAGGTGCCCAGCTAATGCCCCTCTCTCCTTCTCAGGCCCTGACCCAGGCAGAGGCTAAGGGTGGCTCCTCCCTCCACCCTCTGAAAATCTTGAAAATGTTCTATTGTCTATCTTAGTCTGACCAGCCTTTCCAGGGGAAGACAGGTGAGTTGGATGATACCATCACAGCTCTTGAAACATAAGTAATGTACAATTTTTGGCCAAATCTCAGTCGGGTCTTCCACCTGATGGTTCAGGCCCCACTTTCCCTTAGCATCTCTCGCTGACTGTCGCCTCCTTCCAACCCATCCTTGGCTCCAGCGGTCCCCCGCCATGCTCCCCGTAACTCAGTTTAGTCCCCGTGCACAGGGAAAACGCCCACCAGGGAGCAGGATGCGGGGCTCTCCTCCTGGTCTGCCACTGACCCCCCCCCATCTGGGCCTCAATTTCCCCCATGCAGAATGAAGAATAGAGCCAGAGGATCCCCTGGGCTGTGAAGCTCTGCGTGTAGAATTTCTGGAGGCTGCGAATGACGGTGGGACCTGGAAGTCACCAGGGGACTCCAGCGAAGGCTGCATCCCCATTCATGGGGACCCCAAAGACACACCACCTCTCTGCCCTCCTCTGCGTGCATCTTCACCTTTGGCCACGAGACATCCCTGCTCGTTAAAAGCAAAAATAAGATCCGGCCAGGACGGCTCTTCTACTGCGGGGGGAGTGGGGGCTGTTTTTGTTGCAGTCACTGAGCTTGAGTCTAATCCAGGAAAATCAAATAGAGACATGACTTGGCCCATCCAAGCTGGTCTGACCCCAGAGATGGAGGGCAATCCTGGTCGCGGTGGCATTTGAGGGTTTCATGCCAATGTCACAGAGCGGGAGAGGGAGCTCGGAGTGGGCACGCCCAGACCATGGGGTTGGGCCAGGTTCGGTGGAGGACGAGAGGCACGCAGCCCCGGGAAGAAGCGGACTGCCACCACGCAGGGGAGCGACCATACCCATGCCCACCACCATTGCTGTCCTGAGTGGGGGGACTCGGGCCATTTGGGACAAGCTCGACAGAGGGGGCAGGATTTGAAGATGGGGCAAGGAGCGGACAGTGCCGAGGAGAGCCAAGCGTGCTTTCAACCATGTCACCCTCCTGCTAACAGCCTTCCTTGGCTCCCCGCTGTCGAGTGGATAAAATCCAGACTCCTCGGGCTGGCATGCAAAGCGCCCCCCCACCCCACGCTGACCGCAGGGTGACCCCTCCACTCCGCCATCCCTGGGCTGCCCGCCCGCCCTCTCGGGGCCTGGGGGTCAGCCTCCTGGACTGCTCCCTGCTCCCCATATGTGCCAGCTACTCTCGTGCCCCACTGGCTTTGCACCTGCCCTTCCCAGTGCCTGAGACACCCTTCCCAGCTGTGCCCAGCCTCAGCTTTATCTCATCTTCCTGGAAAATTCCTTCTTGTTCTTTTAGACCCACACCCAATGTCCCTTTCCTCCCAGCACATACCCCAAGGCCCTCGCTGGAATCAAACAATCTGTCATCCAGTTCTGCAGAGCAGCGGTTTATATTTGAAACAAACAAGTACACAAAGCTGTGCTCCAACAGAGACAGAATAATCCCTGTGCGCGTGCAGGGCATCCGCACGCCGTCCCCGCAGCGCCATCACTTGATTCTCAGTCTGTGGAGTGGGAAGGAACCGAGCAACTCTGGCCGCCATCGACCAGCAGGCACCTGAGGCTCAGAAACCTCTGGGGACTTGTCCGTGGCCCCTTGGTCACTGGCTAGCCATGTCCCGCACAAGGCCGGCTCTAGATTCCAGACGCTGAAGGGTAGACTCCCAGTTCTGACTCAGTTGACCTGCCTTTCTACCACCCTCCCTCACTCCTCGAGGGCAAGCCCTTGCCCAGCTCCCATCATGCCCCCTCGAGCATGGAGCTGGGCATTCAGCACGCAGGTCTGATGGTTTCCTGACAAAGGGGAGGATTCAGCATTCCAGGGGCAACAGAGAGACAGGGTCCCCAGAGCAGTGAGTTTGGAACGAGTGAGCGAAAGGGTGGTAGGCAGACTGGGGTAGGCAGGACAAGGCCAGCTGGACGGTTCCCGAGCATGCAGAGGCAAAGGGGAGTCCCTGGGAGGTGTGGAGAAAGGGAGGCATTGCAGGCCCCCTCACCAGAGCCCCGAGGAAGGAACCTTCACTGTAAGAGGGAAATTCCCAGCTCTGACCAGAACCCACATGTCCCCCAGCTCAGCAGCAGCCCTGGGGGCCACCCTTCTGAGGGGAGGCTGAGCAGAAGGGGCAGACTCCAGAGTGGTGACCCGAATGAGCCCCTCTCTGGGGCTTTTTGCAGCCCAGGGTTGGAAAAGGTTTGGCTCTCTGGGGAGGCTGGGATCGTCAGGTCCTCCAGGACCAGAGACAGAAAGAGTAGGGAGCTCGTCCTCCAATAACTCTGGTCCCGGGAGTCCTGCATCCCACTAGCCCCCTGTGGAGGGAAGAGCCCCTCTCTCCGCTGCCTTGGCTCAGCCCTGCTCCGGGGAGTGCTCCACATACAGGCAGACAGCTCCTCACACTGAGCCAGTGTGTCAGCACTTGTGAAGACATGGGGGAGTCTGGATTTACTGAGATAGTCTGCCAGGATAGCCAATGGGAGGGGGAAGGAGATGCCTCTGAGGGGCCCTCGGGGGCAGCAGCCCGGGCGCCCGGACTTGCAGGGAGCTCTTAGCACGCTGCATTCCTCACGTGCTGCAGGGAGGTAACTCGTCAGGGGCAGATGGACGTGGTCCCTGCACTTGCCCGTCCCCTGTCACCAACACAGGTTACACGTAGATCGGGCTCCAGCGGGGGGCCTCGGTCCAGCTGCTGCCATGACACCTGCCTGGAGAACATACCCCAGTTCCACATGGGTCCGGCAGGGCTCCCCACAGCTGCTCCCTGGCCAGGCCCTGCACATTTGACCCCAGAGCCTCTCTCTCCCTTATCTCTCAGGCTGACGTCCTCCTGGATCACTACCTCCAGGTACTTGCACAGACCATTTCCCCCACTTGAATTAGGGTGGCCAGGTAAAATACAGGATGCCCAGTTAAATGTGAATTTCAGATTCACGGTGAATGAGCTTTTGGTATAAGTATGTCCCACACTATACTTGGGATATACTTATACTAAAAACTTATTTACTGTTTACCGAAATTTAACTGGGCATCCTGTATCTTTATCTGTTAGATCTGGCAACCCTAACTTGGGCCCCTCATCCCTCCATCCCTACCCCAGTGACGGGTGCTCTTCCCTGCACGAAGTAGGTGGGCCCTGCTGGCCTGGCTTCGCCTCCCCAGGGCCCCTGCCTTCTCTCCTATTCCAGGTTATCTGTTGTTATGGAATGAACTACTCCGAAACTTACTGGCTTAAACTATAAACTATTTTATTACACCTTGAGGTTTTGTAGGTCAGGAATTCTGGCAGAGCTCAGCCAGGCGACTCTCCTAAGTCCACGTGGTATGGATGGAGGTCACTCGTGTAGTATTCAGCTGGTGGATGGGTCCGTCTGAAGGTTCTGTGCTGGCTGCATTCACATGCCTGGTGCCTTGGCATGGATGGCTGGAAGGCAGAGCTCAGCGAGGACTGTCCCCCAGAGCACCTGCCTGTGGTCTGTGCGGCCCAGAAGCTTTAGGGTCGTCAGACTTCTTCCATGGACACATGAGACTCCCACAGAGAGTGTCCTATGAGGCCCAGAGAAGCTGCCTGCAAGGCTTCTTATAACCCAGCTTCAGAGGCCCCAAACTTCTGCCACATTCTATTGGTCAAGGGACTCACTCAGGTCAGCTCAGATTCAAGGGTCAAAAATTATACTGCACCTCTTGGCGGGAGGATTAGCAAAGAATGCACAACGCTCTTAAATCACACATCACCCCCCCCCACCCCCTGCACACAGCCCTGGTTCCCACCTGCCTCCCTTGTCTGTACCCTCTCTGGTCTCCTTCTGACCAGCCTCCCTGCCTCTGCCTTCTCATCCATCCTTCGACTCAGCTACCATAATACTTCATTTTTCCAAGATGTCGTTCTGACCATGTCATTTTATTACCCAGGCGTTTTCAGTGGAGCTCTTGTAGACTCCAAGCTCGGCAAAGGTAAGCGCCAAGTCCCTTTTCTCACCAGGAAATGTCCAGCACCTCGCACAGAGCCTGATACATAGTTTGTGCTCGTAAATATTAGTGAAACAAATGCCTGAGTGGATGAGCTACAGGATAATGTCCAAACACCTGATTTTCACCAGTTTTTGCCAAGTCCCCACCCATCTTGGCACCCTGCATGTGACCCATAGTACTTTTCAACACACTCCTTCCTCTGATGCCTTCTCATCAGCTGCTCCCTTGTCATATGGTTTGACCTACCTTGCAAACTCCTCTGCATCCCTCATCGCCCTGCTCAAGTATCCCCTCCTTTCCCAAGCTCTCCTGCCCCACTTTCCTTAGCTTTTCCCAGGTGGGTCAAGAATATATTTGTCTCAAACATGAATCTCCTCTAGGTTCTAACTCCTCAAACACATGGCAGGAGTGAAGGGCTTCCTCAGGTGAGAGACAGCCTACCACTACATCAAGCGTGTTAACGCACATTTACGGGAAGCAAACAAAACATCTCTCCCTTCCCTCAGCCTGTGCCGCATCCCCCAAGGCCAAGAGTTAAGCCTCACCTCCCAGAGCAAAGAACTCTCTTGACCACCACTTCCCGCAAATGGGCACTCTAGGGTATCTGGCCCTGACCTCCAACTGCAGTGAGCCAGCACTCATTTGACACTTACTGTATACTGAGAGGCAGCACCCCTTCTATTCCTTTGACTATATTCCCTAGGAACCTGCAGCAAGCCGGGCTGGCACTTAGCTGCTGGGGAATTCACAGTCCGTGAGGAAGGGGGGCAGGTAATAAGCCACAGCAATGCAGAGCCTGATAGTATATGTTGGGGGGCCCCCCGGGAGAGGCCTCCCCATCCCCATCCAAGTTGGGGGAGGTTTCCAGGGAAATGAAGTCTAACTTGAGATCCAAAGAGAAAGTAGGAATTGGCAAGAGTGCTTCCGAAAGAGGGAACAGCGTGTTCAAAATCTGAAGGTAAGAAACCAGTTCAAGAAAGAGTTTAAGGATATTATGTTGGCTTGAACATAAAGCAGAGAGTGTGTATGGTAGCGGAGGCGGGGCAGGGGAGGTGAAGGCAGGAGAGGAAACCAGGGGCCGGGTAATGAAAGGCCTTGCACATCCAGTAAGACATCTGGGCTTTGGCATAGAGGACAATAAAGCTACTTAATAATAATAGAGCTAAGCTCTGTTGACCAAGCTGTGTGCCCGATGGCTTAGCCAGCCAGGCCTCCTGACCATGCTTTTAGATGGGCACTGTGATGATCACTCCTTATTTCTGTAAGAGGTAGCTGACATTTAAAGCTGCTCTATACTTCATCGGAGGTCACATACCTGGTAAGAGACAGAGCGAAGGTTTTGGCCCAGGCTGCCTGACCCCAGAGCCTTCATCCCTCAGCACCCTGTTGTTACGGCTGGGGTGAGCTCAGTGGGTGGGGAACGGTCCCATTAGCACGTTCATGGCCTTTCCTCTGGGCAGGACACAACACCACCATTGTTAGAGCCAGAGAAGCCCTGAGACTCCCCGAGTTCTTGCTAGGTGGCCTCAGTTTCTCCATCCATAAAATAAAGAGTCTGGACAACTTTTGAGCTGCTACCAGTATGGGAACCTCTCCAAGTCTCCCTCTACTTTAGCCTGCCAGTCCCCAGAGGGCCATGCTCAGACTTGCCCTTCCCTGGGCTCCCCCAGGACACCTAGCATAGCTCCAGGCTCCAGAAGGGCCTAAAGAATATTCGATCCAAGTCTGCTTCATCAGAGCAAACTCAAAGAATCCAACCTCCATTTTTTATTGGGTACTTCTAAGCAAGCAGATGCCCTGCACCCAAGAGCTCCCTGCTAGAGTTCAGACAGGGGAGAGGGACAGGGTCACCCAGTGAACACCACCATGCCGGCACCCAGAGGCTTGCCAGCTGGGCACATCCACTGTCTTGGGACAGGATCCAGGTCACCTTCCCTGGCCTCCCCCAGAAGTTGGCAAAGGTTCTAAGCCAGGGAGAACCTGGCCCGGGCCACCCCAGGTCGATGGCAGGTTGGGTCCGGATGTAGGCTGGCCCCCGCCCCAGAAGCTAGCAGTCCCTCCCATCTCAATCATTAGAATGCTGACTGAGAGGCTGACAACAGTCATCCGGTCATTGGGTCATCATCCAAGGCAGTGCCATTGCCACCCCAGTCATTCAGAGAGAGGGAGCGAGTAGCCCATGTGTCTCAGTGTCTACAAAGCGCTGCCAAGGGCTCCAAGCTGCCCTTGATGAAAGCAGGAAACTTTGGCCATAGATCAAAGCCCTTCAAAATAGCAAGGGTGGAGGGAAGAAAGGCATGGGGCCAGATGGGTCTGGGTTCTAATCTCACTGGGCATTTCTAGCTGGGACCTGGGGCAAGGGATGTTTCCTCATTTCAAAATGGGAATTATTTGCTTATTTCCATAGTTGTGATAATGGCCCGGTGATTATGGAAGACAGTGTCCCATTATCAGACATGCACTTTGACGGTTCCATGCCCCGTGGGAAGTCTAGGGTCTGCTTTATCCCAGCGCTGCTGGAATGCTACTGCGCAGGCAGATCCTGGGGCTCTGGTCAAAAAGTGGATTCTGACTCCATAAGTCTGGGATGGGGCCTGAGCTTCTGCATTCCTGACTGACTCCCAGGTGATGCCCATGCTGCTGGTCCGTGGACCACACTGGGAAGAGCATAGGCTTGAGATTTTCAGCAATAGCTTCAACGGAGATAGGGTCCCAGGTGAAGGAGTTCATTATGCAACCTCTACTTTTTCGGTATGTTGGTGGGGGAGGCAGAGGGAGTGCGGAGTGACTGCTAATGGGCACAAGGTTTCTTTGGGGGATGAGGAAATGTCCTAAAATTAGATTATGGTGCTGCTTGCACAACTCTGCAAATAGACTAAAAACCACTGAACTGTACTCTTTAAATGGGTGAACTTTAAACAATAAAGCTGTTAAAAAAAATAAAAGAACAGTAGTTTTTTCATGGGTTCTTGCAAGGAAGAAATGAGTATATGTAAAATGCCTAGTTCCCTGGGAGGATTCAATAAAATGAAATTCTCTGCCATTAGAAGCTTTGGATTTTCATAGACTGGAAAACTTTGAAGCAGGACCCACATGTATCTAAAACTAAACCAGCGAGTCCTTAGAGTTCACTGCCAAAGGGGTGAGGGGTTTCAGAAAGACAGGTGTTGGGAGGCTCCAGGAAAATGCTGGGGAGAGACCAGAGGAATGGCTGTCCTGTTCTAGGCCTAGCCATTGTGGACCTCATACAAGGGATGGGTAGAACCCTACCCCATGCCCAGGGCCTGAGCCCTTCCTCTGTCCTGTCTTCTCTTCCATTCTAGTGATGGAATCCAGCTGAATCCAGGGTTTTGGTGATCCCTTGGCCCAGGAAGCTCTTCTTGCAACGTTCCAAGCCCAGTGCCAAGGTCACCTCCTCCAAGAAGCCTTCCCTGAACTTTCATGCCCCTGGATCTGCCTCTCCCTTAAAGAAGGGACCATGCTCCCTAACCCGAGCTTTTAGGTCACATGGGCTAGATCTGAAAGATCCAGTGGGCAGCTGATATTTAGAGAGCCCCTGCAGGGGTCTGCTCTGATGCTAGGCCTCTGCTGTGGGGCATACATCAGAGAATCATTCATTCATTTATGCATTCATTCATTCATCCCTGGCTAAACCTGCACCTCCAACATCATCTCCTGCCAAGACTGCTAGTGTTAGAGCTCTCAGCCAGAGGAGAAGAATGGGCAGGAGGTGGGGCGGGAGCTCCATGAATCTGTTGTCTGGGGAGAGCCATGGACCCTCACAAAGCGGGTCAGCCCTCACTCTTTCGGGCGCTTGAGAGCATGGATTCTGGCACTAGACTCCCTGGGATTCAAACCCAGCTAGTAAGCTAGCTGTGGGACACATACTTCTTGTCGCTGGTTCCTCATCTATAAAATGAGGACAATAATAGCAAGTGCCTCATGGTTTGTTAAGAGGATTTATTCGGTCAATACAGGTAGTTTAGAACAGGGTCTGGTGCCTATAAATACTGTGCAAGCATTAGCTATTACCGTTTACTCCTTCATCGGGCACCTGCTGGGCTGGGCACAGGGAGCACAAGGCTGTCCAGCCATCCAGCAGGACAAACAGACCCGACCAAGAATGCATGAACCAATAGACAATGACAGATGGTGATAGTGCCAAGGAAGAAGCAAACAGAAGGCGGTTGAGCTGTCAAGGAAGAGAAAGAGAATGTATTTTGTGGCAATCAGGGAGGGTCTCTCTGAGGAGGTGTGAGAACTGAAGGACATTGAAGAGCCGGGCATGAAAAGAGCAAAAGAAAAGGGGGTCCAGGCCATGGGCACAGCATGCAAAGAATAGCACACAATGAAGGGAGGCTTGGCAGAGGGGCCAGGCTGCCCAGAAGCACATGCAAGCCGGGCCCAGCTGCCACCTGTCAGTCCTGCCCGCCCCCCACCTTGCCCCTTCTCACTCCAGGCTTTGCTCTCCAGACAACCCCAAACAAACAGGTCTGACCTTGGGCCTTATGACCAGGGATTGGTCCTGGGAGGACAGGGCAGCCCAGGAGCCCAGGGCTCTGTGAGCCAAGCTGGGGCAGAGCAGGGCTGGGCCAAAAGGGGAGGTTGGGGGCAGGAGCACACGGAGCAGCCCAGCTAGGCCAGCTGCATCCCTCGGGGCAGAGCCTAAGGAATTCTGACCTGGTGCCACTGTCCCCACAACAGCCTCCCAGGGCAGGGAAGGAATCCCAAGAATCACTGAGTCCAGCCTTCATCAGGCGCCACGCTCTACCAGGGTGGGCCCCATGCGGCTGTCCAGTCCCCCCCTCCCCATGCACCTCCAGGGATGAGCACTCATGTGGCCTTATCCTGAGCCTGGAATCAGTGTCGCCAATTCTGCCCTCCGGGCCAAAAATGCCCCATGTCCTCCTCCGTCCAGGACAGCTGCACCCTATGCCTTGCCAGAACCTTCTCTTTTGAGACTCAATGGCCAGGCTCAGCCAGTGGCTTCCTCACGAATGGGCACCTCCGCCCTCACACTGCCAGTCCCCAGGAGGGTGGGGGCACAGGGAGCCATCCCTTTTCTGCTATGCCTTATGCTCCCCAGAGCCCTGGGACCCACCTTCCTCCTCAAGTGAAAACCCCCTTTCAAGAAAGAAGGATACCTTGTAGTGATGGACACCACCATACCTTGAAGGTGTCAATGGTGGAGTCCCAGTTGTGATACTGCGCTAGGGTTTTACAAGATGTTACCACTGGGGGAAATTGGGTAAAGGGTACACAGGATGGACATCTGTGGTGTGTCTTAAAACTGCATGTAAATTTACAATTACCTTAAAATAAAAGATTTAATTACCAATAATGTATAAGAGAAAGAAGCGTGACAATACAAAGTATTATTGTAATTATTATGAATTGCTGGTTTTCCTCCTTGTGTTCCCTCTCCGCCTCTTCCTCCTCCCTCAGGCACACGGGCTTCCAAAGATGCAGCTGGACTCGTAAGTGACTAAGGATCCACGGCCACAGACGCCCTTCGAGGGCAGCCCCAAGCACCAGGCAGCTCCAGACACCACGCCCCCTTCAGCCTCAGCCCCGGGCTCAGCCATTCTCCTGGGTCATGGCAGAGAGAATCAAGTGTCCCCATTGTACGGAGGGGGAGACTGAGGCCCCAAGGGGAGGAATGGCCTCCCTGAGGTTGGGCACACACAGTGTGTTTATGGCAAGCCCATGTGTCTGTGAGCTGGCCTAACTCTAATGATCAAGACACATGTTAGCTTGGGGCAGGCCCTCAAATCCTCAGACATTTTAGTCTCTTCCTTCCTTTGTTCCTTTCCCCTTTGCTTCTTTCCTTCCCACTCCAGTACTGAATCAGACTCCTGGGGCTGATGTTCCAGTTACCTAGTTCAGTGTAACAAACCACCCCCAAAACTTAGTGGCTCAAATCAACAGCGGTCATTTTGTTTGCTCACCAATCTGCAGTGAAGGCAAGGCCTAGCTAGGAAGGCTCGTCTCTGCCCCACATAGCACCAGCCGAAGCCATTCACCTGGAGGCTGGAGGATCCACTTCCAAGATGGCTCCGTCCCATGGTTGGCAAGTCTATGCCGCCAAGGCCTGGCGGCCTCCGTTCCTCCACATGGACCCTCCACCAGCTGCTTGGACTTCCTCGCAGCTTGGTGTCTGGGCTCAAGGAGCAAGTGTTCCAGGGGCACCTGGGTGGCTCAGTCATTAAGCGTCTGCTTTCAGCTCAGGTCAGGATCTCAGGGTCCTGGGATCGAGCCCCACATCAGGCTCCCTGCTCCGTGGGAAGACTGCTTCTCCCTCTCCCACTCCCTCTGCTTGTGTTCCCTCTCTCGCTGTCTCTCTCTCTCTGTCAAATAAAAGAAATTTAAAAAAAAATTTTTTTTAAAAAGGAGCAAGTATCCCAGAGACAGGAAGTGGAAGCTGCTAGTTTCTAAAGACCTGGGAACTGGCCCAGCGCTACTTCTGCCATATTTTACTGGTGGAGAACTTCCAGAGCGAGACTGAGGGGTAGGGGCACAGATCCCATCTCTCAATGGGGGGAATATCGAGACATGTTTTTTTTTTTTTAAACCATCACAGCATATAAGAGGGTATACGAAAATCGATTGTATTTCTATCTACTGCCAATAAACAATCTGAAAATAAAATGAAGAAAACTCATTCACAGTAGCATCAAAAAGAAGAAAAGTATTAGGAACAAATTTTACAAAAGACATTAAAGTATTGTACCTAGTAAACTATAAAATACTGTTAAAAGAAATTAAAGAAGCCTACATAAATGGAGATCTGAGTAAATGTGCGTGAATTGGAAAACTCAAAATTAAGATGGCAAGTTTCGCCAGATTGCCATCAAAATCCCTATCAAAATCTCAGCAGGCTTTTTTTGTTGTAGAAATTGACAAGCTGATCTTAAAATTTATACAGAAATGAGAATAACCTAGAATAACCAAAACAATTCTACAGAACAAGGGCAGAGTTGGAGGATTTGCACTACTAGATTTAAAATCTTACTATAAAGCTACAGTAACCAACACAGTGTCGCCTTAGTAGAGAGATAGACATACAGATCAATGCCGCCGCAGAACAGAGAATACAGAAATAAACCCGCATATGTACAACAATTGATTTGCAGCAAAGTGCCAAGGCAATTCAATAAGAAAAAGATAGTCTCTTCAACAAATAATGCTGGGGCAATTGGATACCTGTGTGCAAAAGAAAACAAAACAAAACTTCGATTCTAACCTTACATCGTATACAAAATTCACTCAAAAGAGATCACAGATCTATATAAAAGCTAAAACTATACAACTTCTAGGGAGAAAAAAAATAGGAGGAAGTCTTTGTGACTTTGGGTTAAGCAAAGATTTCTTAGCTATGACACCAACACGTGATCCATAGTAGAAAAAGAAGGATAAATCAGACACCATTCAAATTTAAAACTCTTGCACTTCAAAAGATTCTTAAGAGAATGAGAAGAGAAGCCACAGACTGGGAGAACATGCTTGCCAATTACGTTTCTGGAAAAAGGATATAGGAAGAAATTGTGAGAATATAGGAAGAGATTTTATAACTCAATAATAAAACCAACAACCCAATTAAAAGAAAAAGATTTGAATAAACACTTAACCAAAGATCTACTAATGACTAATAGGCCCATGAAAAGCAACTCAGCGTCATTAGTCATCAGGGAAAGGCTCATTAGAGTCACTCCTACATATGCAGTTGAATGGCTCCCATAAAACAGATAGGCAACAACAAGTGTTGGGGAGGAAGTGGAGAGAGGAAAACCTTACCCGTGGCTGGCGAGACGGTAAAATGGTACAGCCCCTTGGGAAGACAGTTTGGCAGTTTCTTAAAAAGTTAAGCGCACACTTAGCACAGGACTCGTAGGTGTCTACCCAGGAGAAAGGAGAACCTCCATCCGCAGAAAAACTTAGATGCAGATGTTCATCGCGGTATTGTTGGACATTGCGCAAACTTGGACGTAGCTCTGATGTCCGTGATCTGGGGACGGGCTGATGGCAATGGAGAGAGGGACGGGGCCGACATGGACACGACTCCAGCGCAGGATGCCGTGTTACAGAAGCCAGACACAAAGGACGATTTGTTGCATGAGTCCGCTTACACCAAATGCGTAGAAAAGGCCAAAGTATGGAGAAAGAAAGTGGATCGCAGTTTCTTGCGGCTGAGAGCAGGGACAGGGATGGTTAGAAAACAGGCAGGAGGGAGCTTTCAGGAGTCATGAAGATGTTTTAGCGGTGGACTGTGGGGATGGCTGTGCACCGTATAAATTTACTGAAACTCATCCTACAGAGCACTTCCAATAGGCGAATTATACCTCAATACAGCTGGTTTCTCTAAAAAAAAAAAAAAAGCCACAGCAAGGCGCAAGCATATGAAAGGGGAAAGGGGACAGGGCAGGGAAGAGGGGACCCTGGGGTAAGGCTGACTATTGAACTATTGAGAGGCGGGTGTTGCACGAAGACCCCAGACCCTTCATCAGCCTGACCCCTCGTTCCACTGGAACCCCAAAGGTCATGGACAACTCAGAGGCCTCTTTACCAGGCTCCCCACGAGTTCATAACTCACCTGGGGACATCCACCAGCATCCTGGGATCAAGTCCCGCATTGGGCTCCCTGCTCAGCGGGGAGTCTGCTTCTCCCTCTCCCTCTGCTTCTCCCCCTGCTTCTGCTCTCTCGCTCACACTCTCTCTTTCAAATAAATAAATAAAATATTAACGAAAATGGCCTCCAGATATATGCAATGCTCACACACAGAGATCAAGAAGCACTTTCTAGGACAATGAGTCTCATAGTATGGTCCATGGACTAGCAACATCAGCATCACCGAGAACTTATTAGAAATGCAGAGGATGTCAGGCCCCACCCCAGACCCACTGAATGGAAACTCTGATTCCTGAAACCCACGCGCTGTGGTTTAACCAGCCCTCCAGCTGGTTCTGATGCATGTTAAAGTTTGAGAACCAATGTTGTCGTAAGACACCAGATTTGAAAAACAGATTTAACCTGAGCCCAGGATGGGAGGGTTGACTGTCACCCACCGAGCCTCCCAGTTCCCCTCAGCAGCTCTTAGTTTGAAAGCTACCAATCATGATGCTTTGCGGGGGCGATCATTTTCCCCACAAGGAAAAAATTTTTGATGAGACAAAAAAACCCGACCTGAAGCTTTCCCTCCATGAGAAAGGTGGTGGCAGGTGATGACAGCCCATCAGTCAGTCCTAGGGTGACAAGCACAGTGACAAAACATCAAGGCGGGCCAGGCAGGCTGCGTGTTTGCCCCTACACCTGTCAGGCCTTGCCCTGCATGCAAGCCAGCAGTGCCCAGGGCCAGGCCGCCAAGGCTGTGGGGGGTGGAGGGTGGCCATTGTTCCTGTCCAGCCGCCAGCATGCACAGCAGGGCCGACACTGGGGTCTGTTTGTCTCATGGCCATGGCCAATGCCCACAAGTGATGTGGGCTCCGGGGCCGCCACCCTCGCCCTGGCTGACAATTAGCACTCACATTGCGGGCTAAGACCTCCTGACGCTTGCGGGTGGTGAGGCTTGTCAGGTTGCCAGGTGGCCCACGTGGCTCATTATGCCAGAGGCGTAGGGTCCCCCATTTCCCCAGATCCTTTGATTGCTGTGGGGCGCAGAGGGCAAGTGGGCCATCTTGTCACTTCCACTCTCTTTTAAAGAAGGTGAACTGAAGCCTCTGGTGACAGCTTCTGGTCTCTTTCCCCTCTGGTGTTCCTGAATCCTGCACAGAGTGACCAATGGGGAGGGCTCTGGCTGGGCTAAGGTTGAGCCAGAAAGCAGAGTAGCTGTGAAGGGCAGATGGCTTGGGAGTCTGTGGGCTTGAACCCTCCCAGTCTGGGAGATGGGGCTGGTCGGTCCTGGGCGGTCTTTGGCAAGTCCCCCGTCGGAAAACTGAGGCAGTGGACCAGATCAGAATTGTCAAATACTGGCCACACCCACTAGTGGATCATAAAACTAATTTAGTGGATCAAGACAGCATTTTTAAAACTGAGAAAAGAATGCAATGGAATGGAGCCAAATGTAAGGAATTGAATGGAATAGAAAAGAATAGAATAGAATAGAATAGAATAGAATAGAATAGAATAGAATAGAATAGAATAGAATAGAATAGAATAGAATAGAATCTCAAACATGCATTAAGGGTAAGTATTGTTTCCTACACATGTGTTCCAATTACATATGTACAACATGTCTGTATACACTGAGGGGCAATGTAAAAAGTTTTCTTCTAATGAGCAAATACAGTTTGAGAGCTGCCACACTGGTTGAGCTGCTAGCTTCTGGAAGGGGGGCTGAGCACTCCATCCTTTCAAGTGTGTTCACGGGAGAGGAGCTAGAGGAGGCCAGAAAAGGGGGAGGCCCAAATAACGGCTTCAGAGACCTTCCAGTCTCATCGGAGCAAAAGGCAAATGGACAACAGAAGAGCCCACATGAGACCCAAAGGGCCAGGCAGGGTCTTGTTCATTTCCTGTGGCTGCCCACCCTTGCCCAGTGCCTGGTACAGAGGGGGCCCTGAACACTCCCATAAGTGTTTTCCAAATGGGACTAATGTAGAGGGCAGAAGGAGTCCTCATTGGCTGTTTTCTGTGTGCTGGCCGCCCTGCTCGTTCCTCCTGAGCCCATTCAGCCTGAATGGGGGCGGCTCCTTTCTGGGTCCATGCATTTGAAGAAGAGCACGCACAAATGGTGTACGCTTCTGTGAGGTATACGCCGCAGTTCATGTGCACAGAACTTTCCAGGGCACTCCATTGGACTCATGCTGTTTCACCCACACACAATGCACCAAAAAAATCTAACTCCATGCCTAAGAGTTGCAGGAACTTTTATCGGCTGGGACCATGTTGAAGAATGACCGTGAACTGACCATCCCCTTGCATTTTGCAGTTTATAAAGCTCTTCCTTGTGCACCTGCTCATACGTTCCACCCAATGAGACCAACATCGTTATCCCCAGTTTACAGGTGAGCAAAGAGAAGCTTGCAGTAGCCTGGCCAAGTTCATGCAACCAGCAAGCCGTCAAGCTGGGAGGCTGCCGGCCCTACCTGGGTCCACTGGTCTGTCCCCCTCCCACCTCCCCCACCCCCTCCCTGGGCGGCGTGTGATCTGACAGCCTGTATGGTCCCTCCCCTTTCAGACAAGTGCAGCTATTTTGGAAAATCCCTGGTGAGCTAAGTCAGGTTCGACAGGCTCCAATAAAGGCTTTATATTTTTCTCTTTGCTATTAAATCATATTTTATTTAAAAGGCTGAAGTCCCACAAATCACCACTAAAGCAGCCTGCCCCATGCTGGCTAGGCCTATAGCCACCAGCCCTCCTCCCCGGAATGTGTCCATGGCCCCGCCCCACCTCCCCTCCCCCTGCTACACATAGTGAGGATATATTGGAGCTTATGACTATTATATTGTATCTGTCTTAAAAGCCAGCCCCTCTTTGCAGACACAGATACTCCCCAGCTCACATTTATCAGTTTTATTCCTTTAATGATTCAAACTTGTGCTGTGATGTGCTCCTCGGAACGAAGGATTTTATGGATTTAACAGTTTTATTAATTTAAGAGGTTTCCACTGAGCACCAGAATGGCTCAGTGTGACAAAGAAGGTATCATAAATGAATTGATTTGTCACGTATCAGAATGCGATCCAGCAGTGATTTCATTATTGGAGTTATTTTCCTCCAATTATCTGCAAACTTAAAATGCTAAAGAGCAGCCCCCTCACCCCCACCCCCAGCAGCAGCCAGCCTGGATCATTTGAGCAGGGAATAAATGCAAATCAGTGGCCTAAATTTGCCACCATGTGTGGAAGCCGCCCATGCCTCCCTCCTCCCCTCTGCACTGCCACCCCGGGAAAACAAAGCCATGGCATGTGGGGTCTCTTTGTGAGGCTTGTGGGTCCAGGCCATCTGCCACCCCACGGGCTGGGTCCAGGGGACTGGTCTTGTCCTCAGTGGGTCCCAGGGCCTGGAGGGGCCTTGGCATCCCGGTCCACATGTGGTCCACCAAAAAGCCAGCAGAACAGCATCTGGCCACAGCTTCTCTTGTCTGTCCAGACCTCTAGAGTTGAGTAGGTAGGGTACACAGGAGAGTGGGCACTGGACAGGGAGCATGGCAAACAGGGTTCTAGTGTGAGCTGCATCCATGCCTCGCTCTGTGGCCTAGGTGGTTCCAGACCCTAATAAAATTCCCTCTGTGTCTTAAATGTGACCGCATGCTCTCACCTGGGGGCTGCCACATGCTCTTTCTCTATCCCACCCCACACCTCCCTCAAGTCTCCACCCCCAGCCCACCCCCTCCCATACTCGCTCCTCCACCCTCAAGCCAGGGCCACACTCCCACAGACCCTGAGCTCCTGGCTCTGAGACCTTCCCCACCTGCCTTACTCTGGCCCACTGAGTCCTCTTCTCCTCAAAGATGTCTCCTCCCAGGCCTCAGTTTCCCCATCAGCAAGATGAGGGCATGAATGAAGTTTCCATTCCCAGCCAGCCCGAATTCCCCTGACTGCAAGGTCTCTGAGTCCTTCATCCGCGGCTGAATTTATTTGTTTCTTTATTCTGCAAACAGCCAGCAATGTGTCAGCCCCCATCAGAGGCCAGGGAGAGAGAGGGATGAACTTGCTGACATCCCACCCAGATGGGGAGGTGTGTCAGGGGGCCCAAAGCCGGAAGTGTTTAGTGCCCTCCCTGGACCCTGTAGAAATTCTGACAAGGCATGACTGGGGATGCTCTGACTCCACCCATCCACCCACCCTCTGTGCTCTGTGCTTTTTGGGCCTCGGTCTCTCTCTGATTGATATGGGGCCATCTGGGCTTGCCGTGGGATCAGACAGGAAGGGAACAGCAGAGCTCAAGGTGTGGGGGACGAGATGGGTAACCAAGCCAGAATCCTCATAAGCAAACTGGCTCCCACCTACGCCCCTGGTAAAGAAGATCCGAGAAGACCCTACTCCAATCCACTCAGACCGAAGGGAAAGGGAGAGGAAGAAGAGCTCCCAAATGTAACACACCTACTTCCTCAAGATTTTATGGGTGAAGAAACAAAGGCCCAGCAAGATGAAGTGACCTGCCCAAGGTAACACAGCTGGCCCCAGTCCTTGTCTGGGAAGGGGGCGACTCCAAAGCCCTCCAAAGAGGCCACCTCCCTGCCCCTCCATGCTTCCCACTTAGCTCACACCCCTGCAGCATCTACCCAGCAAAGCATCCAGAAGAAGCAGGGAGACAGGACTGGTGGGCTGCAGGTGAGGTGCATAGGGGCTCGAGACTAGACCCAGCTCAGTTCCTCGCTCACTGCATGCCCATAAGTGGCTTGCCACTCTCTTTATCTGTCCCAGGGGCTGAGGCTATGAGGGCTCTCAAGCAAGGGAAGGACAAAGGTCATGGTAGACTGTGAAATGCCATGCCCATGAGAGCCAGGGCACCTGTGGGGGCCAGCGGCCCTGGACAGCCAGAGGAGTTCTGAAGGCCTTCTGCCATGTCACCAGAGTGCACCCCGGGAGCACACTTGATTCCTCTCGAACCCTCCAAGTGCCCCAAGGAGACCAGGACTTCCAGACTCTTCATGAGGGAGAAGGGGAAGCCTCATGCCTGCTTGTTTGTCAGGGAGGCTGCCCTTCTCACGGCTTCAGTGTCTCTCCCAAGAGCCAAGAAGAAATCAGAGAGTGGCACCCCGAGGGGTAGGGGGTTCTCAAAGGGCATGACATGGGCATTCCCAAAGCATCGCAGGCTAAGCCGACAGCCCCACGGCAGAGGAGCAGAGACCCTAGAGCAGGTCAGATTGCCCAGTGTGGGCTCAGCGAGGACCTGAAGGGAATCACTGAAGTTTCCTGGGAAACGGCTAGAGGTCTAGGGCCCAGAGTCCCCTGGCAGGGGGAACCAAGGCCGGAGAAGGCAAAGGATCCACTCGGGCCACTAGGCAATGCTAGAGCCATGCATAGGAACCAGGTCTCCTGAATCCCAGGCCAGAGATCCAGAATCCTGGGGTCTTGAGGCTGAGAGTCTGTCCACCACCTCTGCAGGGTCCCTCTTCCCTTATAAGCGTCCCTCCAAAGAAGCCGGCTGCCCATATGAATGAGCCCCTCAATGACAGGGAGCTCGCTGCTCCACAGGAAGCCCATGCCAGTTTCTTCCAGCTCAATGAGAAAGTTCTTTAGCCACATATGTCTGCATGGAAACCCACTTACTCTTCATACACACAAACACACACACACACACACACACACACACACACACTCAGCCCTAGGCACATAAACACATGCACACACGCAGGTGAACTTGCACTACACACGCACACACACACACCCCTAAATGCCATACTCCTACGTGTGTGCACACTAGTCAGGCCGCAGTATGCACCCAGATCAGATCACCCGTGCGGACCCTCACTCTGCCTGCCCACCGCTGTTTTGCGCTGCCTGAGGCCGCATCGGGCCGTGGGCAGCACCTGACGGATGAGCTGACGCTGCTGAAACACAGGGAAATGACCAGGCTCAAGGTGAAGCGTGATTTCTCCCTTCCACTTCAAGCACTTCATTACCTCCCTGACCTCCGACGGCTAATAAAGGTGTCTAATTCGCATGGCACTAAAATAGCCTCCTAATGTGCACAGGACCATCTCCTAAAATTAATGCTATGACAAGTAATGAGGGTCTCCATTAGCTAATATCTGCATGTGGAAATTCTCATTTTCACAGAGTGGGCTAATGTCTCTGAAAACCCCCCTTCGGGGAGCTTGCCTTCCCAAGCTCCAGATGTGGCACAGATTGGAAGACACTAGAACATATCACCAGGCTACCACAGACAAACAACGGCCAGCCAGTCACTCCGGATAACAGCAGTGACCAAGGACCACCAGCAACTCTGTCCCAGGGATGGCAGGACAGGCAGGAGGGCCCAAGGTGTCCCTGAGCTAACCTGGGTGAGGGAGTACAAATGTACCTACAGTGGGTGTTCCCTGGAGGTTGTAATTCACTCGGCCCAGGGGAAGTCCATGAAGGCTTCTCGGAGGAGGAGGTAGTTCACATTCCTTCTTGTTCCATTTGGTGTTTACATGAACGAGAATGGTAAACTGAACAGGGATATTGATGTAGGCTTTGCATTCCTTGATGTTGGGACTAATTTCTGGGACTCCTTCTAAGATTTATTACTGCATCTGATTTACGATTTGGGGCACAGCCAAGCCCTTCACACCAGAGCCCTTTCCTCTCCACCATGCGTACATACACAGAACTTGTCAAGTTCCGACTCTCACCAACTCCTGCCAGACTTCCAACAGGCAGTGCCTGAAACACGCTGAACTAGCAGGCGCCATTCAAGAGACTTCCTTCTCCCCCTTCTTCCTGACCTACACCCGGAACAGTCCCCCTCCCACCTGCATCTCCTTCCTTCCTTTCCTTTCTTTCCTTCCTTTCTTCCTTCTTTCATTCCTGTCTCAACTCAGAAATTACCTCCTCCAGGAAGCCTTCCCTGGTTGAGGTGCTCCTGCTATATGCTCCCACAGCTCCTGAACCGCCCCCCATCAGAGTACCTCCCACGTAGGATTTTCCAGTCCAGCTACTTCTCTGCCTACCAACCAGACCATGAGCTGCATGAGGGCAGGGGCCAAACTGTCCTATCATCTCCCACACCCACAACGATGGCTGTACACAGCTCACCAGGTGCGTAATTTCATCTCCATTCATCTCTTTGATCCTCCAACTCTCTTAGGAGGCAGAAAGGTTATTACTAAAATTCCCATTTGAGAGACGGGAAGCCAGAGGTCCTCAACAGGGGAAGGAGCTGCCCTGCATCACACATTGGTAGTGACTGACAGCTGGAGGGTGGAAACAGAGTTGTCTTCACTGATGCCAAGTCTGGTTCTCTCCCGGGGGCCCTTGGCTCCCCTGGAGTTGAAGGCTGGGTTTGAGACAAACTGCTGCGTAGAGGGATAGAGGCATCTCGATCCACTGCCTTGGACCAGTGCTGTTTTCTGAACAAGTTCTACATTTGGGTGCCCCGGCTTCCCTGGCAAGGCCAGTCCCCTGCACAGCCCTGCCTTTGCAAATGGTTTCCAAAAAAGAATGCAGACCCCTTCTCCCCGTCTCGCTCAGCCATGAACCCATCCAGGGATCACCTCGGGCCGCCGGAGGAGGGAATCTCAGTTCCCGTCTCCACCCTGCAGGATGCTCTCTTGCTCCCCCAGAACCCACCCTCCATTAGCCATTTTATCCCCTGTGTGCTACTTTCAGTCAATACCTGCCCGTTCCAAACACGCGCTATCACCCGGGCACATGAGGCTGCTGCGCACGGCGGCTTCCTCTCCGGGGTATTCCAGGGCTGCTTATCTGGGCTTGGCAAATTCAGTCCTGCATCCCCCTTCCTGTGTGGACGCCGGCGCGCTGGCTGGTGGTATTTCCCAGAATGTCCACACTGCATGATTTTAGCACGGCCCCACGGTTCTGCTTCCTCTCAGCTCTCTCAGGGCACAAGGGGATAGAGGGTGTGGGGGCACTTCAAAGAAGGTCCTCAGCTGCTGCTGTCCCTGAGCACCTTTCTTGTGTGGTCTGCGGCGCAGACTCGCAATTATCCCTCAGCCGCCTGCCTAGTTGTCACTTCCTCCAGGAAGTCTTCTCTGATTACCAACACGGCTTCCAGTCAGAGAACTTTTCTAGTTCAATGACATGACTCAGGATTTGTGTCCAGGATGGCCAGGCACAAAAGGCGCCATTAGACATGCTCAAGGGTCTGGACTCGACTTTGAGGTCCCTGGCAGCCACCGAGGAATTGTAAGCAAGGAAGGATTCACTTGATTGTGCCTCAGGAAGATCCCTCGGTCTGAATGATGGAGAAGCGGTCAGAGGGAAGAGCCACTGGGTAGAAGACAAGCAGTTTAGCAGTGACTAGGCAGGTCAGAGGTGCGCGGGCAGTCGGGTAGGAGCAGCGGAGCAGGAAGGAAGTGGGCAGAAGCAAGGGGCAGTGGGAGGCAGGTCTTCCCAGTGGCTGACAGTGGAGGGAACCTTGGTGACAAGAAGAGTCCAGTGGCCCCCCAGGATCCTGTCTGGGGGGACTTGGGTGGGTGGCAGGGCATCGCTAAGCTGGCAGGCCCAAGGCCAGGTGAGAATGCCCCGGGAAGGCTAGAAAAATCATGTGTAAACCACACAGTCCTGCTCCAGTTGTATCTTCCTGCATTTTATTAAAGATTTCCACCGGGTGCAAAGTTTAGCCAGGAATTCTCAGTCAGCTGGCAGGGCCGCTGTGCCTGCCCCTCTGCTGAACTCCCTAATCCGGAGCGAGTCCTGGCTTCTCTCCGCCTCCTCCAGGAAGGAGCCTGACCGCCCAGGACTTCTTCTCCTGCCTCCGACCAAACCCCTCTGGGTCCGGAGCTGCAGAGATCTGCAGTCCTCTCTCATTCACATGTTCCCTCAGCTTCACAGACAGTCACCTGTGGGCAACACACCCCCACTTCTCCCACCTAGACTGGGGAGGGCCTGGCTCAGGGCTGGGGCCAGGACCAACAGCCAGGTCTCCGAGAAAGGGGCCAGGGCTGTGTCCTTGCTGCAGAGCAACGTGGTGGTTAAGAAGGAAGCTGGGGACACGCAATGGAGACATATACATGGCCCTGTGACTTACTAGCAGATGCCCTGAGTGATTTGCTTCATCTGTCCGTGCCTCAGTTTCCTCAACTTCGAGAAGGGGATCTTAACAAGAGTAGCTACCCCACTGGTCGTGGGCTTGTGGATCCCATGAGTGGCTATAGGAAGCCTCTTAGCCTGTTACCTGGCCTGTAGCAGGTGTTCAGGGAATTAGGGGAAAGGCCAGTCACGAAGACCCACATTCAAGGCTAGAGGAATCAGGCTGCACTTTTGAAAGAAGGAATGTCAAAGAATAATGGGCACATTTAAAAACCTCACATTTTGGCACCTCTATGTGATGAAACGCGACCTAATTGTTATTAGCCATGGTGGCAGCTGGGTTGAACGCACCAGCTGGCCTCACCCCACATCCTGGCTCTTAAGCACCATCTCATGGTGCATGCTCAGCCGTGTGGGTGAACTCACACCCCTTGTCTCCCCGAGGGCAGTAGCAGGTGCGTCTGATATTCCAACACTCCCATGCTCAGCCCTCAAGGGAGGAAAGCTGCTTCCCCAGGGAACGGCGTGGGCCACCCCCGCCTGTCTGCTTGCTGAGTGCCCCACTCTGAGTCGGAGAGGCGGCCTTGCCTTCCCAGCCGCCCGGTGACAGTGAAGAACGACAGGCTCTTGGTTTGAGGGTGCGCGCCAGCGCATATCACAGGAGAGTGATGTCTGCAGCCCTGAGCCACGGATCCTGCTGGCCCGGTCAGTGCTCTGCCATGGGCAGGTGGCAGCAAGAGACACACGCGCCGCTTGACCAACTCCCCGAGTGCTGGGCGGCCAGGCAGGAGCAGAAGGAAATCAGAAGGTGGAGAGATGGGCCCGGCGTCTCGACCAGGGGCTGAGTGGACACACCGGGCTCCAGGAGAGGGATCTAAGAGGGAGAAAAAGGGTGGCCTTGGTCATAAAGGGGATTGATGGGCCAGGCACCTGCTGAGGTCAGTGGAATGGCCTTGGCCGGCCCTGCTTCCTGGAGAGAGGGTGTCCTCGGAGACCAGTTCGCTGAGGTTCAGTTAGCCCAGAAGCTGAACTGGGGTGGGAGGAGGCCAGGCGAGGTTTTCCAATTATGAGCACCAGAAGAGAAGGCTTCGGACCCTGAAAAGGCCTGAAACTGACCCTTGTCCATGGGAGACACAAAGAGCCAGGGGAGGCTATGCCCTGGCTCTGGGTTCAGATAGAGCTGAGGTTAAGTGGCTCTGGGTTCAGATAGAGCTGAGGTTAAGTGACCTCCTCGGGCAAGTCCCTTCCCCTGGCCAAGACTGCTTCCGCCCCTGTCCCACGGGAGTGACAACGCCATTTATGGTGCACCTGCTATGTGCCAGGCCCCTTGTTACCTGTATTATGGTGTTAACCCACTTACCCAGAGCCGTAATCCTAGGTGGGGGCTATGACTCTTACAATCAGCATTTCACAGCCCCAGAGAATCCAGTTGCTTTTCCCAGGTCCTGCCGAGCACCGCACGCCAGGAGTCAAGCACAGGCAGCCGGCTCACATCCGAGCCCTTGGCCACTTCGCTTTTCTGCCTCTTGTCGTGCTGGACGCGTCACCACTCAGGGCTCGTAGGGATTGGAGAAGGTACACTCCTAAGGACAAACAGCAGGCTGTATGCCCTGGTCCAGGAACAAGAATGCTCCACACGGTAGCTCATTTAATCCTCACAATAAACCCATGAGGCAGGTGGTCTTGTGATCTCCATTTACAGGTGAAGAGGGTGGGAAACAGGGAGGTTGAGTTACTGGCCTCAGTCACCAAGCTTATGAGCGAGGACAGTCTGGCTCCGGTCCTGTCCTCCCCCCAGAGCAAGGGTATGAAGGGGCCCCAGCCAGTGCCTGGTGTGGCACACGCAGGGCTCAGGGAGGCCATCTCTACCCCGGGGCAGCCCTTCTCCCTAAAGAAAGTCGAATAGGGTGAACGCCGAGGTAGGCTCCCCCCATGCCCGCAGTGAGGGAGGCTTTGGGGTGGCTCAGGGATGTGCCCGGGGCTCCCGGCCTGCGTGTGGACTTAGAATGAGATGTGCCTCCGGTTCAGGGAAGATGGGGGGAGAGCACGAGGCCCCCAGCACTCGGGGGCTTCTCAGCAGAGGTGGACGAACCAGCGCGTAGGAGGTGGGCAGGTAGCGGCACGTCAGAAAGGCAGAGTGCACTGCTGGGGGGCCGCGGGGCCCGAATGAGAGCTAGGAGGTAAGTGGCTATCAAACAGGCGGAGCTAAGGCGGCAGACGGACGGCAAGGACTGTCAGAACCTGCCATTCCAAAAAGTCCCGCAAGGCCTGGCCCGGAACAGGGGTCACGGGGAGCAGCCAGCAGGTGGACAGCTTTGGAGAGTGACGGGAAGGACCGGGCAGCCCGATGCTCCGCCCCAGACTGAGGCTCAGGCAGCTCTGCTGCTGCCCAGGCAGGAACCCTGGGCCTTACTCCTGAGGGGTCCTACCCTCCTTCCAGTAGCTTTTGTTCCCATCCTCCAGCTGCCTGGGACCCCACCCCTTAAATCATTACCCCAGATCATTAAACTGGAAGTCCGTAATGCTGACACTCCCTCGTAGAGCATTTATCTGGAAAGTCATAAAATCACACCACAGACTGTAATTAACGATTAGAGATGCTTATCCCTCAGCCAGCTCTGGCCTGTGGGAGTCTGCCATGGAGACCGAGGCCAGCTTCCCTCCCCAGAGCGGAGGCGGGTGGCTGCCACTGCCGGGTTCCTGCCATCAGAGATGCACCAACACAGGAAGTAAGGGCCACGCCCCTCCCTGGGGTCCCTGACGGCTCACCAAGCCACCTTCCCAATCCCTGTTCCCTGCCACCTGACCATTCCTCCCTCCCTTTGTATGAGCTGTGTCCCTTACCAAGAATACCATCCTGTGCACCCCTCAGGGATCAGCTACCCGACTATTCTGGGTACAGAGAGGCTTCCCCTCAGATGCTCAGGACTCCCACCTCCTCTGACCTTCACCTGGATAGGTGGACATCTCAGCGTATGTCCTGTGGCTGCACCTTGATCCCACGGACGGACCAGATACTCCCAGAGAATACAAACTCACTTGTCTCCAGTCCTCTGCCCCTCCCCTCTGCCACACCTAGCACAGAACTGTGCACCCAGCAGGTCCTCAGAAATGAACCACGACAGCAGAGTGTTAGAGTGGCAAGACAACACCCCCTTAATCGAGACACAACACTCTGAACACACAGACGTTTATGTGCAGCCCTGAGGAGTGGGCCCCGGCTCCTTCTCAAAGGGGCTTATGACCCAGACGGGGCCAAGGATCAAGCCAACTCAGAGAGTGGAGACCTGGACCAGAAGTCAGGAGCATTCTCAGGATCTGGCACTACTTTGGGCAGCAGAGCCAGGACTCGGACCCAAGACTTTAGGGACATAGTTCTGGCTCCCCAGAAGGTGTGATGGCCCACCCGAAGTCACCTGGAGAAGGCTGGACAGGACCCTGTGTCCCAGTGTGTGGGCTGGCTCTACCACCCACCCTTTTGTGACCCCAGGCACGTCTCTGACCTCCTGGGCATCAGGAAGCTGATGAGCAGGGTATAAATCTGGCAGTGCACAGGCAAACTCTGAGTAAGGTAGCCAGGCCAATGCATTCGCCTAACCTAAACCTAGAAGGGGTCTGGGTTGGGAGAGGGCTCTGGGGGCCAAATTGGCCCCTCATTCCTCCTTGGACACAGACCCTGACCCTTCTCTTCCTGGCTGCCTGCAGGCTGTGGCTGCCCATGGCACTCTCAGGGAGGAGATCTGCAGACCCCCCACACCCCCCACACCCCCAGCTATTGCATTCACCCACCCAATGCTTCCAGCAGACGAAAAGGGCCCAGTACTCAGAACAGCTATGCAGTAAAGCTGGTCTTGGAGATGCAGAGCCCACCACATGTTAAAGGCTCAGACAGGGTTCCAGAAGAAAACAAAGCAAGGCTCTTAAGCACCCTCTGTATGGGCATATGTGTTTGCATGGCTGTTCTGTGAGCACGGAGACAGATGTGTGAAGACACAGCCCAGGCCGGGAGCATGGCGTCCACCGTGAAGTGAGAATTACAGAGGGTGCTGGCCATTGGGGTTTGCTTTACAAGACTCTATGCTCCTCACTGGTCACAGTGAGGACGCATTTCTTTTGAAGCTAAATCAATTATTTAAATAAAGAAGCATTAGGAAACGAAAACTGTTTAACTTTGTTTAACCCAGTGTTTCCCAAATTTATTTGATGATGAATTGTTTTCTCTAATGCCTAGAAACATCCACTGGAACTGGGGATGTGCACAGAATATACTTTGGAGAAGGACAAACTTGTCTAGTTTTTAATAAAGCAAACCATGGTCCCTTCTGACTCTGAGAACCAGAAAGAGGCAGGGGCTTACAGAATCCAGACACACTGCCAATATCGGGGCTGGACTGCAGCCCACAGGCCTCTCAACCCTAGTCCGGACCCTGCTGCTATGCCCTGTTCCCTCCTGGAGTTGGGGTGAGCTGTGGGCAGGGCATTAAAGGGGGACAGCAGTGACATGACAAACATCTGGCAGAGGGAGAGTGACAGGACCACAGAGGAACAGGACAGAGCTTGTGTTGGAGTTGGCAGGGGCACAAGCCCTTCTGGAAAGGACAACTGAAAATCAGGTGGCGCCAGACAGCCCCTGACATCTTGCTGTCAAGGACTGTTCTGGCCCCTCCCAGCTCCATGGCCCGGCCAGTTGTTTAATCCCTCCGGGCAGGAGACAGATGCCTAATGCAATGACCTCTAAGGTCACTCAAGCCTGAAATTTCAGGATTCTGGGCTTCACCACGATCCCTGCACGTACAATCCTGCAGCTTACCGCCTCTACTTTACAGGTGATGGAGCTGAGACTCAGCCAGGGTAATTGACTTCTTCAAGGTCAACAGGGAAAAAATGGGAGCGCTCTGCCTCATGGCCTGAGGAACTGCGGCTTGTGTCTGAGCCAGCCCCAGAGTCAGTCCGCCTGGGGTGCAAATACTGGCTCAACCTCTTGCTAGCTGGACGACTTGAACCACCACTCGGAGCCTCAGTTTACTCCTGTGAAGTTGGAAAGGCCACCTCACTGGGTACATGGCAGATTCCAATAGCATCCAGATTCAGCCCAGGCCCCGGCACACTCACCCCTTCGGAAAATGCGAATTATTACTAGTACTAGAGTTCTATGAACTACCCCATGGTTAAGAGAGAAAGAAGAGGTAGGATTGACCTCAGGGCGCACTGATGTGGGGTCTGGAAACCTGTGGCCCATATTGGTCTCAGAACTGTCTCCCATGGGCTGAGCCAACTCCTTAGGCAACAGCCAGTTTGCTGCCCATTGGAAGCTCCATTTGGAGCTCAGTTTCCCCATCTATAACAGGAGGGGCTGGACTGGATGACCTCTGGGAGCCCCTAGATCTATCATCGGGATGGAATAAGGCCTCCAGTACATGCTCTTTTCCCACCGTGGGCTGGAGAAGTTGGCTCTCCAGCAGCCTGAGATCCTCTTCTGGGATGTGGGTGCGGGGGGCATACGGTAGGGAAGGGAGGGACAGAAGTGAACAGAACATGAACGGGCCACTTCCTGTATGCCGGGCACGATTCTAGGAGCTTTCCACGGATTAACTCATTCTGGTCCTCGGAACAAGCCGATGAGGTCAGAACCAGTTAACCCATTTTACAGACAAGAAAACTGTCATCCCAAAAGATTAAGTAATATGCCCATGGTCCCAAGGTTGGTGAAGCAGGAATTAAACCCAGACCTCCTGGACCTTCACACTCGGAAACTGATGCTCCGCAGCTGAGGCCCATTTTCAGGGAGCAGAGCGGAAACCTCACTGGGGACTGATGTCTGCCTCCATTCGGGGCCTATTCAGTTTTAAGGCCACTGTGCCCAGGGCAGAGAACGCAGACGGTCCCACCTTCCCCACATCACCATGAAGGAGGCACCTGCTGCCTTAAAGAACCACTGGGTCTGAATTGCTTCTGTGGCCTCTGGGCCTGGGAGCCGCCCCAGTCATCCCAATCCTTCCCGCCGGTCACCCAAATCCCGCCAGACCCCGTACCACCACTCACTCTGAGGGAATTTGCTCCCAAACACTGCGTGCAGAATGTTTGTCAGCTCTTGACACTAATATTATTTAAGGCCCAAAGTCTAATGTAAGGCTTCCTTTTAGCAAGATTGTCTCATTTAATAAAGCTCCCCGTCTCTGTTCCCCCAAGGTAATCACGTTGATGGTAACGCATTCCCCGTGCTGTGATTTGATCTGGGAATAGAATTATCACACAGCCTTGCTTTGTTGTCAGATTCGTGTTTTTATTTTTTTCCCCTGGAATAAATAAACAGAGGGCCAGCCACGTGAAATGCAGTGCTCCACTCACCTGGGGCCTTCAGTTGCTGGCCTCCTTATGGGTTCACTCCTCGTCCCCTGTGGTCACTCATTGGCTCCTCCGTTGATTGGCTCAATGAACACTTCCCCAGTGTCCGTACCCTAGGCTGGACCCAGGCTCTGGGCTGGGAGTGGGGACACTGAGACAGGGCAAGCCCTGCCCTTAAGGAAAGGACCGCTTAGTGCAGTGGCCCACACATCTCAGCTTCCCACGAGTGCTCCCCGCCCCCGAGGTGGCACCAAGATGGCAGTCAGGAAAAATGGGGGTGCTCACACACGTGGAGGCCATGTTGAGAAAGAAGGCCTGGGTCTCTGCCCCTGAGTTGTGGCTGTGGCCTGGGCAGGTCACCTGATCCTTTTGAGCCTCTTTAGTCATGGGTAGGAAGATCAGAATGAGCACAGGAGCTTGGAGTCAGACAGAGCCCAGTTCAAATCCCAGATGGGCTTCTTCCGATTGCAGCTTGGTGCCCTCAGCTGAGACACAGCCTGCTTCACCGAGATGTTGTGGGCCAGGCCGGGCCAGGCTGCCTGGCCCTGGGACGGAGGGCCTCCTGAAATTCCGTGTACCCCGAGAAGGAGGAAAATTGAATGAGATGATGTCGGCCAAGTGCCTGGCTTGCTCAAATGCCCGGCATGCTGCTGCTGCCGCCATTGCTGTGGTCATCTTCAGCAGCTGCAGCAGCAGCAGCGGCAGCAGCAGCATCACCATCGATACTACTCAAGTAAGAAATGAAAGCTGTTTTACAACTAGGGGCCTAGACTGGTGCGTGTGACGGAGGGCAAGTCCCTTCAGCCCTCCCGCCCAGGTGTCCAGCTGTGAAGCAGTATTATTTCCAAACCCGATGACCCGGTGTGCACAAGCAGGTCGGGGGGGCCTGTCCTTCACCCCTCTGTGCCATCTATCACGGAGCTAGGTGACCAAGGGAAGGCCGAGCCCTGGTGGGCCTCACAGACTCCCCCAGCCTGGGGATGCCACAAACAACACCAGGCTAAGAGCTGAACCAGTCAGCAAAGAGGGGGTACAGGGCACCGGAATCTGGGGTTCTGCCGGCCCTGCTGCAAGGATGAGCTCCTAGACATCACAGGACATGGAACCAGGAGTTCTGGGTTCAACTCCTGCCTCCTCTAGGCACTCTCTGTGGGAGGCACTCTGAGCCTCGGGTTCCTTATATGACGTAGGATGGCTGATGTGTGATGCTCTGAATGCGTGATGTGTATCAGGGTTCATGGGCAGGACGTGGTCGCCCAAGACGGGAACTGAAGAGAGTCTAATAAAGGGACTTTTAGAGGTATGGGCAGGGTTAAAGGAAATCAGACGGGCCGGGGTTCGCAGCAGTGGGAGCTGTTACCGCCCCTCGGGTTAACCCCTGTGGGGTGACAGCGGCCACAGAGGAGAGGCCAGGCCATCCAGAGCTGCGGAGTGTGATGGGGGAGCACAGGCCACGGGCCCACAGGGAAGAAGCCACAGAATGTGGGCTGACTGAACCAGAGAGAAAAAGGGAATGAATGAACGCATCTCATGCCCAGCCATCTGTTCCGCTGGCCTGTTCCACAGGATGCTTCACCGTCTCCCACCCCACACCCTTCTCCCTGTGCGACTTCAGCCCTCCCTGCATCCGGGCGCGGTTGTGACGGCAACAGAGTGACACCGCGTGGCACCTGTTGGGTCATAAGGAGGTGGGGCTTCCACCTGGCTGGCTCTGGGGCGTGCACGCTTTGAAGCTGGCCACCACGGCATGAGGAAGTGCAAGTGTCCACACGGGGAGGCCACGTCCGGGTGTTCGGGGGACCGCCACACCTGAGGTCCCAGCGCAGGGGCAGCATCCATCGCCATACAGGTGATGAGCGAGGTTCCAGAGGCATCCATGCCCCCAGCCTTCCAGGCTTCCAGCCTGAGGTCCCCCGACGCTGTGGAGCAGAGACAAGCTGCCCCCGCTGGAGCTTTTGGAATTCCTGACCCATGGCATCGAGAAGCGCAAGAAAATGGTTCGGGACAGTTAGTTATGCAGACAGCTTCGCTCTGTAAGGGCCACCCTCCTGGGACACAGAGCAGGATGAAGAAGGGTAGAGAAGAAATATGAGGACAACACAGGGAAAATCTAGCTGCAGGGATGAAACAAAAAGGCTGTGGGTTTTAGGACCCATGGCCTGCTGGGTGCTCCATCCAGCCTGCCGGAATCTGAAATCCCGTTCTTACGTAGGTCAGTCCCAGTAAAGTACACGATCGCTCCAGCTACCTAAACTGCTTGTTTGCACCTCCCACCTGTCTCGCCTGTGTCCCAGCCTGACCCAGCTCCGCCCACACTGCCAGAGAACCAGCACACCCTCTCGGCTAGTCGTGCCCCCAACTTGTGAGCCAGCCTGGCCCCCGGCCCCATCACCGCGGCACTCCAGCCCAGACTCCTGAGCCTGTGGAAGCTCAGTACACTCTGGCCTGGCCTGAGAAAGTGGGAGATGGCAAGGGAGGCCCAGAAGGACTGGCCTTCTCCCTCTGACCTGCACATAAGCAGGCGCATGCCCACCCCTTGCCCTCCTCTAAGCCAGACGCCCCTCCCCACCACACGTCCAAATCCACCACCATCATGGCGCCTTCAAAGTAACCCACTACTTTGGGCTGCAGGTTTCCCAAAGCTCTCATCCCCAGTGTGATGGTATTTGGAGGTAGGGCCTTTGAAATGTAATTAGGTCATGAGGGTAGAGCCCCCATGATGGCATCAGTGCCCTAATAAGAGACACAGAGACATGGTCTCTCTCACCTCCAAATGAACACACAGCAAAAAGGGCAATAGTCTGCGAGCCAGACACCAGATCAGCAGCAACCTGATCTTGGACTCACAGCCTCCAGAACTGTGAGACACAAATGTTTGTTGTTTAAGCCCCCAGGTCTGTGGTATGTGTTATAGCCGCCTGGGCCAACTCGGCCACCCATCACCTCTACCATCCTCCCCCTTTCCTGGACCCTGTCCAAAAATACACATGGTTATAATGTTCCTGGACATGGCCACAGGAGAACTTGAGGGCAACATCTGAGTAAGAGAACTAGCGTGGACAAGATTTTGTCTCCCCAGAAATCTAGAAGGGTCTGCCCTAAATCTCACATGTGCCTTCGGCTGGCAGGCCTGGGCTGGGCTCACCCTGGGTGCTAGAAAGTCATCAGCAATGCCACAAACCCCCCCTGGCTTCCCTGGGCACCCACAGCATCTTACACATGCTCCCCCCACCCCAGCCCGAAGCTCTGTAACTCACAGCTTCCCGAACCACGACAGCCGTGGGAGCAGGGCCCAGGTCTTCCCATCATTCCTAAACAACAACCACACTTAGTGTTTCAGGCACTATTAATAAAAAAGATGCATTTCCTCACTGGATCCTCATGACAACCTATGAGGAGTGTGCCTGCATTATTCCCCTTTCACTGTGGAACAAGCTCAGAGAACAGAGGTGACTCGCCCAAGGTCAACGAGACAGTGAGGACCAGAGCCGGGACTCAGAGCCAGGTCTGGTGGACTCCGAGGCTGGTGCTCTCTGCTCCACCCTACTCACTCCGCCCCCCGCCCCCCCGTCCCCCCGCCCCCCCACCGTAATGATTTATCACCTTCCAGCTCCCACACTAAACACGGGGCTGAGCACAGAGCCGGCACTCGATAAATATTTGTGGAACTGAACAAAACCTTAACAAATTCTTGTTGCGTGAATAAACTTCTGATACTGAATAGAAACCAAACCACCTCGGTGATTTCCAATTCAAACACCACCATCCGCTGCATGCATTCTGATGCACTGATGTCTTTTGTTTTTTGGAGGGGTTTTGTTTCCTTCAGCAATGAGAGCTGGCGGTGAGGAGGTACACAGAGTGCCCTGGGGAATCGCTTCTGCACAGCATTTCAGATGTGAGGTGGAGAAGCATTCTAGAACAAATAGTTTCTGGTTATCACAGCACCACTGAGAGGGGCAAGGACTCAGGGTCCCACTGAACAGGTGACAAGCCTCAGGCCCCCAGAACCAAGGGACATGCTTGAGGTCACTCAGAGAGGGAGGGCCCACACCAGTCGTCTGGATGCCAAGACCGGGGTGGGGTACAATTGTCCAGCTCCCACCACTTCCAAAGTGACCGGCTCTGAACTCCATGGCCTCATAGGAAGGATGGAGGGCGTGGAGCTAGGAAAACTTGTGGCAGCCTCCTCCCTTGATCAAAGGGCCAGGCTCTGGATTTTGGCAGAGACCAAAAAGACAGCCAGACTTTGTCATCCCTGCTCACCTCCTCCCACCTCCCCTTCCCTGTTTCTGCAGGCAGTAGGCAGATAATCAGAGCATGTGGACAGAATCTCCCAGAGCCATGCAGGTTTGCAAAGGGAAGGGAGAGAAATTGGCAGCCCATATGCCCTCTTGGCAATTGATCACTGGCTGGGCCTGGGGTTCTCTGAGGCCCACAGGCCCCTATCTCTGAGATGGAAGGGGGTGTGGTAGAGTGGACCCAGCCCCAGGAAGCCCTCTGAGCGTTCGAGTTCCTGCATGACCTTGGATAAATCACACCTTCCTCAACCTCAATTCCCCATTCATCAAACTGGGTTCCTACTACCTTCCAGCGCTTATGTCTAGGAGTACATATCCATCTCCAGAGATAAAATGGCGATACTTAATATTATACTTGCTTTATGACTAGCTCCGCAGCCCCTGGTTCTGACTCAAGCTTCCCAGGGCCTGTTCTCAGGGCCTGGAGGTCAGTTGCCCTGGCCTGGGCCAGCAAAAGGCCAGCCTGGATGACCAAGTGTGGTTGCCCATGGCAACTGGAATCATACTGCATCCAAGGGACAAGGTCAAGACTTAGCTAAGAAGGGAAGCAAGCCAGTTTCTCAGGAGCAGCATTAAGCATCAACACAGAAGGGAGATAAGGCAGGGGGTCAGGAACCACAGATAGGAGGCTGGTCAGGAAGCTGGCAGCCGGGCACTGCCACCAACAGATCGGGAAGACTGTGAATGAGATCCAGGGAATGGCCACCCGGTACGAGGCCTGGAAGGCCACAGCCCACAGAACCTGGACCAGGCTGCCAGGGTTCTGGGCGCCCAGGGGCTAGAGGGAGACAGGCCTATGTGGCCACAGGAAGACCTAGCACCGCATCTTCAGCCGGTAGTTGAATCCTGGGTCAGTCCGGGAATATTGTGCCCAGAAGTTCTGTGTGCATGCATTTAATTATATCTCACCTTGCTCTTAGGGAAAGGATTCAAAGCATACACAAATCCATAAGGAATTTATAAGGATAATTGAAATACTACAGTAAAACATAAATTAGAAATTGATAAGAAAGAAGCAAAGCAGAGGAAAGGACATGAAAAAAGTCAGAAATCTGGCCAGTTCAAAAATGAGGATGACAAAGTCCTCAACATTATTTCGAAGGATTAAAATTGTAGATCTGAGCTTCCTGGTAGTAAGTACAAAAGGGGAAACTTAGTCAGTTACACAACGTCCATGAAATAAAAAACAAATACATAAAGCCTGTTATCTAGAGAAATCATAACTGCCTCTGGTTGTAGAGCAGGAAATTTTCCTGGCAGTCTTCATTATAAAATTCTCAGAATTGACACAAAGACAAACCTCATGGAGAGGTGTTCTGGGGAGTGAAATCATACAGACAATTCAACAAGAGCAGTCTTATGGGAACTAAAATAAAGATGCTATGGAAATCGCCCTCCCCTGGCCTGGCTTAAGGCGCAGGCAGATGAGGCTGGGCTCTTTGAAGCAAGTAGCATTATTGCCGTGACTGCTAATAGCATTGTTGTTATTTATTTATTTATTTATTTATTTATTTATTTATTTATCTGAAATTTATTTGTGCAACCTATATTTAGTGAGCACCTAACTAGCGCCAACATTGTATGGGGCATTGGAGGAACAGTGGCGAGGGGGCCTGACACGAACCTCAGCCTCCTGGGGCTTAAGGTCTTGGAGGGGAAGTTGTCATGAAACAGGTAGTAATAGACCACCACATAGCAAGGGTCTGACAGGGAGCCCAGACACAATGGGAAGACCAAGGAGAGGCCTGATGCTGCAAATCAGGGAAGACTGCCTGGAGGAAGTGAGGCCTGAAGGGGGGCCTGTAGGACAAGCCAAGTTGGCCAGGGAAAGTCTGGCAGGAGAAGTAGCAGCGGCTGGACCACCCGAAGTCGGCATGCTAAAAAGCCTTCACAGCCCAGAGCTGCCACCGGGAAAGGCCTGGGAAGGGGCCTCAGAGTCCAGGCCTGGGTGGGTTGGGTTTATCATCCAGCCACACTGTCAGGACCCACTTCAGGCAGAACCGCGAGTATGCCAAGCTGCGAGCAGATGCCCCGGTGCCCTCTCTGGGTCTTTTCAACTCCTGGGTAGTGCTCCTCCCCTCCTTCTCATCGCTCGCCCCTGCTACTGCAGACTCAGGGCTATGCGCCCTCCTTGAGTTGCTCACAGTCAGGGCTGACTCGGCTGGGGGGCGGGGGGGCCAGCAGTCCTGCAGCCAAGCCACCCCCAGCTATGAAAACCAAGTGGGTCATTTCAGAGCTGAAAGGGCCCTATGACACTGGCCAGCCCCACTGCCTCACCTTACAAACAGGGAAACTGAGACCCAGAGAGGGGAAGAGACTTACCCAAAGCCACCCAGGCTGGAACTCCAGATGTCCAGGGGCAGGAAAGAGCAGAAGTAGGGAGGAGACTAGGTAAGTTGGCCAGGAGCACTAGGGAGGGAGCACAGAGGAAAATTCCAGAAGAGGCTCAACCAGAGTAGGGGAAAGAGCCCACATCTCAGGCCATGCCCGCCTGGAGCTGTGGTTTTCTCCTTGGTTCAGGAAGGTGGACCTGCCCCACGGGGTTATGGGGGGATGAGAGCACCTTGTAAACTGTAAAGTCCTGTGCATATGAGCACAGCACAAGGGGCCAGGGAGAGGGTGAGTCCTCAGATAATGATAATGGACTCTGAGTGCAAGGCACCGCTCCCTCTGGCACAGGCATTTATCATCCCTGTCTCCCAGACTAAAGTAACTGGGTTCAGTAACCTACCCAAGACCTCAGAGCTAAGAAGAGGTGGGGTGGGGGTCATGCACAAGAGGCATGACACAGGTTGGAGGAGCTCATCTCTGAGAAGGGAGTGGGCAGGGGGAGCAGAGCAGATGCCACTCCCAGGAGACGCCGGGCAGATACGCCATGGCACCCTTCCCTCGGAGCCACGCTTGGCACAGAGAGCGTGAGCCAGGCCAGCTGCCCAGGGGCCGTGGGGGAGAGATGCCTGGTGTGGGGCCCCTGAGATGTGAGAGACTGAAAGAACGGTAAGAACAGTCTTACTCTGCCCCCAGTTTCTGTGGGCCCGGGGCTCGGACAGAGCGTAACCGGGATGATTTGTCCCTGCACCACAACGTCCAGGGCCTCTGCTGGGAACCCTCCAACAGCTGGGAGGTTAGACAGAGGGCCTCAGCGGGGACCAGGGGCCCAGACACGGCCTCTCCATGTGGTGTGGGTTTCCTCACAACATGGCAGCCTCAGGCTGGTGGTTTTTCTTCCTTCCTACGGTGGCTCGGGGCTCCAAACACGAGTGTGCCAGCCAACCAAATGGAAGTTGCCTGGTCTTTACTGACTTAGCGTCACTTCTGACATTCCCTGTGGGGTGAAGTGGTCACAAACCCGCCCAGATTAAAGGAGTGGGGACGCTCCATTTCTCAATAGGAAAAGTGTTAAAGAATCTGTCTTTGAAACCAACACCACGGCCATGGTGGCCCAGCAGCCTTTAGGGGAGCACAGCAGGGACCCAGGCCTCCGTGACAGCTTCGCAGAGGCTGAAGGAAGTCGTGGTCAGTCAGGGCAGACTCAGGACTCAGCCAGGGCCACACAGGCCTCCTCCACCTCTGCTGCTGGCCTCTTGCACCCCGCCTTTGACTCAGACTGCCCCCTAGAACGATCAAGTGGTTGGACCAGGCTCTTGCAAAGGCAGGACTTCAAATCTCATCTCTGCCATGGCAGGATGACCTTGAGTGAGTCGTACAACATCTCAGGGCCTCTGGACTCCTCTCTTTCACGACAGTGGATGCTTCCTCCCTTCCAGGAGAAAGAACATATGGGAAATGCAGACACCCAGTAGGCTCCTAGTGAATGCTGGTTTCTTTCCAGGGAGAACGGGGTGGGGCAGGGGTGCCACATGCGAGGAGAGGATCTAAGGGCCTGACTCACTGGGTTCTCTCCCAGGGATTTAACCAAAGCAGCATGTCTGCACTTGAAGCTGCAGCAGGCACCTCTTGGGCCTGTGGCTCCTGACTCTAATTACAGCTTTCTGGACACATTTCCTGTTTGGGAGCTGGCAGGGCACCCTCAGAGGAGCCACAGATAATGAGCAACTGGCTGCAAAGCCTCCCTCCGTGAGGGTGCTGACCCTGGAGCAGGCCCAAGCAGGCCCACCTAGGAAGGCAGAAGGCCTTCAGAGTCACCTGGTTCACACACACACCCACACACACGCACGCACACACATGCACACACACACACACACACACACACACACACACACACACACACACAGGACCACCACCATGGCCACAAGATTTCCCAGTCTCTGCTTGTACAGCTCCAGCGACAGGAACCTCATTACCTCACAGACAGCGTGCTAACCTCCAGACAGGACAGGTAATTAGAAGCAAGTCCTGAATCAGGATGAAGCCCGCCCTTCAACTTCCAGCTATTGATCCTCAGGTCCACCAAGAACAAAGCAACACAGAACGGAAAAAAGGGGGAGCATTCTCTGGGGGCAGGAGGAACCAGGTTCAAATCCTGACTCTACCGTTTTCAGGTTCTACAAGCTTGCTCAAGTCCCTTTACCTCTTGAGCCTCAGCTTGTCATCTGTGAAATGAGAATACTCCTACCCAGAGGAGGGAGGCTGGGCCTGGTGGGTGGGGTGAGACACCACAGCACATGTGCAAACACCTGGTACACCTTAGATGCCAAATCAATGCTGTTGTCTCCCCTTCCCTCTTGGACACTTTGCATTAGGGTGGCTTCTCTAGGCTTAGAGGCCAGAGACACACTCAGACTAAAGCAAGTGACTCCCTGCAGAACCAGTAGTACACCTGGAGAACCAAGGAGGCAGAAGGCCCTCTCCTTAGCCACACGGCAGAGCCTCGTGGCATGCTAGAGAGAGGCCTGGGTGGGGGGCAAGCTTTCCCATTTCTGCTAGGGCAACTGAACGTCTACTGAGTGAGGAATGGGAGGATGGACAGTTGGATGGATGGATGGACAACTGAACAGACAGTTTAAACAAGTTTCTAAACAAAAACATTAATTTCTAATTTTAAGAGTTATTTGCTGCATGAACCTCAGTGCACCCCCATGTTCATGGCAGCATTATTTACTGTAGTCAAGACATGGAAACAACCTAAGTGTCCACCAGTGAATGGATGGATAAAGAAGAGGTAGTGTACACACACACACACGCACACACACACACAATGGAATATTACTCAGCCATAAAAAAGAATGAGATTTTTCCATTTGCAACAACGTGGACAGACCCAGCAGGAAGCATGCGAAGTAAAATAAATCAAAGACAAATGCTGTATGATCTCATTTATATATGGAATCTAAAAAAACAAACAAAAATCAAGCTCATAGATACAGAGAACAGACTGGTGGTTGTCAATGTGGTAGGGGGTGGGGGGCAAATGGGCGAGGGGGGTCAAAAGGTACAAATTTCCAGCTGTAAAGAAGTCCTAGAGATGTCATATACAGCATGGTGACTAAGCAATTAATACTGCATTGATATTTGCAAGTTGTTTAGAGAGTAGATCTTAAAGTTGTCATCACAAGAAAAAAAAAGACAAAAAATCTGTGATTGTGTATGATGACAGATGGTACCTAGACTTACTGTGGTGATCATTTTGTAATATATACAAATATTGAATCATTACGTTGTACACCTGAAACTAATATAACATTGTATGTCAATGATACCTCAATAAAAAAAAAATACATAAATAAACAGGTTTCTAGGTCTAGCCAGGAAACACCCATCCCCTTTTAATGCCAGCCCTGCTGGATGTCATGTTTTGGTTGAGAAATTGTGTAAGCAGTGATTTCTAAAATTTATAAGCATCGGGGCACCTGGGTGGCTCAGTTGGTTAAGCAACTGCCTTCGGCTCAGGTCATGATCCTGGAGTCCCGGGATCGAGTCCCACATCGGGCTCCCTGCTCAGCAGGGAGTCTGCTTCTCCCTCTGACCCTCTTCCCTTTCGTGCTGTCTGTCTCTCATTCTCTGTTCCTCAAATAAATAAATAAAATCTTTAAAAAAAATTAAAAAAATAAAATAAAATTTATAAGCATCGGGAGAGGCCTTGTAAAATGCAGATTCCTGGGTGCCGCCAACAGAGATTTTGACACTGAAGGTCTGGGGGGGGAGCCTGGTGTCTGCATTTCTAACCAGCTCCAGATTACTGTTGCTGCAGCTCCACAGGCCACACTTCGAGAAGCTCTGGAATAAAGCAGAACAGCTGACAACACCTTTCAGAAAACAGGCCTGTGGCCAAGATCGGGTCACCTGGCCTGGGGGGCTTTGGCAGAAAGGAGAAGGAAGGGGCCCCTCCCAGCCCTGGGATGCCAAGGGAGACATGACCAACTTCACCTTCCACTTCTTTAAATCTCCTTCCCCCGCACTCCCTCCCATACTTGGAGCAGCCAGTCTGGGCTCTCTTACAAGCCGTGATGGCTTCATTAGGTCCAGAAGATTGTACCTCCCTGTAAAGGTTCAGCCTGCACAGAAATCCCCATAAATAGATGAGGTGCACAGGGGCCACGTAGGCCAGCCACCCATGACATGCCTTCTAGCAGGAGCAGGGAGCCCTGGAAAGAAGGGACTCTAGCCTCCTGGCCTCCCAGACATACACACACGCATGCATGGCTGCACACGCACGCGCATACACACGTGCGGGGGCGGGAGGCCCAGCCCCCTCCCCCAGAACCCCTCCTCACTGAGGGTCCCGTAGCTGATGGCAGCAGAGCCAGAGCTCAGGCCTCAGCTCAGGCACTAACTTGCTGCGTGGCCTTAAACAAGTCCCTCTCCCTCTCTGGGTCGGAGTTTCTCTGCCCGAGGTGTTTGGACGTGGCCTTGTCTAGGGAGAGAACTGGTATTACCTGAGCCACCAATGTGTTCGGCTTATTAACTCTTTCGTTCAACAGATACTTATTGAGCAATTCCTGCAAACCCGGATCTGAGCTATGGCACCGAACAAAAGAGAAATGAAGCTCGTGCCTTGTGGCGCTGGCCCAGTTCTCCGTACCAGATGTTTCATCCCTCACTGTGGCTTCACTCCAGGCAGCATGGGAACTGGCCGTCCTTATCCTCCCTTGCAGACGAGGAAACTAAGGCAGAGTAGGGCGGCAGAGCTGAGGTGCAGACAGTCAGGGGGTTCTTAAACCATCACACAGCCCTGAGACCTCTGCCCCACGCCCTCTAGCTCTCCGCTGAGGTGGGGGTTGTTCCTTTCCCAGGACCCCTCACTAACCACCCACTGAGGTCCACCACCCCAGATGGAAGTGGAGAAACCAAAGGCCGTGGGAGACAACTGTTCCCACCCAGCCCCAGACCTGGGGATTTGGGCCTGAGCCAAAGCTCCTACAACTGCCCCCTGGGAGGGCCATTCCAGGCCAGGCGGCTCCGCCCCTCGTTGGGCAGTAGGTGCCCTGAATTGCCCAGTGCTCTAAGGGCCCTGGCAGGCCCTTTTCGGTGCCCCATCCCCACCCACCCTGCTCACCACTCACCCCAGAGGCCCCCACATGACCCAAGAGGCAGAGCGAGCGCACGCGGCAGGCTCTCACACAGCACGGCACCGGAAAAGGGAGACGCGTTCTGCTTTTGTGCACTCACCCGCAGTTTTGCAATCCAGAACCTAGAAGCAGCCTATTTCAACTTCCAACACACAGGAAGCTTAGCGTCACTAAGGAAAATAAACTTTATTCTGAGTTACTATGCAGGGTGGGAGCGAGCACCATGATCTTTTGAGTGCTTGGGGCCCTAAAGGTCTCAGCCGGCCTTGGCCCCGTGCCTCGCCTTCCCACTTTGAAGATGTGCCCGGTTGTTTCCCACGGCCTGGAAGGCTCTCCCTCTCCCCTCTGCCTCTCTCAATACGCCCATCTGTCGTGGCTTCATTCACCTCCTGTGGCCTCAGGAAGCTACCAGAAGCCCCACTGGCTTTCCCAGGTCCCACGGCGCCAGCTCCAGCTCCAAGAATCACTGCGCTCTTGAACCTGGTGTCCAGCCTTCAGCTGACTGCTAGCCTCCTATGGCATCTGTCAGGTTGAGGAGGAGCCAGCCGAGCTGACAGGAGTCCCCGCAAGGGCCACATCAGGGACAATCTAAGTCACCGGTTCTTCCAGAGGCTCTGCAAAGTTAGAAGGCTTTGTTTGCCTTATATGCTCTCTTTCTTTTGCAAACAAATGTACAGAGAGGTTTTCCAGAGGCATCAACAAATTAAATCCAAAAGCAGACATGAGAACCCAGCTGTCTTCTCTTACGTGAGTCATTAAAGAGATCTGCAAAAATGTAAAGCGATCTTTTTTTTCATTTTAGAAAATAGTTATTTTTCATGAAAATGTATTATGTTCATATGCAATGGTTTGTTCTTGTTCTTCAAGAATAAGTATTTTATGATTTCTCAGCTTTAGTTCCCAATATGGTAAATATCAACAGATATAACCACATAAACAAAAGCTCTTTCAAGTCTCCAATAATTTTTAATAGGGTAACAGGGCCCCAAGGCCAAGTTTGAGAACTGCAGGTTGAAGAGAAAGGGCCCCTTCCCCACAGCTGAGCGGACGAGGGGTGGGGTCTGACCATCAGGCAGCAGAACCAAAGGCAGATGGAGGCAGGGGGCCGGGCAGGGGGCCTGGCAGGGGCCGAGAGGGGACCCGGGCTGCAGACCTTGAGTTGGGAAGTGGGAAGCAAATGGCAGGGGAGAGCCAGAAAGGAGATCTGGAGAGAATCCGAGAGGAGAGCCAGTGGTATGGCAGGTGCGTCTATGAGGAGCAGGGACTGCGGTCCAGAACAGATATGGGGAGAGGAAGAAAGGAACTCGGGAGTTGACCTGGACCCAAAAGAAAGAAGCAGAGAGACAGGAAGGAGGCCCACTGGGGGTGATGCCGAGCTGCAGTTCTGGGGACTTCTGGGTGCTGGGGACGGGTGGAGAGGGCTCCTGCCCATTTTCCTCCATTCCACACGCCACAGTCCTGCCCTGCCTGCAGCCCAGGGGCTTGCTCCCCCAGGTCCCCACGAGGTTTCCCTTTATACTCAGCCCTCCCTTACTTAAGGTCAGCTGAGTACCTCTGGTCTTTGCCATCCTCCGAGCCCAGCCGAAATAGCCGTGAGTTCTGTTCTAGCTCTGGGACCCTGGGCAAGTACAGAGCATCCCCTGGTTGTCCACATGGAGACGAGTCCAGCTCACGGAGCAGGGGAGGGGACTGACGTCAGAACATATGTAGAGGGCCTGGCACGTGTCGGACACTCAACAGGTGCAGCTAATATTAGTCCGCTTGCTCCTGCCTCGACGGCTACCGTTATTATTAGTGGCGGTATTAATATCCCAGCAGGAAATGGTCTTCAAGGTCACAGAGCTCCCGATGTGGCTGAGGGACACACAAGCAGCCCAGGAGCAGTCAGAGGCAGAGCCGGAGTCAGAACCCACTTCGGGGTCCCGGGGAGACGGTAAGCTCCCTGGGGGCTGGAGACCCTCCAGCACCGTGCATGCTCGCAGCACCACCCCTTACCTCCCTCGACAGTTACTTTGGGGACACGTCTCACGGGCCAGGTCTTATACCAGCTGCTGTCTGCCCGCAACAGGGCTTGGCCCCAAATTGGTTCAATCAATGTTTGTGGATCGATCTTTGTCCTCCCCCATCTGGCTGGCCACCGAGAATCTAGGCCAGGCGTGGGGTTTGGAAAGGGCCCCATGAGCCATCCCCCTGATCACCAGTCACAAAAACACAGCTGTTACTCTGAGCAGCTCTCGTACCTGCCACCCACCCTGGGGTCCCTGCCTCCTCAGTCCCTTAGCCAGGGAGGAAACAAGACCCAGAGAGGTTTAGTGCTTGTCTCAGTACACACAGCCACAAGTGGGAGAGTCAGGGCTGGGAACACAGGCCACTCAATGCGGGTTCTGCACTCCAGAGTGTGGCTGGAGACGGCCACAGAGGGCCCGGGCAAATGGACGCAGGCCAGGACATGCCTGAGAGTAGGGAACAGAGAGCAGGGTCTCGAGATTCTTTGCGGGCAGAGGGGAGGGTATAGGAGGGGCATCTCTGCTGGTGCAGCATCCCAGAAACTGAGCCCCTAGAACAGTCACTTCTCCCACCCTCTGTCCCGCCGAGCAACTCGAGCCGCGATGATTTCATGCTCAGGCAGCAGGGCATCCGTGCCCACCGCACCTGGCTGTCGCAGCTGGAGGCGAGGCTCCCTGAAGGCAGGCCCAGGTTGTCTTGCTCGTGGTCTCACCCAGGGCTGGCCCAGGGCAGGGTGCGGTAGCTCTGCTGAGCGTGTGCCTACAGAGCCTGACTCCATGTAGGAGGCAGGAAGCAATGGGGAAGCAGAGCCCTGCCCCTGGAAGAGTCTCCATTTCTGCACCACGACGGGCTTCACCCTTGTTTCCTGACTTGCTTTGGCTGTTTCGACCCAATGGAAAGAGAATAGCAGAAAGGAGAGCCTGGAGTGGGGAACAACCGTACAGCGGAGGCGTCAGCAAGACCCGGGCCGGGGGTGGGGGGGGCGGGATTCAGGGCCACACCCCAAAGCAGTCTCTCTGCTGGCAGCCGAGGCAGAGCTCCCAGGTGCAGGGACCCACGGACATCCTGCCGTGGGACTGAGGCCCAAAGGCTGATCTTTGGCCCCCACTTGAGTCTGCAGCTGATCCCAGCTTGGCGGAGAGTGGGATCTGGGGGCAGCCCTTCCTCCCTAGGCTATAGGAAGGAGCGATGCTGCTGGGGCCCAGCCTGGTGAGCACACGGGAGAAAGGATGTGGGGCCAGCACCACCCAGGGACAGCTCCTCTTGCACGGATCCCTGAACAGACCACTCAGGGAAGAAAGGGAAGCTGTGCTCAAAGTGCCCCTTGGGGCGGTGGGGGGGAAGCAGAGCTGCCCTTGGTCAGCACCCAGGAGGCTTGAGTCCTGGTCCGGCACTGCCTCAGGTTCCCTGGGTGTCCTCGACCAAGGTGGTGACCCACCGTCTCTGAAGTCCCTGAGGGGGCTCTGTCATCAGGTGACGTGTGCACCCCCTCCGTTGACACCTGCACACACACACACAGGCACTTGTGCCCATCATGGGCTCCATAAAGCGCCCCGGCCTGCTGCAGAGGGGATGGTGAGGTAGCCCAGGCAGCAGGCCCACAGCAGGGCCCCAAACAAAGCCGGTGGATGGGGGGGGGGGCGTTGGCAGCACAAGGAATGGGGGAGGGCAGCTCGGGCTGGGGAGGGATGTGGCTCTGAGCCTAACAGGCCACCAGCAGCCGCAGCATCTGCTTTTTCTCACCTCTAAAGGGAATCGATTTGTCTCTGACTGATTTCCCTGACGTCTAGTTTTCTTCTCCGCCCGGCTGTCAGCCCAGCCACTGTGCGGGGGAAGCAGGGGGAAGAGCCCTGGCCGCCTGCCTGCCTGCCTGCTTCCCCCCACCTGCCCCCCACCTGCCCAGAACGCCTCCCCCCACCTCACACCACCACCCCCTGCACTCACGCCCCACGCCGCACTCACACTCACATGCGCAACAAAGAAACCCACACCCACACCACAGCCACCCTCCCAGACACCCACACTCCCACCCAGACAGACACAAACACACACATTGCCACCCAGACGCAGCACACACAGCTCCCCACACACTCCCCGGCACCCCCGAAGCACTACCACAACCCACACACAGGGTCACGCACACTCTCCCACACACACATACCTATGGCATTGCCACAGTCAGACACCAAAAAGGACATCTACGCACACACAGAGCGCACTCCTAGACAGCACAGACTCGCGCACACACACCCCACATCCACACAGCCACACAGCCTACATCCCTACTCACACGGACGACAGTCCCCGCCCACACACACTCACACTCATGCTCCCTGACACCCACCAACACTCCCACGCCCCACACGGACACCCCACAGTCACATTCCCCGACACCCACAGGCACACACGTCCCCCCACGGCCGCACCACATCCACACTCGCGCCACTGTGTCCTGCCTTGGCCCCACCGCCCTGCCGAGCCGCTGTGGACCATGGCTCCTCAGCTCTTCTGGAACCCAGGGTCGAGGATGTAGCCCTCATGCTGCCAGTGCTTGCGCTTGGCAGGGACCCGGCAGGGGGAAAGGCTCGGGTAGGGGGAGGCAGGTGGACGTGGGTGGTCGGGAGTTGGCCATGGGCAGGCTGAGGGTGGAACCGTGGTCTTCGGCCTGGACAGGCTCGCTGCAGAGCAGCCTGGGTGAGGAGCTGGATCCTGGCAGGGTGCGAGTGATCTGGGGTAGGGGGCTGTCAGGGGTGGGGGTGTAAAACCCTCAAGGTTACCAGGATCGGCCGGGGTTTTCCTGATCACAAGCACATCAGTGGGGCTTCCCAGCAACATGGGACCCTGGCTGATCAACAGCCATGCTGGCGGGAAACAGAACAATAAAGATATAAACTGACATTTTTCCCAAAACATCTTCACTGCCATGATAGCATTGGATTGCATCCTGCAAACACCCACTGGGGTTGGCATTTTTCCCATATCCTGGGTGAGGAAACTGAGGTCTGGATCAGGAAAGGGACTCACCCAGGGTCCCACACGCTTCGTGAATTTAGACCTCTGACTCGAATCCGGGGCTCCTGATTGCGTGGCCAAAAATTCAGACCAAACCAACCAAATCCAGAAAATAACCCACCTGTCCTCAGAAACTCCATAAGGCCAGTCCGTGATGGCACTACTCTCCAACTTGGGGAACACAGAAGGAGCCTTTGGCATGGACCCTGGCAGTACACACGTGTGGAGGATGTGATGTGTGTATACACACATGTGCACGTGGAAGGTATGTGAAGGTGTGTGTGATTGCCAAGGCATGCGATTGTCAAGAGGTAAGCAGGGCGTGTGGGAGCAAGCTCTCCAGGCAGATGTTAGAAGGTGTGTCTGTGTCTAGTAGGGTGCGTGTGGCTGTATGGGTGTGGGAAGCCGACGGGGGGGATCATGCTATGGGAAGATGCAGGCATGACTTGGGTTCACATACACGAGAGGTGTAGGAGGGCCTTGTGAGCCTGTGGGGCTATGTGTGTGCATGAGAAAGGCGTTGGGCATGCCTAGAGATTTACACATCGGGATGAGGGTGTGGGGGTGCACACCCACGGTGGTGTGTGCCCACCATGGCATCCATCCAGACCACGGGTGGGCTCCACTCGTGCCCCCTGCCCCTCCTGGTCCCCTGTCCCTGGTCCCCTGCCCCTCCCCTGGGCTTTATCTGGCCAGGAAGCTCTGTTCTCAGCTCAGGCAGCAGACAATTGATTAATAGAACTGGTTCTTGGCTCTTCAAGGTCTGGCCAGAGATAAGCAGGGGCAGGAATATCAGCACAGAGTGGGTGCTGAGGATTCAGGAACGACAGACGCCCCCATTCCCAGCGCGAGCCCTCCTCCCTCTGCTATGAGTGATCCACACACTCACCACAGTAGCACACGAAGGTCAAAGCCACCCTGGAGGGCAGGGCCTGAGGGAGGCCACCCGCCCCAGGGCCTGGCCCAGAAGCAAAGCCGAGTGATACTTGCTGAGTGAGCTAGCTCCCAACTGAGCATTCGCTCATTCAGGCATCCCTTTATTCCAGCACCAGACCTAGCACCTCCTGGGTACCCGGCTGGGGTAGCTCCTGGAGCCCCAGAAGCCAATCAGACACAGGCCCTGGCTTGGGGCCATCCTAATCTGTATAGCCTCTGAGGGCCCACTCTAGGCAAGCTAGGCAGACAGGAAGACAGTCACATCAACCCCCAAGGCTCGGTAACGTAAGAAGAAGCCACAGAGCTCAGGCCTACAGTTATTTCAGGCTGGGGGTCTCCGGCAGATGTCAGGAGGGAAGACGTACTTGAGAATGGAGAAGCGTGGCATGCCTGGGGACAGCACTGCTAGGAATGCCACCACCCACCACTTACTTCCTGTTACGTGCCAGACACTGCCCTGCCAAGCACTTGACAGTGACCATCGTTCTGCCTTGTCCAGAGCCTTGGCAGGTAAATGCACTTACTATCCAAGCTAAGGACCTTCCTTATCTGGATGACTTGAGACGAATGAGGGAGGTGGACAGATGGGATTTTAGAAAGACCCAGCCCCTGCCCTAAAGGACGCAGGAGAAAAAAGCCACAGGCGTCAATGGAGAATACACAGCATCTTGCTAGGCTCCTTGTAAGCTGCCACAAAACTCTCCCAGGACCAGATCCTCAGGATCGCTGGGGCTTTCAAGGATGAAGGCAAGAGGACCAAATTGGTGGTGGGGATGGGTGACCAGGTGCCTGCCCTTACCTCGGGTGGAGCAAGGCAAACTCCAGGACCTTGCAGTTGGGGCAAGGGTCCTCTGGCGTCCAGCCACCACTGGGCTCCACAGTGCTCCCTTCAAAGAGCAACAGTGAGCAGCAGGCCCCTGGGGAGGGTGCTGCCTCCTCTCCGTCAGGCTGCCCTTCTGGGACATCTCCGTGACCATGGCCTCCCTCAACATGGCCCACTCCAGACAGGTGAGCTGGAAAACTACCAAAGGCCAGAGTCAAAGGGGCCTCATCTTACTAATGGAGAAACTGAAGCCAGTGAGAGCAGGCAGCAGACTGGCTTCTGGTCGCACGCCTGGTCTGCCGCAGGGCTGGGGTCTGAGTTCAAGTTTAATGCTTGGCCTGACCTGTACGGTGTGGGGCTCAAGCCAGCCGACATGGGATGTCATGGAATTTTCCAGCCACCCTCCCCCTTTCTCCTTCTTTCTCTTTCTTCTTCCTTGTACCTTCTCTTGCTTGAGCGAAGAGTGGTTCCAGATCAGAAAAATCAGAAGCCTTCCTCCCTGTGTGTGGTAGGCAGAACACTACCCCACATCATAGTCCCCAGAAGCGAGGAATATGTGAGGTTATCCAGAACGGAGAATGAAGGCCGCAGATGGAACTGAGGTTGTGAGTCAGCTGACCTGGGGATGGGTGATGCTGCCGGCCTCTGCCGGTGGGCCTGATGGGGTCACGAGGGAGGGTGCACATAATGGAAGTGGAAGGCAGAAGAGAGAGGCGGGGCGGTGGCAGCCGGAGAGGGACCCAGCAGGACATTGTGGCTTTGAAGAGGGAGGAAAGGGGTTGTGAGCCCAGGAAAGCAGGTGGCCTCTAGAAGTTGGAAAAGCAAAGAACTGGATTCTCTCCTAGAGTCTCCAGAGGGAACACAGCCCTTCCAACACCTTGATGCTAGCCCAGTGAGACCCATTTTGGAGTTCTGACCTCCATAACAATAAGATCATAGATTGGGGTCATTTTGAGCCATGACTTTTGTGCTTATTTGTTACACCAGCAATAGGAACCAATCCACTGTTCCATATCGCCCTCCAGATGCATTCCTCTGGTGACAGGGCACTCTCTCCAACCTCAGCCAGCTCTCACCATTACCAAACCCCTCCTCATGAGATCCAAACTGTTCCCCCCGGGACGGCTTTCCAATGTGCCAGCTCTGTACCCCAGGGCCCCCAAAACAAGCCACTCTCTGCCTTTCTGATGTTTGAAGGAAGTGATGGTAGGATGGATCCTCCTCCGTTCTTTCCTTCTCTTTGCCCAGCATTCCCAGAATTCTGTTCCGCTGTTCCCACCAGAAACTCCTCTCAGTGAAATCTCATTCCCTGGTCTGATTCCAGGGCTCACTCTTGCCCAGGCCAAAGTTCTCAGGAGCATAGACTCAGCCCGTCTACCAAGGAGGCACTGGGGTAGGGTGGAGGTCGTGGTTTCTGCTGACTGTGTGGCCTTGGACAAACCCACACCTTCTCTGGATCTCTGGTGTCCCATCTGTCCTGTGGGATGAAACCCCATGAGCTCCATGGAGGGTCTTGGGGCAGAGGGGGTCTTACCCACCCTGGTTCCTTTGCCAACACAGCTCCCAAGCACCTGCCTTCTCTCCATGTTGCTTGTCATTAATAGGGGAGGAGAGAGGAGGGGAGGGGAGGAGGAGGGGAAGGGGAGAGGAGAGGCGAGGCAAAGAAGGAGAGGGGAGACATACATCCCTACAGAAATTGTATTCGAATGTTTTATTATGTGCTCTGGCTCGGGCAGCACCTTAGTTAATGGTGTGTCAGATGATGGTACAAATTTATAGCTGAAGGTTTACATCACAGACAGCTGGAATGAATGACAATAAATTAATTTAAAGTGCTACCAAAGTGTTCCCCAAAGTATATGTGCTTATGAGCTCTGGGCTAATAATTTATAAATGCATGCCTTTTATAATCCCGGTCTTAAGGCTTGAAAGCAGCTAGTTAAAAAGCAGTCACATGACATAAATTACTTTTATTAATATCACAAGTGCATGATTAAGGTGGCGGAAATGGTGGTCACCTGCCCATGGTTTCTGCAGCCAAGACCCCTTCCTTCCTTCCTTCCTCTTATCCTCTCATTCTGAGGGCCTTGGACCTCACAGCCCCAGCTTCCATCCCCTCTCCAAACCCCTTTAGCCTGCCAGGGCCTGAGCTGAAGCCCCCAATCCCTTATCCCCTCTCCTGGGGTGGGAAGCACTCCATGTCCATTATGGATTCCCTCCTCTGAATAGTTGTGACATCCACATGCTCCTCAGATAGGAGAGAGCAAATATATCTTTGTGCAGACAGTCAACACATTCACACAGACTCAGGGAGACAGAGTTCCCTGAGCCTCTGGTGCTTCACCAGTAAGGTGGACATCACAATATTGACCTCAACAGACTTCACAGGGCCATTGAGCAAATTGGTGAAGGCCACATGTTAGCACTCAATAATACATGTCATTCTTGAGATGCTCTCTCCACTACCTAGCCCACAAAGGGAGGGAAAAATCTGAAGTGGGTGATATAATCCAAAACCTGGTAGTTGGTTGACCTAGTCTGATCTTCTTGATAAAGCATAAGATGACTCTACCCTCCTAGACATCCGTTCCAAGCCCTCTTCTCTCTAAAGCCAGTATCACAACATATGCCATGGGCCCCGAGCCCTGCCATTTTCTCGATGGATTCTTCAATTTTCCCTTATAGGCTCACCTCCTATATTACATGAAAGATTGCCCAAATTGCTCTCCTCATCAAGAGATGGAGTCAGTTGGGGCTGGTCTGTCACTTGCTTGACTTACAGAATGTGGGGGGAGTGAAACCGTGTCACTTCCAAGACTGGATCTTAACATACAGGCAGCTTCTGGCTTGGAACACTTGAAACACTTTCTTGGAATCCAGCTGTTATGCTGTGAGCTGCCCAGTCAGGATGGGAAGGCCACATGGAGAAGAATCAAGATTTTCCAGTTGGCAACCCCAGCCGATGGCCAGCACCAGGTGCCAGCCATGTGAGTGAGCCATATGGGTCTTCTAGCAAACCTACAGGTGACCACGGCCCCAGGTGGGCCAGCTGAGCCCGGCCAGTCCAAGAATTGTGAGAGGCAATAACCGGTTGTTGTTTTAGAGCATTACGTTTGTGGTGGTTTGTCACTCAGCAATAGATAACTAGACACCCCTCTCCATTGGCTGCCTCGTGTCAGCACTTAAATGTATGCAAGCTTCTCTCATCTGAAATCCCCCCTTGATCCCACGTGCCTCACCGTCCCCACCCACTCCCTCCATTCGCGACCAAACTGCAGAACAGAGAAGTGCATCTAAACTGAATTCCCTTCCGCCTGCTCCTCACCAGCCAGTGCTCTGGCCTTTGCTGCCCACCTTCCTCCAAGGGGGACATCTCTAAGGTCAACAGGGGCTGGCTGTCCTTGGGCCCGGCAATAGGGTTGGCTTGAGCCTTGAGCGGCATGCCTCCTGGTAGCCACCACCTCCCCTTTTGGCACCCTCCCCATTGGCTCCTCAGCACACTGCTTGGCCTGCACCTTAACCTCCATGACATTTCCTTCCGTCTCACTTGTACGCTCCTTACCATCCTCTTCAAATCCCGGTGTTCCGCAAGTCTCTGTCTTGGGCCCTCGGCCCTCCAGGCTCTTCACTCTTTCACTCCCTCCTCCATACCCGCGTCTCCTGCCTCTGTGTCCAGCCCAGACTCCCTCTGCAGGCCCACATCCCCAGCCACCTGCTGGACTTCCCAGACGTGCAGACGCTTTTACTCAGCAAATCCCACATTGGCTCATCGTCTCTCTACCACTGCCCGCTCCTGCCTCGTTCTTCTTCCAGGGAGACACACTACCATCTAGTCGGTTGCCCAGGTCCCAAATCTGGGATCTAGTCTTATTTCATTCTACCGCCTCCCCACGTAAAATCAGTCACCAGATCCTGGCAAGGTTGTCTCTAAGTCAGTCTGACATCTCTTCTTCCCATTGCCCTCACCCAGGTCACCACCACCCATTATCTGGGACACTTATAACACCGCCACCCAACCCTTTCTCTTCTCTGCAGTACAGAGACCCTATTTATATCACATTGCAAACTGAAAGCCAAACCCATCGATGGGACTTATGGGCCCTCCCCACCTAACCCTAGGACCACCTCTTCAGCCCCAAATCTGACCACTCCCCATATTCACACTGGGCTCCTTCCTCTGATATGCAGGGTACTCATACAGGGGCCTTCACACTGCTGTTCCTCTACCAATCACACCCTTCCCTCCTCCATGGTCTAGCAAATACCACCTCCTATAGCCCTTGACTTCCTGCTTAGTGGGCAGTCTGCTTCTTCCTCTCCCTCTTCCTCTCCCCTCCTCTTGTTCTCTCTCTCAAATAAACAAATAAAATCTTTTAAAAAATAAAGTTATTAGGCATCATTTCTGTCACATTTTATTCATTAGAAGCGAGTTGCTAAAGCTAGCCCATATTGAAGGGGAAGGGAATAGAATCCACCTTTTGTTGGGAAGAGTGTCAAAGAAGTTGAGGACATGATTTTAAACCATCATAAGTACTACCATTGGACTGCCAGGCAATGCCATGTCCACCAGGCCCAGGGGCCACATGCACTAACATTCACAGTGTCTGCAGGCCACGGAGCACCACGGACACCTGGATGGCCCAAAGGCAGCTTTTTTTCATTGTAAGAACATTATTATAATAACATTAAAAGAGTATTTGGGAAGAACAGAAAATCACTCCAAATTGCTACTTATTCTCTGTGTGACCCTAAGTCATTTACCCTCTCTCTGTGTATCAGTTTCCTGACCTGTACAACAGGCATAATTATAGTCCCTACCACATAGAGTTATTGTGAAGATTAAATGAGATAATTGTGTCAAGTGCTTAGAGAAACATGGCATATGTCAATTCCTAATAACACACAGCTTTTCATGAGCTGGCTAGAGGAGTAAATGAGATGATCCATGGAAAGAGCTTAGAGTAGCGCCTTCCTGGCATATGAAAATAAATCAATTACGTGTTATTGTTATTATACTTATCATTATAATTAGCCATAACCTCCTCAAGACCTCCAGCATAATGTACAAATTCCTAGACTGCCATTCAAGGTCCTTTGCAAATACCTGCCTGCCTATCCCCCTGCTCACCTATAACCTTCCCTGCACACACACCACAGACACCATCCCTGCACATGCCCTATGCTCACAGCTTTCCCCTATGCAGCCCCCTTCTCCTAAGATGTCCTCCCTCCACACCTCTTCCTGGTGAACTTCTACTCACCATGAACATTGGCCTGGGAGTCCATGATGTCCACTTTTAGCCATGACAGAGTAGCCGGTAATCCAACTAGCCCTACCACCATCTAAAAAAAAAAAAAAAAGGAAAACTGAACAAACTAAGAAACACCTATTTTCACATAGAAGCACAGGTCAGTGACTCCTGAGAGAAGGGAAACAGAAAACGTAAGCTTTATGATTATCTTGCTTTTCTAACTGGAAATATGTTCCAGACCACTGAACAAAGAAAGAGAATCCCAAAGGAGCACAGCAGTCTCACTGAGCTGATGAGTCAGAGACTGGAGCACAGGAAGGCCTTGGCTGCTGGAAGTTGTGGGCAGAGTACCAGAGAGGAGGGAGCTAAGCAGAGAAAACTCTAGAAATCTGCATAGCCTTACAGTGAATTATAAGCTGTGTGTGTCTAGGGTGAGACTTGATAGAGCCATGCAAAGACCAACTATCAGAGAAAAAAATTACTGCCAGGGAGCTGTGCGTTTGACAACTAGCAGAGCTCATACAGATCTGGGAGATTTTGAGTTCCAACCAGTCAGAGTGGAGAGGCTTTATTGATTGACTTAACAAAGCTTAAAAATGAGCCTCAGAAGGAGAAACTTGATCTGCAAGTAAACTAATTGCCTGTCAAAACAATATATTTATTACTCTTTGACATAGACCACAAATTCCAAATACTCTGCAAGGAAACATCACAATGTCCAACATCCAAACAAAAACTACTAAACATTCAAAAAAGCAGGAAAATGTAATCCACAACTAGAAGAAAAATAATTCAATAGAAACATAATCTATGAAATGAAAATTTCACAGGAAGGAATTAATAACAGATAAGACACTGCAGATGAAAAGATCTATGAAGTTGAAGAGAGGGCAACAGAAATCACAAGGGGAATTAGAAAATATTTTGAACTGAATGAAAAAATAAAAACACAATATATCAGTATTTGTTGTATGCAGCTAAAAGAGTGGCTCAAGGGACACGTATAGATTTAAATGCTTAGATTTGATAAAATGATACTTCGAAAACATTTGTGCAGAAAAGAGTTAACAAAGTCAGCTTAAGACTGCTCTCCTTAGAAAAAGGCCTGTTTACAAGGTGGAATCCTGTAAGGAATCTAGGAACTTATATTTCAGGAGAGTTCCCATCATTCCTTGATAAAATGGGCTTGCTGACCCTATGCTATTTATGTCAAGAATATGGTTTATGCTGAACACAACTCTCTTTCTGGCGGCCTGGAATGTCGGTATGTGCCAGGCAAAAAGTGTCTATGTGGTACGCCCCCAATAAAAACCCTGGGCACTGAGTATCTACTGGGCTTCCCTGGTACACAACATTTCACATGTGTTGTCACAGCTCATTGTCAAATCCTGCATAACTCCACGGGAGCAGACTCTTGGAAGCTTGTGCCTGGTTGCCTTCAAACTTCACATCATGTGCCTTTTCCCTTTGCAGTTTTGCTTTGTATCTTTTGTTATAATAAATCTTAGTAATGAGTATCACTTATATGCTGAGTCCTGAAATTTCTCCTACAAAATCATTGAAACTGGGGGTGGTCTTGGGGACCCCCAACACACCATTGGTCACCTAAGGAATTTTAAAAAAGAAGACTAAATTAAAACCAAAGTAAATCAAAGGAAGGAAATAATACAGAGGAAAAGTCAATGAACTAGATAATAGACATACACTAAAGAAATTCAACGAAATCAAAAGCTTATGCTTTTGAAAAAATTAATAAAAATCAATGAGACTCTAGCTTGACAGATTAAGAAAAAATAAATAAAACATAAGCTAACAATATCAGGAATTGAAGTGGATTCATCACTACAGATCTTACAGATGTTAAAAAGATAAGAGAATATTATGAGCAACTTTAAGACTATAACTCTGGCAACTTAAATGAAATGATGAAATTCCTTGAAAAACATAAATTACCAAAATTGACACAAGAAGCAGACACCAAATAGTCCCATATCTATCACAGAAATTTAGTTCATAAAACCCTCCCACCCCTAGGCTTTATAGAGAATTTTATCAAACATTTAAATAAGAAATAATACAAATCATAAACTCTTTCAAAATAAGAGGATGGAATGCTTCCCAACTTTTTCATAAGGTCAGCATTACCCTGATAGCAACACCAAACAAAAATATCACAAGAAAACTACAAAACAATGAAAAATTAGAGCAGGCTTTTTCGTAAATTAAAATTGACAGGCTGATCCTAAAATGTATAGGAAAATGAAAAGGACCCATAATACCAAAACAATTTTGAGAAAGAACAAATTTGGAGAACTTACATTGCTTGATATCAAGACTTACTATACAATTACAGTGGTCAACAGAGTGTGGTATTGGTATAGGAAAAACAAATAGATCAATAGAACAGAATGAAATTTGAAAATAGGCCCACACACCTGTAATCAATTGATGTGTTTTTCACAAAGGTGACATGGTTATTTAGTGGACAAATGATTGTATTTGTAAAAAAATAAATAAATAAATAAACAAGAGTGTTAAAATAAATGGATATCAGCCATCCAGTTTCCAGCCTAACAGGTAAGGAGCTGGAAGTCATCACTTCCATCCTCCTAACAAGAAAAAAGCTAAACAAACTAAAAATCAATTATTCTTCTTAGATCTGTCAGCATTGGTTCATGGAGCAAACCACTGTCTCAAAAATTGGAGAGACAGACAAAGAGATACAAAGAATCACAACTTCCTGAAACAGAAATCTCTGTGAGAATCAGTACCAGGTTCTTGGTATCTAGTATATCAAGTCTGTTTTCTAACAAAAATAATTACAAGGCATACTAAAAGGCAAAAGCAAACAAACAAACAAAGTCAAGTTTGAAGAGACAGAGCAAGCATCAAAACCAGACTCAGATATGGCAAGAATATTGGAATTATCACACCATGAATTTAAAACAACCATGATTAATATAATAAGGGCTCTAAAGTAAAAAGCAGCAAGATGCAATAACCAATGGGTAATATAAGCAGAGAGATGGAAATTCCAAGAAAGAATAAAAAATAAATGCTAGAAATCAAAAACACTGTAATAGAAATGAAGACCATCTCTGATGGGTTCATTGGTAGACTGGACACAGCTGAGGAGAAAATCTCTAATCTTGAGGATATCTCAATAGAAACCTCTAAAACTGAAAAGTAAAGAAAAAAAGACTGGAAGAAAGAACAATTACAAAAAGAGTAATATAGTGCAATGGGAGTACCAGAAGGGAAGGAAGGAAGGAAGGAAGGAAGGAAGGAAGGAAGGAAGGAAGGAAGGAAGGAAGGAAGGAAGGAAGGAAGGAAGGAAGGAAAATATTTAAAGTGATAAAGACTGAAAATTTCCAAAAATTAATGTCACCAAACCACATATTTCAGAAAGCTCAGAGAACACCAAGTAAGATAAAGGCCAAAAAAAATCTGGAACAGCACAAAATCAAAGATAAAGAAAAAAATCTTGAAAGAAGCTGCAGTTGGGGAAGGGGGACCCACCCTTGTCTACAGAGGAGCGAGAATAGGAATTATATCAGACTTCTTGGAAACCATTCAAGCAAGAAGAGAATGGGGTGAGATATTTAAAGTGTTGAGAGAGGGGGGAAAAAATCACCAATCTAGAATTCCATATCCTGCCAAATTATCCTTCAAAAGCAAGGGAGACAGACTTTCTCAGATAAACAAAAACTCACGAAATTTGTTGCCAAAAGACCTGCCTTGCAAGAAATATTAAAAGAAGTTATCCTTCAAATTATCCTTCAGAAGCAAGGGAGACAGACTTTTTCAAATAAACAAAAACTCACGAAATTTGTTGCCAAAAGACCTGCCTTGCAAGAAATATTAAAAGAATTTCTTCGGAGAGAAGGCAAATTATACAGATCAGAAACTCAGATCTGTATGAAGAAAGGAAAAGCTTTAGAAAAGAAATAAGTGAAAGTAAAATAGAAACTTCAATTTTTCTCATTCTTAATTGATCTAACAGATGACAGTTTGATCAACATAATAGCAATGATGTAATCAATGATTATAGCTTATGAATAGGTGAAATTAATGACAGTCATGATACAAAGGAACAGGAGGGATGAATTAAGTATACTTTGTTATAAAGTACTTGCACTACCTGTGAAGCAGTGTAGCATTATTTGGAAATGGAGTCAGATCCATTATAAATGTATATTGCAAACTCTAGGGCAACTACTAAAAAGGGTTAAAAAAAAAAGAGGTATGATTGATAGGCTAAGAAAGGAGACAAACAAAATCACATAAAATGCTGTTTAAAACTATAAAAGGTGGGAAAAGAGTGGAAGACAAAACCAGGAACAAAGAACAGGGAAACAACAAAAAACAATACAAATATGGTGAATAAAACAAATGGATATGCATATGGACCTCAACTCCACCTCATACCACTTACAAAAATAAACTCAACATGGACCATATATCTAAACATAAAAAGCTAAAATTATAAAATATCCAGAAGAAAACTTATAATCTTTGTAACCCTGTTAGCAAGCAAAGATGCCCTTGACAAGTCATAAAAATCGCTAACATGCAAGCATAAATCAACAACTCGACCTTTACCCTCCAAAAGATACCATTAAGAAAGTGAAAAGGTAAGCCACTGACTATGGGAAAATATTTGCAATATGTATATCTGTCAAAGAAACTTGTATCCAGAATTTATATGAGGTATTCTTATAGTGCAAGAATAAGACAAACAACCCAATAAAACTGGGCAAAAGATTCCAATGGATGCTTTGCCAAGGAAGATACATGCACATAAAAAGATGCCCAGCATCTTCAACATTGTTAGTCATTATGGAAATGCAATTTAAAAGAGATGACATTTCATGCTCACTAAAATTGCTAAAAGTGAAAAAACTGACAATACCAAATGTTAGCAAGGATATAGAACACGTAGAATTCTCATGCACTGCTGGGGGCTAAAATGGTGCAAACACTTTGGCAAAGAGCTTCTTACCAAGTAAAACCTACCATACCATCCAACAATTCCATGTCTAAACACTGACCCAACACAAACAAAAACATGTTCACCTAGATTTGCACATGAGTGTTCACAGCAGCTATAGTCATAAAATTCTAAAACTAGAAACAACTCAAATGTATATTAGCTGGTGAGTGGATAAACAGCCTATAGTATGTCCACTCACTGGACTACCACTCAGCAGTAAAAAGGCCCAAACTACCCATATACAGTGCAGCGTGTATAGAGCTATACAAAAGAGCACATTCTGTTGAATTCCATTATAAGAAGTTCTAGAACACACAGAACTAATCTATAACAATAGAAATCGAATCACTGGTTCCCTGTGTGGGAGCAGGGAGAGGGATTGGCCAGGAAGAAGCAGGTAGATATTTTGAGGGGTGTTGGAAATGTGCTTTACCTTGAGCTTGGCAATGTTTATACCACTGTCTACATCTGGCAAAACTCATTGAACTGTACCGTTAAAATGTGTGTATTTTGTAAATCGTTCCTCGATAAAATTGACTTTTTTAACAAGGGAGTGATGGGAAGGAGAAAAAGAAAGTACTTTGGGGAGGAGGGAAGGATGGAGTCTGGAAGCTGCAAGGGACCCTCTGAAGAGTTTGAGCACCATTCCAAGCTGCTCTTGTGGGTCCCTGGGGCTGCCTTTTCCTCCTACCTTAGCAGAGGTAGCCCACGGAGAGGGCAAGGCTAGGACCCCAGGCCCCAAAGACCTGATCCTTTGATGGTTTTTTCTTTCAGTTCTATTTGGCGATTATTTTTTGAGCACCTACTGTATACTACTTCCTATGGTGCCAGGAGATTTATTCACATTAATCTCTCATAGACTTTGCAGTCAGGCTGCCTGGATTCCAACGCTGGCTCATGACTGAATAGCTGGATGATCTTGACCACGTGTCCCCCCAGACTTGCCTCTGTTTCCTTCTTTGTAAAGTAGAGATACTCATTGTGTCTCCTGGCAGTTTTTCTGTAGGGATGAAATGAGGTGGTTCTTGTAAAGCTCTTGGCTGAGTGAACTGCTATGTTAGCAATTATGTAGTTGCTGTGTCTGCACATTTGCATGCGTCCTGCCCAGCTCCAGGACTCCAGGCAGACCGCCAGGCTGCAAACCCTGTCTTCACTTCTCACTGGCTGTGGGGACTGGAGGTGGTTTATTCGGCCCCTCTGTGCCTCCGTTTCCCAAGAGGTGGGCATGATAGTGAGCTTCCGTCACAAGGCAGTTGAGAATTAAATGAGCTAATAGAAGCAAAGCACTTGGCTCAGTGCCTGGCACATTGTAAGTGCTTAAGTAATGTTGACTCTTCTTCCTCTTGGTATGAGCATTGCATTTGAGTACGGAATACAGAAGCCCAGAGACGCTGGGCCAGTTGGCCAAGGTCACACAGTAAGTCAGCCAGGACTAGAATCCTGTCTCCTGGCCCATGTGAGAGCGTGTCTAGCAAGGAGGCTGACTGATTGCCCTCTCTCTTCCCACCACACCACATGAGGCCTCCTAGGCCTCCCTCCCCAAACACAAACGAACCTGAGGGAGGCTCAGGGCAACAGAAGCTGGGGCTGACTTCTGTGGCCTGCCAAAGTAGAGCTCAAACTCCTACCTATGGGGGCCCCAAGGAAACCAAGATGGAGCACGTGCTCCCAGAGGCCCGGATACTGACCACCCTGGCCCACAGACAAGGGGTGTCACCCTATCCTTCCAGGCTCAGACCATGTGCCACATCCTCCATGAAGCCATCCATGACTGCCTCCCAAGACCCCCAGGCCAGAAGGGGCCACAAAGAGACAATGTATGAAAGAGTAAAACAAGACATTCCATTGACCCTCAGCTCAGATTCAAGACTCATAGCACTGTGAGGAGGAGTCCGTGGGAGAAAATGCTTCTGGAAGTGTCTAACATGGGACCCAAGCTCTAGAAGTCTTCAGCAAATGTTAGTTTCCTTAAAAGTCAGAGGGAAACTGAGGGGCTCAGGCCTGAGAACACACAGCTCATAAGTGGGAGAGCCGACCTTTCTCATTTCTCCATACCTGCCAAACTCCTAGGGCCCTAATAATTGCAGGATGGGGGAAACTGAAGCCCAGAGGGCAAGTGACTATCCAAGGCCACCCAGTCACTGGCAGAACCCAGACTTGACCCCAGCTCTCCTGACACCCAACTTGATCCCACACACTGAGTCTCGGACTGAGCCGGTAGATGTCACTCCCTAGGCCCAGACCCCATGGGGAGGAAGAGCCCATGGCAGGTCTAGGCAGGGCTGGGGCTGTGCCTGCTGCCCCAGCAGGGGATCAAGACACAGCTTCAGGAGGTCCAGGATGGGCTCTGCAGCTGATCAGGGCTGTCAGACACTGGTGAGGAGAACCAGAACCTGGAGGCTGGAGGCTGAAGAAGGAGGGATGGTGGCTGGGCCATGGGCAGCTTGGGCCAAGCAACGGCTGGCCTGATGTCTCCTGGTACAGAGTTGGAGTCCTCCCTTACTTCCTAGCTGTGCCACTTGCCCAAGTGGGCCTTACTGTCCCATCTGTCCCCGATGTGGGGCTGACAGTCAAGGAGGCATGAAAAAGGCAAGACACTGCAGAGGTTCTTGTCCCTGGCCCACACATTCCAAGAAAGATGTCCTTAGACAATCACACTCTATAAGCCTCAGTCTCTTCATCTGTCCAACGGGGCTAAGAGTACTATGACAGGGGCATGAGGCTCTACCAACATGGATAGCTGCAGGAAATACACCTTCTAGATTTTTCTTTCGAGAAACTAAATTCTGACCATCCCACCTCCATCATCATCAGGCTGTCACCGTCAGCCTCAGGAAGGGAGAAGTTTACCGTGCCCAGGAATAGGGCAGGGCCTTGATCTGCAGTCTGTCTGGGCACTGGGGAGGCCCTCCAGCTCTAAGACGGGGAGCGCCCCACATCCCGGGTTGTGTCCTGCTTCACTGGGCATGAGGCTGGACCCGGCACAGGACTGGTATCCCAGGCATGCTGAGGCCTGTGCAGAAGGCCCTCCATGCTACCTTACAGCATCCTGGGTGAGACGACCAGAGAGAGTACTGGGCTTGGCACAGTTTCTGCTACAGCCCCCACTCCCACACCCCCTCAGGTAAAGGACTGCAAAAGCTTAGTCAGCAGGGGAATAAGCAGTGTAATCTCTGGGAAAATGCTCCTGTACAGAACCCCCTCAGATCGTAGGTGGGGAGTCAGTGGGACTATGAAGCCCATTCTAGGTCTGGCAACTGGGCTACTGTGAAGACAAAGTGAGGCCCTACAGCAGGTACCAGCCTGGTGCTGACTCACAGAAAGGGCTTCCAATCCCCGGCCCCTTTATGCTTTGATCCCTACAACCCCACAAGCCAGGCACTGCAGTGACGAAGGAGAGGCCCGAAGCGGGTAAGAGCCATGGAGAATGTCACACAGCAAAGCAGGGTGCCCAGGGCATCCACTGAGCACCCCCTCCCTGACACCAGGAGAGAGGGCGAGGCGGGCGCATTCCTGGGGCATCTGCTTGCCAGCCTTACAGGTGATGTGGGTCCTAATGAGAGTTAAAATTAGAACTAATTGGGGAAGTATTTTTATTACAAGAATGAGCATGTGGGCAGTAAAGGAACCCAGCATGGCAGGAACAGGCACAGGGCTGGTGCAGAATAGTGTCCTTCCTCTTGTGCAAGAGACTCCCTGCTGGCCAGGAATTAAGGGCAGTGGGGGCGGCAGGGAAGGGCTGCCTTGGAAGCTGGCAGAGAAAGATGTTTGCTATTGACCAAGGTCCAGAAAATCAGCCTCTGAATACAAGCAAGGAAGCCTGGGTGCCTAGGCCTTGGTTTGCCTGTCTGGGAAATGGGTACAATGGCAATCATAAGACTCAAACACTTCCCTCCTGCCAATAAAGAACCTTTGTGAGTGCAAGATTGCTATGGTCCAAATGCTTGTGTCCCCCCAAAGTCCTAGGTTGAATCCTAACCCCTGAGATGATGGTGTTAGGAGGTGAGGAGGTCATGAGGGAGGAGCATGTTGGAATTAGTGCCTTATAAGGGAGACCCCAGAGAGTTCCTTCCACCTTGTGAGGACTCAGAGAGAAAATGGCTAACAGTGAATGAGGAAGCAGGCCCTCACCAGACACAAAACCTGCAGGTACCTTGATCTTGGCCTCGCAGCCTCCAGAGCGGTGAGAAATAAATGTTCAAGCCTCCCAATTTGGGGTATTCTGTTATAACAGCCTAAACAGGCTGAGATACTCTCCATCTGACAAATTTCAGGAGAAGGGGAAGAGTAAAGTTTCCTCTAATGTCCTGGTTTCCTCTGCTACTTCCATCTATGGCTTATCCCCAGGGAAACCCAACCCCGGGTGGTAGAGGATGGTTCATCTTTAAGAAAGCCTGTGATACTCTCAGAGAGACACACGTCAGGGGAATTATTCACTTTAGAAAAAAGGTGCTTCCTTCACAAAAGGAGATTTCTCCCACCCCACTGAGCTCCCTGGCCTTCTGAGCTTCGCTGCCCTGCTCTGGATGTGGGAGAGGCCAGAGGTGTGGTGACGAAAGTACAGACAGGCTGTACCAGCTACTACCCTGTTCTGGGGGTGGGAGGGATTTCTTCACCATAAGTGAGGGCTTGGAGAGAGTTGTCTCAAGGGCTGGGGTTGTGTCAGGAGGCTTGAAGTGAGAGGTAGGAAACCCAGTGGATGGAGTTTAATGAGAAATGGGAACCACGGTTCTCAGATGGGCCTGGATTACCAACACTTGTCAGGGACCCTGGGGCCACTGGGAAGAGGAGGAGCCCCCTCTCACACCTGGCTGTTGGGGTGGCTGGGGTTCAGGACCCCCTTTAGATGCCCTGTTCCTCCTCTCATGGGGCATGACAGCTGAACCTGGGAGAGGCCAAGGGCAGGGAACCTGTCCTGGGCAAGAGTCTGGTGCCAGGCCAGGTGGAACAGTCTCCATGACTCTTGGTGGGGAGAGGGGGGGTCATCTTATTTTTCTGAAAAGGAGGTCAAAACCCCCGTCAACAGCCTCCTGGCTTCCAAGTACTCCTCAACTCTGCTGCCAATGTGATCCTTCTGGAACCTGGTTTTGATCATGGCACTCCCTTGCTCACCCACCTTCAGTAGCTCCCTATCACCTCAGCCATTTTCCCCAGACTGACAATTGAAAATTTCCGAGGCCCTTGTTAAGCAGACAAAGGTTGCTTTGCTTTGCCCTGCAATTGCTGAGTGGAGGGCAGGGCTTTCCGAGTCCATCAGGCTCTCTCAGGGACTCCTCCAACTTTCTCATTTGATAGCTAAGCCATCTGGCACTCAGAGAGGCTAAGTGACTTGCCGGAGGTCACACAGCAGGAGGACTTGAAATTCGAATCCAGCTCTGGTGACTTGGATAGAGTTCATATACTCTCCACAGAGGGGCCACAAGCCTAGAGCAGAAGTTTCAGAAAGCTATGTCCCTTGCCTGAGGAGAGCCTGACAGGTAAGGAAGGAAGACGTTGAATGGTGAGCTCTGACGGCGGCACCAAGCCGTGGGTGGAGCCCAGACTACCAGTCCAGAGTCCCCAGGCCCCAGCGACCCTGGCTGAGCCTCAGCAGCCTGCTGTGGGAAATGGAGAGTAAGTCCCCTGACCTCACAGGTGCCTGTGGGAGTGAGCAGAGAGTGGGTGCTGCCCAGCCCGGAGCCCACACTCCTTGCCTTTTGCACAGGATCCAAAGGCTCAGGGCTGTGGGTGCAGCCTTTGCCAGCCTCAAATCCACCGCGATTCCCCTAGCTGCAGCCCATAGTGGGGCTTTGCAGGCCCAGCAAACAACCCCTCACCCCCTCATCAAATGGAAACTTTTTTAAAGCAACAGAAACCAACCTCTGGGTGCTTGCTCTGCTGCGTGTGCCGGTGACAGGGAAGGAGATCCGCTACAGAGGAAAGGGCTCAGGCTGGGGGTGGAGGCCAGGCAGAGGGGAGAAACGGAGATCTGATAAGGGGGTTCTGCTCATCTGGGCCCAGCATGAGCGGGGGAGGCACCGGGGGCACAGCCCGACTCAGCCCCTGCAATTGCTGAGTGGAGGGCAGGGCTTTGTGGTGCCAGGCCCTCAGACCACAGGGTTCCAAGGCTCAGCGAGCTTCCCCCACCACCACCCCCCAGCGTTGGCTGTTTCCTGGGGTGTCTGCCCTCTTCTGGGCTTTGTCTCCCACCACAAGTTGCTCTGAGAGAGGCAGTGGGTCTGCGCATGGGAATCAGCCAGAGGCTCCAAGGTCAGATCGTCTCTTTGTCTAGCTCTGCAGCCAACTCACCAATGGCCTTGGGCCAGTCTCTGCCCCAGTGGGCCCATGTCCCCCTTCCCCAAATAGAGGTGCTGTCTATGGTAATAGCATCAGGACGTGGGGCTGGCCTGGGAATAGGGAGGCTCCAGAGCATGCGCTTCCTGGGCAGCCCGGAGTGAGTGGCTTTAGCTAGGGTGACCAAGACTGTCGAGTTGAGCCCTGAACGTCTGCAGCCCAGGAAACTCCACAGTCTTCAGGAAACCACCGGTCACCCTTTACCTCTCAAGACTGGGGTTTCCTCTGCTGAGACTCTAGAGGTCATTCCCAGCTCCCTACACAGTGCTTTCCACGACTGAGAAGTGACCTGCCCTCTTGGACAGACTCAACAGCCCATCTGGAGAGACTGGGCACGCACCTGTCCCCTGGGGCAGGCAGGCAGAGTGAGCAGGTAGGTCTCGAGAACCCAGAGGGGGAGCAGGTACAGGGAGACTTGGTGTGGCCTGGGCCTCACAGGAGGAGGCACACTGCGGGGGGGAGGGGGTCATGGCTTCGCACAGCCCGGGGGTGGGGGGGGCAGACTGTGGAGGAGAGTGCTCAGCCACATGGAGGAACCAGACTGGCCCTCAGGGGCCCCACAGTTGAATTTCTAAATCTACTGCCTTCGCTCTTTGAATTCCCCTGGCTACATCTACTGCCAAGTGACTTGCATCTAAACAAACACACAGAAAAGAAAACTGTAACAGACAACAAAGATTTGTCTGTGTGTGTTTTTGTTTTTTTTTTTAAGTGAAGATGGGCTTTACGCAGAAATTAAAAGCCCCCCGGGGGCTCTCAAAGCGGATGTCTCCACACGCCCCATGCTTCCCTGACTCCCTGCGCAGCCAGCCCCAGCGGAGGCAGACCACCCCAGAGAGACCAGCTGGAGGCTGAGCGGACGCCCATGGTCCCCACCCACACTCCAGGCCACCGGGCAGCTCTGCCTGGCACGGCCACCTGCCAAACACAGCCCCTCAAAGCATCTCACCAACAGCTGCAGGGGTGGCCCGGGTTGTCAGCCTTCCTAGCTTCTTGTGCCCAAGAGACCTCACACTTCCTAGCTGGGTCGCCCTAAACCCTTCACTGACCCACTCTGAGTCTCAGTTACCTTGTCTACAAAAGGAAGCCAGCGCGGCAAGGGCAGGAAGACAAGGAGGCCCTGCTCTCACCTGCTGGGCTGCAAGCTCCAGCCCAGTCTCATCCAGAACCATCCACTGGAAGGAGAGGGCCATACAGGGGGTGAGGGCAAGAGGACTGTCAAGGTCACCGTGGCCACCTCTGCTGGGCCTGCTGTTCCTCTCACCCCAGGCACCTGCTGGGCCAAGTCAAAGATCCCTCCCCCCACCACACACACATGCTCTATGAGTTAGATACCCTTGTACTTGCCTGTTCACCATCCTACATTCTCAGGGCTTCTATCCAGAACAGGTTGGTGCTCCCATTTCCTTAATCAATAGCTGACACTTGGGCGGGAGTGACTTGCCCAGTATCCTACTGCAGAAAGCAGAGCACGGATTGCAATCTGGGCTGACAAGAGGTCTGGCTTCTTTCCACTGCACGCAAAGGTCCCACAACCAATGGCCCGGGGCCGGAAAGGGGTCTTTGCAAGCCACCAAGGTTTCCGAGCAGGGGAGTAGCCTGACTGGGTGGGCCATTCGAAGTTGGACTAAGGGCCCTGAGCCTTGGGACCCCAAGACCAGCACGGAGGCTCTGATGGGGGCGGGGGGGTGGGTCGCACAGGGGAGAAAGTGCAGGGCAAGCCTTGCTAGGAGTTCAGACCACCACCCCTCTCAGCCTCTGGGGACTCAGAGGCGGGAAGAGGAAGCCGGGAGGAGGAGGGGTGGGGCTGGGGAGGACACGCACAGCGTGCTCCCAGCATTCCACATTCGCAAGCCACTCGGCAGGCTTAGTGGGGCATCGGCTCACCTCCCCAGATGGCAGCAGCGGCGGAGGCAGGGAGGCTGTGGCTCCCCCAGTGCAACTTGGCCAGTCGGGGCGAGCCCCCAAGCCCACCACAAGGGCCATGTCTGCTCCTGCACCCACTGTTTTTCCAAGCTGATTCCCCATGCCAGATTGATGAACAACGTAATAAAGGGGGCAATCACATTATTCCTGACTGCATTTTAATAAAAATCAAATAAAAGCAATTATGTGAATTTTCAAGAGGATCACCTCTCCTCCTTTCCCCGAGGTAGGAAGCAGAATGAATTCAGGAAATCATTAAAATCAGAAACCCGAGCTGCGCGCCACGGCTGCATTGGCGGCCGCCACACAAAGGCAGCAGGGGAAACCGGCCCCCAGCGCCCGCGCCCGTGCCTCTCTTTGGCTCTTGGAGTGGAAATTCCACCTATGGGTGAAGAAGGGTAATTAAAGGCCAAGAGAGATACTTTGAATCCAAGCTGCCTTTGCCCCTTCAGTACGAACTTCCCGGCTTCAAAGGGGCCTCAGACTGCCCGCGTGAGGGCTCTCCCACCTGGCAGCTCCGGAGGCCTGCAGAGGGCAGGCGCAGGGCTGAGTGGTCCCCAGACAAACACGGCTCTTTCCTCTGTGGGGGGACATGCAGCTCTCAGCCCAGCTAGGGGCCAGAATGCTGGGTGTGGGTGTAGAAGGACGGGGTCCCACTGAGGGGCGATGGGTCCCTGTCCCCCCCACCTGCATCCTCAAAAGCGACACAAGCTTTGTGATTTGCAAGGCCCTTCCTTCCCACCTGATCGGTCATTCTAGCCCCATGTGCCCCTCAGATAAGTATGTTCTTTTGGGGCTGAGGATGCTGAGGTCGGAGGGGGCCCCTGTCACACCCAAGGTCACCCCACTGGTAAAGCAGAGCCTGGACTGGAGTTCGGTTTTCCCCAGGCTGTGAGGCAGGCCGAGGTCCTGTGGTTCAGGTGGTCTGGACACAACACAGTTTGGCTTTGCATGGCATTTACAAGAACAAGCCCGGACCATCCCCGCTGCCGTTTCCCAGGCCCGGGTCTGGCCCATCATCTCCAAACGCTGTGAAGTGAGTGCGTTCATCTTCTCGGTACAAGTTCAGGATGGAGCTTCAGTGGGGTGACGCGACCTGCCCACAGCCCCACAGCTAGAGGTGAGGAATCCTGGATTCACCCGGGGCCATCAGAGTCCAGAGCCAAAGATTCTGACTGCCAAGCCACAGTGCCACCCTTATCACGGGAAAGAGACCTTCACTCAGGACCTCCGGGGTGCAATGGGTGGTGGGGAAGGAAAGGCAGCGATCATCCCTTTCCCTGCTCCCCCCTCCCCCCATTCACAGAGGCTAACCCACGTCACCCTCCCTCCTGAAAGGGCAGGCCAACGATGCTCCAAAAGGAGCACCAAATCCCCCTACAATCATCTTCCTCAGCCACCGGGGTCTTGATTCTCAGATGGAAGGCAGACAGGAAAGCGGACAGCCATAGGGCCCCTTTTAGGGCAGCCTGAGTTAGAGGAGCAAACCGGAACCAGGAGGCAGAAGGCGAGCAGTGGGCAACTGGCACTGCCTCTCTGGGCATGCATGCATGCATGCGTGGACATGTATTTGTGAGTACACACTTGTGCACGTGTGCGTAGAGGCTTCTGTGTGTGAATGTGGGGGTGACCAGTCCCCAGTTTGAGGCTGTCCCATCCCATCCCACTCAGCTCCAAGCTCCCCCCATCCCTGCTGCAGCTAACAGCTATGGCGCCCTCCTACAGGATGCTCAGGGAATGGCACCCCCAAGTGCGTTGGCCAACAGGAGGAAACGAGGGTGCCGGGGAGGGTTCTGGGTGGCTCCTCCCTGTGCCAGGAGTCCCTTGCAAGTAGGGGTTTCTGGCAGGCCCCTGGCACCCGGGACCGAGAATCGGGCCCCAGCATCAGGGCTTCTGGTCTCAGCCTCCCATCTCCCCTGCCGTCCCTCTCTGTTCTCTGAGGCCCTCAGAGGCCTCAACTGGGAAGTGGAGGTGGCACCTGGCTTTAGGGCTAGTGCATGGGAGAGCGCAGAAGGGGACAGCAAGACGGTGTGCGAACCCTCTGTCAGGCTTGTCCCCCCAGTGCGCGGCCAACCCCGCTGGTCTGACACACAGCAGGTCCTCCGTAGGCTTGTGCTGCGTAATACTCAGAAGAAAACAGGCTTGTCCAGGAGGGGGCTGAAAGCAGGAAGAGCAAGTGGCCCAGGGCCTGTGGATGTGGAGCCACGTGTGTGCACACACATGTGTAAGCACTGGTGGACATGTGCACTCCTGTGCCCACACCCACTGACCTGCACAGGTGTCATGCACACACACACACATCAACAGAGCAAATGGGTAGATGCAGCCCCTAGCCCCGGGCAGTCTCCTCCCGGCCTTGCCTCCAAATCCTCCATCCAGACAGGCCTCAGAGCAAACCCAGTGGGACGTTTGAGATCCCAGCCCCTGGAGTGCCACAGGGAGGTCCTTGTGCTGTCACCTTCCCCCTGATTCTGTCTTGGTTGCTCTGGAAGCACCCGCCCCAGTGGGACAGCCAGCTGTGCCTGGGATCTAGGGAAGAAGGCTGCTCTTGGCAGCTACTAGAACATTTGCTCTGGGATAAGCCTGACAGAAGGATACCCAATGACTCAGATGTGGTAGAGGAGGGCACACCCAACTCTGCTGGGGGTCATAGGACGGGGTTCACAAGGAAGGCCTCCCAACAAATGACACCTTGGAGCTGAACCTAGGAGCTGATTTTCCCAAGCAGACTAGATGGAAAGGCATTCCCGGTAAAGGGAACAGCTCAGACAAAGTCATGATGGTATGCCTTGTTCAGGGAATGCCCAGCTGCCCGGGGGGCCCCCAGCCCTGCTTCTGCTGGCCACACCAGGAAGAAATGTCCTTTCAGAACACTCTCTGGGGAGGGCAAAATAGGGTACCACACTGCAGATACCCCCCAAAGCATAATAACAGGTGCAGATGGCAACCCCTGAGGAGGAGGGCACATGGGGGCTCAAGTTACCCTTCAAAGCTCCCCCTGTCCCTTTAAAGAAGGCACTCCTCCTGGGAATGCAGCGTGTGATTCACTGTCTCAAAAGTGGTTAGCCGCGGATCGCACCGTGTGCTCCAACCATTTGTTCAAACGAGGAAGGGAGTCATGACTGAGCTGCAGGTACTGGTTCCCTCTGGGAGGTGTCTGTAATGCTCCAGTTCTTCAGTGTGATGGTCATGAGTGTTCACTGTAATGAGTTTCATAGCTTACAGTCTTTCATATGTATGAAATTGAACGTAATAAACGTTTTAATTGTATTTATGTGCAAGTTTACAGGGCTGTTCTGAAACCGGCTTGGCTGAGATGCCCCTATGTGATTACCTGAGCTTGGCATACTCAACAGGGAGCCCTGTCCTCCGGGGGGGGGGGGGGGCGCAGCATGGGGTCTGGACTCTTGTCCCAGCTCCACTGGGTCCATAGAAGACTCTAGACATTTCCAGAACAAGACCAAGTGTAGCTAGGAAGATAGGGGATGAATGCCCATTCAACTTCCTGTACAGGATTGGACACGTCCCTTCTGCTCTTTGGGTCTCACTGTCCCTTCTGCACAGTGAGGGACTACAGGTGGCCTGTGTCCTGGCTTTGAATCCAGACTCTGCCGATGTGGGACAGGGACGTGGAGCACTCCCTTACCTGTAAAGTGGGACCCCACAGAGCTGATCTGAGAGCTGGATGGCACAAGGGCTCCTTAAGACACAGCTCCTGGCAGGTAGTGACTCCTCCATAAGAGTGGTTTTTTAAAAACTCACCGGAACAAAAAACCCCAGAGCAAACAGGGCGAGATTGGAGGTTGGGAGAGCTATGCTCCAGGTCTGGACCCCACCACTCACTGGCCTGAAGCTTCTGGACTCCTTTTGTCCCTGGGCCTCACTCTGCTCTGGTGTAAAATGGGAACCACAGGGTCCCTTGGAGAGGAGCGAGAATGAGAAAGTTCTTGCAAAGGGGAGTGTGCTGTAAAGGCCAGGGTCAGTAACCAGAGTTCTAATCCCCAAGACCCCCTCCCCAGGAGAAAAATCCCAACCTGCTGCCTGGGGGGCTATGCTTGGGGGCCTCACCCAGGGCAGCCCTAATCTCGGGGCAGACCCAGCGCCTGTTCTTGCTCAGAGTTAGGGGCCTGGGCTGGATCAAAGGCGGAGAGAATTAGCATCACAGAGAGCCCGGGGGAGGGGAGGCCAGGATTAATTTATCTCCTCTTCCTGCTGCTCCTTCTGCAGCCCCTGAGGTTGGGGGAAGGGTAACCAGCCACCCCCAAGCCCCTACCACACCCCTGAGGCCCAGTTCCTGTAGAGGGAGGCAGAGCAGGGCAAGGATTTGGGCGGGACCTGTACAGTGCACACATTCTGGAGTCATGGGATCGAGGGGACAAGAATGAAGATGCCTGGGCCAGAGGGCCATCCGCAGAGGCTGGAGGCCAGGGGGAGGCAACGTGAGTTCACAGATCCCACCAGGTCATTTGGGGGACACAGGAGCGTGTGTGCGTGTGTGTGTGTGTGTGTGTGTGTGTGTGTGTGTGTGTGTGTGTGGAGGGGGAGATCTAGGAGTGTGTGAGGGACACTCTCATGTGTATCTGACAGGCGGTGTGGCCACTAGGTGCCTGGGCGTGAGTGTGTGTGTGTGTGTGCGTGTGGGAGGGTATGCATGTCTGTGGCAGGGTGGGCACACTGCCTGTACCCGTGGACGTGACTCAGTGACAGCGAGACTCATGGGGGACTGTCTCTGCATCTGCACAACCGTGGTGTCCAGTGTGCGGGCATACGTGCATGCGTGCGGACAGAGGACCCGCTTGTGAACTTGGAAATGAGCAGAAAGGAGAAGTGTAAGGGTCCCCGCACAGGGAAACAACCAGAAGGCGTGCAGACTTGCACCTTGCGGGCCCTGCTGCCAAGCTCCGCGGGCTCTCTGCGCCCCTCAGGCTTCACCCTTCCCGCCATGCAACTGCAGTGGGACCACCAGGCTCAACCTGTCCCTGCCTGTTTCCTCGCCCAAGATGGGTGTCATCAGCGTGGTTGTGAGGATTAAATTAGTTAATATAATGGAAGCATTTAAAACAGCCCTTGGCACACAATGAATGCTCCCAAAGCATTCATTAGTACAATTAGCGCTACCTGGAGGGGCCTAGTGGGCTCAAGGCTGGCCGGCCGGAGGGGCAGGGTCAGCCCATAGCCTGCCAGGTGCTGTCCTTGCAGAAGCCTCGGAGGGAGATTGGTTTTAAGCCAGCAGAGCTGGGCAGCCTTTGGCAATGCCGGGAAAATGGAGCATGTGGTGTGGGAAGAATCACGAGGCACAACCTGAGCCAACTTGGCAGGCTTGGCACTCTCTGGCCACGCACATGGAGCTCCTCCCACCCACCCGCTTCTGGCTTCCCATGCCCCCCCCCCCCCCCCCCGCTCCACGTACCTCCCACCCACTTCCTACCACAGGAGTGTCGGGCAGGGCCTCACCAGCAGCCCTGTTGCCTCCTTCTACTGGCTCCCCAAGTCCACTCTTCATGCCCATTCTGCCTATGGGGAAACTAAGGCTCTGAGAAACGGAGGGATATAACCAAGAGGCAGAGCTGGATTCAGGAACCCAGGACTCTGAGTACTCAGAATAGCTTATAAAGAAGCAAAATGCCAATCTGGCCCCTAGGGCAGCCCAAGTGGCTCTCAGTTCTTCAGGGCCTGTCCTGGCTTTCAGAGCCCCTGAAACAGTTCCCTCCGCTTTTTCTGAATCACAGACTGGACAACTAACACACCCTTCCCCATATTCACCTTATCTGCTCTACCTACTGACCGGAACACAGGAGAATGTCTAGACTGACACCTAAGTGAATTCCTAATATACCTCTTCCACCTCTGCACTTTTGCTCCTACTGTTCTGCCTTGTCCCTCCCCACCCAGATCTTCATCAGTCAAGGCCCACTACAAATGCCACTTCTTCCACAAAGCCTTCTCTGATTGCCTAATTGCCTAATCCATTAGTGGCCTCTCGGGCCCCTGCCCCTAGGGACCTAGAGACAATCCTCTCTTCGGCACTAACCACTTTACCTGCCCAGAGGTCCTAGAGGACAGACCAGGAGCTTCTCTGTCCACCGTGACCCCACAGAACAGGACAAGAATGTCAACAGGCCGGGGTACCCCATGGACAGCCCCCCCAATGGCTCCCTAAGCCCCTCCAAGCCCTTCAACCATGGCCATTTAATAGAGTGTCCCACAGCCAAGGCCCTAGAGCCGATTTTCCTAGATTCAAATCGCAGCTCTCCCACTCGCTATGTGACCTTGGGCTTGTCATCTAACCTTTCTGCGCTTCAGATTGTTCATCTATCAGTGGGAGGAATAGTTCCAATGCCACAAGGTTGTTGTGAGAATGAAATGAGTTAGCACGCCTAAGTTCTTAGAACAACACCCTGCACGTAGTCACACTGCTATATGTGTTTACCATTGTTGTTAATATTTATACTGCTGTCATAACCGGGAGGACACACAGCACCGGACACAATCTCTGTCCCCCAGAGATGGGAGTCCCAGACAGGAACAGGAAAGGGGAGTTACACTTCTAATCCCGTTTAACGGTCAGACCACCTTGGAAGGAGTTATGACCCGCCCCACTTTACAGATAGGGAAGCTGAGGCTCCACACGGCAGTAGGAGCTTCCCTAGGACTCACAGCCATAAGCGGCAAGGCTGGGATTCGGGGCCCAGCCGCGGGGCTCCAAAGTCCACGCTCCTTCAGCAAGCCCGCTGCCTCTCAGTCTGGCAGAGAGATAAGCCGAGTACACAGATAACTGTAATCCAAGGTAGAAAGTGATAAGTGGCAAACAGGGACCGAGAAAGGCTGTGGGAGGGCAGGCGCCTGCCTGCCTTGGGAGGGGAAGGGGTGGAGGGCGGGGCAGGCTTCTGAGAGTGGGTGACATCTGAGCGCAGCCTCCAAGGTGGACAGGCCGAGAGAGACTTTCCGCTTGGAGGGTCCAGTGTGAGCAAAGACATGGGTGGCCAGGGCCACAGCATCTAGCAGGTGCCTGATGGGTCACAGAGGCCCAATAAATATTTGTGAAAGGGAGGGAGGAAGGAGACGCAGAGGGGGAGGGGGAGTATACCCTGACCCCACTTGGCCCAGGAACTTTCCCTGTCACGGGGAGACAGAATCAATTCCTCCTACTCTCTGAAGGGCTTCATGGGGGCCCAGGGGCCCCCTTGTCCTATGACACCCCAGAGAAGTAGCTCAGGACCTTCACGCTGGAGCTCCTGAGAATTAGATGTTTCACTCAATACCAGGAAGAAATTCCCAACACGTAAAGCTGGACAGGGCTTCTCTGTGGGGCAGGCCAGTGGTGTGTTGGAGCCGGCTCAGACCGGCTCCCAAGAGGCGATGGCTAAATTTTCTGGAACTCTGTGAGTTGCGTGATGTTAAGTCAGAGGCTTGACATTGGCCACAGTGGGAGTATTTACACCATGGAAATCGGCAAACGCTATCCATCAGGTTTTCCCCATTTTGGAGAGCCAGATGTTAAGCACTTACCAGCACATCACTGAGCAGTGTCTGCCATGTGAGGGAGCAAGCTCCCCATTCCCAGAAGGATGCAAGCAGAGATAGTCACCTCCCGAGAAGAATGAGACCTAGGGGTTCTCGCTTCGATGACCTCAGAAGCCCCTTTCTGGCTTCTGAGAGCTGATGAAAAGTCAGGTTTGAGAAAAAATTAATCAGAGTAATTATTCATGCTAGGAAATCATTAACCACTTGACTGAGAGGCTGGGAGTAGGGCAGGAACCCGGGGAAATGTGTAAGGTGCCACATGTTTGCAGATTTCACAGGTAGAAAGCCTTGTCCAACATCGCACGGGGTGTTGGGGACAACACTGGGACCAGAACCTGTGTCTCCAGCCTCCTGGCCAGGGCTCCTTCTGGGGCATATGCGCTGGGCTGGTGGGGACAGGGACACCTTCCTACACAGTCTGTTTGCTGTCTCTCCTCCAACAAACTATAAGCTCTGTAACAGAGAGACCCCATCTGTTTTGTTCACTGTCGGATCCCCAGTGCCTAGTTTTGTGCCTGGCACATTGCAGGGAGTCAATAAACATTTGTTAGATGAATCAGTGTGTCTGGGATCCCATCCTGGGGCAACATTTGATGAGCCATCCTCTGAGACCATTACCACTCAGGTCCCCATGCCTGCTTAGTGACATGGAATCAGAAGACCGGGTTCAAATACCAATTCTGCCCCTTCCTGTAAGACCTTGGCCAAACCACTGGGCCCCTTGAACCCTCAGTTTATTTCTCTACAAAGTGGGTTGTGCAATCTCCGCCTGCCTCTTGAGGCTGCCTGTGGCACTCAGGTAAGACATAAAGTGCTTTTTACAAACTCCAAGGTGCTATACCCAGAGCAGGAAAGGGGATGCTCGGGAAGCTGGCTTTGATGGCCAGGCCAATCCCCAGTGCACATGGGATGGTGGCCAGGCTGCTGCTCTCTTTGGGCTGATGCTTGGGGTAATCTGGGTCAGACTGGCTCTTTGGAGAACAGAGGTGGGGGATGTTGCCAAACGGAACTCAAGGTTCTAAAGGGGCAGGGAGGGGAAGCTGAAATGAAGGCAGCAAGGGAGAGTTTGGGGAATCCTCTTCCTCCAAAGACCAAGTCTCTTGGAGCAGAGGCAGCAGGCAAACCAGGAACTTTAGAAAGCATTTTTGTGCCTGCAGAGCCGTTTGTTGCCACCAGCACCCTAGCCCCCGCCAGCCCCCACACCTTCCTTGCTGCAAATTGCCTTAACAGGTGAGCTTGGACTGGCACTTGCCAAGTCAGGTGGGGGTGGGATGAAAAATCCTGGTAGATTCTGAAATCAAACCAGTGTTCCAAATGATGCCATGGAGAAAGGATTTCTGCCACTCTCCTAGACAGGCATCCGAAGCCCCCCGCCTTGGTAGAGTCGGGGACAGGGAGGGGGTCCAGCTCACTCCACGTTGTGGGTGATGAGGAAGGGGGTGCTAGTGCTCCACAGCCCTCCCAAGTGGCATCTGATTTTTGCAAAGGGGGTGAGGGCAGCGGGAGACTCAGAGCTGGGGCCAGGGAGGCAGGTGGAGAGGGTGCCCATGGAGGGGACGAAACGTCAGCCTGGGCCCCCGGGGGGAAAGCAAAATAGAAAGGCCCTGTGTCAGCAGCCAGGCCCCTGGCGGCCGGGCTCTCGGCTCCATTCTGTTCAGCGGGATTCTAGTTGGCACCAGCTGCAGTCAGGAACAATGCCTGGATTTCTTTCTTTCTTCTTCTTTTTAAAAAAAAATTTAATAGAGGGGAGAGAAGAACCAGAGCCACTCATTGAACAGCTCAGCATCATGGAGGCATCTGGGACCGTGTGTCCTTGAAAAACAGCACAGACTCAGGGACCCTACAGCTGGCTGCAAGGTGCAAGAAGGCACATCATACTGGGAGCCTGGGGTCCCAGCCCACTGCTGCCTCACACTCGCTGTGTGACTTGGGCAGGGCCATGTCTCACTCTGATTTGTTTCCCCAGCAGAGCTTGCCTCCCAGACCCCACTCAATGCCAACTCCTCTCCTTCCCCCAAACTTTTAGAGTGGTATTTGATGGGGGCAATCCTTTCTGATAGCCTATGAGCTTCTGGAGGGCCGGGTCTGGCTCATCCTTGTGTGTCCCTTGCATCTCCCACTGTACTTGACCACCTGTTAGTCACTCAGGTACTCTGTTGGGTGATGGGATAGAGCAGTGAGCCATCTTCTGGCCCACAGTCTCAGCCAGGGAGGAGACGGGTGCACATCAAAATAATTTCCCTGTCTAGGGAGGTGTCATGCTGGGCAGATGAAACTCCCTGTGCCTCAGTTTCCTCATCTCTAAAAATGGAGACGTTACTACCACTAATAACAATCAGCTCGTGTGAAGATGAAAGGAGTTTGTGTGCATGAGGTACTTGGTGTCTAGCACACTTTAATATGTAATCGTTATGATGATAATGCTGATGCTGAAGGCAGGGGCAACAGCATGTGGGGGCTGAGACCAGGTAGACAGCACATCTGCTGGAGGTAACGGGGCAGGCCTCTGAGCATGTGGCCATGGATGTGGCCTTGAAGGTTGGTAGAGGTGTGTCCCAGGAGGCAGGAAGAGCATGAGGAGGTAAGAGCACGTATAGAATGCTGGCAATTCTGAAAGCCACCCAGCATGGCCACAGGCATGGGGCCCTGAAGCGGGTATGAGCCTTGAGGCCGGCAAACTGCTGTCCAGGTGAGGAGGAGAGACATGGAGGCTCTGAGCTCTTCTCCCACCCCCTCCAGTGCCAGAGAGGAGGCACTCCCCTCAGGGTGCCAGAGCTGGCAGGATAGACGGAGGAGGCTTGATCCTCCTCTGGCAGCTTGTTCCAGGTCCTCAGGAGTGCTGGACCTCCTAGCTCCCAGATGGCTATCTGGCAGCGCCAGAGCAGAGGAGAGAGTGCTGGGTCGGGACCCCTGGCCCTTGTTCCCACTCTGACACTTCCCAGCTGTGTGGCCATGAGAAAGCCACCACCTCCTTTCGGGGATCAGTTTCATCACTGGAAAAAGGGCCATTGCAAGGCTCAGAAGATTAGCGGTACCTTGTGAAGCAAGGTGTTAAGGTCATGACCTACTCACAGCCCTGGACGGTCCCCTCTGAATACACATGTTTTCCTTTCCCTACAAAGCCAAAGGAGACCCTGGAGGGCATTCCCCAAAGCAGGGCCCCCCTAAACCCTGAGGTGCACTATAGCTCAAGGGTCAAAAAGGCTTAATCAAAGGCAGAAGTACCATTGAACATCCCGTGTCCCTCTCCTACCTGACAGATGGGGAAACAGGAGCACAGAGTCTGTGATGCACTCACGACACATGGCAAGCCGGGCAGTGGTGGGCTGGGAGCGAAGGTGTCCCAACTCCCAAAGCAGGCTCTCCGTTGACTCTCCCAGGCCTCCCAGCAGAAGAAGGGGGTGGCGGCTGAGCTGGGTCTGGAACCATGGGGCAGAGGTCCATGATGGGAACTGAGAAGATAGCATACCTGGTGGAAAGGCCTGGAGAGCCAAGGCCAGGAGGCTGGGCAGGTGTGGCCTCGGAGAATGGAGTGGGCAACCTGACTGGCATAGAGGGAGGAGGCAGCCCAGGGGCACCTGTTGTGCTGACGGGCACATCTGCTCTCTGCTGGGCCCAACCACCCACCTCTAGACATACAGCTGCCTCAGAGCTGGGCAGGGACCAAATGCCTCCTGGATCCACCAAGGTGTGAAGACTAAATCTACTCCCCATGACCCCACTACCATGGGAGGGGACCCGATCATTCCCTGGCAGGTGAGTGAGTCTTCCCACCATCCACCCCAGAGGACTCAGAAGGTCACCTTGTCTGCACCATAGCCTGGTGAGGAATGAAGGCAAATCCCCATTCTCAACCCTGAGGTTCAGCCCCACCCACCGAATAACTGTGAGACCTTAAGCAGGTCATTTAACCTCTCTGAGTCTTTGTCCTCAGTGGGGAATTACACCTTCTGGCTTTTGTGGAGAGGATGGAATGAGAAATGCCTGGCAAACAGGAAGCTCTCGATGACAACAACAACGTGACATTCCTTTGGCCCTTTTAGTCCCTGGGCTCCCTTCTGGGGAGGGAGGGGTGAATCCTGGAGACAGAGAAGGCAGCCCTGGAGAGGTAGGAATTCACCCCCACATATGCCAGTCCCCTGCTCCCCCAGCCCACTGAGGGTCTCCAGCCCAGGAGGCCATAGTCACTGCACCCTGTACAGGTCCTCTGCGCCCCCAGGATCTACAGCCCCTTCCCACTGCCTTCCTCTCGGCCTCCCAGACCTCCTGCTTCCCCACTTCCCAGGCCTAGGCCTAAGCAATGGCCTTCTTTCCTGCTGATGGTTCCTGGAAGGCAAGGCAATTAATAAAACGTAAGTCTACTCTGAAGGTAGGTGTGGGCAGGACCCCGCATTGGCACCCACAGGCCGGCCCCATGCAGCCCACACCCTCCTGATGTGGCCCTGAGCTGCTGGGCACTGAGCTGATGGGCTCCTGATGGGCACTGAGCTGCCTCCTGATGTGCACTGAGCTGCCTCCGGAGCCATGTGATTTCCAGGCCCTGCGTCGGCTGAGTGGGATCTGTCTTCCAGTTCTCAGTGGCTGGGAAGTGAAAGCACTTTCCCCTCTGTTTCACCCCCAGATCTCCAGGCCCACAGAAGCCAGGGCCAGGAGGGTGGAGGCTCAGGACACGTAATCCCCAAAGAAGCCCGGCCACTGCCATGAGACCTTACCCTTGGTTTAGAGAAGCCCAGAGAGGACTAGCAACTTGCCCAGGACCACACAGAGAGTCTATGGCTAAGGAGGCAGAGCTGGGCTAAGATGTCAACAGGAAACTTTGTTAATGAGAGCCTGAGGTTGAATCCTGATTGACCAAGTGACTCAAAGTGCAGTTTTCTCTGAAGGGGAGATAGTAATAGAGCATCTAACTCAAAGCAATGTGAGGAGAATCTAGTGAGCTAATGCTAAGAGGCCCTTGCCACAGTACCCAGCACACAGTAGGTACTATATAAGTCATAGCTTCTTTCCAGACCTCACAGGGATCCAGTCTGCCTTGTTATTTCCCTGAAAGATGAATAGAGATAGCAAAGGCCTGAGTCCCAAGGACTGGAGGCCAGGATCCCCAGGAGGCCTGGGCAGACCCAGAGCCCAGGTGAGGTTTCTCAGACTTGCTGCCATCAAGTGTCATGCTTGCTCAGGTAAGAAGAGTTGAAATTACCCTTCGCTCAGGCCTGCTTTGTATACTGGGCTTGGCTCCTCTGCCCTCTGCAGTAGCATGCTAGTTTTCAGATGTAAAGGAAATGGGGGTCGGGGGTATCTTCTGGACAGGAGCTTTTGAACATGAGTGATCACCCCCAAGGCTGCCTCCATTCCTCATTTCCTGGAGGTGGTGAGCCCATGTCACTCACTGAGGAATTTGGACAGAAATGGTGAGAGGAGAGCATCCTGACCCATCCTGACCCATCTAGTTCTTGACTGAAGCTGGATTCTCGTCCTCCAGGCTCTTAAACCCAGAAACTCTGTCCTGACGTTTTGGACCTGGGGTGGTGGGGGCAGGCGTAGCTTTCTGGCGCTACAATGCTATAGATTTCCCAGGGGGAGCAGCTGGGGCTCCAGCCACCACTCAGCCAGCTGAATTACACCTTCCAGCCCTGGGTCAGGCCTTCAGGGGTTTCCCGGGCTACCCCGTGTCCTGACTTAGGAACCTGGGCCACCCAGAGGCCGAGGGGGAGGGGCTCAGGAATATACTCCCACAGGAATGTACTGGGACCATGCTTCTCTTGTGTGCTGAGAGGTCTGGAAGGCTCTCATGCCATCCACCTTCCCCAGGGGTGCTCAGCTGCCACCTGTGCAGGAACAGCTGCTTGAAAACAGTCCATATGACAGGTCGAAAGACTGAGGCCCGGAAAGGAGTGCCTTCCCTTGCATCTAATGGCACTGGGCGGCAGAATTTCCCCTGGGAATATCAAGCAGTTTCCCCGCATCCCCTCCCACGCCCCTGTGGACCTGAGCTGTAGTCCTCTGAGCCCTCAGGAATCCAAGCTGAGTTCGCTGGCTGTCAGACTAGCAAAGCCCTGAGAATGAATTCAGGGCTGGCAAATTCGTTTTGCTTCCTTTCCCTCGGTGGTGGAAGGAGTGATCTAGCCGGCCCTGAAGGAGTTCAAGCCGAGGTCAGAGATGCCCACTGAAGGATGTTTTTAAATAGGGTGGGGGGAGGGTACTCTGGCCTGCCCCTCACGCTGGCCCAGGGTCGGCGCTGATCACTGCCCAGAAGGCCTGGACGATCCTCGAGTCTGCGTGGCACGTCCGCGCTCTGAAGCGGACCTCGTCAATCAGGCAAAGGCCCTAGCGGGTCCAGGACGTCTTCCGCTAGTCTCAGTCCCCGGGGGAGACCCCCGCCCGGGCTGCCTCCGGGTGCCCGCACCCCCCCCCCGGCGGAGTCATTGTTCTCTGACGTCACGCCGCGGCCCCGCCCCTCGACCCTCACCACCTCCCCCCCTCTCCCCACCTCCGGCTCCTGGCGCCCGAGACCCTCGCAGCCTGCAAAGCCCAAGCCTTGCAGGGCTCCCCCCGCGGCCCGGCCCGGGCTGCGCCCCCTTGCGCTCTCCCCAACTTGCCTTTGTTATTCCAGCTCCCTTCCTCGCCTCGCCTCCGACACCGCGGCAGACTGCAAAACACGGAGCGCGGAGCCGCCGCTACACCTGGAATCCGAAGCGGGCGCCGGGCCGAAGCCTCCCCCGCCTGTGCAGGGAGGAGAGTGCTTGCGTGCGCGCGAGTGTGTGTATCCAACCCGTGCCGCGCGGGCGCCGATTATGATTTGGGACTGAGGGTGCAGCAAATCACAAGCGGTGTGGGGGGTGGTTCTGGGTGTGAAAGAGGGAGTCGGGGAGGATATGGGTTTGTATGTGTACGTGAGCGTGAGGATTTAATGAACAGGGGAATGTTTCATGTTTTTGGGTTTTTTTTTTTAGTGTATTTGGTTGTACAGCGATGTGTGTGTGCCATTGCGTGTGTGTAAATGTGCTTGTTATGACCGTGTACACGGGTATATTTGTAAGGGCAAGTGTACGTGTGTGCGTGTTTGTGTGTGGGCGCGTGTAGAAGCGTGTTTGTAAAACTGAGTGTGGGCGCGAATGTGTGTGCTGTTTGTGTAGGAGTTTCCGTGTGAGTGGCAGTGGACGAGAGGCAAGGTGGGTGCGCACTTAAATGCTCTCGAGGGTGGCTCCGCGAGGGGAACCCCGCGAGTGGGTGCACCCAACTGCGCCTTGTGAGCGCGGTAGCTCTCCGCGGCCCCTGGCGCAGTGCCCAGCCCCGGACGTGGGACTGGGTCTGGGTCCTGGCGCCCCCACCCCGCCCACGTGCACTGGGCCTGGGGAGCTCGGGACCGGCCTCGGGGAATCCACACGTCCCTGCACCCGGCAGGGTGCAGACAGTTCGCACTGGTCCTTCCCAGTTGTAGGGGGCACCGTGCTCCAACCTCCCCCAACGTCGCCCTTGGTGGTGGTGGTGTGTGTGTAGGGGGGTGGTCCTCTGCTCACCACACCAGTCAGTCCCCGGGCTTTGAGAACAACCCCAAAGCCTCCTCCGGGGGAACGCTTGGGCGATCCTTGCTAGCAACTCGTTTGCCCCCAAATAGGGTACCTGACAGCGTTCCCGGCCCCAAGTGCACTCTAGTCCCGGGCGCGCGAACCAAGGGCGTGCCGGGGGTGCCGGGTGGTTTTTGCCCCCTCCCCGATGGGGTCCCTTCCTAGGCTCAGCATTTCTCTCCTACTCTAAACTTGCAGGAGCGGGGAGGTGGGGGCGGGCAGGGAGAAGTGGAGGAAGGGGTAGAGAAGAGGGAGGTGAGTGACGGGGTGGGGGGGGTGACGCGCGAGGCTCTTCCGAGCCACAGAGGGGGGAAGGCTTGGAGAGGGCCGGGACCAGGGAGCAGGGAAGAAAGAGCAAAAGAAAGGAAAGGCGAGGGAGAGAAAGAGGCGAAAAGGAAAGAGGGAGAGTGAACGGCGAGAGCGCTGAGAGAGCGAGAGCCGAGCGAAGCTGAGCGCTGGCGGCGGCGGCGGCGGAGCCACGGCGCTCCGTTCCGTCCGTGGTTCCGCGCCTGCTTTTGCGGGCGGCCGGCGGCGCGGGGCCCTTTGGAAATAGAATAGCCAATGTAATCTGACACTTCAACTTGCTCGGCTCCGGGCGAGTTGATTCACTTACTCACCCCCTAACGCCGAGTTCCTTTTCACTGTCTGTGGACATTAAAAAAGCGAGCGGCGGCGGGCGCCCGGGAGAGCAGGCGAAGGGGCGGCGGGCGGGCGAGCAGCGACCCGGCGGCGGAGCGAGCAAGCAGCGCCGGCGCAGCGCGGTGACCCCAGCCCGGGTCGGCGCGGAGCAGGAGCCGAAGCGAAGCCGTTCTCGGCGCCCTCGCAGCGCTCCTCCCGGCCCGAGCCGGGCCTGCCCGGCAGCGGCCGCGGCGGCAGCGGCGCGTCCTCCAGCGGCGGCAGCGGCGCTCGCAGCGCCGGGTAAGTTTGGGTCCAGACCCGGGCGCCCGCTGGCCCCGGGCCTTCCTCTCGCTCCCCGTGGACTCTTGGGGTGCGAGCGTGGGGCGCTGGGTGCTGGGGGCTTTTCCCTTGAAGGGTCCGACGGCGCCAGGCAAGCCCGGCGAGCGGCGGCGGCCGAGCTCCACTGCGCTCTGCTCCGCGGCCCGGGGCCGAGGCCCAGGCGACCGGCGAACGCCCGGCTGAGCGGAGCCGGCTTGGGCTGCGCGCGGGGGCCGAGGCTCTTCGGGTGTGCGGGGCGTGAGTAAGGTTGTGCGCGCGCGGACCCTGTGCCCGCCTCCTGCCGGTGCGCCTCCAGCCCTCGTTCTGTACACCCGGGCAGGACCGGGATTCGGGCAGGGAGGGAAGGACCCGGGTAGGACCACCTCGGTCTCCCTCACCTCGTTCGGGGAGACGCGAAGTTGTGCGCCTGTGTGTACGAGAACCGCCGGAGACGGCGCTGGATTTCGGGGTGGCAAGGGGTGGTGGTGCTAAGTTGTGCATCTGAATTTCCAGGGAAAACACACACTTTGGCAAATAGGAGGTGGAGGCGCGGTTAAGTTGTTTGTGTGTGAATTGCCCGGGGAGACGCGGCGCAGGGTACTAGCGGGGAACGCCGAGGGGGGTGTGTGTAGGGGCTTCCCGGAGGTCTTGAGAAGCCCGAGGGGCGTTAAGGCCATCGCCTGGACGGGGCTGCCCCGGCCAGGAGGGGAGCCCAGAGGGAAGATGTGCGTGTGTGCGCGCGCGCGCGTTGCAAATACGAAAGTAATTTCTCCGTGTTCTTTCTTCCTCTCCGTCTCCGGCGGCGGCGGCGGCGGCCGCGGCCCCGGGGGAGTGGGAGGCCGGCCCGGGCGGAGGTTGGGGGGCCCGGCCGGGGCCGGAGCTGGGGTGGGGGGCCGGACTCTGGAAGCTTGTTTCACATTCCTGGCGTCTGGGCAGGGGAGAAAACAGTGGGGAGCGCGGCCTCGGCGTCTGGGGCGCGGGCAGCGGGCGCGCGTCGCCCCCTCGCCGGGGACATCTGTCCAGGAAGCCAGGCGGGCGGGGAGAGGGCGCGGTGCGGAGGGCAGGCTCCCCGCCCCGGAGCAGCGGGGGCGCGAGCGAGGGGCGGCCGCCTTCCCGGCCATTGTGCGCCAGCAGATTTTCACGGGAGACTGCCCCGGAGCCGCCGGAGAAGGCCGGGAGTCGGCCTCAGCCCCGGGTTTAAAAGACACTCCAGGAATGTAAACAACCCGGGCAGGAGGGCGGGCTGGCGGGAGCGCGCCAGGGCAGCCGGCCCGGGCCCCCCACCCCTCCCTGGGGGACAGCCCGACGGCAGGGCCGCCCAGCCCTTACCCCTCTACCTGCCGCAAACTTTTCCCTCCTCCGCCTTCCCTTCCCACCTCGCCCCTCTAGCGAGGGGGGCACAGAGCGAGGGCATCTCCGGAGGCTGGGGCTCTGAGCGACTGACACCCGGCGCCTGACCCTGGAGGCCTGGCGGTCCGGCCCCTGCTTGGGTGTCCCGAGTCGGGGCTGCTCCGGCTTGGGAGCCGCAGGCTGCTTCCGTGGGCAGTGCCCGGAGTAACTGGGGCTCTGAGAGCTGCCTGCCTGCCTGCCTCTCTCTCCCCCCTTCCCTCCCTCCCTCCCGCTGCTCCTTCCCCACTCTCCCCCTTCTCCTCTCCCCTGACTGCTTTTCCAATGCCTTGACATGAGGGAGGAAGATTTAACTTGGCAGCCCAAACAAATGTTCTCTCAGAGGTCCTCCAAGAAGCTGGCGGCTGGGCTGGCAGGGTGAGGGCACTGCTCGGCCAGTCTATTCCTCCTCCCTGCTCTGCCATGGCCATTTGGAGCCCCCTGGGTGCACAGCCCAGGGCATGGGAAGAGTAGAGCCCAACCCTGCAGATTTAAAAGGGCAGTGAGAAGCCGCCTGTGGAAGCCCCTGGCTTGGCGCTGGGCAGGAGCCGCAGGGAGCTGCCTCCTGGTGCCAAGGGTTTTCTGGAGGATTTTCTTGAGCAACAGTTTGTCTCCCTGCTGCAACCTGGGAACAGGGCCTGGTAGACCAGAGGGTTAACCAGCGCTGTCTCCTCCTCTCCTGTGGGTGTGAGGACAGGCTGGTTACACAGGGCAGGGCAGAAGGCCAGAGGCTGTTCGCAGAGGTGCCTGTGTTTGCTTATTATTGTTTTTTTGAAGGGAGAGATAAAGAGGCAGGCGCTGTGGTTGGAGAATGGGCAGCTTGGCTGGTGTTGAATTCGGACTTGACTTCGCTGGCGTTGGTATGGTCCCGGGAGTTTAAAAGTTGTTTGTAAGCTACCGGGGAAGTTTAGACCAGGGGGCGAGCCCCTAGCTTTCTCTGTCCTGGCTGCTTTTTGAGGAGATCCAGAGCAGGAGTTGGGGTGGGAGGGGGGAATTCCTGGCCCTTTGCTTCCCCTCTGCCTGGCCCTGGTGGTGTGGTCTGTGAATGCCCCAAGCCTCGCACTGACCTTTCTCTCATCAAGTTGAGGATGTTGAAACACCAGCATCAAACAAAAGACACATTGAAAGCCCTATCTGCCACAGAGCACGTGTGACTTTGGGGCCAAGGGAATGCATCTGGAGGGAGATGGTGTTTTCTTCTAAGTTTTATGATTTCGGTTGGGTTTTGTTTTTCCCAAAAGGACAGAAGCATCTCCTTGTCCCAAGTCACGAGGTTATGAAATGCTGTTTTCACATGTAAATCTCAAAACTTTAGAGTTTTGAGAGTTGGTGGCAGGGACTAGAGCTGGGGTGGTGGGGGGGGCAGAAGTAGGGAGTTTTCAAGAGTTTTAAATGGTTTTTAGATTGGGGTTTTGAGGCATTCGGGGTATGGCTCACAGAGAAGAGTTAGGAATGAGAAATTGCCGGACTTCTGGAAAACTTTGATAACTAGCCCTGTCTTTGCAAAGGAGGATTTCTGGCTTCTTGGTGGGGACAGTATGTCCCTTTTTCCTCCTAAGGAAAGAAGGGAGGAGGGTCCTCATTCCTTTCGTGGCCAGGAGCAAAGTGAAGAAAGGTCCAGAGACTGTGGGGTTTGGCCACAGAACCACAGGTTCTCTCACACACACACTCCCCTTGCAACAGTAACACAACACTTTCTCCATACCTGGCCCCCAAAGATGTGCCCCCACATAGGACAAGTGCCCACCAGCGACTCATCCTGGAAAATTGCAGGGGGAAAGCTCCCACTGAGAAGAGCTGCACGCTTCACTTTTTCTCTGATTGACAGAGATGGTAGATAAGGAAGGCAGGCACTTTGAGGCCTACTGTGTCCTGAGAGTCGTGTCACAAGAGTACCCGTGTGTGAAGCCACGGATACAGAGTTCTCAGGCCTTGGCTAGTGTCCACCAAGCAGCCATGACCCTGGCCTCAGGGTGAGGCATCGTTGTAAGAAATTTGGGCACCAACAAGTTAATTTCCGGAAGCTTCTCTGGGCACTCTGTCACAGAACCAGGAAGCAGGGCCTGCCAGGTTGTGACTGGGTCCCATACGGTTTCATTCATAACTTTGCTCCCAAGGGCTTCTGCCTGGCTCCTATCACCACTTCATCTTTATGAGGTTCCTCGGGTTTTGTGTGGACAACAAAGGCCGGGCTGCAGTAATTACCCTGGACCCTGCTGCAGCCTTGCCTGGTGACTGCTCTGACCTCTCAGCAGGACACAGTGGCCTCTGTCCACGCCCTCTGAGGGGGAAGCTCTTTGTCCCTAGAGCCCCTGACAAAGGGGGTGGGGGAGACAGAGCTTGCATGGGCTATAAACTGTAGGGGTGATTTTGAGGTTGGGCCTTGCCCTCAGGGAGGATCAAGAGAGGCTGAGAAAATCAGTCCCGTGCATAGGCTCTGGGAAAAGAATCCAGGAAACCCTTCGTGATTCTTGGGTCTTCCCAGTGCTTGAGGAGATGGGGGGAGAAGTGTCAAGAGGCTGGCTCCCTTAGGCCAGGGACTTCACTCTGCTGGGACTCAGTCTCCTAATCTGTAAAATGGGTCCAAAGGGAGAACTGCTCCAATCTCACTTGGCTGCTGTGAGGATGAGGCAGATGTGAGTAGTAGAGCCCTTGGCATGTATCCTCTGAAGGCCTGGAAGGTTCTGGGTGCAGAATGAAGCACAAAGGTGTTGCCTTGGGGGTGCTAGAAGCATTTTCCAGAAGCTGCTTCCCTAAGCCTACTTCCTTGACGGCTTATATCCAGTCTTGGCTTATATGTCCCCTGAGACAGGGCACTCATTACTCTGAGCAGCTTCTGCCTTCAGTGGACAGTTCTATTAGTGTGCTCTGTTGCATGGCATGCTTTCTGGAAATCATCCCCTCCTGACCCTCACTCTGAGCTTGAGGTGCTGGGGTTTCTCCAGACCACAGACTCATCCTTTCTTGAATGATCACAGATTTAAGACCAGTGCTCAAGCAGATCATGCGGATGGGAGGGGAAGGTGGACACCCTCCAAACGGCTGCTTTCAACTGTTACTGGGAAGTAGCTGCTGGGAGTGAGAAAGCGTCAGCCTGAGGGGCTCACTGTGATCTGTCAGTGTGTGTGCCAGGCCTGCCTCTTGGTACTTTTCCCTCCTTGGATTGGGTATGAGGAGAAGGAAGGAGGTACATGATGGGCATGGGGTCGGGTCAGGGGCCCAGCTTTGGTGCCACAGATAATTCCTAGGAGTCCACAGTTGTGAGGATCATGGCCTGTGAGACAGCCAGAAATGTGTAAGACAGTTCCTGTTCCTTAGGAGCTCACAGCCAGTAAGGGCAGGAAGATCAGTCCAAATAAATAATTAACCACTAGCAGCTGGCTGCCTGCCATGGGGCACATGACTGTGATAACCACAGCCCCTTGCCTTTGTGTATGGCACTTGGGGGATTTAGAAGTACTCTCCAAATTTATGGCGCTCCAGCAACAACAGTGGAAGCTAACTACTATTTGGAATTGCCCCCACTTAACAGACAAGAAAACCAAGTTTCAGAGAGGTAAAATGACCTGTAGCCAAGCCAGGACTCAGCCCCAGGCCTTAGAGATGCAGGCCACGAAGCAGGCAGGGACACGGGCGCAGAAGTCGGTGTGGACCCCGCAGGATGGGGCCTCGGGGAACTGAGGTTAAGGAGGAGGAGCCGTACACAGGAGGGGTCCTGGAGATGGGCCTCCCTTGTGCCCGCCCCAGCAGCCGTGCTCCTTTCTTTTGGCATAGTGTCTTCCAGCCGAGCTTGCTCTGAGCCCCCAATACTGTCATGACTGCTGGGGTACACATGTCTGTGCATGGGTCTCCAACTCCATCCCTGGCCCTAGAGCAGGAAGCGGAGATGTTTCCGGGCCCCAGGTCCCTGTGCAGCCCAAGGCTCTTCCCCAGGCTGCGATGGTTTCTATAGATACAGACGTTGACTCAGCCTGCCCTTCCTCTGGCTGAGTCAGTCCTCGGGCTGTGTGGGGTGGCCGCCCTGTGGGGGTTCTTGGGTTCCTCCTACCCCCAGACACAGCCCTCCTACTGCCCACGTCCCTGCGCCTGGTGCTCTGGAGCTCAGCTGAGCGCCACCCCAGGATGAGGCTGTAGCTGGTGGGGTACAGAGCAGGATGCGGCCAGGCAGGCCGAGCTGGCACCTCCCCAGGAAGCCTGGCCCAGCCTGGCACACCTGCACAGGTAATGACTGTAGCCCGGGAGGGCCCCGGGGCCCGCCTGTCAGACCCAGCTGCCGGGGTTACTGCAGGATCATGCTGGGGGAGGCCGGGGTGTCTGAGCTAATTAGATTTCTTAGATTTCAATGCTCCCCTAATCCTGTTAGCCCGGCTGTAATTGTAACCACTTGAAGGTTTCAGCCATGGCAGGCTGGTGAGGACAGACGGTGTGGGGACTCCGCTCTGCCCCAGCCCCAGCCTTCGACAACCAGCTGGGGACTGGGGACTCCTTTTCCAATTCTCCCGGGTGGGGGCCCGAGTGATGGTAGGTGTTGTGCTTTTCTGTAGAGTCTTGGCACTGCGGACCGTTAGAGCAGGCATGGCCCTTCAGGATCATCTGGCTCCAACTCTTCACTGTATAGATGGGACCACAGAATTCTGCACAGGGGCAGGGGCTGGCCCCGGGCCTTGATGTCTGGTAGTGGTAGGGGGCCTGGGTCTTGCGGTCTGGCTTTGTGATCTTTGTCCCTGGAGACTTCAGGGCAGGTCTGGAATTGTACAGGACTTGTGAACCCTCTGGAGAAGTCTACCCCAAAGATAGGGGTTTGGGGTGCTTCATTTGTCCCAAAGCCTGCTCCCCAGTTGGCATTACCCCCTCCCCCACACACACGCATGGATCTACATGCCCTCACACATGGGCCAGGTTTCTGCCGAGGACTCAGACACGTCTCTCCTAGGCTCTCAGACATGGGGGCTTTCTCTCTTCCTCCCCTGCCCCAGATTCTTGATCTCTTGGAGGGTCCAAGTCAACGCAGATTAGCGCTTTGCCAGAAAATGGCAAAACTGTTCTGATGGGGGGGGGGTGTTTTGTTAGAAGACAATCTCTTTATACTTTCAAAAGCTCTTCCAAAATTATTTTTTTGGTGTCTGGTTTAAATGGAACTTGCACCATGTCGCTATCCTTTCTCCAGCCCTACCGCCATCTGCATTTCCCCAAACTTCAGTCATCCACCCACAGAGGTTGGTACTTACAGGGGAGGGGGTGGGGGGAGTAGCTGCGATGCCTTCAGAACCCCTGTCAGGGAGCTTCCCACCCAGCAGTCACATCCTGTCCTCCACTTGGCCCTGGAGCAGCAGGGAGAGGTGTTTGAAACCTCCTTCCACTCTGGAAGCTCCCTGGCTCTGAGCACGTGGTATAGAGCTGAAGGGGCTGTAGGGCTCACCTGGTCTGACCGTCCCTTTCCTGGCCCAGGAAACCCAGCTCTGAAAAGAAAGAATTGGCCGTGTCCAAGGGCAGCAGTGAATTAGTGACACAGCCAGGCCTGGAACCCTGTCTGTCCAGCCCATTAGCTCATTAAACATTTATTGAGCATCTACTGTTGGCCTGGCTCAGCCCCGTTAGCCACACTTCGGAGCTCATCAGTAAATGCGCTTCCATCCTTCACTGGGAAGGACCAGATGAGCCTGGGGAGGACGGGGTTCATTTCTGAGCTCTCGGGGTGAGGAATAAGCACGGGGCTTTTCCAGAGTACTCCCAGATCCTACACAGCTGGGAGGGGATGGGCATTAGCACTCCAACCTGGCAACCTGTTTCTTAAAAGGTAATCATAGGTTGGTTGCATTGCAGATTTGAGGGAAGTAACGTGGAAACCCTCTAGGGAGGGCACACAGTTTCTCATCTGCCCAAGCCTGTTTAGTCCAAGAAGATGGGTGGCTTCCTCTGCCGGTCCCCCACCTCTGCCCAGCCCTCCTAGTGCTGACTTTTGTCCTTTGAGGGCTAATGGCCCGCTGCCTTGTTCCTGCTAGCACTTCCTCTGCGCATGGGGAAGCAGGGAAGGAGCCCCTTCGCCCCACCCTGGGAGTCACATGCATCAGGCCCAGGTGAGAGCATGTGAGGAAGAACCCGCAGGCTTAGAACAAGGCAGAAGATGCCAAGGGCCTGGACCTCACCCTGTCCCCCACCCTGCTCCCTGGTAGACCTTGGCCAAAGCTGGGAAACCTGGCCCAGGGCCGTGACCAGCCAGCCCTGTGGCTGAGGGACAAATGGGGCAGGGAGACCTCTGGGAAGGGTCCCGAAACCCTTACTTGGCGTTTGCAAGTGGGGAGGGCTTTTCCAGGTTCTCTGTCCTACTTTCTCATTTGGCAGGTGAGGAGACCCAAAGCCCAGAGAGGTGAAGGGACCGGTCACAGGTCCCACAGCTAGTTGGCCCCCCTGCACCAGGGAGGCTGAGTCGTCCGGGTGGGGAGGGGTGGAATTTTCTATTGCTAGTTGTTTACACCTTTAAAACAACTTCCCAGAGTCTACCAGAAACATCATAATAGCCAGTACTTCTTGGGCAACTAATTTGTTTGAGGCTCTCCTTAGACTGCCTGCATTCATTTCTCAGCTCCACCCTTTGTGGTACCTATGACTTTGGGCAGGTTCTGTTTAACTTCTCCAACTCCTGTCTCCATGTCTGCAATACAGACTTATTCAGTATAAAAAGTAACCTAACGCCTTCCCCCTAGGCTGTGAAAATGGAGCTCCTACAGTGCCTGGCACATAGTAAGTGCCCATGCAATAGGTCCTCCGGCTTACAGATGAGGAGACTCAGGTCAGATGGATTGCCCAAGGTCCCCTGGTACCTCAGGACCAAGCACGGCTGGACGTGGCATCCAGACTTCATGACCCTCAGCCTCCAGCCATTATCCGCAGTCTCCCCTTTGTAGCAGGAAGGGTTGGTAGGTCAACTCTAAGAGGCCCCCCATGATAAAATTTAACTGAGTTCATTTTAATTCAACCTACCAGTGAAGTCTGTGCCCCTCGTGGATGTGTTCCAAGGTGGAGATTTACATCTGGGTTCCTGCCTGCAGACCTCTCTTTCCTCCCCTGTAAGATGAGGCCGGTGGTGATAACCACCTCTTTCCCGGGCTCTTCCCGTGTGGAGAAATCTCTCAATGAGAGATTGGGCCTTGTCAACCACGATTATGGGCTGTGGGACCTCAGGCCAGTGACAGACCCCTCTGGGCCTCAGTTTCCTCATCTGAAAATCATAGCTGAGACCACATCAGGGTTTCCCAGAGGGGCCTGTCAGGAGCCCTGTCCACCAAAGGCAGGACAGTAAAGCACAGCCTCCCTCTCCTGGGACACTGCCAGCCCTTTGCCTCCCTCAGGGGTTCCCAAAAGGCGAGGACTCTCCTCCCACCTCCCTTTTTTATGCAAAATAGCTCTTGAAGACATCAGTGTAGGTCCCTTTCAGCTCTGGCATTGATGGCTTGGTCTCCTGGTTGGTTTCCCTGCCGAAGAACCACCGCCCCAGAGGGGCTGTGCACAGTGGGGAAATCGAGAGAAGCTTCCACGTGGACAGAGTGCCCCCCCACCCCGCCCTGCCCCCAGCCTGCTTTCTTGGCAGTGCCCCCTGACTTCTACCCCTCAAGCCCTCTGTCCTCCCTCCCTCTCTCTGGCCTCCTCTTTTTTATTGTTACAAGACCACAAATCTGTCTGTGGCTGGGCAGTCCCGAAAGCCAGGCCAGCTTGGCAGAGGGGTGGGACCTCTGCCATGTCCCTAGAGATGGGCCTCGAAGACATAGCAGCTATCAGGGCAGGAAGAGCCTTATGCTCGGCCTGCCGGGGCCACACATCCCTGCACCTGCATGCACCCTTTTGCAAGCGCGTATTTTTCTGGAGAGATGGTCCACGGCTTTATTCCGAACCTTAAATCAGCTTGGACACCTGAAAGCAGTGTAAGAACCATGGCCTTCATCCAAGGATCTAAAATTGCCCTGGCCCCTGAGTGGAACAGGACTGCTGTGTTGTCTTTCCCCACCTCCTGCCCTCAGACCCTTCTGTTCCATCCCATCGGTGTCACCACCTTAGCCATGGAGGGGTCTGTGTTCACAACGCCTGCTTCTAATCCAGCTTGACATTGTACTGGGGAGGGCATCAAGGCCAAGGGAGGACAAGGGACCTGACCAAGGTCACTACCAGTGGCAGGCCCCTAGGATACAGGACCCGGTACGGGGGCTGGAGGGGGTACCCCAAGGGATGGCCTCCTGTGCTGGCTGAGCACACTGCTGAAAGCATCTGATCTCGTCCTCTGTGAGTGTCTCTGCAGTGTGGACCAGAGCTTCTGCAGTCATGGGCCCCAGGAGGCTAGGGACTAAGGTGAAGGGAGGAAGTTTCCACCCACTGCCCCTCCTAGGAAGGCTGGGCAGGACTGGTTTAGGGCTTACCTCCTCTGGCTCCAGAGGCCAGTTTCCCCCCTGCTGTCTGCACTGCCTGTTTATCCTGCTCTCTTGGGTTAATATTTCCTCTTCTAGGGCCATGGGGCGCACTGGTATTTACATACAGAGGAGCATTCTCCACTTCAGGATGCCTGGCTGGTATGAATTCTTTGTGAGCCCTGCTGCTGTTAGTGCAGAGAGGCAACCTGAGGCCCTGGGGAGGGCTCTGGGCCAAAGTGAGGTCCCATGCTGGCAAGCCCACTGCGGATAACTCTGCCTCCCTGGCTCACAGCCCTCATGTCCCTGCCTTTCTGGGGTCCTGAAGACTGGGCTCTGTGGCTGCCATGAGCACGTCGGTGTGGGGGTTGCTCCTTGGCCTTCCAGCTCCCTACCCGGTTTGCTCAGCCCTCCTAAGCTCTAGGACCCCTGAGTGCTTCTGATCCTGGAAGAAAAGAGGACACCTGAGGTGTGATTTCTTGCCTGGTGTTTGTGAAGGGAGCTTCCTCGAAGCTGTGAGTTCAGCATTGATTGATTTTCTGCAGAAGGACAGCTTTCTGATCCTTCCACCTCAGCCTGGGTTGACACCGTCAGTTTGACATGAGCTTCAGCTTCAGGGCTGATCCCTCTGGGCAGAAGTGGAGCCCCTTCGGTATTTGGAATCCTTGAGGGCCCTAGAGTTCTCTGAGCTTCCTACCTGGTGGCTGGTTCCCCACCTAGCCAGCTCCCTAGAGGCAGCTGAGCCCAGGTGATTACCCCCTCACCGCCCCCAACAAGGGCTCCAGACACTACTATTCCTGGTATTCAGGGGACCTTTGATTCTCAAGACCGCAGGGAGCTTGGCAGCCACCTCCTCTGATACCCGTTACACAGATGACTTATGCCCCCTCTGCAGCATCCCCGCAGAGTACCTTCTGTTGTGGGCTTGCACGCCTCCGGGGACAGGCTGCTCCTCGCCTCTCAGCAGCTCCCTTCACCTAGGAAGCTCCACCTAGGATGCCTCTTCCCAGGACCTAGTGCTCCTCTCAGGACCATGCAGAATATGGTGAATGCAGTTCTTGTGAGCTCCCTTCCATAACCCTACGTCAGAGATTTCTCCTCTCTTGGCTGAGTGCAAGGCTAGTGGGCAGAGTGGGCTTCCCAGAAGAGGTAGCCTTCTATTCCCTGGGCCTCCTCATTATTTCTGTCTCTGTTCAAGAGCCTGGGCTGCTTGGAGACCTCAGGCCCGACCTGGAAATGGTCTAACCCAGGTCATGAGACATGGAAGTAGGCTGGGGAGGTCCCAACCGTGGCTTCTTGGGGTCTGAGGGAAAGAAAGTGGCCTGGTGTCAGGTCTTCAAGGAGGGTCAGACACGCCACGTGGTTTGGAAAGGGTGCCCATCTTCCTGGCCTCTCCCAGCAGGCTCACCTCCCACGGGGACTGGGAGGGGAGCTGGAGGGGGGGGGTGGGGGCTATGAGTCGTGTCCCCTCCCCTTTCGGCCTCTCCCTTCTCTTTACTGAGCCCCTATCTGCCCCGCTCTGCTCCCTGCTGCTCTGTCAGGGAACATTCTGCTTATGTGTCTGCGGCCCCGAGACCTGGGGTCATCTGTGGAGGGCACTGGATTTGGAGTCACAGCTTCTGGCATTGCCTTCTCCCAACGGTCTCCCAGGGGGCTTTCCGTCTCCCCCAAGGGCTGTCGCAAGAGTCCAGGGAGAGGCCAGCACTTTGCATGCTGTACCGTGTCAGTGCGTCAGGGAGTGTGATGTTTTATTACCGCGTGTGGTGATGATCATGTCAGCACAGAAAGGCCTTGGAGATCATCCAGGCCAACCCTCTCATTTAGCTGCTGAGTCTGACCCCAGAGGGGACAGGGGCCTCCCCCCCAAGGTCACAGGGCAAGTCCGTGGCAGAGCTGAAGCAAAAATCCAGGCGTCCTGCCCATCCGCCAGTGCCCAGCCCCCCCCCCCCCCGTCACCTGACAGAAGAAACCCTTTGCTAGAGAGCCACAGTGGGGAGATCCCTCTGTGGCTGTGGCATCTGGCTCGCCTGGGACTTACCATCTTCATCTCACAAAAGCTCCTGGGCCTTATGCCTCTCGCTGTGCTCACCAGAACAGCCCCTGGGGGCAGGCAGTGTTCCCTGGGGTCTCCATGAGACACCTGGCTCCCCCCAGGCTGGCCCCCCTCCCTGGGGCTGCTGCCCTATAACGGGGCACTCCCCTTTACTTCCTGGCTCAGATAGGGCTGCCCGCGCCCTGCTAGCTGTCACCTTGGGTGGAAATAGAGTCTCCAGAAGCCCGCCTGAGACCTGTCTCCTAGGTATTTGACCCAGCTGGCTGCAAGATGTGACCCCGTCTGGGACCACAGCTTGAATTTGTGGCCCTAGTTTCAACCTGGTGTGACCCCTCCCGTGGCTCTGAAGACCCAAAGATGCCCAGACTGTTGGCACAGGAGGGACCTGGGCAACCAGCTTAGTTCATCTTCTTCTCATCCCCATTTCTCCGATTTAGGGAACTGAGGCCCCAAAAGGGAAGAAAGCTAACTGCACAACCAGCAAGATACTACTAGCTCCTTCCCAGCTCCTGCCCCCTGAAGCTGATGCCTAAGGCTGCCCAGGCCTGGAGTGGATGGACTAGGGACACTGGTAATGAATAACAACTTCTGATCCATCCCTGCAGGACTCTTCCAGACCCTCAAGCCAGGCCCTGCTTCCCTGCCAGATCTGGGGAGCCAGTGCACTGGAGGGCAGCACACATTTCCTGCTGGTGGGTCCTTGTGCCATCCTGAGAACAAGGTTTCCTGGCTCAGCTGGAGCCCTCCGTGTTCTGCCCCCGGGAGAGTAGAGTCTGGGATCCTTCTGTGCCTCCCCTTGCCTAGCTCCCTGAGAAAGATTAGTTACTCATTCACCAAGTTTGTTGAACACCTACTACATGCCAGGCACCATTCCAGGCCCTGGGGATACAGTGGTGAACTTGACAGAGGCCTTGCTTACATTGTTATAGGCGAGACAGACAGTAAGTCAACAACTTTATGTATGATGTCATTCTGAGCTCTAATAAGTGTTTTGAAGAAAAACAAATTAGGATAAGGTGATATAAGGACATGGGTGGGGATTGGGCTTCTTTAGATGGAGTGATCAGGGAAGGCTTCTCTGAAGAGGTAACATTTGAGCAGATACCTCAAGGAGGGATGGGAGTGAACCCCCTGAGCATTTGAGAGAAGGGCACTCCAGACAGCGGGAATAGCATGTGCAAAGGCCCTGTGGCAGGAGTGTGTTTGAAATGCTCTGAGAAAGGCAGGGAGGCCAGTGTGGCTAAGTGGAGTGGGAGAGGGAGGAAGAGAGGAGAGGAAGTTAGCAAGGTGGTCAGGGAGCAGTCACAGAAGGCCTTTTGGAGCATGGGAAAGGCTTCTGACTTCATGCTCAGTAATTTGGGAGCCATTGGAGGATTTTAATTAAAGGACCGAGACTATCTGAGGTGCTCTCTGAGAAGGTCCCTCTGGCTAGTGAGCTGAATATAGACTATAAGGGACAAGGGAGGGAATGAGGAGACCAGCTGGGCGGCTTTTAGTGACCCGGGCAAGGATGCCGGTGGCTTGGACCAGAGTGTTCGGTGGAGGTAGTGAGACAAGGTCAGATCCTGGATATAATTGGAAGGTTGACCAAGGTCGTGCCCGGAAGCCCGTGGGGAATGCCTGCCCCCCTTTACAAAGCAGGCTGAGGGGCTGCAGCTGGAGAGCTGGCTGCGGTCTCCAAGTCCTGTGGGTCTGAGCAGTTTTCCTTTTAGGCTATCACCGCTCCTGGAGCCGTAAGCTACTGTCATAGGGTATCTGTTTAACGACAGGGACGTGGTGAGGTGTTCCGTGCACCCTCGTCCGCACTTGTCATTTTGCCATTCATCCGCGGGTCTGCATCTTTTCCGTTCCTCTCCTCTGTGCGCTGCTGGCTTTCTGACATGCTGTCACCCTCAAGCCCTGGGGCCTTGGCCTGTGTCCATTCCTCCACCCCCACAATTCTATCTGGCGAACTCCTTTGTATCCCTAAGAGCCCAGCTCAAAAGCTGCCACTTCTGAACTCCCTTCCCTGACACTCTTGGACCCTGGGGACTTCTTCCTCGCTGAAAATTCTCCTGTTCCGCTCCCTCCTGCACTCCATTGCCTGGGATCAACTGTCATTGGGGCTGGGGCTGTGCCTCCCTTCACACCCCCTCTTTCCGCTCTGTGTCCCCACAGCCTGGCCCAGGGCCGGCGCAGAGGAGGGAACAAAAACATTTCAGTATATTCCTGGAGCAGTAGCTAGTTACTATGGAAACAAGGAAGTGTTGCAACTTCCCCGACTTTTGAGGTTGAGGTCACAGAGGGCAGCTCTGTTTTGGCCCCAAGGGATCAATCCAGGATGACCGTTCTTATGGATTCAAAGTCACCTTTGGCAGGCAGGTCCTTTCCCAACCCTGGGCCTCAGTTTACCCATCAGCAGCATGGGAGCCTGGGGGTTGCTTGTCTCTCTAAGGCCGTTTCTAACATCCCCTATCTCTGTGCCCCCAGTCCTGCCATATAACTACAGGCAGGCCCTTTGTTCTCTTTGGGTCTCAGTTTCCCCATTTGGTTCATCTCTCTCCTCTAAGAAGTTACCTGCCTGAGTCAGATGCCTCCAGAATCCTAGAGTTTCAGCAGCCAAGTGGCCCTCAGTAACTAACCTGGGATTCTTGGGACCTGCAGAGGCACAAGGAGGGAAGTCTTGCTTCCAGAGTGGCAGCAGGGGGAGCAGGAAGGTGGGTTGTGGGGAGAAACCAGGCCAGCTCACTCTGGTCTGAACCCGCACCGGCCCCTGGTCTCCTTCCCTCACCTTGAAGGTGGCCAGAGCCAGTGTTTGTCAGGTGGGCCTTGCCTCTGCTGGAGGTTGTGCTCTCAGCCTTCTGGTGTGAGCAGAGGGTTAGGGCTGGCAGTCCTGGGGAGGAGGGGCCCAGAGGCCGCCCGCAGTGGTGGGTGGAGTGGGTGGGCAGTCCCTCCTCGCCATGTGTCTTCTCCCTCCACTTCATTGCCCAGCTTGGTAGCATGCCCCCCTCCCCCTGCTCCCACCTCCCAGCCCCCACCCCCAACGACCCCTGCCTGGCTCTTCAGAGTGGCTTGGCCTTCCCCATCAGGCCCAGAACAGGAGTGATCTAAGATGAGAGGGCCTCTGGGCTCTCTGGGCCTGCTTGCCATCTGGAAAGTGGGTGGAAAATGCTCACCTCCCAGGGCTGCCAGGAGGGGAGACTGAAGAAGGCAGTTTGTGCCCAATAAAAACACTTATTAGGATTGCCAGCTGGAGGCAGGCATAGGCCTCAGCCAGAGGGATGCCCCTGTGAACAACTTCTTCGGGAAATAAAGCCTGAGCCTTGTCAGCATGGGAATCTGGTGTTGTGTCTGAGAGGGACCTCCACCTCTGTGTCTGAGCAGCTCCCAGTGGTCAGAAACCGTCAGGATGTGTTTCCCTGGCCATCAGCGTGCTCAGCGTGTCTGCTGTTAGGCTGAATAACACCCCCAGGGCAGAAGACCCATTTCCCATCTCACCCATGGATCAGCTTCCTGACCTGGTCAAGGCCTTGGCTCTCTCTGCCCTCCGTTTCCCCATCTGTGCATTGAGGCCCCTTCTAACTGGAACTCCTTTTGGAAGCCTGTTTGAGCATTTTTACCTCCAAGATAAGCAAGGCTCCCTACACCAGCCCCCCAAGATCGAATAGTGTTTATCTCACCTCTACTCAGAAAGTTCTCACTTTTCTTAAGCAGGGGACTGCCATCTGCCCACATGGCTTTGGACTTTACCGTGTGGATGGTGGTGTAACGAGTCACCCAGCCCCTCCTTGCCAGCGATCCTGTTTTGTCCTTGCTTCCTCCTGGGGGCCTCAGGTGTCTCCCTCTGTACTCTCCCAGCCCTCTACATTCTCTCCCACTGGACTGTCCCCTCTGTGAGGGTACCAGCTGGGTCTTATTCCTATATCCCCAGAGGGTCTGGAGCAGAGAAGGTGTTCAGGAACGGCTAGGTGAATGATGGAATGGAAGTCCTTATCTATCCAGATAGTTTGAATTTTCTCAGCATGTCGGTTTTACTCGCCTATGTTCACTTGCTAGAATTTTGTTCAGTATAAAGGATTTTTTTTAATTAAGTTTTTAGTAAGCTCTAAGGCCAGAACTGGTTTTCTATACTTTTGGCCAATCCCCATCTTTCAAAACTGGGGCTTTCTGTCTTGTGTTTTTGCATTTCTTTTATTTGCCTTGTTTAAGCAGCTACGTTTTCTCTTTGGGACTCTAGATAGTAAATAATCCTACATCTCATTTTATTGAGATTTCTAATGCCAAAAAGGCAGGGAGGGTTAGTAAACACTCCGTTCGGGTGGTTCTTTGCTTTGCTGTGTTTTTTCCTTTGTTTCTTAGATTGTATCTTTTTCCTGCTTGGTCCCCGGGCCTCTGACACCCCATCTTCCCAGAGGTTGCTCGGTGGTATCGGCTGGGTTCACCATGTGCAGTAGTGCACATTGCATACTGCACAACTGGGGGGCGCACACATTATAGCCCCCACACATTATACATTTACTAAACAAATTTCTGGTGGATGGTGGTAAAGTATTTTGAGGAAGAGGAGCCTTGTTCTCATTCTCATAACACCGCTGTGAGGGTTATGAGTAGCACTGCCATTGGCCCACTGCCCTGACTGAAACTTGGACCCTCCCTTGGCTCCTCCCCAGGACTGCAACCTATGACACTGGGTTTCCATGTCCCCACCTCCCTGCCCTGAGCCTGGCCTGTGAGAGTGCCTCGTCAGGGAACTGAAGCCTCCAGACCACCTCCCAGATGTTTCTGAAGCTGCCCATCCTCTCCACCCCCCGTGCAACAGCCTTCTGCCTCAGGTGTTTACCTCCAGCCTCCCCTTTTCTGGCCTCCCCGCACTTGGACCCAAGTGTGACCTTAATAAAAGGTCACCTATGACCTTGTTACCTTCTCCGCTCTACCTAAAACTTATTCGTGGCTCCCTACCACCCATAGCCTGGCACTCAGGGCCCTGTGGTCTCTGGCCCCAGCTAAACTTTCACTTGTATGTGTTTTACAAATTCTGTACTCTGCCCTGTCTGCCTGGTGAACTCCTAGGCATCCTGCAAAGTCCCGTGCAAGCCTTAGCTAGCCTTTGTACACCTGCCAGATCAAGTGGGCTGGGCCCTCAACTTTGCCCTAGTTCCTCTAGCACTGTTTTCTGACCACTGTTAACAGTCCTCACCTGGCAGGACTGCAGCTACCAGCAGGGTACCCCAGACATAGGCAGGCTATGACTCCCTGACACCCAACACCACATGTGGTGTCTAGCAGACATTCCAGAATGCTTGCTGAATAAATAAGTAACTAAATGATGGCTCCACTTTACACAGAATTGGTAGGTTTTGTGGTTTGGGGGAGGAAAAAAAAAAAAATATATATATATATATGTATTTGCAATCTAGGCAGGTACCTTAGAAGTGACTTGCACACTTTGTTTGAGAAAGAATTGAATAATCTCAGCCCTGGAGTCACAGCTGGCCCATGTACATGGTCTGACCCCTGGCCCCTTCTTTTGCCCTCCCCATCCCCAGTTAGAGCCAGAGGGGTGTCTAGGCTGGGCCAGGCTCCCAGGAGTGTCTCCTAGCCCTGATTGTCGTACCCAAAGCTGCCAGGGTCTGAGGCCGCCTGGGTGTCCACTGTGCCCACGCTCCTGCCCTAGTCAGCTCGGCTTCCTGGGAGAAATGGCTCAGCAGCAGCAACCTGGCCAGGCCGCAGCCCCTCTTGGCCAAGCCTCCCTGGGCAGGGCCAGGGGCTGGAACTGCGCACACACAGCCCACGCACCAGGTGAGTCTGTGGGCAAATGGGCTCCAGCTTACCCTGGTGTTGGGGGCGGGCAGGAGGGAGGGACACCCCTCTCTTGGGTAAACATGGGTATTCGGGCCTGCCTAGGAACATCCCTGTGCCATATCGGTTAGAGGCTCAGGACAGCATTTGGCGGAGCTGGGAGTTGCCAGGTGTCAGGCCAAGGGTGACAGAGAAGGACACTTGAGAGTCCCCACAGAACTTGCCTGGGACTTGGCCCCTCCAGGCTTTGTCAGAAGCAGAGCAGAGGTTGGAGGAGGTACGGGGTCTTCAGGCCAGCCCTCAGGCTGGCCCCCCCAGTCTTGAGTCTCTTCTCTACCTCCCCACAGCAGACCTCCCTGGGGAGGGTGGGTGGGCCACAGGGAGGTGAATTTGCTAAGTAAGCCAGGACTGAGATCAGAGCTCCTATGTAGGTGTCCCCCCTGCAGATGCATTTCACTTCATGCTCACCTGAGGCAAAGCTCCTGTCCTTGGGAACCCCACGTGCACCAGGTATGGTTCTTTGGGGTCTTAAGATTGCCACAACAGTCCTCCAAAGTGGCTGGCGTTATCCCCATTTTAACCAGGAGGAATCTGGAGCTCAGAGGAGTCAAGTCCATTAGGCCCCACAGCTACTAAGGGGAAATCTGCTCTCTTTCTCCCTACAATTGGCCCCTTTTCAATTTTTCTTTTTTAAATCCATGCCTGTTGGTACAGATGAGTAACCCGTGACCTATGGGCATGGTCACCAGCCCCTGCCTCTGACTGGGGAGCCTGGCAGGTGCCTGGCTGGGTGCCTCATGGGGGAGGTGGACGGGTGACCCTAAAACCCTGAGAAGCTGGCAGAGTTCACTGTCACCGAGGAGAGCCCCTCTGTGGTCCATGGCTGGAACCTCAGCCCATTGGACCATTCTCCCCCCACATAGCTGGAGCCAAATCCTGCTTCAGTGGAGGAAAATGTGCCCTTGGCACTTGTGTAGACACAGATCGAGGCCCACACCATTGACAGAGAAAGCAAGATGCCGCCCCCCCTCCCCTGCCCCCATGAACCCAAGCACTGTGGGCGGGAACGTTGCCTACCTTCTTTCTCGGAGATGAACTTGGCTGAGGCTCTTTCTTGTCTTCTTTGATTTCCTCTTGGCTAGTTTTGGCCCAGTGCTGTTGGAGTCCCTGCCTCCTTCTAAGGGGAGCAGTAGACCCCTCTTCCTGGGCCCTGAAACCTAGGGCCTCGGAACCCTAGGGCTGCGATGTTGAACCAGACAGAAGTCAGGTGGACATGGGCAGGACTGGGTCCTTTGGGGACTTGGGGTGGCAGCTGCACACTCCCTGAAGGTGGATCCCCTGCAGGGCATGTCAGCTAGCATGTCTCCCTCTGGAAATGAGGATAACCCCCTGGCTTTGGAGGGCTGCCAGCGTCATTTCTACAGGCTACACCTGGAACAGGGAGCCAACCGGCCCTTTTCAGGCCAGGGGCCAGGCCTGCCTTCTCCTTTGTCCCTGTCCCACCTTCTTCCTCCTGAGGCCACCTGCTTCCTTTTTACCCACACATGCGTGTCCAAGTGTGCACACATGAGCTCCTGTTTGGGGACGGGAGGGGCAGCTTGCAGAGAAACAGGACAAGCCCGAGTGTAATTTTATTTCTGTGGTTCTCCTTTCAAGCTGTCACAGTGAATCTATTTTACTTGTCACTTTGTAAATCATTATGCAGGATTAAGCCTTTTACCAGCTTTTAAGGCGTCTGCAGCCATTGACAACCCGCCTCTAACCCACCCTGCCTTCTGAATGTCCCTCGCTGCCCCAGACTCTGGCCCCCTGCTGTTCCTTCAGGCCTGCTCAGTTGCAATGAACGTGGGAGCCTGGGGGACTGCACGCCTGTCTTCGAGTTTAGCTGGCCCATTTTACTGATGGGAAAACAAACTCAGGCCGTGCCCTGGATGCTCCATTGTTTCTGATGCGCCGTGAAGCAGTGGGGGAGGGAAGGGTCTGATAGTCATGCAGGGCTCCGCAGCGGGCGGGTTTGTCATCATCACCCATGGGGGCCAGGCCCCCTCCTCGCCTCAGGGGTAAGACTGCTCAAGACCCACAGGGAGCTCTAGCTTGGAAGAGGCTGAAGGGAGGCAGGGACCGGGTGGGCTGCCCACATGTGCTCGGAGCCTGAGAAGGACCGTCTGCTCTCAGGGTGCGGGGCCAGGAACACAAGCTGGGGTGACAGGGAGCTGGAGGGGGAATTAGAGGCCCCCACACTGGCATGCAAGATCCCATTTATTGATTTCTCTACAATGCCATGCCCTCCTGAGAAGGCTCCAGGATGCAAGAACAATGACAGCATTCGCTGAAATGTTGGGAGTCGCAGACAGTGGCCAGGGCCCACTAGGCCGAGTGCCAGCAGTGTGCAGTGCTGCATTTCCCATCGCCGGCCCATCTGGAGAGGCCTGCTGAGCAAAAGAGAAAACAAAAAGGCACCCCCTTGCAAGGCTGACACACATTTGGGGAGCTGAGGCTTGCGGGGTGCCTGCTGTGAGAGGGACAGGGATGCATATGCCGGGGGGCCATGCGACCTGTGAGCCCTGCTGGGTGAGGCTCAGCCCTATTGCTCACAGCCTTTTCCGTCAGGATAGATGAGCCTTCCCTTAGGCCAGGGGATTCCTTCTTGTCACTTGGGTTCCAGTGTTCCCTCCTGCCTGTCCACTGGTAGAGGCCCCGGCCTTGGAGGCCGACGTTCACCCAACCTGCTTCTCCCTTGCCCCACCCAGACCTCCTCTGTCTCGAAACTTGACAGATTAACCACTGGCTCGGAATTTCAGTCCAGCAGGAGAACTCCTGGAGCATCCCGTTAGGGCAGGGCTCTTGCTTGGCCTGGTGAGAACCCCAATGGAGAACAGGAACCCTCTTGCAGCCTCCAGATGCTGGGTCAGCACCGCCCCCCCCCCCCCCGCCCCTGTATGCTGGGTGGCAACTGCCTGCTTACTTTCCTGTCTTTAGACGGGCTCCTTCTAGAAGGTCAGACCCTGTCCCTTATACCCCTTGGCACTGGGGGCCATGGGGCACAGGGTAAGGCAATATTTCTTGAAAGGATGGCCCAACAAAAATCCCGAGGCCCTCACTTTTAGGAGTTTCACAGTCTAACTCGGAAACTCAGCCTTGGTTACTTGGCAGAACAGGAACGATACATCCTGAAGTACTAGAGAGATTGGCTAAGAAGTTCCATGGAGAACTTGGAACAAGGGAGAGATAAGAATGGGTTAGAGTGGTCAGGGAGGGCCTCCTGGAGGAGGGGGCATTTAAGGGTGGTGTTGAAGATGGAGAGGCTTTAGCCAGAACAAAGCAGGAAGGAGGGGGAGGAAAGACACTTCTGGGAGTGTCTTTGGTCACACAAAGGTGTGACCAAAGGAAGGGAGGTACACATGCCAGGGGTCTGGGGAGCTCAGCCAGTGTCCCATATCTTCAGGGGAGTAACCAAGGCCAAGTATCCGGGGACGTCTGGGACCCCAGAGAGAAGGCAGGGTGAGGAGCGGACATTTGTCCTAGAGGCAGGGGCAGGGAGGCTTGAGCAGGGAAGGGCAGGGGCAAAGCCGCATTTTGGGAGATGAGTCAGAAGGCAGGGAGCTGCCTGGCTTGGAGGGAGAGGCTGAAGCCTTGCTGATGACACAGGTGAGTGGAGTCCCTCAGGTGCACTTCAGGACCAACCGACCTGTGCTGGGTGGGAGGGCTGTGAGGTTGGGCCGAGGGGCTGGCCGCTCTCCAGCACGAGGAGGGGGTAGAAAAAGCAGGAGGTTCTGAAGGTCCAGTGCCGGTTTGGCCTGACAGCTCCCTTACCAGGTGACGTGGTCCTCAGCCTCTGTCCTCAACCTGTCACACGGGGAGATTTAACCCCTGCTCTGCCTTTCTGCCTGGCTGCTGTGAGGAGGAAAAGAGGCACAGGTAGGGGAAGGTTTCTGTGCGCTGACGTCGTCGGTGGGGTTTCATCCCCTTCTGGAAAATCGCTGGCAGCAGTGACATGGCCATTGCATGGCTGCTGGCCTCCCTCCATTCTCCAGCTTGGAGGCAGCCTGTGCATCTAGGTTTCATTCTCAACAAGCCGTGTGTCTTTGGACCGGTCACTTCCCTCCTGCTGGCCTCGGCTTTGCCCTCCGGGACTGCATCGGTCCCAGTAATCCCAGCCCCCGGGGTGCTGAGCGAGGCGGTGGATGCGTGCAGGAGTTCCCTGCTAGGAGACCAAGGCTGGGGCGTCCTTCTGGGGCAGGGCCTGGCAAGCCCGGTTGTCATGACAGCACCGTGACGCCTCCTCGTGAGCTTCGGAACTGCCACCAAGAGGGCCCGGTGCATGCCTCTCTGTCTCTGGCGACTTCTAGGTCCATTTGTGTGTTCTTGCACTACCTGCCCCACTCCCTGGAGGCGCCCTTCTGAGTCTAGCCCCAGCAAGCCCTTCTCAGGTCCCGGCTGTTCCCCAGCAAGCCTTGTACAAGGCATGTGCCTTTATGTGATGCTCGTGGCCGTTCAGAAATCCCCGCGCCTGCTGGCAGCTGGCAGTCGGGTAGCTCGCTTTCCTATAAGATGGGTGAATTTTTTCAGAACAGATTTTGTTTCTCTGATCACCAAAGCTGTTTGCATAGGAGGCCGGTAGTTGAGGGGCTGAGTGACCAGCCAGTAGGAAAAAGGCTCCTGGGGACTCACTGTCCATTGGGGAAACTGAGGCCCAGAGCATAAAAGGGACCATCCTGAAGCCACCCAGCAAGAGTGACTGGGTGGCCGGTCCCATAATAATAATAGTGATGATTATTTTCATATTCTTCACCACCACCACCATGTTCAGGAGACTTACTAGGGTCTCAGCACTGTGCTGGGAGGTGTATGTGCATTATCTCATTTGATCTGCCAAAGAACCCTATGAGGAAGGGACTATTTTTATCCCCATTTAACACACATGCACAAATGGAGTGGTGCTCAGAGAGATTAAGGCCACAAAGCTAGAATGTGTCAGAGGCACAAGTCTCAGAGTCTAGAACCTTCTCTCCCACTGCCCTCGTTGACCCTTTACATGCCCTGGATGCCTCTTCAGGGCCCATCCCTGGGTCAGTCCCCACGAAGCAGTGTGAGGCCATCTTCCTCTTTCTAGGAGGTGTGGGGTGCAGAGGACTTTCTGTATTGGGGAGATAAAAAGAACCCGTTTGGGATGATTTTTATCAGCTCAAGCAAGCCGGTTTGACTTACAGGAAGAAGTCAATTTGCATTTTGGGAAAGAGCTGAGCGTAAAGGCCACGGTGAGCACTGGGTGGATTTATAAATAAACAGTCGACCGGAGGCATTGTATGTCCCTGCCTACAATGCTGGGCTCGTATTGACACCACAGACCCGTTCGGCACGTCACAGCTGCCCTTTGGACAGAAAAGGCCTAACTGAGTAAGAACATGGCAAGGAACCCGTCCTCCGGCTCGGCTTCCCCGGGCATGGGCAGGCCGGGTGAGTCCAGCAGCAGTCGGGCCTGTTTCCTGGGGCCACAGCATCACAAGCTAGGTGCACCCGGCTGGGCCGCGGGGCTCAGAGGTTGCGAACACCTCTGCTCTCCCCGCAGCTCGGAGGGAGGCACCAGAGCCGGGTTCCAGGAGTCAGGGTGGTGGGGTAGCCATGGATAGTGGGGGACAAACGCTCGCTCTGCGCCTAGCAGTGCTTTCGGTTTCTGGAGACTGCCATTCCTTGGCCTTGAAATGAGAAGGACTTACTTCCCAGGTGATTTTGAGAATTAAGTGAGGTAGGGTCGACTCCTGTCAACGTACCAACTGTCTCTGCCCTGCCGTGGGATAACTGGGTGATTTGGGGCAAGTCCCCGGCCTCCCTGGACCTCACTCTCCTCTTTGGAAGGCAGTGGGGTGGATGCTGGTCAGGGGCCCGGGACCCTCAGGCCAGAGGGATCTGTTCCAGTCCCACAGGGGCCAGGAACTCCAGCTCCCCGGCCGGCCAGATTCATATCGGGACCGTCAGCATTCGGCTTTGCTGTCAGCGGTTGAGGTGATGGAGGTTGTTAAGAGGAAGTGTTCTAATGTATATGCTTAGTGCTTAACATGGAGCCAGGCACATGGGAAGTGCTCAAAAATAAATTATATCTGGAATCCTTATTTCAGGAAAGAAAAAATCTGTCTTCAAATCAGAATACTATCTGTTCAGTCAAATAGTCTGATTTAAGTCCAGATAACGCCATACACCAATATTAGCCATAATGCCAGGAGTTAGAAGACCACCCCTATTTTTTCACCTTGTGAACTCACAGAACTTGCCACAGTGACCCTTGTTCAAGGCAGCCCCGCTCAGATGGACCTCACCAGCCTGGTCATTCAGCCTCTCCAGTCTCCAGCTCACCACTCCGCCCAGATAAGGATCATCAGCCCTTCTTATCTGACTGCTCTGAGGGCAGACCTGCCACTTCCCCAGCCTTCTGATCACGCCTGTCTGTTGCCCTGGGCCTGGAATGTACCTGATACATGCCACCGCGTGAACAAGGACCCTTGGCAGCCATTCGCCCAGGGACATCACCTGGACCCCTGCACCCCCACTTGGATGCCCAGTTATTCTGCAAGGTGCAGTGGTGTTTTCCCCTCAGAGTGCAGTCTTCAACGTTCCAAGCCTTTAGGGGATCCGTGGCTTGTGGTCACCTGGGGCCCTCGCACCTCAGTCCTCATGGTCACTTTGAACGTCAGCAGACATTAGCATTAAAGGTGCTGTATGTGCACACTGTGCATGGCCACCGAGGAAAACGTCCACTCCTGTTGCTGAACCTGACATCTCCCGAGGTCCCTGTGAGACTGGGCGGGGCGGGGCGGCGGGGCACAGGCTTCCCCCCCGCCCCATTTCGTAGGGAGACGATTGGGCAGAACTTGGTACCATTAGTTAGATGCTCTGCTTACATGGCGAGGCCAGGATTGGAATCCAGTCCCTGGCCTGACCTTAAGCCCTCCGTCTCCCACTTGCCCTGCTGCCTCTGAGGGGTCCTGGAGGCCGCTGAGGGGGAGAAGGAGTGGGAGCTGAGTGCTGACGGCCTGGTGTTTGCCCCAGGAGCTAGAAGAGAGAGTGTTTCATAGGACCTCTAGTGTGGGGGTCAGGGGTGGGGCAAGGAACACCAGCCCTGAAACAACCCGCCATCTTCTCAAGAACTTCTTGGTTCAAAATGCTGCCTTCAGGGACTACTCGAAACTAGCTCCTCTGTCCCTGCCTACACTCAAACTCGGGCACTCATTCCCCCACGTGGGTGAGGGGGCCTGCAGGGGGTAGCACCCTGCTGGGCTCTGGGGCTGTCACAGTGACTAGACAGAGAAGGTCCCTGTCTGCAGGGAGCCAAAGGGGGGAAACGGGTCAACCAATGCCCCTTCATAAATTAGGGTAAGAACTGAGAAAGAAACAAGTGGGCTACTGCCTGGAGAATGGGAAGGGGTGGGCGTGGGGGCCCTTGTGGCAGGAGGGCCTTTCTGAGAAGAGCCATGAGATGTTGGGGCATGTGGGCAGAGGGAATATCCCATGCAGAGGCAGGCCTGAGACTGGAAAGTGCTTACATGTTCTAGAAACTTTGCAAGGAGTCTCATGCTGCTGGGGCTAAGTGGCCTGGGACAAGGTGGCCCCCACCCACATCTTTCACCTTGCCTTGGGTCTTCCACTGGCCTCCAGACAAGCCAGCAGAGCTGCTCGGCCTGCTGTGGGCATGGGCCCAGGTGTGAACACGGGGCCGGATCTGCGTGTGCATTCATAAGGGGCCAGCTCCCTGCCCCAGCCAAGGGACGCATGACAGGATGACATCGATGGTTATTTCTGCCTCCCACCAGCCACCTCCATCTTTGCAGCATGAATGGGAGGCCTGCTCTGAGCTCTTGCTCTGTCCCCCGGCTCGACTCTCTTTGGGGACACCACACTTGCCACTCTTCACCACCTGGTATTTCAGGGGCCCTCCTGCTGTTGAGGAGGGAGGAGGACGGTCACCAGGGGTCCCGGAATGAGCTCAGGTTCCCCCACCTGAGTCAGCCCCAGCCCCGAGACCTTTATTTACTTTGGTCCTTGCTTAAAAACTCTGGTAGCGAAGCTGCCTGGAATGAAATGTGAAGAACTCAAGATAATAATAAAATCAATTGGACTGTTTCCCCAGTAATTCTAGAGACTGATGCATCATTAATGTTGGTAATACAGTGCCTGTCAGATCACAAACTTCTCAATAAACGTGCAGCCGGCAAGCTCTGGTAGAAATTGGAGGCAAGCAGAGAATGAGATTTGGGCCCTTTGATATATGGGGTGTCAGCGGTGTGGTGAAGTTTTTATCAATTTCTGTCACTTTGGGCTTTTGTGCTCACTACATATGTGGTCTTCATGGCACCTCCCTGCGGGCTGCCTGGGTGCTAACTGCCCTCCCCACTAGCAATAGGAGGAAGAAGAGCTCCTGGAGGGGCTTTGACATCCACCGGGACCCTTCTATGGGGCCTCATGACCAAGAACTTCTCAGGCAACATCAGTCCATGAGATGGGCAAAATCAGAGGCTTCTGGACCTATGTGTCACTCAGCCACCCCACAAGTATTTACCGGGATCCTGCCACGTCCAGAACACCACTGGGCCCGCCTTTGGTGGCTCCAGGAGCTTCGATGGAAGCCTTGGCCTTGGGGAGGGAGAATGGTGGAGTAGTCATTTCAACCTAAGGGTCAAGGTCAGAGGGAAAGTGGAAGGAGTGAGTGTCTGAGCTAATGCGGTTGATCAGGGAGGAGGGCCTGTTCGACGGGGCACTCAGAGGACCAGAAGCACCATGTGCCCTGGTTGATGGGGGAGCAGGGAGTTCAACAAGGTGAGGCCCCCAGGGTCAGGGAGAGAAGGTAGGAGCTCCTCAGAAGCAGCATCACGTGGTGTTTAGTGCATATGCCTTGGAGCCAGACCGCTGGGACTGAATCCTAGCTCCCACGCTTATCAACTGGGCCACCTCAGGAAAGTGACTCTCGACCACTCTGTGCCTCAGTTTCTTCATCTGTAAAATAGGGGTGTGGTAGCAGAGCCACCTAGAGGGATCCTGTGAGCATCAGTGAATTAATGGTGGTACGGGGCTCAGAACAGGCTCGGGTGCGCTGGAAGCCCCTGACCGATACCAGCATTACTTTTGCACGGCTGTCTTAGTTGACTCCAGGAACCTGAGAGCCATACACATGAGCTTCAGGGAGGTGAGGCAGAACATTCACACAGCTGGGAGGAAGCAGAGCTGGGATCGGAGCCCCATTGCTGCAGAGGCTGGGTTGGGCACACGGGTCAGTGCCAGAGGGAGGAGATGCTGTGGGGACAGGGCCGGCACCTGTCCGAGGACTGGACCTGTGAGGTCACCATCATGATCGGCGAGGTTAATTAGCAAGTGGGCAGTGGACAGGCTCAGGCTTTTGCAGCTTTTTGTCGCTTGTTGGTGCCTCTGGCGGGGAATGGGGGGAAGTTCTGAGACTCAGGCTTGAGTGTAGAGCATTGGAATCAGCTCCTGGGGTTTGGCAGGAGGAGATTGGCTCCACCTGGCAGGTGAGCCAAATGGGAACCACTCTGTTAGGAAATCCCAGCCATGGGTCAGATGTTCCCCACTGCACCCTGCCAGGGAGCAGGCCCTGAAAGCCAGCAAGGCCAGCAGCCTCCTTGACACCCACCCCAGAGCCACAGCCTTGGAACCCAGAGCCTAGAGGACTCCCTGGTGGTGGGAAGGACTTGGGGGGGGGGGGGCGTTCTGATGCAGTCATGACTGCCACCAGCCTGCTGGGACCTACCCCGGGGGCCTGGGAGTTGAGTGTGCCATAGCTGGGAAGCCAGTGCTCCTGGGGGTTGGGGGGTTCCCTGAGCACAGGTGCCCTGGCCCTACTGGACAGGGGTCCCTCCCCAGTCTTCCTTTAATGTGTCCCTTCCTCTCCTGGCTTTGCAGGAACCTAGGATTTACTCACTGGTTTTGCATCTGTGTTCGCTTGGAAAGGAAGGCCAGGTTGCAAGGCCCCCTGGGGCCTCAGGAAAGAGGAAGCAACCTTGTTAGTCTGGGGTGTGGAAAAGGCAGGGGGCCCTGCACTGCACATCGAGCAGGGAGAGGTGGCATCAGGGTCCAGCTCTGCCCCAGGCTGCCTCTGCTCCTCTTGGAGCCTCCGTGACCCCTACACGTCCTCCTGGTGCTGATACTGGTACTTGTTCTGGGTCCGGGAAGATGGCTGGTCCTGTGTTGTGCAGGTGACTTGCCTGAGAAGAATCTCTCTCCATACACCCCTCCCCCTACCGCCCACCCAGTGGCTGGGCTTGGAGGAAGTGTCCCCTTCCGCCCAGAGAGAGCTCAGGCCCCTGTGGGAGTGGGGGCTGGGTGCGGCGCTGAGAAGCTGCAAGGTACAGTAGCTGCGGGTGCCTTAGAAGGAAGAGTAGGTGGCTCTCTTCACTACCTAGAGGGCCGGGTCCCAGAGGCCTAGGAGCATGGGTGTTGGCTCTTCCTACCCTGCATGGCTCCCACCACTACTGCATACACGACCTAAACAAATCTGCAGCCCCCCTGAACATCACTTTGCTTATTGCCAAAATGAGAGTCCTTGATTGGGGGTGCGGGGGGCCATGCCCTATGATGCTCAGAATATGTCTGCTGAGTGCCAACCCTGTACCAGGCTCTGGGTAACAGATCCCAGCCTGACCCCAGGAGCTCAGAGCCTCACTAGGGAATGAGACGGGCCAGCATCCCTACAGCCGTGGGATTTAGTGGCTATGATCATAGCCTAGCTGAGTGGTGCAGCTTAGGTCAGGCTGCCATGGAAGGGTATTCAGGGAGGGCTTCCTACCCACAAGAGGTGACCTTTGAGCTGCACCCCAAAAGATGAGTCAGGCAGTGCTCAGCAGAAAAGGCATAGTTGGGGGGGCATCAGACCTGGGTGGGTGGGAGCCTAAGGAGCTCAGTGGGGGACCTGATCACATCCTTGGAAGGCCTTAAATGCCATCCACGCCTTAAAGTTTATCCTTGTTGCAGGGTCAACAAGGAAAGATTTGGAGGGGAGGGGTGACCTAGCCAGGATCTGATTTATAGAACAATCACTGTGGTGGCAGCTTGAAGGATGTTGTCACAGGGCCCTTGAGAGCCCTGCCCTCCAGGACAGAAGTCACAAGGCCCAATACTGGTGGGGACCTGGCCACGGGAGCAGGGATGCAGCGCTGCTGCATGGGGCAGGTGGAGGGGGGCAGCACTGGGTGCCGTGGTATCTGAGGGGTGCCCTTGGCTTGTGCACACAAAATCCCGGGGCACGGGTGTGATGGTGTAGACGCCGGCCGCAACCCGGCGCACGTGGGCGGGTGCATGTCAGAGGCTGCGGGAGCGCTGCAGGTCTGATGAGCAGCACAGAGGCTGGGCCTCCGAGAGGTCCCGAGACCACAGGAGCCTCTGAAGGCCAAGGGTGGAGCTGATAGCAGATTGCAGACTCTCGAAGGGATACGTGGAGGTGTCTCAGGGTTGGACTTGGCTGGAGAAAGGAGACAGGACAGAGCTCTTAGCTCGAGAGTTAATTCAGCAAACGGTTACAGAGTGCCCTTCCTGCACCAGCTTTGTGGGTGATGGGGGCAAGGTCCTTGCCTCAGGGGAGCTCCTGACTATCTGACGGAGGGGGGCACGCGGCGCTGGTGGGGCGCCGAGCTCACTCTGCTGGAGAAGGCGGCAACTAAGTCCTCTGGGATGACTGGGGGATTCTCAGGCCAAGAAGTGGGGGAAGGGCATCAGAGGCAGAGGGAAGAGCCCCTGCAAAGACTCAGAGGACCAGAGGCATTTATTGGAGCGCTACAGCCCTTCAAGTCAGGCCAGAAGGCATGGACTTTGTTCCCATCTAGGGGCAACAAGTCAGCCAGGTCTCCCAAGCCAGGAGAAGAAAGGCCAGGGGCTGCTAGATCCTGAGAGGCCTAAGGTCCTCAGCCTGGTGGTTATTGGGGGGCGGGGCGTCTAGCGGAGGTCAGTGCCGAGGTCACTTCCTGCCCGAGGAGGGTGACCGAGCAGGGTGCCAGTCCTCCAACACCCCGCGTGTTTCTTCTTGGCATGGCCACATTCATAGGAGCCGTGAGGTCAGAGAAGGGCCTGTTTGTGCAGAGGGAGGGGCCGCCGCTAGGCAGGCGACTGGCACCTACCCCTCTGGTGTTAAAGTCCATCGGGGTGAACCAGGACAGGGAGGGAGGGAGGAGGGGAGCCAGGTGATGACTGTTCTGGCAAGTGTACCTGGTCATCCTGCACGAAGACAAGCCATGGGGCCCCAGGGGCCAGCACGCACGCTAAGGAGGCACTGGGGGCGCTGCACACTCTGGGAGGGAGACACGAGGAGCAAGGTGTCAGTTACTCACTGCCAGTTGCCTTCATGCAGAGCGGTGACTGACGACCAGAGAGGGCAAGTGGCCGGCTCCAGCTCACACAGCAAGTTGGACAACCCACCAGTCCCCAGGCTCTCCATGGCGCCCTGGCCCCCAAAGCTTTGAGATAAATTGGCCGGGCACCCACAAGGCTCAGGTTCTGGCCACCTTCTCTGTACCCCCTGCTTTAGCTGTGTCTCTAACCCCCGGGAGGAGGAGCGGTAAGCTCCCTCCTGATGGGCTCTCAGCTCCCACCGCTTTCCTTACCTCCCTCCTCCTGGAACAACCCGAGGAAGCAAACCCAGAAAGCCCTGGTCCTCGCCTGCGTTGGACCAGGTACCGGCCCACCCCAGTGTAAGATGTGCTGTGGGTAATGCGGACACAGCGAGGTCCTGAACCCCTCCTGACAGGGAGGCAGAAATCCCAGCTCTGGGAGTGTGTAAACATAGTTATTTTTAGCTCTCAGAGGGCTGTGGGCGCAGCAGCGTGACCCGCATTTGGCTCAGCCCCCTCCTCCTGCCCCACCAGGAAGGGGAGGCCTCCCTTGCCCCCCTCTCCCCGCCGTCTGCCTCGGGGCTGGGCCAGTGGATTCCAGGACCCACTAAGAGAAGGAGCAGGGTGGGGGATCTCAGCGAGGCTGCCCACAGCTGGGAGCTGAGGCCAAGCCCAGCTCACAAGGGGCAGGATGTGGTTTTCAGAGAGGCGACATTTCAAGTTGCAAGAGAAATATTGGAGCCACACAATTTCATGCTTTTTCCATGGGCTCTTATTCTCTAATCTTTGTACCTTCCTCAGTCTGGGCATCAGGAGGCCTGGTCCCGAGGGAACATGCTGCCACTTCCACCGCTGAGTGCTCGTGGGCGTATGGGGCACTTCTTGGTATCTCACTTATGCCCTCCTCAGTGAAGTGAGATCATTCCCAACTTGGCTGTGGGGGTGGGGGCTGAGCTGACAAGATCATGGATGCTCACTCACTTGTTCCTTCAACAAACACTCACTGAGCATCGGTTTGGTGCCAGGCATTATTCTAGTTGCTAACTATAGAGCAGGGAGCCAGCCTGGCAAGGTGCTGACCCTCCGGGACTAACGTCATCGGGGTGGGGACAAGAGACAATTAACAAATAAGTACATGCTTCAACAACAATCAGCTTGCAGTCCGTACGGTACAGAAATAATACAGAGTTAGATGTTGTGGAGTGACTGGGGTGGGTGAGGGGCATGTACTTTAGACAAGGGCTATTAGGAAGGACCCCCTGAGAAACTTAAATAAATTGGAGCTCACCATACTGGGGGGAGGAGGTGGTGAGCGGGAACAGCAGGTGCAAAGGCCCTGGGGCAGGAAAACCAGTGGGGCTGGAGAGCAGCAATGGTGCAGGGGCAGGCAGTGTACTTGGTGAGGTGGGCAGGGGCCAGAAGCACAGGGTGTATGGGCCGTGGGGATGCCTTGGGGAGGGCTATAAACAGGGAAAGGTTTGCTCCATGCCTGCAAGGAGGAACAGGAGGGAAGTGAGAGTGGGGGGCCAGTGAAGGGCTATTACCCTCGTCCAGGCAAAGGAGCTGGAGAGAGGTGGGCAGGTTAGAACCCAGGGAGGATGGACGGTGGAAGTGGCAGATGGCTTGGCTGAGAGGGAGTACCAGAATGAAGGAGGGCTCCTCGACTTCTGCGTTTGATGCCTGCACTGTTGGGGGTGGGGAGAGGGCAACTGATCCAGAAGGGGCCAGTAGAGGATGGAGGCAGAACAGGATCTGGGGAGCAGGCTGTTGTGGATGCTTTGCATTTGCTATACCTGTCAACATTTGAGTCCAGAGGGTTGCTCAGGGAGCAGCTGCCTGGGGAGTGCCAGGCCCCAGTCTGGCACGGCTCTCCTCCCGGAGGCTCTCTGCCAGCCTCCAGCCAGGCTGTGTGGGCGGTTGCTCCCTCGGGGCCTGGCCTGGGGTTTTGTCCCAGTGCATGATGGATGAGGGCCTTCCGGTTCCCTGACTTGGAAGCGGGCGTGGGTGGGGGTGGGCAGTGTCAGCATCCTTGGGGCAGAGGGGGTTGAAGGCTCTGCCCAAGAGGCTGGGCTGCTCAGACCAGAAGGCGTGCTGCTGGGGGATGTTGGAGCACCATTTGCCATCAGCTTGACCCAAGGCCTGTGTGTCCTCTACCAAGCCTTCTTCTCAGCTGGATTGACTTATTGTGAAGTAACCGTGGGTCCTCGTGTGTCTGAACCAGGATGCCAAGGACAGAGGGAGTTAGCAACACGTTTGGGACTTTTTTTAAAGTAAGCTGTATACCCAACGTGGGGCTTGAACTCATGATCCTGAGATCGAGTCCCATGCACTACCGACTGAGCCAGCGAGGCGCCCCAACACATTTGGGATTTTTAACAGTAAACCTGGTTTGCCTTCATTTTGTCATCAGCCAGCTGTGTGACCCTGAATATGTCCCCTCCCCTCTCTGGGCCTTGGAATTCCCACCTGATGCTAGGATGGAGCGAAAGGTCCTCAGGGTCCTGTAGCTTGAGATGCTGCGTTTTGGGTAAAGAGGATTGGTATTGAAGGTCGTGATGCGGGTAAAGACGGGGCCATGGAGATGCCTTGCAGGTCCCTGGGGTGCCGATGAGTATGGCATAGAAGCCACCTAAAGGATGGTCACAGGAGATCAGTCGGAAATGCCAGGTTGCCTGTGGAAGGTCAAAAGGACCAGCTTACCATACAAGCAGTTGTGTCCTCAGGAAAATCACTAGGATTTTTAAAGCCTCAGTTTTGCCATCTGCAAAATGGGGTCCTAAACGTCACTGACGTCAGAGGGATGAATAACTGTGGAGGTAATGTGAGGAGAGAGACCTCAGAAGCTCAGCTTCTAGCTCATGAAATGTCTTTGGCTTCTGGACGTTGCCTTCTCCCTGTCCCTCTTCAGTTGACAGCAGGAATCCAAATTTCAGGGGAGGGGCTCTTCTGCTGTCTGGGCTTCCTCTGAGAGCCACAATCCTGGGCCTGGGCGTCCTGCCAAACCTAACCCTGGAGGCAGTGAACCTCGCTGTGGCCTTGGGGACTGGCCCACTGGCCTTGGCTTTCTGAGCATCAGCTTAGGTATTGCTAGGAGAGGCACTTTGGGGCTCCAACCAGAGGCAGTAATGAGCCCTGAACTCACGCCAGTTTTGTTTTGTGTTTTATTTCTCAAAGAAGGGATGGGCTGGGATTTCCTATCAGCATCGATGTGGTTGCTATTGTGGTTGTTGTGTGTGCGTGCGTGCGTGCGTGCGTGTGTGTGTGTTTTCACTGCTCTGGGTTTTGGAGCTGTGGTGGAAAGTGCGGAAAATAGCAGATGCTGTATCCATTTGCCACCAAACTGTCTTGAAACGCTATAAATATTTTCTAAAAAGACTAGCTTCCCAAGCCCGATGTGTTAGTTATCTCCTCCCTGCGAAACTGATTCCCAAAAATTAAGACAAATAACCTCTTAAATCACAGTTGTTAACCTCAGGTATAAAAACCGTTACCACGCCAGCCGCGGGGCAGAGTGACTCCCTCCGCCTAAGCGACTCCAGGTGGCATCGAGATGGTAGGGGCAGCAGAAAGGGAGGAGCCTTGCGCTCGGTCAGAAGGCCCGAGTCAGAGGCCTGGCTTGGCCGCTCACTGCTGTGTGACCTCAGGCCAGCAGGCTCACCTCTCTGAGCCTCTTGTTTCCTCGTCTGGGTATCAGAGACCTGTTACCTACCACCTCTCAGAGCCGGCAAGCGTCACTGCACTGCGTTTGTGCTCCTCAAAGGTACACAAAGGTGACTGTCAGGGGTTCATGGGCTACATTTGTCACAACCAAGAAAACCCCTCTGCCCCCTGCCCCACCCTGTACCCTCTAGTCTTCTGGCTGTTTTGAGGACAGCCTCCAGGGCCTGGGATGCTTGCTGGTCTCCCTTTCCAACAGAGAGAGGCCAGGGCCTTGAACCCTCCAGCAGATGGGCAGCAGAGTAATGCCACGGTCCACTCTCCTTGCGTTGGCTTTTATGTTCAACTTCTATTCCTGGCAAGGGAGGCTAATTGTGTATTTAAGGTAAGACCATAAAGTTTTTTTAAAAAAATAAATGTAGTTTAGCAAAAACTGTGAGTTGATTTCAAGAACTATATTAAGCAACACCTGGGTGGCTCAGTGGGTTAACCGTCTGCCTTCAGCTCAGGTCATGATCCCAGGGTCCTGGGATCGAGCCTCACATCGGGCTCCCTGCTCCGCAGGAAGCCTGCTTCTCCCTCTGCCTGCCGCTCCCCTAGCTTGAGCTCTCTCTCTGACAAATAAATAAATAAAATCTTTAAAAAAAAAAAAAGAAGAACAATATTAAATAAATGGCAGTCTAGATGGCAGGAGGGATTGACAAAAACCAGGTAGGCTGCTGGGACATATGGGGCCAGTGCACTGTTCACGTTGCCCGTATCTTCACAGTTCCCTGCCAACCTCCCTCACCGTCTGTCTCCTCGTAGAGGAGTGGACGGGGACGGGAGATTAGAAGAACACTCTGGCAAACTGTCCTCTGCCCGCATGACGCTCGCAGGTGACCGCTATGCTTCATAACAGAGGGGCCACAGGGGTCCCTCTGACAGGGTCCAGGCCTTACCGGTGAGGGTGGGAGTTGCTCCACCAGCAGGCATGTCAAATACCATAGGTTTCGTTTTCTGCCCCACCTGGGAGGAACAGCCTGGAGTGCTGTTTCGAAAAGCAAGTCTAAGGTCACGTTTGACTCTGAAAGAGAGTATGGGGATTGATTGTTAATGGCTGCCGTGGTGTGGGCGGGGAGCTTGGTGACATGCCTGACCTCCTGTCACTTGGGAGCTTCTCCAAGCCTGTGGCTGACCTCAGTCCCTACCGCGTTGCCAGCACCAGGCGTGGTGGTCAGCCAGTGATGGAGACAGAAGCTCCGGTTGGAATGAAGCAGGTGCTCCGTGGGCAGCCCAGGAGGCAGGGGGCGCCCCCCAACCACACTGTAGGCCAGGCTCCTGAAGCCTGTGTGCTGATCTGTATATGCCGTGGCTAGCCCTAGGCTGCATACTGGTTAGGCGCCCAGGAAGTGGGTTGACAGACCCGAGAATAGTCAGTGTGCAGCCAAAGCTTCATACCCCCCATCCATTGTTCTTGGGGTCCCCACCAGAGCAGGCACGCAGGCTGCTGGCTTGGAAATCCTGGCTGCCGTGTATATGGACGTCATGGTCATGCTCTGTTGTCCTCTGGGTGCTCACTCTACCACTGCTCTCATATCTGGTCAGTGGGTGAGACAGCCCCATATGTCCCCATTTTACAGATGGGGACACTGAGGCCCAGAGTTGGCAAGTGACTTGCTTGAGGTCATAAAGCTAGTTAATGCAGAGACCTGGCACTCATCTCCTGGCCATTTCACCTTCTACTCACAAAGAAAGCTCAAAAGACTAAATTTATGCATCCTGATGTTTAAACCAGCTAACTTCCTTCCCTCCCTCCCTTCTTCCCTCCCTCCCTTTCTTCCCTCGTTCATTTGGAATCTTTGTAGCCTAGTGGGTAGGAGCTCTGGAACCAAATGGCCTGCTTTGCATTTCAACCACTTCTTGGCCATGTGACCTTTGGCAAGTCCCTTGATCTCTCCGTACCCCAGTTTCTTCATCTGTAAAATGGGCATAAATACAACATAGGGCTGTTGTGACTATTAACAGGTTAACAGTGGCTGGCTCAGGGTGAGGGTTCTCAAGGGCCAGCTGGTGAGTGCAGGGCAAGGGGTCCCTCTCCCAGGCTGTGTCCTGATCATGGGCACTGAGGGATCATAGAGGTGGGTCAACAAGAGCATCTCATGGTCTGGTGAACGTGAGGTGAGAGGTGGATACGTATACCGAGGAAGTATTTCAGGTGGACCGGCGAGGTCCAGGGTGCACTGGATCCCATAGGGTGGTGGGAGTAGGGAGAGCATGCATCAGCCCCAATGCATGAGGGGGTGCTGAGAAAGGCTTACCCATTAGAGGGAGGCTATTAGGGCAAGGCTTGTGGAGGGCAGGGGGACCTGAGTGTCCAGGGCACAGAGCCATGGAATGGGTGGTCCCCAGTCTATTCCTAGAGTGCTGGCTCGGGGGGGCTGGCCCAACGCTGGCAGATCGCAAGTGTCCAGAACTTCTATGGATAAAGGATATCCCCATCCCTTACTCTTTTGTTAACTCCTGCAACTGAGGCCTCTGGGCTCTACTCTGGGATGGGGGCTGGAGGGTGTTGAAGAGAAGTGGAAAGGCCAAGTTGGTTTGTTCCAGTGGTAGGCAGAGAAAATCCTGCCCAAGAGCCTTGGCATGGGGTAACTGTCCCTCGCTCCTCAGCTGATGAGCCAGCTCGCGGCCATCTGTCTGTCTATCTGCCTGCCTGTCTCTCTCCTCTCTGCATCTTTCTGTGCAGAGCAGTATAAACAGCCCCCCCCCCCAACACACAGCCACCACGGATCTGCTCACACGCCTGGTGCTGACACCCCGGCCCACCCGGAGACCCATTTATTCTGCCGCTGGGGCATGGGGCCGTTTTAATCATCCTTGCTCTGCCACAAGATACAGATGGTTGTATTATTAATAGTCATAATTAATCAGCCTCCACGGAGGATCTTTTCCCTGGGCGTCAGATCCTCAGGACGAGGAGCCCCACGAGGGCCCGTTCCAGTCTCCGATTTATAGACAGGGAACGTGAGGCCAGGCGGAGGCGGTGACTCACAGGAGGGCCGGTGACAGCAGCCCAGTCAGTGTTCCTGCCCAGAAGTGGGCTGTCCACCACCCGCACCCCTGGCACACCTAGGTCTCTGGGGGAAGCCTTGAGGGCTGGGGGTGAGAGAGCAGCCCTCAACCTGGGGGGTGAAATAAGGGGTCCCGGGCTGAGAGCAGAGGAAGAAGTGTAGAACCAGAGCAAAGGCAGAGGGAGACGGGGCTTCGTGGGCTAGCAGGAGTGAGGTCTGATTGGGGGCGGCCTTGAGCCAACACCAGCTACCCCCCGACCCTGCACCCTAGACGGTGGGCCTGGGCCCGATGGGGCTGCTTCCCCGACTAAGCACTGTGTCCCACGGACAGTGATTTAATGCTCGCGGCAGGCAGCGTCCTGATTTATGGGCTTGTTCTGGACAGGCCTGACTCCGTGAGCATAGCGGCGGCAACGGGCTTCTCGCGCAGTCCTGCGGATGGCCGCCTGCCCACCTGCTCCCCTTGCACACTCCTGTCTTCCTCAGATCGATGCCATCCACACTCACACACCCACACGTGCTTGGACACACGGCGAGCCGCGGGGCTGGCCGAGACACCCTCTCCTGATCGGTAGGCTCATCCTGAGACTCTGCCGTGGTAGACGAAAGCAGAGTGACGTGGCCCAGAGTCCTGTGGGGAAGTGGGGAGGTGGGCTCATGCTCCGGGGTACTCCAGCCCGTTCCCATTCCCACAGGAGGAGGCTGAGGGGGCACGCAGCACCGGTCCCCAGGCCCCCATGCAGCACCCCTACGTCTCCTCTCCCCACTGGGTTCAGCAGCCCACACAAATGCTGTGCCAGGCCTTAGGGACAGCCCCGTGTCATGGGAGAAACCCAGTCGGGAGCCGGGCAGAGCAGGTCACACACCCGGGCTCTGTCCGCAGCGCATGGCAGCAAGCTTGGCCTAGCCCACCCTCAGCGTCCTCCCATCCATAAAGCACTTGCAACAGCATCGCGAGGATTCGAGGAGTAGAAAAGCTGCTGGCTAAGTCAGGGCCCTTCCCCATCAAGCTTCACTCTCCCAGTCTGTGATGTGGTCATAGTCACCCTTGCTGGCCCTCTCTTGGGGCTCTGTTGAGAGTCAGATGAGAAAGGGGCCCTGTAAAGGGTGGGGTGCCCAGGGCACTGGTTCCAGCTCTGCGTGTGCAAGATGAGGGGCTCTGGGCACGTGGGGGTGGGGCGGGTGCTGGGGCCTGGGCCTCCATCCGATCCCCCCACTGTCAGAGTGTAGCCCTGGGACTTCGGCACGGACTTCCTGGTACCTGGATCTCTAGGAAGCGTGCGTCCCTCATCTTTGAAATGGGCATAGTGATAGTATGTACCATGGTGTGCTGGGAGGATCTGTGAGAAATGTGTGTTGGGTTTGACACGCAGCGGCCGTTCGAGTTGGAGGTGTTCGTTGGTGTTGTCACCAGCCTGACCGCCATGCGGTGGATGCTGGGTTCGGAAGCACAGATAATGCATAAGTGAATGACCCACTGACATCACATTCCAATAGTACCTATGTTTCCAGACTTCACATCCATCCGTCCCCACCCAAGAGTCCAGGCCCTTCTTCGGGGCAGCTTAGAGGAGGTGTGGCGGAATCACACCCCGGCCTGCACGATGGCACCCCGTGGTCTGCGCTGACCTCGGCGGACTTCTGGGAACCAGGTGCCCAGCCCCGCACGGCCACCTGGCTCTGCCAGTGGTCGCCTCTGCTCTTGCTTCGACCACACCCCCACCGGCCTGAGGCCCTGAGAAGGAGGCCCAGAGGCAGACATGATGTCTCACCTGAGCTAGGTGGGGTCTGCAGACCCCGCAGCCAACCCAGGTGCTTTCTTCTGCCAGCTGTAGCCTGAGCCCATGCACAATCCCTATCAGGTGTGGGCTCCCTGGTCTGTGCCCTCCCCCCATGTCAGCTTCTGGGGTCCAGAAGACGTGCAGAGTTCCCATCCTGGCAAGGGCTTTGCTGAAGAAACAAGCCCCTGACACCCAGGCCAGGGCTACAGGGGCTCAGAGGTTATGGGGGCCAAGATGGGCCCAGATGGGCAGGGAAGAGAGAAGGCAGGACAGGCTGGGGCCAGACCTTGAAGGACAGGGGGATTTAGCGCACCGGAAGGGATAACTTTCCAGAAAGATAGAAGTGTGTGGGCAAAGGTTTGGAGTCATTCCTAGGGAAAAGCATGCCTTCTCCCATAAGACATCTGGGCTGCTCTGGCCCAGATGGCTTCGGCTCTCAGTGACTAGTGGCTGTGGGATGAAGCAGATGGCCAGCAAGGGGCGGGGCCACCCCCAGGCTGGAGCCAAGCGAAGCCAAGTGGCCCACACAGGCCAGAGCCCGAGACTTTGGCACCAGCCACTCAGAGCTCTCGACTCGAGAGTTAATGATTCATTTGTGGCCAATTTCTGCTGGCCATTGCCTGGAAATTCCCAAGCCTGCCCCTTCCCTCGGCTCTGGGAGCTCCAAGAGTACAGTTTCATTTACACTTGGCTGAGAACATCTCACCCACTATCCAGGGAATGGCTTTTAAAATGAAAGCAGGAGTGATGCAGGTTAGCCATGAGGAAGAACTGATTGTGGGCTGTAGGCCAGGGGCTGGAGTGGTTAGTTTGTATGTAGTAAAGTTAGAGGCCCCTCTCTGACCCCGTGTGCCGAGTGCTGGTGGAAGGAACCCTATTTGTGTTCGTGGTGCCCCCCCGTTTAGTTCAGAGCAGGTGTGAACGGAGTCCAGTTTAGTGTAATGTGGAAAATGTTGCAGCAGTTACAAGGGGGAAATAGAGCTTCACCCAGAGCAGGACTTGGCTGGGTAGAGAAAGCAATAACACACGCAAAGGCCCCGGGGCATGAAAGTCCAAGGGAAGTTGTTAGAGGAGGTTGAGTAGTTGTGGTGTGGCTGGAGTGTGGAGGGTATGAGAGATGTCTAGAAGTGTGGACTCGACTCATAGGTGAAGGGCTTCGAGGACTTGGGAATTTGGCAGTGGGAGGAGCTGGTGGGGGCAGTCAGGACTGGTACCTGAGCAGGGATAAGTGTTTTCAATTGCGTTTTTGGGTCGTTTGCCCATTCGTGTCTTGATTCTGCTGGTCAACAAACTTTTCATGGCAGCCTGCTCTGTGCAGGCTCAGGCCCGAGCCCTTTATGGGTCCCTGCACCTGGGTGGAGGTGGGCTAGAGGGAAGGGGTTATATGTAGCAATCCAGGGGAGGGGTGCTGAGAGCTTGAGCATGGGTCAGTGTAGAGGCAGGGAGATGGCCGATGACCTTTTCAGACCCACCCAGCCCAGCGTGTTCCTTGTAGACTGGACAGACCACCCGGAGGTTACCCCTGTCCAGTATGATCGTGTGGTCTTACTGATTCCAAGTGTATCTGTCACTTTGCAGATGAGCAGACTGAGGCCCAGAGAGGGGAGGGTGAGTACCAGAGCCCAGACACAGCTCAGGCGCCCCCCCCCCCCCGCCAGCCCTTCCTGGCTGATTGCATACATATCCCCCCACCCACCCCCTGCAGATTTAAGGATATTTCTCCAAATCAGACAAAAGAGAGCAGCCTAATCCTCCAGGTTGAAATGTCCAGGGGCTTGGGGAGGAGGCTTCCTTTATATTTCAACTTTGCAAATTTAATTTCTTCCGATTATTTCTTGACAGTCCCAGGCGTTGGTGGTAAACAACCGCTCTCCCCAGAATGTTTCCCTGTGACAGCAGCTTTCTCTGGCGAGGGTGCTATCAACACTTGGCAGGGCCTCCTCCCCGCTCCCAGCTCTCTGCTCCCGGCTCCTGAGAAGTGAGAGCTTCTGAAAGGCATTCAAGAATGTGGCTCTCCCGGTGTGCTGGGCGGGCAGGGGCTGGGGCAGGCATGGGCCTTGCCTCTTTGTTCCCCACGGCCGCCAGTCGCCCAGCCTGGCCTCAGAGCCTCAAATGGCCCCTGGTTGTGGATGGTCCCCAAGTGGAGGGGTGGGGCGGTATCAGGTATCCGCTGGCTCCTGAGGCCCTGGCGCCCGGGGCCTTGGCCCCCCTCAGCAGCCATGGGGAGCACATCTCCAAAGGGTAACTCTGCCAGGCCTATCTGTGGCCGGGAGACCGGCAGTGTCCCGGCCCTGTGGCCTCCGTGGCCTGCATCACGCTGGCTTAGGTGTCCCGAGTCAAAGCCAGGAAATGGATCTGTGTACAGGGGTGGCGGTGCTGTTGCCCTGGGTGGCTGGGGTGAACCCCAACCTCCTGCCTGTCCACACTGCTGGCCTGGGTTTGAACAGTGCCTGGAGGAGAGGCTGAGGTGACAGCCAAGCCCCTAACCACACACGGCCAGTAACCGCCATTGAAGACGCACGGGGCTGTGGACAGGACAGAGCGCTCAGACGCAGGCTGCAGTGCATTTGCCCACGCTGGACCACTCTCCTGGAATGCCCCTCCTGGACTGCCCTCTGGGCAAGAATTTACCCAAGAATTACTTCTCTGGTGAAGCCTTCCCCTGCAGCCCCTCCTCCAGCGGACGCTGCCCCCTTTCCTCTGAGTCGCCCTCTGGATCTCCGCCAAGACCCCTATCACAAGGTCCTGTGGTCACCTTTCCCTGCAGAGGGCTCCCCCGGTTACCTGCATGAGTGCTTTGAGCTTATCTGTGCTCTATGCGTGCCTGACACATAGTAGACGCTCAGGGAAGGCCCTCAGGATTTAATGAAGGGGTTCCTAAAGGCAGTGTTGGAGTGTCCCTTTGTTAATGATGTGGTGGAGAGGGGAGGAGGGAGTTTGCAAGCGGAGAGGCTGACCTCCCTGTGCCAGCCACCCGCCCCTGCATATCCTGGGCCCCGGGGAATTGCTAGGGGGCTGCAAGGGACCCCTCCCCGCCTCCATGCAGCCCAGCTCCTTCCTTGCTGGCAGGAGCCGGCTCCCTGGGTTGGCCGTGTGATCACTCTCCAGAAAACACCCCAGTGGAAACTGCATGAATGATTGATAAGAGCTGAGAGCTGTTTAATTTTTTCCCCCTGTTTAATGGCTATCAATAATTTAATACGCTCTCTGTATGTTTTTAAGAAATAGCACCCATTTTGCCATCTCCGGTTTAGCGGGCTAAATGATTTAAGTGTTGGAAACGGGCTCTGAGGACGGAGGTTGAGCGAGTCAGAGGGATCTGGAGGCTGGGGGTGGGGGGAGGCAGGTTCAGAGCCAGCTGGGGGTCTGTGGCCTGGGTGTGTGTGTGTGTGTGTGTGTGTGTGTGTGTGTGAAGGGGGAGGGAGGGAGGAGGGAGGGGCGGGTAAAAGCCAGCGCCTCGCTGCTAAGAGCAAGATAATTGCTTTTCCGGGTCTCACTGAGCAGCAGCTGAACAGCTGTCCACTTGCCGCCCCCACCTCCAGTGCCGAGCTTTTCTGGATGACTCGGGGGGGCCCAGGGGGGCTAGGAAGGAGCTCCAGTTAGCACTGCTGGGGGCTGAGAACCCCCCGCCCCCGACATCTTTGGCCCCTTCTAAAGCTTTTAAATCATTTTTCTTTTAATGATGCAGTTATTCTCTTGCCAGCCTTATCTTCCAGATGGGGTAGGGCTGGTGTTGGAGTGGGCAACTTGGAATCGCTAATCTCGGGGCCCAAGGGGACCAGGAAGGTCATCTGCCAGTGCTCCCCCAAACTTTCCAGATGCAAAGGATTCCCTGAGAGGACTTGTTAAAAATTTAAATTCCTGGGCTGCATTCCAGACCCACAGCCTTCCATTCTCAAGGGAGAGGCCTGGGGACACTGTGGGTTTACCAGGCAGCCCAGGTGATTCTTATCGGCAGAGGAGGTTGGGAAATGTCGAGTTCGGCTCTAGTTCCGGTGCTCAGAGCACGCACAGCACCATGTGGCCACTCCCACTGCTTGCACACCTCCGGGGACAGGGCACTCACCCCTCTGGGGAGACAGCACATGCACCTGTGGAAAGTGTGCTCAGTCCAGGGGTCCCTCCAACATTAGGCTGGTCCCACTCAGGCTGTCCTCATGTGTGTGGAGTTACCTCTGCCACAGGCAGACCACCTCTCCTAGGACCTCTCCCATTCTGGCTGTCCTCCGGCTTATCTATGCCTCTCTGTTGGCCAAGGAGCTTCCTTTCCTAGAAAAGCACTCCGGGTACCAGAGAAAATGTCCCAGGGATAGCCCAGGCATGGGGGTGGGGAGGAAGTGGGCAGACACCATCCCTGGCACAGTGGGGACCTGGAGGGAGGCAGAAAGAGACCTGGGCTGCAGAACCGCCATGGCCTGTCAGGGGCCAGGCCTCCCGTGGGAGAGAAAAATGTGACTCATCAGAGATTGTTGACTAAGCCAGATCTCTGGGATGACAGCGAGGGATCTGAGACCAGAAGAAACTCCCCCAAGGTCACACATATCCGTTAAGAACAGGGCTGGGACTGCAAAGATGGGGCGGGGGTCCAGAGAGGGGCATCAGGATTGAGGCCCTGGCGCTGGGGTCCACTGAGACCCCAGGCATCTCCAGTCTGGGAGCCAGAACAGGGGAGGGCTCTGCTTCTCACTAGGCGCTCGCTGATAGAGACAAGTCAGGACATCCAAGGATTTGTAGCAGAGCCGAGGCCCCGTCTGTCTGGCATTACAGCTCGTCCTCCGCTTTGCCTGGTCTTTTGCATTGTTTCAGCAGAGAGACAGCGCTGACTGCATGTCAGCCTTGCTCTTTTATTTTAATAGATCATTAAGAGGGAAGGAGTGGTACACATTTCACAGGTATCATTATGTACTGCAAAACAAGGGCACCCCTCAAGCCCTCCTCCATTGCATAGACCCTCGTTGTACCCTCAAATTCAGCCCCACCCTCGACGTGTGTGGGAGAAGCCTGGGTCTTGGCAGGTGCTGGCATACAACCCATCTTGTGATCACCAGTCCCCCCAGTGCCCCTTCACCGAAACCTGCTCTGGTCATCACAGCATCACTCTGGGGGTGGGGGGGGGGGGGCGTGGGTGTAGGTCTTGACCCTGGAGGAAGAGGAGGAAGGGTGCCACCGAAGCCTGACAGGGCTCTTGCTGGCAGAGCTCTAACAGCTGGCGAGACAGCAAAAGACTAATCCGTGCTCAGGAAGGCCCAGCCCCAGAGAGAGAGCTGCGTGAGTCTAGATACCTGGGCAAAGCCTGGGGGCAGTCAGGGAAGGCTTCCAGGAGGAGGTGCCACCTGCCCTTCAGCTTGAATCATGGAGGGAAGAGCAAAGACATCCCAGGGGCAGGGGTGTGAGGCAGCACTGTGAGTGTGCAGGGGGAAGTGAGATGAGGCCAGCAGGGCAGGGGCTGGGCTAGCGAGGTGGGCAGAGCAGGGCGGGGCTGGACCTGGTACGGCTGGGTGGAGAGCCACAGAAGGTTGGTTTGTTTTCAGCTTCCATTGAAGTATCATGTCCATGCAGAAAAGTGTGCCTATCCAAAGTGTAGCTTGACAGATTGTCACGAAATGAACACAGTCATGTAACCACCACACAGATGAAGAACATTCCAGATGCCCTAGAACCCCCTGTGTGCCTCCTCCCAGTCCCTGCTTCCCCTCCAGGACAATGACTCCTAATTTCCAACAGCATGCTCTCCACCACCTATTGCTGCCCAACAATACAAATACCCCAAAACTTAGTGGCTTCAAACAAACCACCACCATTTATTATGTCTCCGAGTTCTGGGGTTTGCCTGGGCAGTCCCTCTGCTGGTTTCCCTTGGGCTCATGTGACTTTAGTCACCCGAAGGGCCGGCTGGACCAGAAGGTTGGCATTGGGCTCAGTCACATCTGGCAGTCAGTGCTGGCTGTTGGCTGGGTGGCCTCAGTTGTCCCCCCATTCTCCTGTAGAGGAGACTGGCCTCTGACAGGGCCAAGGCCATAAACAGTGTGCGCCTGAAGGCCTAGTCTCTGTAAGCCAGAAAATGTTCCTTTCACTAAATCCTATTGATCAAAACAAGTCTCAAGTGCAGCCCAGATCCAGGGGGTAGAGAATAGACTACCCCCCCCACCCCCGCCGAAAGGAGTTACTGCTGCAAAGAATCTGTCACCATGTTTAGTCGACCACAAACACAGAGTGGTCTGCCTGTTCTTGACCTTTCTGTAAATGGGCCCCTTAAGTATGTTCTCTATCGTGTCTGGCTTCTTGGGGTTGTTGGGTTTGTAAGATTTCTCTATCATTGGATCTAGTTGCAGATCCTTAGTCCTCATTGCTGTGTGGTATTTATTCCATTGTGTGGACACACCAGGTATCTATTCTATGGTTGATGGCCATCTGGGAGGCTTTTGGGGTTTTGGGCCCTTACGAATAGCACTGCTCTGAACGTTTCTAGTACACATCTTCGGGTGCTCCCATACACACGTATCTCTAGAAGTGGAATTGCTGGGTTGCTGATAAGCCGCAGGGTGGGAGATACTTCCAAACTAGTTTCTAAGGTGGTGACCAGTGCATGCCCCTCCAGCCGTGTTTGGGAAGCCAGCAAAGGCTTTGTGGAGGGGAGCAAGGTGTCCTTGGGGCTTTTAGAAAGTCCCCCTGGCTGAAGATCTCTGACCCTGAGGCTCCCTGTAATGTCCCCAATGGGCCCACCTGGAGCCACAGGCCATCAGACCAGATGTAGGGTCTGGATGTAGGGCCATCAGACCAGATGGCCTCCCAGACCCCCAAGACTCAGAGAAGCTGGGTGCCTGCAGAACTGACACACGAGGATGCAGGAGCTGAAGGGGCTGCCATGGTGGCCTCCATCCGAGATAGTTCTGGGCAGTGGGCAGAGCAGTCCCCAGGGAAACTGGGGTCTACCTCTGACCTTGCCTCTCTCTTGCTGTGAGACCCTGGGAGGAAACCCTTTCCCCAGCAGGGCCTTGCTTTCTGCATTTGGGAATCAACAGAGAAGAGTATCAGCCTCACCAAGTCTCTTGCCTCTCCCCAACCTGAATGCTGTATTCTAGAATCTAACAGGGAAGGGCATCAGGAGGCCCTTGGAGAGCTCAGTGGACTTCCTGATTTCAAGACACACATCAGGGGCGCCTGGGTGGCTCAGTCGGTTAAGCATCTGCCTTCGGCTCAGGTCATGATCCTGGGGTCCTGGGATTGAGCCCCATGTCGATCAGGCTCCCTGCTCAGTGGGGAGCCTGCTTCTCCCTCTGCCCCTCCCCCTGCTCACTCTCTCAAATAAATAAATTTAAAATAAATAAATAAATAAATAAATCTTCAAGACACATGTCAGTTGGCCAGTTTTATTCATCTTATTCACTAAACACCTTCACTGCAGCATCCGTCTGTCACTCATCTGTTTGTCCATCCATCCCTCCAACAGTCCCTGGCCTTGCTAGCCTCAGAGGAGAGGGATAAACCTGACCTCATTCCTTTGGCCCAGAAGCTCCGCCGAGGGAGGAGACGGGCCTCCAGAAAGCTGGAGAAGACACGGTCGGCCAGACCCCAAGCCCCCGGGGGGTGAACAAGGCAAGGAAGGGCCTGTACAGGAGGGCTCCATGGAGGCACTTGAGCAGTGTCTTGAAGGCCAGCAGGGCTCTGAAAGACAGAGCAGTGGGGCAGAGGGCTCGGGGCAGAGCACCAGACATGTCCCGAGGCCGGGCACCTGGGGCCTCGGGCCGGCTACAGCACAGATGTGTGTGTGTGTGTGTGTGTGCCCTCGAGCTGCTGCTCTCAGTGCCCAGCTGCAGAGGGCCGGCCCTCGGTGCTGGGGCCTGGGCCGGGCCTCTAACACCAAGTTCAGGAGACAGGCCCTGGCTGGGGAGGTGGGGGGCAGCATCCAGTTTCTGGGATGGCTCCACTTTGGGGGGGCCAGCTCAGCCTTCCAGGAGATGGCCAGCTGAGCCCGGGCAGGCAGGGCCCGGAGGTCAGTGGAGGAGGTAGGGGCCGCCTGCGAGGTTGGCTTGGAGCTCACTGTGCCCTCTGGTCTGTCCCGCAGGACTTGCAGTGCTGCGCTCGGCCCCATCAGACCGCGGGGGCCGTCGCCTTCTTCCCACCTTGGCCTCCTTTTCCTGACGCCCTTAGCAGCCTCAAGTCCCGGTCGTCCACAGAGACCTCAGCAGGTAAGCAGGACGGGCTGGCCCTTGGCGCTGTGCGTCTGCTGCCGTGGGGCCGGGGGAGCGGGCAGCTGGGCTGTCATCACGGAGGAATGAGGGGACGGGGCTTATTTCTCAGTTTTCACTTCTTCCTTGGCCCCCCTCCTCTCAGACAGTGGAGGGGGTTGTGTCCTGGCCTGGGACTTGGACGTTAGGTTTTATGCTGTTGCCAGGGCCCGTGTGGCCTTAGGCAGGCCTGTCCCTCCCCGGCCCTCCCATCTGTCCTTGAGAATAATAATGGCACTGTGTGCCCAGCACGGCGCTAAGTGCTGTGTAGTTATTGACTCTTTCCATCTGCACACCAACCTGTGAGGCAGGTGCTGCAATCAGGTCCATTATATAGGCAAAAAGACGGAGGCTTGTGGTTGGGAAGTAACTTGCCCAAGGTCATGTACCTGGCTGAGTCCCCACGGGGTTCACTTTTGGGTCGATGTGGCTCCGGTGCACCAGTCCCTAATCCTTGGACCATTCTGTCCCTGGCCGTGCCCACCTCTGCTAGCCTCCTCCTGGGGGCAGGAACTGAGGCAGTCACGGGGTCTTCAGAAGTGCCGGGTCCTAACCCAACTCATGGCAAAGGGAGGGGACTCTTACAAGGTGACAGGGGCTGCAGGGGCCTTGGACTGCGCCTCAGTTGTGGATGGGATGTGACATGAATCAGGCCTGGCTTCTGGGGCCCCTGAGGGGGGTACGTTGGGCCCCTTCTAGAGGAGGGGCATGTTGGCTGGATAAGGTTCTCTCTCCCTCTGCCTCTCTACTTCAGTTTCCCTAGCTTGTATTAAGCACTTACTGTATGCCAGGCCCAATGTCAGGCCCTAGGTTGCAGGGGACAGGGGCTCATCTCATTCTGGGCTCTGGCGGAGAAGCAGGGAGAGCACAACAGATGTTGTGCAAGCCACATACCAGTGCAGTGAAGTGGTGAGAGATTGGGGGGGGGCGTGCATTCTGGAGGAGGTAACCCAAAAGTGAGTAGCTTTGTAAGGAGACAGGAGTGGGGGATGGGTAGGAAACTCTGGCAGGATGGGGGATGAGGTTGGCAAAGGGATGGGAAGATCGTAAAGGGCCACAAATGCCAAAATGGAGAACTAGATCCCAAGGGCAGTGGGGAGCCATGGAGGGTTCTAAGTGAGATAGGGGCCTAATGAAGGTGGCTGCATTGGAGAGGCTGTCAGAAGGGCCCTGCTGGAAGCAGGGAGACTAGAGGGACTGTCCCAAGGGCACAGTAAGAAGTCAGATGCCTCAGGTAGGGCCGGAACAATGGACGCAGAGCAGGAGTGAAAACATAAGACACCAAGGCAGGGAAGTTGGCAGGACTGCAGTTGGCCAGGGTGGGGGGTGGGGCATGAGGGTGGGAAAGCTGCCATGATGTGGGGTGAGGGGTAATGATAGAGCTCTGAGTGAGTATGGGGGAGTCCGGAGTCTAGGAAGGCTTCTTGGAGGTGGTGGGCCAGGTTGTGGTCCAGTGTGTCTCTGAGGGGGCCAAGATTTTCGTGAGGAGGAAGATGATTTGGGTGGTATGATAGTTACACATGGGCATGATGTTCTCATCTACAAGTATTGATACACATATAAGTTCCAGAGGATTCTCCCAACCCACCATCATACCTGTATCCATGTGCACACACACTCGTGCGCACAGACACGCACATGCTTGTAAACCTGCCCATGCGTGCTAAGGGATACAGATGTGCATGCACACCCATGCACGAACAGTCACGTGTGCACAGACACGTGCGGCAATATGTGGAGGAACACTCCCTCACGTGCACATGTACACAGACATGGTTTGCACATGCTACAAACATACACGTGTGCACACAGGTAGACGTGCACTCCCATACACACTCACACGCATTTGCAAACTACCATGGTGACGCCCCACAGCAGGTAGGCACAAGCTCTTGCAGCGCACACAGTCCCACATACACACAGGCATGCGCTCCCGTGCACACACAAGGAGTGTTCCAGGAGGAGCTGTTCGGGGGTTGGTGGCTTCTCACCTGTCAGAGCTCCCATGGCACAGGGAGTCGTGGGTTCTGTCTGGTGTGGGCAGCTAGTCCGTGTGTGAGGAAGAAGTTTAGGAAAGACCTCCAGGAGACAGGCGGGACAGGGCGAGAGATTTGCCAGGTTGCTTTTAGAGACACAAAGCAGACCGAACACAGAGCCCAGCTCTTGCAAAGTCCCAGAGAGGTGAAAGTTCCTTCACTGGCCCTGCCCCACTTCCCCACCAGTGTCCGTCAGAATCTACTAGAATCGGGACTGGCTACGTAATTTGTGGGGCCCAGGGCAAGACAAAAATGAGAGTCTCATTGTTCACAGATGATTATGGATCCCAAGACGGTGACAGCAGAGCATCAAACCAGGAGAGGGTCCTTCTAAGCTTGGGGCCCCGTGCAGTTGCCCAAGAAGCCAGCTCTGCCCAAATGAAGCGTAGTGGTTGCGGGATTAAGTGCCAAGAACTGAGTTTGTGTGCAGTCTCCACCAGTAACTTACCAGCCCGGAGACCTTGGGCAAGTCCTCTTTCGCCTCTGGGAGTCTTGTCTGCCAAGGAGAGAGACATGCCCCTCCTCCCACAGTGCCGGCATTCATCTTATCCCCAGCAACCTGGGACAGTGGTTTCAGTTGGGGTGGGATTATAGCCCCTCTGTCAGGCAGTGGTGTCAAGCATTCCCTGACCTTTGGCGGCCTGGTTTTTCTGTGCTTTGCCAAATCCACCAAGGGCAGAGGTGGTTGGGAGGGTCTGCTCTGTGTTTTATTTGCAGAGTCTTCTGCCTGATTGTCCTTTGCCTGCCCATCTCTGCTTGGCAGACTCACTCCTGTAGGTCAGATGCCATGGAGCCTTCTCTGACCCCCGCCTCTCCTGCCCGACTTTTGCCCTGAGACCCCTCCAGGAGCTACCATGACCTCTGGCACTGTAGACTTCTCTACCGTGTGCAGAGCTCTTTCATTCACATCCCATCCCTCCACTCAACAAGCCCTTGAGAGGTCCTATCCTGCTCGCCAGATGGAAAACAGAGGCTCAGAGGTGCAGCCCCCACCCTAGCACCTGGCTGAGGGCAGGCCCACAGTAGGCAGGGGTGCGGGCAGGGGCAACAGAAGGAGGCCCCTGGGCTCTGCTCCAGGCCAGCTTCCCATTTCAGCGTTCTGGAAGACTGGCTTTTCCCCCCGGTAAAGAGCTCCAGCCTCTAGCCCCGTAGAGACCCCAGAGGTGCCTGGGGTACCGAAGAGGGCCTGGTGGAGCTGGATGTCTGGCCAGCTGGAATAGACCAAGCCCCAGCCCTGCTCCTCCCTGCGGGTGACTTGGCCCTGTTTCTGCAGCCAGGCGGCCTGCAGCCAGATGTATGTGGTTCCTAAGCTCGGGCGAGTCCCACATCAGGCAGAGAGGTGAGAAGGCCCCAGCTGGTCTGGGCCATAACAGCCCACAGAGACTAGACATAGAGAGAGGGTCTCTCATCAGGGGCATGACAACTGGCCCCATGTGGCCGGCACCTTGGGAACAGCACTGTAAACACCTTGGGTGGATGAATGCAGAAGGTACTGACGTGATCAAGGGTATAGACTCTGGGCCAAGGCTTCGGGGTTTTCCAGCTCTGCCACTCCTCTTTGTGACGCCGGATTAGTGGCTTGACCTATCTGTGCTTCATTTCCTCGTCATTAAAATCGGGATAATGATAGGACATACCTCACTGTGTTGTGAGGAATTCGGTCAACTAAGCCATGAGAATCTTGGCAACGGTGCCTAGCACGTGGTTTGCACCCCACAGCGTACGGATGGATGGTGGGCGGGCAGCTGGAGGAAGGCGGCAGAGCGGACCCGAGCGCTGTGGGCACACGGAGGGGGAGCAGGGTGACATGACTGGTGTCATTTAAGAAGGGATATAGGGAGACAGCAGGGTTGGGGTTGGGCTGGATTTGAGTTTCATGAGGTAATCACAGTTGTTGATCCCAGCTCTGTGGGCAGGGATGCGGGGTGACAGCCACACTCCCTGGCCAGCCCCTCCGGCCCCTGGTTTGTGACTTCGGGCTGCCAGCATGCACACCATCAGCTGTCAGGCAGCAGACTTCCAGGGTTACATGGCGCAAGGCAGGCTTGGGGCTGGCTGCAAAGACCTTGACAGCGGGCCTGGCAACGGCCACGCAGCACCGCCGGCATTCCTGGGGCCCCATGTGGCATGCCTGTCCGTCTTCAGCACCAGCTGAGAATGCACACCCCATTCTCCTTGCCTGGAATTTGTTGCCCGAAGCCCAGGCCCCTCCACCACCAGCCTGGGTAGCCTGCCCTGAGCCCACACCCCTGACCCCAGCTGGAGCTGGAGATCATCTACAGCCCACTGGTCATTCCTGCCCCAGGTGGGCCACTCTCTGGGTTGGCAGGGCAGGGCTGCTAGACTTGGTTCAAACCTCAGCCTGGCTGCACACCTGCTGTGTGACCTTGAACAAGTTGCTGCCCTTCTCTGAGCAGTTCTTTATGGTATGTAAAACCAGAACCAGTCAGGGTTCATAACCTGCAATGGTCTCAAGGGCCTCGACAGTCCAGTGACGCTGAGATTATCTTATTATACAGATAAGGAAACTCAAAGCACTAGAGAGGTTAGGAAGCATACCCAGGATCACAGAGCTATTGGTAGAGCTGGGATTCAGCCCAGTTTTATTTGACACCGTAATATGTGTTTTCCCCACCACAGCAAACTGTCTGTGATAGGTACTTGCATGTTTCTGGGTGATCCAGTCACTGTGCCAGCCAGAGTCTGCTGAACATTTACCAGGCTCCGGTACCGTGCTAGGCACTGGTAGCCAAACCGGAATCTGCATTGAGAAGCTGGGTGAGCACAGCCCTGGGCTTGGAAGTCCCAGAGTCTCCAATGCGGATCATGCTAGCAGGGGGCCCTTGGCGAGTGAAGGCAGAAGGAGCTGGGAGGAGCAGCTCTTCCCTGACACTAGAGGAGGCAGTCAGGGGGTACTGCCTTGAGGAGGAGGCTGGATCCCTACACGGAGTGGGAGAATAGGGTCTTCCTGGGGTCTCTGCACAACTTGGGCAGGACTCACCCAGTGGAAAGGCCAGTTGTAGAGGGAGGTTCATTCAGCCACAACTGGAAGTAGATGCTGAGGTGGCCCCTGAGGGCCTCAAAGGCTGGGCCAGAGTTTGACCTTGATCCTGTAGAGAGTGAGGAGCCAAAAGGGCTATCAAGCAGCAATAGCAACTCTGAAGGCCAGGAAGGGAGGGCGGGCTTTGGCCCACCAGCTGGGGCTCCCAGCTCCACTCAGAGTGGTGACAGCAGGGAGAAACAGGGCTGGGCCTTGTTTACTCCAGCCAGCCGGACCCCCAGTTTACCAGGCCCTCTTCAGCACCCTAGGCACTTCTGGGGCCTCTCCTGGGCCAAGAGCTCGAGCTCTTTACCAGGGAGAAAAGCCAATCTTCCCAAATGCTGGAATAGGAAGCTGCTCCAGAGCAGAGTCCAGGAGCCACCCTCTGTTACCCCCATCCGTACCCCTGCTTGATGTGGGCCTGACCTTCGCCCACAGGTGGCGTTGCAGGGAGACATGGGCAAACCTGTTGAGTGATGTGGTAGGGACGGAGAAGCCCAGAAACCAGCCCAGCGTCATCCAGCATCACTGCGACAGGTGCAAGAGACCAGCAGGCCAGGCGAGAGGCATTTTTCCCGAGGGTGGGAGGGCAGGTCTGCATCCCCCTCTGGCTCTCCCAGAGTCCGGTGTGAGCCTCGCCAGCTGAGTGTGATCACCCCTGTAGGGATGCAGAGCTGCCCATGTGCTGTAGGGGCCCCTGACCTCGGCCACCAACAGGACTCTGCAAGGACATGGCTGGGAGTTGGTAAATTATGCCCAGAAGGATTCCTTGGGTGTTACTCACCCCGGGTGCTTCTCCCTCCCACTGATGTTTGCTCACCTGGCTCTCTCTGAGCCCTGGAGTCGGTCTCCCTCTGGTCCGTAAGCCACACACTTAGGATGAGAACAACCACACCCCTGCCCTATGTCCCAGGTCCCAAACCTCAGTGACCTTGCGGGGCGGGAGCAGACACTGGGTGCGGCTGCAAGGGTGGCATCTTTATTTGAAGCATAGCATCCCAGCTGCCTGGGGGAAGAACAGTCTTTAGAAATCATTTGGCCCAATGCCTCATGGTACAGATGGGGAAACTGAAGTGTGGCCCAGCGTGGCACTCCATGCTTTCACCTGAGGCCACTGCCACCCTCAACTGCTTTCGAAGCATGGCAGGGGTAGACCCTGGCAGGGCCCCAGACCCACGGTGGGGGTGGTGACCTGGCCATGGGGCACAGTGTTTGAGGAAAGGTGGGACCAACCCCTGAGGGCCTGGAGGCACAAGAGATTAGGGCCTGGGAATTTCTGGGAGTCTGTGGAGATCCACCCAGGACCGGGACTGCGAACAGCATCGGGCGCCCTCAGACCTGGCTCGGTGAGGCCTCTTTTGTATTCCACCTTCTATAATCACCACCTCCTGCCAAGGCCTGCAACCATTAGGGCTTCTCCTTCCATCTGTTTACCAAGAGAAAAGAGTGAGGGCTAGAGATTTCAGGCCCAGAGGCCAGGGCAGAGAGCATGCTCTTTAGCAGGGCCCTATTTGAAAGCTGAGAAGATACAGGGGGTGAGAAAAAACAGAAGGCTCAGGAAACCAGAGACTACCCAAGTCCCTTGTCAGCCCCCTGGGCTGAGCCACAGCAGGGTGCTCAGCAACCTGCAATCTAGGAGGCTGCGGATCTATGTGTGGTATCCAGAAAAAACATCTGGGTTCCAAGGGACTCTAGGGTCAAGGAGGGCTTCCTGGAGGAGGTGGAGCCAGACCCTGAAGAAAGACCATGACTGTGAACTGAAAGCATTCCAAGCAAATGGACCAGCAGGGTCAAGGCCCTGAGGCAGGCATGCAGGGTGGGGGTGGGGGGCAGACCAGTGGGGCTGGGTGGAGGGCCCAGACTGGGCAGTGAAGGAAATGAGGTGGACATGCCCCCTAGAGGCCAGATGGCAGAAGGAGAAGGGAGTTTGCACTTTGCTTCTAACTTGCTAAATCCCTGGGCAGATTCCTGCCCCCCTTCCGGGCCTCAGTTTCCCTCAGATCTCCCTGGAGTTTCAGGCACAGCAGGGCAGTGCCTCAGCGGAGGGGTCTGCCTTTGGGGAGGGTGTGGGCAGGTGCCAGGATCCTAGGCTCCCTGGGAGTTGGTGGCCAATGGCAAGGGCACTGCTGCTGGACCTAGGGCTTCTCCTTGGCTGCGGGAGAGCTGACCTCAGACTCCAGGGGTTTGCCAGGAGTCTCCTCCAGCCTGGCTGGATGGGGCATTGGGCCCCCTGGGGAAGACCCCCCTCCCCACCCCCATGGGCTAAGAGTCTGGTTTCCAGAGCCGACTCCAAAGCTGAGAGTCTGTGGGAAGGGGGAGGGGGTGGCCCTCCCCGAGGATGGAGGCCAGCTCAGAGCCGGACACAGAGGAGGGGACCGTTGGGAGTCCCGCACGCCAGCACCAGGCCTGTGATGTGCTTCGCTCTGTGTGTGTTGGCGCCCCTCTGAGTGCAGGCCCTCCCCGTAGCCCAGGGCTGAGCCCGGGTTGTGTTTGCTATGCCTTCACTGACCCGCAGCGGCCTTTCTCACTCTCTCCTATCAGCGGGGTGGCAGCCACGGGCTCCTGGACACCTAGTACCCGAGATTGCACAAACCTCCCCAGCAGTTTGCACAGCGGTCGGCTCAGGCCCAGCAGCCTGGGGCTGGCCTGGGTTCCTGCTCAGGAAGCCCAGAACTCTCTTCTGCAAGAATACAGCAATCACCCACAACAGGAAGGACAAGTCACCCTCCTGCAAAGCCTCTTCATGACCCCAGCTCCTGTCCCCCTCGAAAATAATAAAATGGTGGGCTTTGTGGGGCCCATTTTGTAGAAACTGCAGTTTGGGAAGAGAAGGCTAGAGTCCTAGGCCCCTGGTCAAGCTCCTTTGGGGACCAAGCCCATGTTTCTTGTTCATGGCCAGAAGGCAGATGTGCCAGGGCCTAGGAAGAGGAGGTGGAGGAGGGAGGGAGACCCACCCTGGGGGCCCAGGGGCCAAGGGAGCGGTGGACAGAGACGCCAGTCATGTCTCTCTTCCTTGGCTCCAGCTACTTTAATTGGCTGGGTCTGCCAGTGTACTGACATTTACCTGGTGGGGAGGAGGGCCTCCTTCCTCTTGAATCAAGAGGCTAAAAATAACTGGGCCCAGCTTTCCAGGGCCCCTGCCCATCCAGCGCCTTCCTGCCCACCTCGGCGACCTTTTTCCTGGGTGCTGCGAGCTAATTGCTTTGTGTGCATGCAGTTGCTTGTGCTGAGGACTTCCTGGCATCGTGCACTCAGCTCCAAAGAGTGAAGAGAGGTCTCTGCAAAGCCTACCTGACCCCCAGGTATTGGGGCGATGGGCCCCTGCCTGAACCCCCGGCACTCGCCCCCTTTTCCCCTGGGTGCAGTACCCTGCCAAGCTGGCCACCCTACCTCTGCGTGCTTGGGCCCCTTCCCTGAGCTGCCGGAGTTTCCCCTGGGCTCCCTAAACTCTATGGGGAGGGGAGGCTGTGCCCCTCATCCTCAGAGTTATCGGGTGCTCACCTCAAGTCCTAACACGGACATACAAGTTGTATGCTCCTGTCCGTATGCTGCTTGTTCATCCTGTCACCTGAGCAGCCGAGAAGAACCCAGTCATTGGAGATGGACATGTTTAAATCGAGCTGTGCAACCTTAGCAGGTTTCTGAGCCTCTATATTCTCATCTCTGAAATGGGCATCAAACATGATCTTGTTGTGTTTTTGTAAGAATGAAATGAGGTCACTTGCAGAAAGTGCCAGATCCAGAGAGCTGGGGCCCCAGGGCTACCAGGAGGCGTGAGTACCTCTGGGGGCTTCCCTTTTTCTTAGTAAGGTATCAGTAAACCCAAGGAACCTAATAAATTTGGTGGATGTGTTTGGACCAGAAGGGGAAGGTCTTGACCCAGAATGAGGACCAGGGACTCAGTCTCCCTGAGAACAGGGGTCCCTTGCCTGTTCCTATGTATACACCTCCAGGGCGGCCCGCCACACCTGCCCAGCCTGTGTGTTTGTCCAGTCCTCGCCCTGGGTCAGTGCAAGCAGAACTGTGTTGACCCTGACCTACAGGTCCTCCGCTATGGGGTCAGCCCAGTGGAAATAGAAGCGGTTTTCTGGGCTCTGTGCTTGCCAGCCGTGAGAACACGGGCCAGGGGCTGAGCTCCTCCATGCCTCGGTTCCGCCGTACCTCGGTTCCTCCTGTGCAAATGGGGGTAGTAACGGCCCCTGCCCCATAATCATGGTGAGATTAAATAGCACACATGTACAGGGCTTAGATCGGGGTCTGGCCCGGGAAGCTAGTGGGGCCAGTCAGTGGTAGTAACAGTGGCCACCTGCCATCTGGTGAATGGTTGGTGTCAGATGCTAAGCACTTTACGTGTATTATTTCACTTCATCTTCATGATGGCTGTACACAAGGCGCTCTTATGAGCTCTGTGTTCCAGGTGAGGAAACTGAGGCACAGAGGGGTCACATACAATCTGAAAGCAGTAGAACCAAAAACCGGAATTTAGATTCAGCCCCGCTAGGGTGAGCAACGGTTTGCCTGGGACCACCCCGGTTTTAGTCCTGGAAGTTCCATATCCCACACACCTCTCTGTTCCAGGCACAGCAGGACAGCTGACCATACTAGCCCCATCTAAATCCTAAGCCCCCCAGAACCTCTAGACCCCCTCCTTGGCTTTAGGGGTGGCTGATGTACTCTGGGTTCGGGAGCTCCCGCTGGGTCCCTTCGCCCACCTCCTAGGTCCCTCTTCTAGACTGATCCTCCTTGCCCGTCCCCCACAGCCCGGCCGCAGTTCCCCCCAACCCGCATCCAGCTTCCTCTTCTCTCTCCCTCCCATCTGCCAGCAGGAGGGGTGAGGCTGTCCCCCACCAGGCTCCGCTCTCCCCGTGTGCACTGAGGGCTCTGGCACCTCTGCTCCTGACTTTCTAGAGATGCTCTGGAGACTTCTTCCTTAAAAGAGGGAAGGCAGAGCGAGCTGCCACCCCCAGCCCTGGCCCAGGCAGCCTGGCGAGATTGCACTGGCCCTTCCGGTGAATTGATGGAGAGTGCTGCTGACAAAGGAAAAAGGTCAGTAGGGGGACAGGGCCGAGGTGGTGGCAGCCTGCTGGCCAGCAGTGCCCTCCCCCAGGTCAGGGCGTCCTAGCAGGAGGGGCCTGGTGCTCCTCGGGGTCCTGGTCAATTCCTATTGACTCAGGCAGTCCCTGGCTCAGCATGGCTGAACGTCCAAGCCCCCAGAGGGCTGGGGGAGACACCCGGGTCATCCTGGACACCTCCCCCTCCCCCACCCCCACCTCCAACAGTCAGTTCGACCCCCTGACCCAGCTCTGGACCTGTGTCCCCCTCACCACCCCAACCTTCTGCTGGCTTTGGGGTCTCACCATCTTCTTGCCCCGCCACTACTCATCCCTGCCCAGCCCTCTGCTGCCCTCCCCAGCTTCCCCCGTCACCGGAAATAAAGTCCAAATTCTGAAGCTGACATTAAGGCCCTTCTTGAGCTCAGCGAGGCTGCCCCAAGCTGCCCGGTCCCCGCTGAGGACTTCAGCTTGCCTGTGCCCTTCCCGCCCCCATCCCGCCCCGACAGGGGCTGAGCCGCTCCCAGCCCTCTTTCCCTGCTTGGGTGTCTACTCGCAGACATGTCTTCCAGGACCTCGCCCACCACTTTCCTCCCCAGGACCCCTGCCCTCTGGGGGAGGTTGGAAGAGGTCCTCTGTGAGGTGGCAGAGCGCCCTGAGTGCCTGGCTGGTCCTGCACCCAGTGCTCCAGCCTCACCCAGGCTGCAGGGCCAAGCCTGTAGCAAGAGCCTGTGATCAGGATGCTAGCGATACATTGCCCGCTCCATGCCATTCCTCAGACTCCCCCTTGAGCCATCCAGTGCACCTCATGCCCTAGCTTCCGGAGGGCAGGAGCCATGTCTCCCCAGTTCACATAGAGGCTACGCCCCAGTGAAGGCGGGAGGTACACTGGAGAGCGCATAGGCTCTGGGATCTGACTTACTAGCTGTGTGACCTTGGGCGGTCACTTAACCTCTCTGAGCCTGAGTGGTACCATTTGTGGGATATGGGTAGTAATGGCTCCTCCTTCACAGGAGGGTGAGAGTCAGTGTAATGACAGGTGTTGAGTATTTACAGGGCCCTGGGACATCTTAAGGATCAATAAAGTCATCTCTCATCATTGCCATCAGAGTGGGCCGCTGCCCTATTCATGAGATTAGGGGCCTGCCCTCCAAATGGGCTCCTCCTGGTTATTTAAATGGGCCTTCCATTTCTGCCCCCTCACTGTCCCTTCTTTGCCCTTCATCCTGTTCCAGCACTGCTCCCCCACACCTCCTAAGACCCCAGGAGGCCCAGACCTCCCTGGCTCCGTGTTGTCTCCCGCACGCCTGCCTTCCCCACCCTGTCTGCACAGGATGCCTTCAGAGCTGGGACCAGGATTTACCATCGGTTTCGCCCACGGCCCCTCACAGGTGCCTAATCAGAGTTTGTTGGATTGAAGTGATGTTCACCAAGCCAAAGGCACCTCTAAGAACCACACAGCAATGAGCAGCCGGCCTCCGGGCTCGTCCTCAGGCTGCCGAGGGGCATTTCCGAGAGCCGGCGTGAGGTGCCTCGCACCCAGTGACAACTGATAGTGCCTGCCCACTCTGGCCTCACCCCTGCGTTTGGGGAAGGCGGGGAGGAGACTGGGGCGGCGCTGGGGTTTGACCACCGTGTTGGAAGCTGGTGCTTCAAGGCTGCTGCCTCTCCCCGTCCTCTGAACTGTCCTGTTTGCCTGGGTCTTTTCCCCACCCCCACGGTTTTCTGTTAAATTGTGTTATTATATTTAAACAAATCAATTCCACTGCGGAGTTTTCCTGTCCTAATGATGAGTTTGCAGCACAAATGCCATTGATTTCTCACAGCCCTGAAAACCAGTTGATGAATAGCACGGGGCTTGTCTTTGGAGAGGCACTTAGAGCAGTTCTGCGCGCCACCCCCCCTTTGCTCCCCAGCTTGCACGCCCCCCCCATCACGACCCCACCCCGCATTTCGGGGTTGTGCGACAAAAGGACACCCCCAGCGCCACTAGGGGTGGGATGTCATCGCAAGGAGCCGGCCCCTTGTGCTGGTAAAACAATCCCAGTGGAGATTTTTATTGATTTTGGCCGAAGGCAGGAGCGCAACTTACAGAGCAGAGAAGTGGTGCGGTGTGATCTTTGTCTTCCCTTACAAGTTCAGAGCTCCATCCCTGGTGACAGCGGATCGCGGCTCGGGCACCATTTCCAGACCGTGATGGGGCTGCTTTTTAAACGGATGGTCTGGAGGTTGGAGAGCTGGCCAGGCTGGGGTGCGCGAGGTTCCCGTTTGTGAAATCCTTCAAAAACCCCACTGTTGGAAGTCCCTACACTGGGCTTTGCCTTGCGGATCGCTGCCAGGGGCTTGTTTGAGCTTTTGAATGGCCCCAGGTTTGGGTGGGCAGGTATCTCATTGGTCCCAGTTTAGAGATGGGCAGCCTGAGTCAAGGGTGGTCACTAGAGAGGGGGAAGGGCTGCTGGCTGGCTGCAGCTAGAGACTCCCCAGGCCCCGAGTGCCCCCCACCCATCTCCTACACGGGTGATAACAGGCAGTTCCTCTGACTCTGAGCCTTTCTGCTGTCCCTTCACCTGCTCCTCGGCTTTCGGACTGTGGAGCCCAGGTTGTCAGCTGGAAGGACCCCAGGTGGTCATCATGCAGCGGTCTCAGTTCAGCTCTCTGCAGCATGCCACACAAACCCGTGCATTGGGCTGGGGTAGGGCAGGAGGGAGCAGCGGGGGCTGCGGCAGATGAGGTTACCTGCCTCCCCCTAAATCCCTAAAAGCACATAGGCTTTAATAACCCCGGGCACATCCAACTATATGCGCTGGGACTGTGGGCCGAACTGGTCACTGCCTGTCCCCCATCCTAATACAGGCCTTTGTTTTGGAGACAAGAATGTGTGGCCTGGAGTTGGGATTGGCTTCTCAAGGTCACAGCGCAGGGCCACCAGCTAGGATTTGAGTCTGGGGGGGGGGGCGGCTCTGGCCGTGCTGTCCCCCTCCCCCTGGGCTTGGTGAGGCCACCCCAGCAGTCAGGGTTAGGGGGCAGGGCAGGGCACTCTGTTCTAGGACAGACAGGCCCCTTGCTCAGGAGACCCAGGAGTGGCCCAGCATGCCCCTCTTCCCTTCACTCTCAGAGCAGTCACCCACCCTCCCCCCTGCAGACAAACCTCCTGTCCCTTATAATCAGGTTAGCCTCCTGCTCTGTGCTCACGCAGCTGAGCTGAACCAGCTGCCTCTAATGGCCTGTGGCCCTCCCCTTCTCCCTGGCTCTGGGGGTGGGGGAGGGGAAGCCAAGAAAGCTGTGAGTGGGAAGGGGCTACCCCACTTTCTCCTTTCAGACCCTTCCATGGCTTCTAGGATCACATCCAAACCCTTACTTAGCCTGGCATCCAGGACCCACTACAATGAGGCCCTGCTTATTTCTTCAGCCTCCACACCCGGATACACTCTTTCCTACAGTCACAGGATGCTATTTCCCACCTCCCTGTCTTTGCACACGCAGCTCCTTTTGTTACTTCCCACCGTCTCAGAAAACTCCTATGCATCCTTCAAAACCCAGCTCTTATCTCTTCCTCTGGGCTGCCTCAGGACTCCTGCCTCTGTACTCCCACTGGGTTCTCCACTGGTCTGAAATGTAATACCAGTGTTCGGGTACTTTATTCTGCACCTGGTTCTCCTGAGTTCCTGAAGGGAACGGGGAATATTCTAGAAGAATATATCTCTGGGTGCAGGACAGAGAAGGCTTAGTGAAGGAATAGGGCCAGCAAAGAAGAGAGAAGTAGGGACCAGGGGAGGGAGAGAGACAGGAGTGCACAGAACAGCTGTTCCTAGCCCCTCCACACAGCTCCAGCCTACTTCCTGTCAGGGAGGCCATTCCCAGTGACACATGCAGGGCCTGAAATAGACACGTGGGGGCCTTGGTGGTGCACTTCCAGAGGCCAACACTAAGCACTAAGTACCCCTCCATTTTTTGGGCACTGAAGCTCCTCTCCTCCCAGTGTCCTTCCCCCGCAGCCAAGACCCTCCCCCAAGGAGTGCCCAGGCCTTGTCTCTCTGTTCCTGCTAACTTTGTTTTATTTATATTTTATTTATGTTTATTTTATTTCTTGGCTTCCCCCTCCCCCACCCCATTATATAAATAGGCCCCTCTGATTCCCCAGAGCACGCAACGCTTAAGGACTGGGGCACGGCTGCAGGCATAATTGTACTACCAAATCCATCAGCTGCCTAATTACCATTTATTTTGCATTTATTTCTGCTAATTAAAAAGAGAGAAACTCCTAACAACTTTTACGTAAATACTATATTTGTTCTATGTAAAGATGGGATGCTAATTTGCTGGTGATTAGCTGATTATCTAATTTTGTAGCTGTCACACAGGATGGCCCTGTCTCCCCTTGGCACCCCAGAAGTCACTTGAGGCCCCCAATCAGGTGTAGGAGGGATGGGTCAAGGGAGGTCTCCATTGGTGATGAGAAGGGGCCCAAAGGTCACCAGGAGCACCACATATCACCACGGTTCAGAGAGGCTGAGAGGAACCTTTGGCTCATTCACTGTTTCTGTACAAATGAAGACATTGAGGCCCAGAGAGGTCTAGCATCCCCCAGTAAAGAGACAGACCCCTGCCCCACGTGTTTGGGCTCATCTGGCTGTATCATGCTCGTGTCAGGAGGAATTTGCAAGGAGTTGGCTTTATCAGCAGCCGAGAAATATCTGGACCAAACTCCAGCCCCAACAGAGAGAAGATGTAGTCTGGTCTGAGCTGATTGCTAAACCAAACCTTTTGTGTACCCTTCTGGAAACTTACACCTCCTCCCACTTCCCCATCCAGCACAGGGCTCTGCTCCCACAGCCCCCTGAGCCCACCTCCAGAGGCTTGACCCCCAAGTCTTGGTCAGCTTCCCCAGGTCCTGCCTGGACACAGCCATCGGGCCTCAAGCTCTGTGTGAGTGTCTGAATTTCAGATCTTAATGTTATGTATTTATCTTTATGGGAATTAGAAAAAATATAATTAATATAGCAAACCCATGATTTCACACGGTATTGCTTTGAATGAGGGTATGTAAAAAGAAAGTGATTTCAATAACAATACAAAAATAATTTAGATGGAACGTGGATGTGGCTTAAACTATCTAGTAACTGAAGTTGGGGACATGCTCAAGGAGGGTCTGAGAACACCCGGTGGTTGAGGCCAGGGTCGACGGTGGGGACCTGAGGTCAGGGTTGGCCAGTCCTGGCCTGCAGGCCACCACTGCCCCATCCCACACCCAGGCTAACAGCATCCCTGGATCACACCCCTCCCACTGCTGTCCTTAGGAATTCGCCCACCACAGAGGAATCATTTGCCCCCAGAAGCAGTCTAAAAGGACTCTTTCAGGGAGGCGGGAAGTCAGACTCTGCTCCATCCCGCACAGAGTGACCAGCCTGACCTTCTGCTCTCTTTCTTCCTGGACAGTCTGAAAATGGCCCGTTCTCGATACAAAGGCGGAATGCCTGACGAGGCCCGGTGTCCCGTGAGTGGCCAGAGACGTCAGGACCACGGTTGGCACGGCCCGTTGGAAATCTCAGAGACCAGGGACCCAGTCCTGGCCACTGCTCTCTGGAGCCTCGGTCTCACCCTCTGTAAAACAGGGGATGGTGGTGTTTTCCTCCCAGGGCTGCTGAAAGTGTTCTGGGGGTCAAGCGTCCCTCAGAGAAGCGCTCTGCACAGCCGGGGGTGAGCCCGGTCACCCGCCCGGGGCCCCCCCTCAGCCACCCGCCGCCGCCACAGTGTCTCTGGGAGGTGACCGCTGTCAGAGATCTGCTGCTCATCTGCCCTTTTATCACCCTGCACACAATCAGGGGAAGCCGGGAAGGCTGGGGGGCGCCGGCAGTTGGAAAACAGAGAGAGAAAACAAAGGGCCTGCTCCAAGGAGGCCAAAAGGCAGTGTTGTGTCCTCCCTCTGGACAGCCTGGCCAGCCTGTCCCACCAGCACCGGGCCTTGACCACCCCTGGGGCTGCTGGCGACCTGCCCCACCCCTGCAGAGACCGGCCTTAGGCCTCACATGGGGTCACCGCTCCCTGGGTGGCCCTGGGGAAGCCATGTTTCTCGTGTCTATAAAATGAGGGAGCTGGGCAGCATGCTGCGTGACCTTCGGCAAACCCCACTCCTCACCCCTGACTGGGGGGTCTCTTTGGGTGGGCCCAACCCATCTCTAGGACACCTCACCTCCCCAGCCCCAGGAAGTCAATGGGGTGCCCACTTCTGCCCATAGAGAGGACCCCAGCGTGCCCTGAGCAGAGCGAGGAAGTAGGGGGCCTCTGTTTACCGTCAAGATGTTGGCACTGGCACTGGTAAGGATTTGTGCGGAATGAATGAGTGGTTTAATCAGAGGGGACTTCATGCAGCATCCACCCTTGGTCACCGCCGCTGTCCAAGCCTCTGAGTCAGAGAAAAGTCCAGAGCAGGACCCGAGTGCAGTGATTGAGGGCTCATACCTGCACCCATGCCAGGCTGTCAGGGTTCACATCCTACCTGTGTGACCTCGGGCTGGTTTCTGAACCTTGCTGTGGCTGTGGCCTCATCTGTTAAAGATAGGTAGAGTCCCTACCTTATAGGTTGTGGTGAGATTAAATGAGTTAATTCACATAGAGTACTTAGAATGGTACCAGATAAAGAAGGTCCATTAATGTTCGGTATTATGATCATTGGCAGTTCATCACCGTTATTGATCAGAAGCAGACTCACCGGGAACTCATGAAGCTCCAGCCTCCGGGCCCCACCCCGCACCGCCCCGGTGGAAGTGGGAGTTTTGCGGGTAGCTGTGGAGTGTTCTAGGTGGGGAGGGGCAGCAGGTTGCTGTCGGGAACATTTCTGTGTGAGCATCTCTGGTAAATGGTTTAGAAGGGCCCGGACTCCTGAGGCTCTAGGAATGTGCTGGTGTTTCTTTTCTCATTTTAAATATGTATTTGTAGTTCTATATATATTTCTAAAGAGGACCCCAAAATAGTATACGCTTCAAGCCCTGCGAGCCTGGACCGCCCCCTACTTATTCCTGTTGCCTTTACTACATTTCTGAGGCCCAGCCCTGTGTGGCCCACCTTGTGGCCCCAGCAGGTAGATGGCCCAGGCCTCGGGGCTGGAGGGACCCACCTTCTCACCCTGGAGGCTCGGCCCTGAGCACCCCAGACTGGGAGCCACACTGCACGCGCCAGGTTGAGGGAGCCCTAAGGAGAGCAAGCAGGGAGAAGGGGACCCTCGAGGAGCCCCTGGACATGCAGGGCACAGAGCCCTGTGCCTGTGGGCCAAGTGCCCCTGCACTGCAGGCCAGAGCCCAGTCCTCTCTCCGCCCCCCACCCCTTCTTCTGCGCTGTGTGGGCCCCAGTGGGCAGGCACAAGGGGCGGTTGGGGTCGTGGGAAGCAGGTTGCTGAGTTGGAACAGTTGCCCCTGAGGTTGTCACCAGGATGGCTGGCTGTGTGCCCAGTCCCAGGTTTTGTGCTGGGTAGAGGCCCAGGCTGGTCCCTGCCCTCTGAGAGCTCTCGAGGTAGCTGGAACCACAAGATTTACACCTGGAAGGGCAAAGAGTGGGCGAGGGGGTGGGATTAGACCCTGTCGCATCAGGCATTGTCGAGACAGGAGCCGAGAGAGCCCAGAGGTCCTGAGGGCTGGACACTTGTGGAGGGCCTCCTGGAGGGTGGGGCCCTCACCTGGGGAGGCCCCTGGAGGAGTGGGCACTGTGGACCCTAGCCCCTCCGCCAGAGTGGGGCCTCTCGGCCTGGGCTCTGACAGGGACATTTATAACTCACAGCTGTGCGGTCCCGGGCCCAACTGACTGTGGTAAACCGATCGGGCTTCAGGAAGTCAGTCCCGAGGCCACTCCCCACCCCGACCCCACACTCTCCTTCACCTCCTGACGCCCACATCCTGTTCTCAGCGGGAGGGGCACTGGGCTGGGGGCCCAGTCAGGGTCTCCAACCTGCGGGCAGAGTGGGGAAGGACAGAGGGGCTCAGTGAGGTCCAAGAACCACAAGGCAAGGCCTCTGGGGTCATCAGACTCTACCCCTCAAGGCACACCTGGGGACACTCAGGCCCAGAATGGGCACCTGTAGCCACAGGAGCTGGGGGGGAGGGGGAGGGGAAGGGGCCATTCTGTGCTTTCAAATCTAACCAGAGAGGGGATTATGCTCTAGCCCCTACCGACTCTGGCCTGAGGGAGCCTGGTGCAAGGGGCAGATATAAACCAGAGGCCTCAGACAGAATGCTGAGAAAAGATGCTGCCTCGGACCCTGGTCCTTGAGCATGGCCTGCAGCCCTCCATTAGGAGACCCCATCCTGGGGCCACATTCTGCACAAGGCCTACTGCCCACCGGCCTAGATTCTCACAGCCGAGTTCACTTGTGGGGAAAGAAATAGTCTCACCCCGTGCTGGGAAGAAAGGACAGTATGAAGTTTCTAGCACATCATGACTGTGACCACCTTATACCTCCCCTGACCTTATTTGCTAGTGGATTCTGGGGCCCTGTGAGCCAACTACCCCTCCCCATGACGCTTTCTCTTTCTGTACAAGGAGAGGGCTGATAAACAACAGTGAGTTTGCCAAAGCTTGGCCCATGTAACTCTGGTAGCCTGTGACAAGATTCTGGAATTAGATAGTAAATGAAAGGCATACACTTTTCTTTCATCAGTTGTATGCTTATTAAGGTGTCTCGGCAATATGTATATCCAGCATATCAGATGGGTTATTTCGTGGATGTGATCAATTTGGACAAGTCCAGATTTGTTGAAGTTTAAAGAAAGTGACTTGAAGTAAAGGTAAATATTAATTAAGTCAAAAATATATATGTTAATTAAACCTCTGTCCAGGTAGGACTCAGCTGGGACCCAGAATCACAAAGGGCAGGGAGTGAGCTGGTTTTCTGAAGAGGTGGGCACACATAAAATGGCCCCAAGTGTTGGTCAGAGATCTGGTGAGCAGTTCATAATGAGGAAGGAATTCAGGCAGGGGTCAGAGAGTGGCTTTAGAAGTGGCTGCCGGCCGGCCCTGTAAGATAATTCTCCGGAGCCAGGCACAGGGGAGAGGAGACGCTGTGGGGGCCTGTAGCCGGCTAAAAATACCCCGACAGCTTCTCCCCGTCACCCTGCCTGGGGGCCGCACAGGAAGGCCATGGCTTTCTGCTTTTCTCACCAGGAAGAAAAAGACAACGACACAAAGCCCCTGAGCCCCAGAAGAAACAAAACTTAAATATGTTTTTTAGTCTTAAAGATTTCCACTAGGAGGGGTTGGCTGGTGTGTGGCAGTGCCGCAGTGTGGGGGAGACAAGGCCCCGGATCAATCAGGCATCCCGGGATGTGCGTCGGTGGCCCAAGAGGCCGCTGAGATTGGCCTGGCCGTGGGGGGACCGAGGTGGGGGCAGGGAGTGGACTGCCATCTGTGTCCCTGGCTGTTCACACGTGTCCCATCTCTGTCCCTGCGTACCCAGGACGAGGAGGAGGAGGAGCCGGTCGGTGTCAGACCAATGCTGTGAGGGGTGTGAGGAAGAGAGCCGCAGTTCCATCACGCAGCTACCAGACCTAGAAAGGTAACGGCAGACCCCTGCTGCGTGCATGCTACACGGCCACCTTCACCTACCTGGCCAGGGGCGTGGCCGGGCAGCCAGGTCGCCATGGGGCTGGCCGAGCTGAGGGTCATCGGTCTCCACACCCAGCCCTTGACCCCGGCTGCGGGGCTTCTGTAACTCCTTGCGTCTGTCTGGTACAAAATGCCGCTGGGTTTCAGTTTGTTCGTCTCGAAAATGGGTTTACTCCAGTTCCTGAGGATTCCATGAATCAGTTGGGCCTGATTGTTATTTGGAGGTCATCTCTCTTAGCAGCCTGGTTCCGTTTGAACTCCGTGGGCATGGCCGGGGGTCCTAGCCCTTGTGGATGGAGCATTAAGGCCACAGTCAGCAGGGCCAGACGGGGCTTGGGAAGAGAGGGTTTTCCAAGGCAGAACTGCCCAGACATGTGAGTCGCTGGAAATGTGGCCGTGGTGTCCTTTGTGGCAGTATTTGAAACTTCAAAGCGATTTCCCTGATCGCTCTGGGCAGGAGTGATTATCTGCATTTTTACACTGCAAGACCAAGGCACAGGGAAGTGAACAGTCCTGCCAGGGGTCACACAGCAAGCTCTGCTCACACCATAGAAGCTCAGCTCTATCCTGTCTGCTGTTACCCGTTTCTATACTTTGACTCTCACTACACTGCTCTGGTCTGGCCCACTCACCCCATAGAAGTCTGGCTGTTGAGCCCAAGCAACCACCAGTGTTTATTGTGTGACTGTGGTGGGACCCGTCCCTCTGTCCATCCGTACACCCGTCATCCACCCTCTCTCGTAGCCGTCTTTCCATCCATCCATCCATCCATCCTCCCACCAAACCATCCTTACATCCCCCCTCTATCCATCCATCTACTCTGTGTTCATCCACCTATCCTTCCAGCCATCCATTTAGTCATTAACTCACACATCCGACACTCACTGACTCTTATACCAAGCCAGGCCTGCACGAAGGGCTAGGTTTGGACGATGTATCAGATCCAGCCTTGCCCTGAGATGCTGCAATTTGCAACGGAGGCAGGCCCAACTCCCTAAGTTCAGTGCTCAAGGCTTGTGTCATGTCTGTGATTACACGGGGAAGGGAGGAGGAGAGGCCATGTGCAGGTTCTGTAGGCAGGCATTCAGGGAAGGCTTCCCGGAGGAAGTGGCATCGTTCATTTGTTCATATCCCAAATGTTCATTAAGAAAGTCTCCGTGCAGAGACCTGCTTGATGTTTTGGAGACCCAGCAGGAAATAAAATGGTGTTTACCTTCCCATGAAGAGGCATGGACAGTAAATACCTAAAATGTGACATATAATATGTCAGGTGATGCCGATTTCTAAGAGGGGAAGTTAGCTGAGTAAAGGAACAGAGTCTGCAGGGTGGGATGAAGTGGACATCCTCGGACAAAGGATGGTCACAAAAGACCTCTGACAAGGCAGCATTTGAGCAGAGACATAAATGGAAAGAGGGAGTGAGACGGGTGCTTGGCACGTTCAAGGAAGGATCAGGGACGCCATGTGGCTGCAGCGAAGTGAGGGGCGGGGAAATCAGAGTGATCCTAGGGGACCCACTCATGGAGGCAGGCAAGAGCGGAGCAGGGAGGTGGCCGGGACCCAGGTAAAGTGGTGGCGCCTGGGTCTAGGGCCAGCAGGGGAAGCGCCGGGGGACCATAGGAGTCTGAATGACTCCAGAGACCTTGCAGACAGGCGTGCGTGTGGATTAGAGGTGCCAGAGGAGAGAAGACAGGGGCAGTCAAGGGAGGCTCTCGGGTTTAGGACAGGAGCCACTGGTAGAACAGAGGTGGTCATCTAATCGGCCAGGAATGATGGTGGGGGAGGGCCAAAGGAAGCTGAGGAGTATGTCTTAGACACATGAACTTGGAGATGCCTTTGAGACACCCAAGTGGAAAGCTTGAGCCGGCAGTTGGGTGTCGGAGTCTGGGAGGCAGAGAGGGCCTGACTGGAGATAGAAATGTGGGAGCTGTTGTGCACCGATGCGGTTGCAAGCCATGAGGCTGATGAGGTCACGTCGGGAGGGAATGGAGAGGGAGCCGACCAGAACTGAGTCTGAATCATGGGCATCCAGCCCTTGCAGGGAGGGAAGACAGGGTGGGGGCAGCAAAGGGGACAGAGAAGGTGCAGGAGGACTGAGAGAGCAGGCTCTCAACGGACGAGGAGAATTTTGCTGGCAAAGTGGGGAAAGGACACTCCAGGCAGGGGGAACAGCATAGGAAAGGCTCAGAGGCCTCAAAATGAGCCATATTTGGAGAGGGGTGGAAGAGAGGGAGAAGAAACCAGAGCAGCTTCCCCTCCATACCCAGCAACATAGGGGCCAGGGCCTGTGGGTGTCTGGGCTGAGCGTGAGCCCATGTCCAGGGACCTCTGTGTCACCTGGGCCGGCACTCTCTGGTCTCAGCGGAGTCTCTTGCCCTGATGTCTGCACAATTTGCACTTTCTTTTAAGAAGTTTCCACCTGTCCTGACCTCCCACCTCCTCTGTGAGGTTCTTGGGCTCAGGAGACCTCCCCCTTGCCTGGAGCACTTGTCTGAAAACACAGGGCTCAAGGCGGCAGCTCTGAGCTGCCTGCAGGGGGAAGGGCACCCAGCAGCTTCCTATTGAATCTCTAAGCACTGCTGGATCCTTTATCTTAAAAGAAACTGTAGAAACTTCCTGGACTATGAGTGTGTGTCAGAGCTGCCCGCTCACGCTCACCAGTTAGAGCAGAGGAGCTCACTGCCTTTGGTGGGCAATTGTGTGCGAGTTTGGTGGGGGGTAGGCATCCTCCTTTGTGAGTCTGTGGGGCTTCACACTCAGCCCTCAGCTCTCAGCGGAGAGATGCCCACGGCTCTGTCAGGGAAGGCTGCAGAGCGGAGCCGCTGCCCGGGGGCAGGGCAGGTGGGCATCGGGGCACATGAGTGGGACACATGAGTGGGACAGGAGGTAGGGTGAGCATGCAGCCGGCTGGGGGGCTCTGGGGGCCACAGTCCAGCACATCCGCCTAAGGGCACAGCCTCGTAGGACTGGGATGTGGCCAAGGCTTGGGAGACTTCTCCCCGCTGAGAATAGGATGGAGCTGGGCAGGGACTTGGTGGCCCCCCAGTCCCTCTAGGAGATGCACCTCTGACTCTGCACTGGGGACTGGGGAGCCATGGGAAGCCGCTCTGATGATGCACAGCTCTGGGGCAGGAGGCGGTGGGTAATCTAATTAGTGTGCTGGGCGGATGGCACAAGTAATCCTGTGCCTTCAGACTCACTTGTTCTTTAAGCCTGCCCCACCCAATCTCTCCCTAAATCCTTCCCCTGCCTGGGTATTGTCAGGTGGGAGTGGACTTATCTCCACTGAACCGATGGGTAAAGTTGGGCCAGAGAGGAGGAAGTTTGTGTGATGCCACAGTTACTGAGTGGCAGGGCAGAGCTCTGAACCGAGTCCATCTGAATCCCAAGCCCAAGCCCAGACTCTTACCTCTGCCCTCCACCAACTCCCGGGCTCTCCTACAATATCCCCACTTGCAGGCACTCTCATATAAGCCTCCTCGTCAAGTTCCTCATTTTGCAGATGAGGAAACAGAGGCCCAGAGAAGGTGAGATACTTGCCCGGGGCCACACAGCAAGCCAAGGGCAGAACCTATTCGAGAATCTGCTCTGGCCCCCTGCGTCCACCCAGCCCCAGCCCTCATTAGCAGGTGCAGGGATGAGGTCCTGGACCCTGCCCACTTCCTCTTGGAGCGCCCACTGCCTTCTGTCCTCCAGCAGCCTTTGGCACTCGCTCTGGTTGAAGGCACCAAGTTCCTCATCAGAAGGCTCCATTGTGCCTATTGTTTAAATATAGATTACTAATGAAATGCCTTTTCATTGCCTTCCCAGTGAATAGTTTCCGTGTAAAGTTAATTTGCAGTGTTATGTAAATTCTGTTTAACTTCAATCAAGTTTCTAATTATGTTTTTACCGCAGTAATTCCCATTTGATTTGTCATCTCCTGTTAGGTATTTAATGTTCGGTGGGCGGGTGTGCGTTCCCTCTGCCTCTCGGTTTCCCAGGGCCCTCTCCCTCCCTGACCCCGGCTCCCTTTCTGTTTTTCTGCTTCTTGCTCTTGCCTTCTCCATCCCTGCCCCTTGCTTCTGGGTTATTCCCCACAACGGCTCCCTCCCCCCCCCTTCCCTTCTTCCCCTCTGTCCTTTCTGGCTGTGTCGGCCCTCCCCCCCTCCTCCCCTCTGCCTCCCTCCCGCCTGCCCTCCTTCCTGCCGTCAGCTCTCCCGGCCCTCTTCTCTGTTTCTCCAGCCACGCCTCTCTTGCTCTTTCTGTCTGTTTCTCCGGGCTCTCTCCGCCCTCCCCCACCCCACCAGCTCTCTCTCTCCCTTCCCCTGTGTCCTTGCTCTCCCTGTCCCACACTGTCTTCCCCCTGGTTCCTGCACCCTGGGGACCCTCACAGAAGCTGCCTGGGACTGTGGGGGTGTGCATCCCTGGGTGTGCATCGCTGGGGAACCCAAGCCCGGCCCCCCTCAGAAACCTTGTCAAGGGCTTTGTAGAGGACTGGCCAGCCCAGCGCTCCGGGCCCAGCCCCGGGGACCTCGGGTTCTGGTAAGCACACAGACGCTTCTAGCCAGCTCTCGGGGGGGGGCAGATCTTGGCCCACCCCATATTAACCCCATGACCTTCAGGTTGCTGAGCCCTCGTCTGTCACATGGGGTGACAGCATCACCTACCTACTGGAGTGGCTGTGAGGATCCAGTGATACAGCATAGGCTGAAGGACTTAGCCAGGCCTGGCCGGAAGTGGCTTCTATCGGAGATCTCCCAGCCACACCCCTCGTCTTTCTGTCGCCTTCCTGAGGTATCTGGGAGGTGGGTCTCTGTGCCCCGGGCCTGCTGGGGTTCAGGCCTGAGGCCAGGGCAGGGTGCTGGTGGCATTCCCCACCCCCAGCCGGTCTCAGCCCTGCCTGTCAAGAGATGTGACCCCCCCCCCCCGCCCCCGTGGGCTGTGGGGACAGGCCTGCCATTCTAGGGAAGCGTCTGAGACACAGAGCCCCGAAGCCAGAAGAGCCCTCAAGACCCTGGCCCACAGACCTTTCCCGAACAACAGACCAAAGGCAGAGCTGCCTCTGCCAACTTGGACTAGAGACCCCCTTTCTCCCACCCTTTCGCCTCCCTGGATGCCCCCAGGGCTGGCCACGGAGTCCTGCTGCAAAACCCCTGCTCTGGTACAAGGCCTTGACAGGTCTGCCACTGACTCACTTGGAGACTCCTCCCAGAGCCTTGCTCGGCTCCCCTCCTGCCCCACATCTGAATCCTGGGCTTGGGGATGCTCCCTGGCTGGGCGGCCACAGTTTCCCAGCAGGCAGCTGCCCTCTGGGTGGGGAGGGCGGAAGGAAAACACCCAACAGAGGCCCGGGGGCTGGACGCAGGCTCCTCCCCCTCCTTCCTCCCCCTCCTTCCTCCCCCTCCCCCCTCCCCCTCCCCCCCACTCCGCTCTCTTCCCATCCAGCATGGCCCTGGCACGTCCAGGAAGCAGAAAACAAGTGTTTGGAGAAGGCATTCTTCTAGGTGAAGAAAGGCAGGCCCAGTCACTTGTCCTTCAGAGACATGGGAACCTGAGCTGACCCAGTCCCTGCCTTGCTGGGCCACATGACCACCTGCCCCACTGTGAGTGGTTGTGTGTGTGTGTGTGTGTGTGTGTGTGTGTGTGTGTGTGTGTGTGTGTGTGTGTGTCCCCATCCGTCTCTGGTCCAGGAAACCTTAGCCAGTCACGTGGCCGCTTTCCCTGTTTGTCTAAGTAAGCAGTTCAGGCCGGCTGCAGCCAGGAGGCTGAGACATGGAGCCAGGGGAGGGGGCCACACTGGCGTGGGAGCTGGACATAAGGGTCACTGGGGACAGACGGGGCAGCCCTGGGGTTCTTGGGCCTCTAGGCTTGGTATGGGGAGGCCTGGCCTCGGGAACGGCCCTGCTTCTGATCTCCTGCCCTCCTTGGCCTCTCCTACCTCCATCTGGGCAGAGAAAGTGTTAGCCTTGCTGACTACAGGGAACCCTCCCAGCCCTGAAATGTCCTCTGACCAGGAAGGACTCAAAAGGGCAGAGCCCCAGCCTCACAGAGGGGCATGCGCATGTGCACCCGCCATCTGTCACATCCCCTGGAGCTTGCTGCTGAGTGCTGGCCCTCGGCAGGAGAGCCCAAGTCAGGCATATGCATCCATATGCATCCAGCAGGCCACTGATGAATTCAACAAATAGGTGTTAAGCACCTACTATGTGCCAGGACCCGGGCTGGGCTGGGCAAGGAGTAGGGTCGTCAGAACACAGATCTTCTGGAACTTCTGGGGAACCCTCACCCCTGTGATATATTTTCTTCCTGTTGGATGGGCAGGATCACCTTTGATTGCAAAGACCCCTTGCTCCCGTCATGAAGCAGCCATGTCCCTTGGCCACTGCTATTCCAGGAGGATGGGACCCCAGCACTGTTGGGGCACAACCGGCACAACCGGCAAGGTGCAGAGATAGTGCCTAGTCTCCCACAGACTGAGCAGCTGAGGGAGTGTCCCCTTCCTCTGCAGTGCTGGGAACCAGAGCAGATATAGGCAGAGTGCAGAGGCCCTGAACCCTGGGGACTTCCGGGCCTTCTCGGAAGCCCCCTGGGTGGAGAGCCCCAGGGAAAGTGGGCCTCCACCTGCCCAAAGCCTGTGCCCTAGGAAACCAGGAGGAGCAGGGTTTGGGGGGCTGAGGGCCTTTGTTCAAGCCGTACCCAGCCGGCTCGGCGTGTCTTAGCTATGGAAGACACAGTCCCGCTGGGACCTGGAGGAGGAGCGCTGTGGGGGCCCGTGGGGGCCCGTCGGGACTGTGCTTCTGAGAGCCCCCCTGGGTTCATATGCCTCTTTGCCCCCTTCCTCCTTGCTCCTTCTCTTTCTCCTTCTTTTAAGAAACAATTTCCTGGCAGCCAAGTCTGTGCCAGGCCTGGGCTCACGACAAGACCATCCCTGGCCTGGAGATGCTCCCTGCCAAGCCGGCATCAGGCAACATCTCAGGGTGGACCAAGGATCCAGGCTAAGCTGAAGCCCAGGAGGAAGGCAGCCATTGGATGCCCATCGGGGTGTGGCTGACCCCGCAGGCTACCCTGGGCTCTGGGCAAGCTTAGGCACACTTTCCCCAGATGGGCTGACAGCTAAACCCACTGGGTGCCCAGCATGAGGGGCCCAGAGGGTGGGCATCCAGGCCACACAGAGCATTGTCAGGCCTTGCTTCTGTTGCGATAGGATTTGGGGGTATTCCGCCTGGAAGAGTCCCACAAGCTCATGAGCCCAAGGCTGTTTTCTTATAGCTGGGATACTCCAATTCAAAAAAGGGAAAGAAGTGGGGGGCCAGTGGCCGAGCTGGTGACACGGGCCAACCATCCTACCACCCACAACCGAATATGGATCCTGGACAGGGATGGTTATGAAGGTACTAGGCAAGAGTCCCAGAATGCCACCTCGGGCAGTGTGTCCCCAGCCTTAGCTTGCATGCCCCCAAGGTCAGGAAACTCACTATTGCCCCATGGCTGTCTTAGTAACTCTTTCTGGTAACTAGTCCCTCACTCCCCACCAGGCTGGAGTCTGGCTTCTGTCTTCCACCCTGCTCACCTCAGGCCACAGACATCCCCAACAGAGTCCTTCCAGGCAGAGCATCAATCTGGGCCCACAGCTGGCCCCATCAGGGCCTGTTTGATTGCAATAATATGGATAAGTCATCAGTGGCCTGCACTGGGCAGCCAGGGTGTGGCCAAAGTGAGCCCCTGCCCTTGGGATCAGACCCATCCCAGCATGGCCCCCAGGGAGGTTCTTAGGCTGCCCACGGCGCACACGGGAAACCTGGCTCCCAGCTCTGTCCCTGTCCCTGGGGTGGTCTCAGGCAGGGCCCAGCCCCCGTCAGACCCAAATCACCCCCCCTCTGTGCTCTTCCCCAACACTGAGCTATGAGAGGCCTTTGTCCCTGGTGGGTCTGCGGCAGACTGGAGGAGTCTTCTGGACATTCTGACCTGTTTGCTTTCTGAGGCACCTGTTTGCCCAGCAGTCTTGAGAGAGACCTGGGGTGCTGGGGCTGCCCAAAGCCTGTGCCCTAGGAAACCAGGAGGAGCAGGGTTTGGGGAGCTGAGGGCCTTTGTTCAAGCCTTTTCCCCATCCCTGGGCCAGGCCACCAACCTCAAAGCTCCCACCACATCCCCGCTTACGGACAGGTGAGTTTCTGGCTCCTGAGACACAGGGAATAGGTTGAGTTCACCCGGAGGCCATGGCGTGGCCCCACAGCCCTGGGCCAAACTTCCAGCCCCCCTCCCACCCGCCCCCCCCGCCGACCCCTGACGCATGTCAGGATGCAGGCGTGCAAGGCCGGGAGTGGGATGAAGGGCTCACACCCTGGGTCCGTGCCAGGGTCGGACAAGGTGCTGTTCCGGGGTGGGGGCTGCACTGCCCAGCGGGGGTACCGCACCTTCTGCAGAAGGGGCTCTGCTCCCCCCCCTCATCTTTCAGCACTAGCAAGTTCTGCCTCTGAGGCCTGGCAGCTGTCCCCTCCTCAGCTTCTCCCCGTGTCCTCGTCCCTCCCTCACGGCTCCCCAAAAGTGACACTCCCCCTCTGCCCCGAGTCGGGGAAGGCGGTGATTTGAGGCCCCCCGGGAGGGCCTGATTCCTGCGGCCCTGCTCAGCTGTGCCTGGAGTTGTGCACTGCTGGGTAGAAAACCCACTGCTGCTTTTGTGGAGTCCTTTTGCTAGAAAACAAGTAGCTGGAGGTCTAGAGGTCAGAGGCCAGAGGCCACCGAGCAGGCCAGGGCAGTCTGCCTGCTCTCACCCCAGAAAACTTGAGCGCATATGAGGAGCCCACCCCCACCCCACCCCCGGCCCCAGGGCCCTGCCTCTCTCCCGGGCGGGTGCGGCCAGTGGGACAGGAAGCCAGGGAAGGCCTGGAGGATGGGACTCAGGGTGGTCTGGGCCTGAGCCAGGGATGCGGCAAAGCCTAACCCTGGCCTGGCCCCAGGGCCACAGGCACACAGGTCACCCACCCGACAGGAAACCCTGCCCGGCACCCCCTTTGTCCCACCCCATGTTTCCCGCGGGTGGCGCTTCTACTGTTTCCCGTGGGAGCTGCTGCCAGGAGTCATACCCTCTTGAGAAAGGAAGCCGGACCTCAGGCTCTCAGGCTGCCCTGCCTCTGACCTGCACTGATCCCCTCCTAGGTCCTCCCACGGGTGGAAGCTTCGGGCCCACACCCATGCCTCACCCCACACATGCTGATGACTTATCTTCTCCCAGACAGTCGGTCACCTTTAGGGACTGGCAAGAGAAACCTCCTAGTAGGGTTAGGCCTGGGAGCCCAGAGACCAGGCTTCATGGTCTAGGATCCACCACGAGCTTGCTGGTGCACTTGGGCAAGCCACTCCACCGCTCTGGGCCTCAGCTGTAGAAAGAAAAGGGAGAAGCAGCAGCTCTGCGCAGCTAAGAGCATCCCATGAGATAAAGGACTTGGGGGTAGGATAAATTTGTACCCTTAAGGACAACCAGGTTTGGGATTAACTGCCCCAGAACCTCCATCATGCATCCCAGACACTGGTCTCCAGCCCAGCCGGGGCGCCTCATCTATGCTGAGCCCCAGGCAGGGAGAGAGGCATGGGTGGCTGCTAGTGGCCCCATGGCGGGTGGGGGTGCTGATGCTGGCATGGCCCCTCTCTGGGTCATCCCAGGCCTGGGGCAACAGCACAGGGGCAAAGCTGGGTATCCGTACCCGGGAAGGAGCCTGCCTTTCTCCCTTCTCCCAGGAGCTGAGTGATGGTGCATGCTGGGGTCTCTGCAGAACCCTACAGTGATCAGGCAGGAGGGCTAGGTTGGTGGGCCTGGGGGCCAGAAGCCAGGATGGGGGCAGTGCCGAGGGGCAGGTTGTGGTGCCAATATCCTGTCCTCCCCCCATCCTGGCAGGTGCTCGGAGGCCTTTGGTCTTCCTTCAGTTGTGATGTTGAGCCTAAGGCGCTCGGGGAGACCCAAGGTAATGATACCATGAGCTCTCAGTGCTTCTGTAGTCCTCTGTGGGGGTGCTGCTCTAATGGTCTGGCGACAGAAATGCATATCCCCCATCTCTATGAGGTCACTGTTCCGCTTACCCCCATTTCCTGGGGAGAAAACTGAGTCACAGAGAGGTGAACCAACCTGCTGGGCTTTGAACTGGGCAGCCGGTCCCGGAGTCAGTACCCTTGGCCACTGCACTGCCCTGTTTCTCGCACCCACAGCCCCCTCCCCAAGCCAGGTGCCCACAGCCTACACCCAGCTCAGCATCAGCAGGGGTACACCCTGGGGTGTCACCTGCTCCCAAAGCAGGGCAGAGGGAGGGTCAGGACGCCAACTGAGCAGATCCGAGTTGCTGTGAAATCAGATAGGCTCACAGACTCAGGGCTACCCTGAGCTTGTGGACCAGCTGAGAGCTTGCCAGCAACCGGGAAGGTCTGTGGGGCCCTGCCCCTCCCTGTGCTGTGGTCACAGCTCAGCCCCAGTGGCTTTGGACACCTCACCCCCTGAGCCTCAGCATCTGCCACATGGGCCTTTCAGAGCCAGCTGTGAGGAGTCCTTGATATTCTGGGAGCACAGTGTCCGAGCCCCCACAGCCCCTCAGTGGGTGTTCATTTCTTCCCCAGCGCATCAGGCCTCTAGCACCAGGGACACTCCTGGCAGCAGGATTATTGTGGGCAAGGGTGCAGAGGTGGGAGACCCAGACATGTTTAGGGAAAGGTTACAGGTCAGAGGCAGGCTGAGGTCTTCAATAAGAGGCTGAAAAGTTAGAACTGAGCCTCATAGACAATGGGGAGCCAATGGAAGGCTCTTGGACAGAGGAGTAACGCACTGTCGGGGAGAGGAAGTGGCAGTGGGGAAGCCTGACGTGTTCATCCAGGTATGGGGCTCTGATGCAAAAGGAGTCTTGTGGCTAAGAAGGTTGACCCAAGTGGATGGCTTGGCAGGCCTCAGTTTTCCTCCTATAAACCGGGTCCCCAGGGTGCTAGCCATCACAGGCTGGAAGTCTGCGGGGCACTGCAGGGAGGGGCAGGGGATCGGCGCTAATGCCTCTTCCTCTGCGTGCCCCAGAGTCCGTGTCCCTGCTCCCGGGGCTGGTCTGGGTTTCCCACCCAGCCCTGGGTGGGGCCCCACTGCTCCTTCCTCCCTCTGTGGCTTTCTGATCCTAAACAAGAGGGGCCTCGAGGTTGCAGTGGGCTGTGGGGTGTGAGCCAGGGTGGGGACATTGGCGGTGGGTGGAGTCACGGGATGGGTGGCCATGAGTCAGGAATTGCTGGGCCCATGTGTCATCTGTCTGCGCGCTGTTCTGGCCTCCTGGGCCTTCTGCCTCCTCTCTCCCACCCGGGCCTGTGCCTGTGGGCTGCTCGGCTGGGCTGACAGTGCTATGTTTCTGAGAGCTCGGAGCCCAGTCGGAGAAGTCAGGGCACCTGGACTCCAGGTCCCAGGCTCCCGCAACACTCACGGTGTTCCTGGGCATGTCCCCTCCCTCCTTGAGCCACACTTTCCCCGGATTGAAGAGTGAGGGTGGGGCTGGCCAGAGGCTCTCAGCCCCTGCTGCACGGGAGATCTAGGGCAGCTTTGGGAAAAGTAGCATACCCCAGCCGGGTTCAGTCACATTCCCGGGGCAGAGCTTGGTTGGGCACCCGTGCTCGGGCGGCCTGTGGTGGGCTGCGCTGTCCACGCCGTGGGCCCGCCTGCGGATTCCGGAGCTCGGGGCCTGTGCTGAATCTAGCTGCACCACTTTTCTAACACCGTGAGCAGCTGACTTCGTGCCTCCAAGCTTCAGCTTCCTCATCTGTGAAATGGGGGTGCCAGGGCCACTCTGTAGAATCGCTGTGGGGACTAAATGGGGTGACCAGTGCTCAGTGTCCGATAGAGCCACGCCTGGGCTGGATGTGGCAGGTGCTGTGCAAGGGGTCAGCTGCTCTGTTCTCTGACCTAAAGCCGTGTTCACCCTGCGCCTCCCCTCACTGCTCCTTCATGCATCCGGCAAACATTCCAGGGGCCAGTGCTGGGTGCTGTGGACAACAGGAAGAAGACACCCGTCATGGGGGCTGGCCTCAGCCCCTCGTGTTAGTCTGTCCAAGGGTCCAGTCCCAGAGGTCAGCTTCTGTCCCAAAGATTGATGGGCATGTAAGAGGTGGCTCCCCCCCAAATCCCTTGAAGTTGCTGGGCTGTGGGAGCCCCTCCATCTGAAAGAATGCAGGGAAACCCCAGACTCCAGGGAGAAGGAAGCCACCCTAGGCTAGTCCTGACGCTTCAGCTGGGAAGCAGCTACAGAGGTCCTCGTACCTCCTTCTGGGGCCCCGGGATGCGCTCTGGGTATGTGATGGCTCCCACAGGGCTGGGCTCCGGGGCTGCCCAGGATGGTAGGGTCAGCCAAGGTCGTCGGTGTGTGGGACAGAACGGGAGCCTCCTCATAGCACATCACCTGGCCTGGCCACATCCTCCATCTCCCAGATTTCCTCCAGCAACCCTGGGGATTAGGCAGACATCATCCTCTTGCTTTACAGGTGGAGGATGGGACCTCATGGGATGGGGAGGTACTGGCCCAGGTCACGGAGGTTAAGAGGGCAAAGGCAGGGTTGGAACCCACTTCCATTCAAACAGGGTCGGGGGGAGACAGTCAAGCTTCACTGGGCAACTGCATGGGTGAGCATCTTGGGATGGGCTGCAGAGAAGCATAAGGATTAACACACCTTACAACCTCCCTCCTCAGCCTTCCCAGCAGCAACCCTGCAGACCACCACTGGGCTGCCCTTGACGGGAGGACTGGCCATCCTACAAACAGCAAGAGCCCCTGTGGCCTGGCTCCTCCGAGGGCCAGGAGTTGAACCACGCCTTTACCCCAGTTAGACCTCCTCCCTCCCCATTATACCATTGAGTAAACTGAGGCAGGGGTAGGTACAGGGACTAGGCTAAGGCCATGTGGCTTGCAAGCAGCAGAACCAGGATTTCATCTAGGCCTGGGTGACATTAGTGCCTTAGCTCAAACCCGTTACCTCCTGCCAGCAAGAACAGGGCTTTCCTTTGTCTAGCGTTTGTAAATCTGGGCCTTGGCCACCACCTCAAACTGGCCTGGCCCCCACATGGCCAGAATCCCAGGGGGACGCCTGTTTGGGGGGGTGTGACTGCCGGGGGCTGGCCCTGGCCCAGGAGGGGGGTTACCAGGAATGCTTGGGGCTAGACGGTGTGCGGGTGCCACGGGGAGTCCCTCGGCCCTTCAGCCTCTCGACCTTCCCGCCCACCTCCTCAAGTGGAGGGAGCACAGGGCTTGGAGTCCAGGCTGCCCATGGAGCTGCCCAGCCCTGTGCCAATCGTGGATGAAATGTCAGCTCAGCTAATCCTTCAGCCAGTGTTAGCCCAGATAAGGAGACTGAGACCTGGGGGACAGGTGCCTTGCTCGTGAGTCCTTAGCTCCTTGGTCCAGGCTCAACACCAGAACTGACTCTCTCTTTGGTTCTCATCTTGCTCTTGGGCCCACCCTTGTTCCTCTTTGGACTTATGTACCCTCCCTGGTAAGCTGGCAGGCTTAAATTAAGAACTTCCCAGGACTCTTCTGAGAGCCTCCGCCAGCCTCCATTAATGCTGTAGAGGAATTGGGCTTGGGGCGTCCTAGGGATGGAGATAAGGGGTATTCCCCCAGGGGTCCCCTCAGATGGGCAGTGCAAGACCAGGTGACGGGTGCCAGCGACCCCAAGCAGAGTGGGCAGAGGCAAGAGACAAAGCCCCTAAGAGGGGGCCATTGACAGAAAATTCAATTTAGATCCTCAGCATTGGGAGTGACAAGTGCCCAGGTGGGCACCAGGGGCCCTGGTTTGGCCAAGCCCAACTGGGTGTCCCTCTAGGCAAGACCCTAGTTCCTGGCAAGGGAGAAGCTATGCCCACCCTGAAGGGGCTGATGGGAGGGCAGGTGTAGAAGGAGTGCCTGGGAGAGAGCTGACTCCTAGAGGGTGCCCAGCACCTTTGGCCATGGTATGGAAAGGAATTAGGAGCAGGTGGCCCTCGGGAAGGCCATCTCTGGGGAACAAATCCACTGGACCTGCTCCTAAGTCAGCCCTAGGAGGGGCCTGAAGCCAGGATTCATCCTCACAGAGTCCTGGGTCTTTCTCCTTCTGTGATAAGAGAGCCGATATCTTTCCCCAGGAAAGACCCCAAATCTGTGCTTGTCAGCAAACCGAAACCAGCGATAATAACAACCGTCCCTGTTTACGGAGCATTTCCCATGCACGCGTAGAACTGGCATCATCTTGTTGAGGCCTTACACCTCTGACAGGAGGGACTCCTATTATCGCCATTTTACAGATGAGGAAACCAAAGCCCAGGGAGGCTGTTTCTTGCCCAGCGCCACAGCTTAGGAAGTAGCAGAGCTGAGGCCCCGAGTCAGCTATGTCAGAGCCCAGAGCTGCGCCCTGTACCCTCAGGCTATGTTGTGTCCTTGCCCCTTGATTAGAGGAGAAATTGTTTATTTGATGCCTCGAAGAGAGGGGAGACCCTTGCCCCTTTGCACAAGCCCAACACCAAGGGGCTGGGCAGCTTGGTGGGGTGAGGCCCACCTGTGTGCACTGTGAGCCTGAACCCCTCTGAGAGGCTAGATGGGTGAACGCTGTCCCTTGGGGCCTGGGCCATGCACACTGCTAGTGAGGATATTCTGGCTCTGTGAGGCCTCTCTGGAGGAGGTGCTACTCCAGCTTGCCCTGGAAAACAAAGCAAATCAGCCTTGGGCCCTGGGTGAGGCTTTGGAAGAGCCCCCGGGGATATGTCTGTATGTGGCCAGGGATGCTGGTGTCCCCACTCACTCTGATGCTACCTACAATTCTCTCTTCAGCCCCAAACTTTTCTCCCACCAAGCTTCTGGGCTTTTGCCCTCCTACCTGAGATACTGCCCAAAAGGATGATGCCCCAGGCCCTCTGTTTTGTTGCCAGGCCAAGGTAGGCACACCCACCCACACTCTGTCCTAGAATTGTCCATCTTTCTGGGTCTTGCCTGCCTCATATTAGACACTGTGCAAACACCCTTGGGAAGCATAGAGGCTGGCACTTGTCAGCCTTTGACTCTGCCTTCCCTCTCCCCACCTACCACCCCAACTCTGCTCCTTCTCATCCTCCTCCAGCAGATGGTAGACACTGTCACTAGTTGTTAAAAGAAGGAAATGGATGGATGGATGGATGGATGGATGGATGGAGAGATGGATGGATGGATGGATGGAGAGATGGATGGAGAGATGAATGGATGGATGAATGGATGGATGGATGGATGGATGGATGGATGGATGGATGGATGGAGAGATGGATGGTTGGATGGATGGATGGATGGATGGATGGATGGATGGATGGATGGAGAGATGGATGGTTGGATGGATGGATGGATGGATGGATGGATTGGTGGATGGATGGATGGATGGATGGATGGATGGATGGATGGATGGATGATTGGATGGATGGATGGAGAGATGGATGGATGGATGGATGGATGGATGGATGGATGGATGGATGGATGGATGGAGAGATGGATGGTTGGATGGATGGATGGATGGATGGATGGATTGGTGGATGGATGGATGGATGGATGGATGGATGGATGGATGATTGGATGGATGGATGGAGAGATGGATGGATGGATGGATGGATGGATGGAGAGATGGAGGGATGGAGGGATGGATGGATGGAGAGATGGAGGGATGGAGGGATGGATGGATGGATGGATGGATGGATGGATGGATGGATGGATGATTGAATGGATGGATGGAGAGATGGATGGATGGATGGATGGATGGATGGATGGATGGATGGATGGAGAGATGGATGGATGGATGGATGGATGGATGGATGGATGGATGGAGAGATGGAGGGATGGAGGGATGGAGGGATGGATGGATGGATGGATGGATGGATGGAATGAAGGAGCAACCCCCCGAAGTCATTTCTCCATTTTCATTAAGGGGAAACCAATCTCAGATGTTATGAGGGTGGAGAGGGCAGTTCTGGGAGCCCTCCCCTTCTCCAGGTTCTGCTCTTTGGGTCCCCCTCAGGGCCGGGACGTGTCCCCAGGTTTGCTCTGGGCTCCTGGCACCAGAGCTGTCCCCACCTGGAGACATCCATCAGGGGCCCGCAGCAGACTTGCCAGGCCTACACTTCATTCCTGAGTCCCTGCCGGTCAGTGATGACACTGGCCTACCCTTCCCCCGCTGCTTGCCAAGATTCCACACTGGAGAGAAGGAGGCAGGAAGCCCAGGGGCCTGGGCTGGGCTTCCCTGGGCCTGGGTGTGGGCAGGCTGTCAGAACAGCTCGGAATACTCTCAGAGGAAGTGAAGACAGACAGGATTATTGAACCGAAGGTAGTTCGGGATTCTCGGATAGCCCTACCCAGGAGTTCCCCAGACCCCAAACAACCACTTATTAGGTCTGCTTTCTTATCTGTTCCTTAAGGACACCGGCAGCTACGGCTCTTTGGTGAAAAGCCTCAGGATTTCAGTGTTAACCCTGAGCACTCGGGCCCCCCAAGCCTCCGGGCTCAACTCTGCTATACCTGGAGTGAGTGGACAGAGGTCTCACAGCCAAAGAGATGACCAGTCACCGGATTTTAATTATGCAAGGGGAAGGAAAGAAACAGCATCAAAATGTCTGGAAGTTCAGTGGAACAATCAGGGAGGGCAGCATGGTAGAGGTGATCCATTGGGCATCGAAGGAAGGGGTTCCGATGGGCAGAGATGTTGAAAGTATGGTTGGGGCGAGACAGTGCCCGTTATCTACCATTTTCAGCTTCGTGACCTCTGGTCTCTGCTGGGCATTTCCTCAGCTAGAAGATGGACCTTACGGCTCCCTGGTGACAGGATTATGGTGAGGTTGGAGTGGGGCAGCCAGGGCTTCTGGGGTTGCTGAGGAAGGGCCCTAACAGGGGCACCTGGGCGGCTTAGTCAGAGAAGCGTCTGCCTTCGGCTCAGGTCATGATCCTGGAGTCCCGGGATCGAGCCCCACATCCAGGCTCCCTGCTCAGCAGGGGAGTCTGCTTCTCCCTCTGCCTCCTCCTCCCCCTCCTTCCTGCTCTCTCTCACTTACTGTCTCTCAAATAAATAAATGAAATCTTTAAAAAAAGGGGGGGGGGCCCTAGCAGACTGGAGAATCTGCGTGTTTATGGCAGGCTGAGTTCTCCCTCCACAGGTACAACAGGTGTGCATGTGCGTGTGTTGGGGGGGGGCGGTGATTGGCAGCAGGGGTGAGGAGCTGGAGGCCTGGTGCTGGAGCCCTCAACTGCAGGCTCAGAGGGGGCACTGGGGTAGCCCCCCGCCCCACCACACCACGCTGGGGTAGTCCAGCCCCCTCCCTCGGTGGCCTGTGGGTAGGTCCGTGCTCTGGCCCAGTCCTGCGCTTCAAGATTTGCCTGGGGCCTCCCCTGGTCAGGGTTTGGTCAGAGGGACAGTTCAAAGCTGCCCTTTTTCCTCCTGGCCAGCAGGCCCCCAGTTTCCACGGCTTCCACCGAGGCCCAGGACCCTCAGTCTGGCCCTTCCCCATGGTCCGGCTTCCTCTCCCCCAACCCCCCAGCTTGATGAGGTCAGCGAACATGTATTCCAGGAATGTGGGAGGCGGGGCGGCCAGCCTGGTTTGGATAACCATCGCGGTAAATATTTGCCTAGCTCCTGGAGCCAGTACCGTCCGCCAGGGGAGGGCGAGGGGCCTGTTCCTAGGGTCATGTAAGGAGATGCTTTCCTGGGTGGATCTCTGAGGGAGGGTGAAGCCGTTTCTCCCCAGTGAGCCTGGGAGCTGGGTCTGAGGCCACCCCTCTGTGCAGGGCCCGAGACAGGGCCCCTGGCCCATCTGTAAAATGGGAATAAGAACAGCCCCTGTGGGTAAGGCCAGCGCCATGGGAGCCAGTTCAGGGCAGCTCAGCGAGTGGGCACAGGATAGGCCCAGTTTGGGTGGGTCCCATGTGACCATGTTTTGGTCCCAGCTTGGCCACTTATGACCTTGAGGAATCGCCCCCTCCTTCAGACTTTAACAACCATCATTCCCTGACCTGCTCTTTCGTATGTGGCACCTGGACCCACATACCCATTTTGTCTCAAGCCCTCCCAGCCACCAGGGCATTATTAGCAGCATGTGACAGGGGCCCTGAACTCAGGCCCAGAGACGGAGATGCCGTCCGGATGGCCACCTGCCCACAGACCACACTGGGCAGCTGGCCCCCTCCCCCGGGTAGCCTGTGGGTAAGTCAGTGCTCTGGCCAACGCAGGGCTCTACAAGGTCAGCCTGCCCGTGGTGGGCTGGTGGGCGAATAGCTGGAGGGGCCACTAGTCCCTGTTTAGAAAGGGGATGAGGACTCAGAGATGCCTAGTGACTTGCCCAAGGTCACCCAACACTAATGGGCAAAGCAAGGATTCCAACCGCCGCTCTGCCCACCCTTGTCCTTGACCTCACCACCGAGGACAGGACTGGGGCTCCAGCCCGGAATGTGGGTTCTGAACCTTGGGCAGCTGTAGAAAACAACCAGTCACTTAGCCACAGGCCTGGAGCCGCAGACACAGAGCCAGCAGGGTGCCTGTCATCCTGGATGCTCCGTGGCACAGGCCCCTCTGTCCTCCAGCGAACCCCGATCAGCCCTGCATCTCTCTGGGCGAGCCGCAGTCAGCTTGGCCTGGTGCCTCCCCTCAAGCCAACACCCAGGGCCGTGGCATCCCTGCAGGAGGAAGGGATGGGCAGGTGGATGTGTTTGGGAGAATGTATCTGGGTCCTGGGATGCTCCCTACCCCACGGTGACCTTGGCCGTGTTCCCAGACCCAGAGTTGCCACTCTCCAGCTGTGAGACCTCTGGCAATCCTATCCTCCCTCAGAGCTCAGTTTCCTGCTCTGCAGAATGGGCACCCGTTCCTGCCCTGCCCTGCCCCTGGGAGCTCCAGGCAGGCAACGAGAATGAAAGCCTGGTTGGCCTGCGGTCTGCACGCCCCTCTCTGCCCTTGTAGCCTTCGTAGTCAGAGGCTGCCCCTCTGCCAGGTCCTCACCCCCCTCCCTGCCCCTGGAGTGAGAGTCCTGAGCTAAGGATGCCAGGAGAACCCTCTGGGCAATGGGGTTCCCACCCCGTGGGGCCACTGGGTGAGCCCCACCACCCCCCCTTGGCCCTGAGGTTCAGCCCGTGCCCCGCCCTGCTGCATGGCACCGAGTGCCTTTGAAGCAGAGAACATTTCCCTGTGGTGGATCTGTGTTGTTTCTGGCGGTGGTCAGGCTGGGAGCAGGCCCGGTGATACCTGGTCCATCTCCCTCCTTCTCCCCCTGGTCTCCAGGGTGCCAAACCCACATAGACTGTGAGCTTCACCTCAGGGGCCCCGGGGCTGGGGCAGCGGGGATGATATCAGCTCCGTGTTCACAGCTCTTCCGCGCCTCTGTGCGCAGTACCCATCACCGTGGCTGGGGAGCCCGGGTGCCCAGCGCTGTCTCTGAGCTGGTCCTCTGGGAACAGGCCGAGCATGGGTGGGGCAGACAGCCTGCCACACGTGTCATGGCTGTGTTCTTGTTACTTATTAGCTCCTTATTACCTGTGTGACCTCAGGAAGTTATAGAACCTCTCGGCATCATGTGTAAATTGGGGGTGCCAGTTTAGTTTCTGCCTCATAGCATTTACCAAAGGTTAAAGAAATATCCTAGGCAGAACCCCAATATGGACTCATTAAACGCAGGCCCCCTAGTCCTGTCTCTTTCCCAGACTCACAGGGAAGGGGGGTCATTTCCCAGCCAGGGCCTGAATTTATATCCTGGTGCAGCCCCCACCCTATCTGTGCACTTGCTGTGTGACCTTAGATACGTCTCTTCCCCTCTCTGGTCTGTGTGCCCCTTTGCCCAAGCCCAACAAAGAGCCTGGGGGACTGAGGGCACGTGCGTGTATGCTGTGAGCTGGAGCACCTCTGAGAGGCAGGACGGGCAGGTGTCATTCCTTGGGGCCTGGACACGGCTCACTGGGTGAGTGAGGGCTTTCCAGCTCTGACTTTGATCTCAGCTGCCAAAATCATGATTTTCTCTCTGTCAGCGGGTCTGCAGGCCAGCTCGCCTTTGGGAAAGGCCTGAGCCGTGGGTGGTGGAGAAGCAGGGCACTGATTCCAGTTCTGCCCCAGACACTGACTTGCTGCGTGAGCCTGCAATGGGAGTGGTCACGGCCCCTCTTCAGGCCTCAGATCCCTCCTCTGAGAAATGGGAGAGCCGGAGTCCATGAATACCAGGGCTGTTTTTGTTCCCATGTCAAGTGGTTAGCGGGTTGCCAGAGCCAAAGGGTCGGGGTGCAGAGACATTGTCTTTCCCTGCTAGGGCAGGGATGCCAGCCCTGGCCTTAGGAGCTTGGGGCTTAGGGGCCCAATGCTCTGTGGAGCATTAGGCACCAGCCCCTGCAAGGTCATTGCTGCCCCAGCTGACCTACCCGGAACGCTGCCTGCGTATCCAGCACTCGTGTGTGCTACCCTCTACAGTCCGTACAACGCTGTGAGGGAGGTTCCCATCCCGCAGATGAGAAAACTGAGGCAACAAAGAGGTTTAAGAAATTTGCCCAAAGCCACATACTTGGTAAGAGGGGTGAAACCCAGACTTGAAACAGCCACAGCCCACACTTGTCTTCCTGGGTGTGCCTGCCGCTGCCGAGTGCAGTGGGCCGGGTCCGAGGCCGCCTGCGGCCCCCTGGCATGTGTGGGAGCCCACGATTCATGTGGCCCGCGCACTCCTCCTTCCTCTGTTAGCCATGGGGCTCGCCCCAAGAGGCGCTCAGCCCACAGTCAGGTTTCCCATTTCTTAGAGGACGCACAGCCCCGGAGAAGTATGGCAAATGCCTGGAGCCACCTAGTGAGGCGCCCCCGTCACTGGGACTCAAATGTGAGGCTCGGGGGCAGGCACCTTGTAGCCAGGACTCCAGAGAGACCCACCTGCTGGGCCTCGGGGTTGGGCTGTCCACGATCCCTACGGGGAGCGGAGCAGAGCGAGGAGCGCTGGTGGCCCTTGAGGAGATGGGCGAGCGGGACCCCTCCCCACCCTGTGAGGGCAGTCATGCCCCAGCAACAGTGGGGGGCAGGGGTGCTCCCTCGCTCTGTCGTCTCCCCGAGCCCTGTGCACCAGCAGTTCCGGCCGCTCTGCCTGCTGTCCCCTCTGCTCCGAGCCCCACCGTCTCTGGCCTGGCCCCCCTGGAACAGACTCCACACCGCTCTCCCTGCCTCCTCCTGTCCCTCCCGAGCCCTTCACCCCCGCAGCCACGGGATCTTCTCAAACCAGAACTAGGGTCATGTCCCTCAGCTGTTCAGACCCTCCTGGGGCTCCTGTCCACCTCTCAGTGATTGGCCATCCACTTGACCCCCACTCGCCCCACCTCTCCTTCCCTCACCACCCCTACCACCCACCCACTCTCAACTCCTCCGCCTGAATCCAGGCTTTTTTCCCTGTTTTCAAGTCTTCTCATATAGTGTTCCCTCTGCCTGGAATGCTGTTCCATGCATCTTGGCCTGCCTCTCTCTGGCTCATCCTTCAACTTTACTTCCCCAGAGAGGCTCCCCTGAACCTTGAGTCTGGGTTGTGTAGTGCCTGTAACTCGTTCTTTCTGGCAGATGCCTCTTCTAGTTAGGTAGTGTCTAATTATCACAATCCCCGCAAGGACAGGGGCCACTATCCTAGTCACAGCTCAGGGTGGTGGTTCAGGGTTTCTGGAGCAAATGAGTGAATGCCGAGTGCTTCCATCACCATATGTCCTCAGATGCTCCTAGAGACCCTGAGAGAGATTGTGATCCACCTGTCAATTTGACAGGTGAGGCCAGAAGCATATCCACATAGCTGGTAACTGGCTGATGTGGGGCACTGGGGGGCTGCTGAGTCAGGGCACCCCATCCTTGTGCCCCTCGGCCTCTCGGTCCCTCTGAGTCTCTGCCTGTCAAATGGGGATGACTGGGTTTTACTGGCAGTAAACTTTCCAGTAGGTGGGCGGGTGGGCGGTGGCGGCCCAGTCAGTTCCAGGCCCTGCAGCGAGGGGCCCCACTGACCACCCCTTCCTATTGCAACAGGATGGAACTGGAGTGAGGCGGAGGGGCTGAGCACTGCTGACCAGACGTGGGACGCTGGTGGTTCGCGGGTCGCTGAGGTAGGTGTGCAGCGGGGCTTGTGGGGGCAGCCTTGGCCCGGATGCTTGGAGAAGGGGTAGGCATGTCCTGAGTGGGGAGCGGGTGCTGGCCCCGGCATCCTGCCTGCACCTTTGCCTGGGCCTCCATCCTCATGGGTGGCATGGGGTGCAGCCAGGCTGAGACCTCATCAGCCCCTGAAAGGGCCCCCAGAGGCCTCTAAGGCCTGACCTTTCTCTAGAGTGGCTGCCAGGGCAGCGGGTGGTGGAATGCAGCAGGTTTGGTGTCCCCAGCCTTGACCCAGCAGCTCCGTCTGTACCATTCAGCCTCATGGCCCATGGGCCCCATCTGCTGAGCAACATGGCGGCCACACAGGAAGAGGCCTGGGTGAGCAGAGAGGCCTGTTTGCTGGGAGTTGTGGCTGCCCGCCCCCTTCTCTGCCACAGACACACCCAGGCGCACACAGGTCTCTGGGCTCTGGAGTCAGAGTGATTGCGTTCAAATCCTGGCTTTGCCACTTGTCCACCATGACCTTGTGTGGTTTCTTGGGGCCTCGATTTCCCCGTGTGCAGAAGAGGGAGGGGTTCACAGCACCTGCCCCCACAGGTGCGCCTGCGCACCTGGTACCAGTATGCGTGCAGGAGGATAGGTCAGCATTCTTGTCCAGGATGCGGGGACCCTTCCTTCTTTCTGGACACCTCGGTTCCCACCAGCCCCTCCTCCCTGAGCACGCATCAATGCCAGAATGGACACAAACTGGTCATCCACCATAATGAGAGTCTTGGGGCTCCCCAGGGAGCTGCTGAGAGTAGCTGGAGCCAGAAGGTCCTGGGGTTGAGCCTCCCGGCCCTGCGCTGGCCTGGACACCGGCGTGTCTCATCACAGAGTGTCATTTCAGTGTTGATCACACTTGGCCCCGTGTCAGAGGGTGACCTGTGTAATCCCTCTTTACTCTGTGGCTCCCAACCCAGAGATGAGAGGCCCTCACAAAAGTGCTGACTTGGGCCAGGGCCCTTTGTCCCAAGGCTCTGGGGCCCCAGCCAGGGGAGGCAGAGTCTTTGCTCTGGCATGAGGCCTCGCCCAGTCATCTCCCTGCTGCCCTCAGCTCCTCTCCTGAGGCCCCTTGTGCTCCCAGGTGCCCCGACACAGGGCCGGGTGAGCCCTGGGATGCTACTGTCGGGCTCTGGAACCAGGGAGCAGGAGATCCCAGCTCCCTGCTATCAGCTCATGACCTTGGGCTGGTCCTTTCACTCCTGTGAGAGTGAAGCCAGTATTCTCATCTGAAAATGAGGGTAATTATACCAACACTGCTGAGAAGGCCATTATGGGGGTGCTTGGAAGCCTGAAATATTTTTAAACGTTAGAGCTTAGTGAGAGTCTACTGTGTACCAGGCACTATGCTGCTTAAATACATATTTCTCCCAGCAGTAATCCCGTGAGGAGGTGTGTTTAGTGCCTCGTTCTCCAGAGGCTCAAAGTGGTTAAGAAACCCATAGAGCTGTAAGTATTGGCATGGGGATTTGAACCGTGGAATTAAGTGGTCCACGATGCCATAGAGACCAGGGGCTGAGCCACGGGTGGGTGCTCAGGCCCAAGGTGGGTGCTCAGGAACCCAACTCCCTTTCTGCCTGGCGCCTTTGCCCGGCCCTCTAAGCCTGGCTGCCCTCGGGAGCCAGAGGGTGGCCCCCGAAGTCTGGCAGCCGCCCCTCCCCAGAGGGCCTGCCAGCAACTCGATAAGGCTAGGGGAACCCACTGCTAATTGTGGGGTAACCTCTGAAATTCTCCTTCACGGTGGGTTCTCTTTTCGGATGTTTTTCAAGGTAATTCATTCCCTTTCCAGAAATTGCCAGTGGCAGAGCATTAGGCAGCTGGTAATTAATCATAGGAGAGGCTTGGAGTTTAGTCTTTAAAAAGAAAAAAAAGAGAGAAGGAAGACTAGAAAGCCTTGATGGAAAAAGAAAAGGAAAGAAAACCACTCCAAGGCAAGGGTGGTAATCAATACCTCAGTGTCCTAGAAACGGCGGGGGGCGGGGTGGCCGCCAGGCCGCCCCTCCCTTTTCTCCTGGGGCTGACAGATGCTCAGCGCCTGCGGCGTATGTGAGCTCTACCTTTCGCCTGCTGCTCCTTGGGCCACTTGGAGCAAGGCACTGCCTCTCCTTGGACTCAGCTCTGCCGCCTGTAAAATGGGTGAAGGGCAGGTGTCAGACTAGAAAAGAAGACTAAATGATTTGTTCCCTGCATCCTGGTGCCCGGCACAGGGTCGTTGCCCAGCTGATATTTTATTAACTGAGTGAGGGAGTGAATGAACGAATGATTTTCTTGGTCCTCATTAGCTGTCACAGTCGAGGAGATGGTACTGGCTCTAGGACATTGTTTCTCTAGTTTTGTTATAATTCAGAGTGACAGCCGGAGTGAGGGGCCAGCTCTGTTGCTTTGCAAACTCCTGATAAAAGGACACTCTTGCCCAGCAGACTGTGGTCGGCAGAGCTCAGGCCCTTCAGTGGCAACCACGCTGTCTCCCTGGCATCCTCGGGTTCAACTTGCCAAGAGTCTGAGCTGTCTGGAGATTTTTTTTTTTTTTTTTTTTGAGATGCCTTCTGGGTGGATAGTGAGTTCCTCATCACCAAAAGTATGTGAGCTGGGACTGCACAGGGCACTCAGGCAGCAGACTGGGCGGGGGTGGGGGGCGCTCAGAGCATTCCTGAGTTTGAGAGAGAACATGAGGTTCTCCAGGGTGGACACAGGGGAGGCTGGACCAGCAGACAGGGGGGCCCCTTCCCAGAGGTCCCCTCGGGCGGGCTGGAGGAGGCCGCTGAGAAGGGGGGATGGTGGCCGTGCAGGACACCTACGCTTTGGTGCTTATTCCCTCTGGGGGTAAGGAGGGGGGTGTGTGTGTGTCTCTCTCTCTGTCTCTTTCTAGATGGTTCTCTGTGTGCATGTGCCTCTCTCCTGCCCAGCTCCCCTGTCTTCTCACATGGGCAGCCCCACTCTGCCTCCTTAGTTCACCCACTTTCTCCCTGTCCAGTCACATCCACAGCTCCCCCTGGAGCTCCCTCTGGAACTTCTTTCTGAGCCCCAGGACCTTCTCACGTCTGCTCTCCTTACCCTCAGAGGCACCCCTAGCCAGGTGTCCCCGCCGACATCTGCTCTGTGTCATCGCCTCTCTCGTCCCCAGGACTGAGCAGACCTGAGAATTCCCGGACTTCCAACCTGCCGCCCTTGGCCTTGTTCTTTCAGCTCTGGCAGCGCCCTGCTCCCTCTCACCCTGCTCTTTGGAGGGATCCGAGCCAGTGCCCCCGACTCCCAGCTCGGGGGTGGCGCAGTGTGTGTGGCCTGTCCCCAGTGCCCCACCGTGCCACCCTGTGCTGTCCTGGGCACATGGGCCTCTGGCCACAGGCGAAAGCAGGGAAGTGAGAGGGGGGCCTGTGGCCACTAACAGGGGCACTTGGAACCTGGCATTTCCCTCCAGCGCTCATAAAACTGCGACTATTATTAGAAGTGAGGTGTCCAGGAGCTGGCTGTCTGGCGGGAGCCCGTGTATGCTCAGGAAGGAATAAGCTGTCCTCTCTGGAGGGGAGAAGGAAGCAGAGGGTGGACTCCCAGAGAACCACGGGCCGGAGGGTCTCCAAGGCCGGTGGAGTAGGCCGGTGTGTTCTGGTGGCCAGGCGCCTCCATTCCACTGGACACCCTCTGGGAGCTCCCTCGGTCCCTGTCCCTGGCCAGTCAGTCTTCCTGGGAGCAGCTGCGGACCCCGCCTGGTGTCGGAAGCCACCGCCATCTGCCCCCTCCTCCTCGCATGGCCCTATCACACCCCAGCTGTCTGCCAGCTTCACTGTGCCACACCCTCCCCATCTTCGTCACACGTCCCCACGGCCACACCTTTGCTCCTGCACTTCCTTCTGCCTTGAGAGCCCTCCACCCTGTTGCTGCGCAGCCTGAACCTTTTGGAGCCTTCCTCAAGCCCTGCTTCCTCCGCAAGGTCAGACGTGGCCTCCTGCCCCCCCTACCCCCAGGCCCCACGGCCTCCACTCCCCAGAGGCCCTGGTCATTTCCTCCCTGAACTCTTCTGAACTCGAAACCCTCCTTATGCTCTTAGGCCCTTCAGAGTGCTCACCAGACGGCCTACCACCTCGTCTTTTCTTTTGTCTTGATTATGTATCGGAAGGATGACATACTGGCTCATTTGCACTCTGTTTTCCTTTGAAACCTGGTGTGTATTTAATACCCACACCACATGCAGACTCATGTTCAGTTGCCACGTGTGGTTTCCTCATTTGCAGGGGGGAGACTGAGGCTGGGGAAGGAAATCTTGCAGATGAGAATCGGCAGTGAGCACCTTCTCTGTAGGCCAGGCTGCCACCATCCTGCCATTCAAAATAGGACAGGGGCATGCCACACTGGTTATAAAGGTAAACTGAGGCAGGCAGGACTGTGGCCAGTACCTAGGCAACCAGACCTCAAGAGGAATGGAGGGAATGTGTTATGAGTTCCATTCCCCTCATAATGGGTTCCAGTGTTCCTGGTGCTTCCCTACCTAATCCCCAAACAGCCCTAGACCAAGGGGACAGTCACAGGCTGTGCCTCATGGGGATCAGCGCTGCCCCTCATCACTCCAGACACAGCATGCAGCCTAGAACACTGGGGTTCAAGGAGTGAGAGCACCCAGCTCCTCCCAGGAAGAGAGGATACCCCTGTCCTCCCCTCCCTCCCACACCACCCAGGCTGCAGTCTGAACTGCAGAAGGGCCCAAAGTGTGTGTTCCTGGGAACCCGGAGGATTCCCACAGGGTGGGGAGATGCCTGGGGCGGGGCTGGCTGCAGGAGCGGGAGGAGGGAATTGTCTCCCCAGAGCCTGGCCCCACCCCTGCCAGCCTGGAGGGACCTCTCAGGAGCGCACAGGCAGCAGAATAGCCCCTTAGGAGCCAATTTTTGCCTTTAGTACCCGCAGCCGCCTCCAGCTGCACTTTGCAGCCTCCTCCGCTGACAGTCGGACTCTGGTTTGCCTCTGGTCAGGCATCATGGCAGGAAGTCTTGGAAGGTTCAGGTGCTGGGCTTGTCCTCCTCCCAGCTGGAGCCACTGCCCAAGGAGGACCCCCTTCAGAGGGGCTACCTCCTCCCGCCCGCTGGGGGCTGCTGAGCTTGTGTGGGTTGAGCTAGCCCAGTGAGACACATCTGTCTCCTCCTTTAGCCCCACGCGCCCTTGGCTTTTCCTCGTGTCTGCCCCTCCAAGCAAGCCACCTGCTGGCTCTCCTGCTGGACCGGAAGCGTCTCGAAGGCTCAGGGCAGACCGAACCGTGTCCCAGGCCCAGTTCCTGGCGCGCCTGTGCTGAACAACAGCAAGCCAGCAGGTGCTCAGCCTGTGTGCCCTCGGCTCTCTCTCCGGATGGCGAGGAGATTTTATCTGGTTTGCCGGTTCTTAATGGACGGGCTGGGCTGTGTTAAGAAGGATTCTGAGGCTGTGCGTAGGCTCTCTGTGGCAGATGTGTTGTGTGCTGCCTGCTACATGTTTGTCCTTTCAGCCCCAGCTCCCTGGGCATCGGGTCTAGCTGTCAGGTGTCTCAGGTCTGGGCTGTGGCCAGTGGGGGCACAGGAAGGAGACAGTGACCTCAGTGGGGTCCTGCAGGTGTCCGTCTGCCGGGGCTACTGGGCAAACTGCCCCAAGAAGCTTCCAGAGCCCTGGGGTTATGGGCACCACATAACTCCCAGAGAGCTGACTGGGGAGCAGTAGCCCTAGGCCCCCCAGTCTGGTTAATGGGAATCTGTGGAAGCTTTTCCCTCACATCTGTCTTTCCTGTTAAGTGCTTCTCACCCTTGTTCAGTTCCGGTTTGGGAAGCAGCACATCTTGCCTCACAGCTGTTTGGGACCCTCCACTGCTTCTCTGAGGCTCTTTGGGGGCCTCTTTTGGAGACTGTGGGAGCATCTCTGCTTCATAACCCCCGTGGAATGCTCCCATGCTGCCCCCTCCGTCTGGCCCACACTCTGGTTGGCCGGTGAGACAGCCTAGTGTGGGACAGCTCTCACTGGGTGGCCCCTGGTGAGCTCTCTCTCAGCCCCACCCCGAGCCAGACTCCCCACCACGGCCAGCCCCTAGACCCTTGTCCTTGTCACCACCTGGGGAGCCAGCCCCCAGACCCCCGTCCTTGTCACCGCCTGGGGAGCCAGCCCCCTGCGCCCCCACCATCTCTGTCCCCAACAGATACCCTCTCAGCCGAGGTTCCTGGCCACCCTCTGCCCAGCAGCTCTAGGGTGGCCAAGGGTTGAGTCAGGAGAACTTTGAGGAACTAAAACCTGTAAATAATCCAAAGCATTTTTCTCTGCTTGTGGAAGAAACACAATAAAAACCCTTGCATCCTTTAGCCAGCTTAGCCTGTCCCCAGTCATAGCTCCAGGAGGGCTGGTCAGGGTCATCCCATGCCTGCCGGGAGCTCCTCTCACTGCTGCTTGCACACCTCCACCGCTGGAGAGCTCACCACCTCACATAAGGGTTTGTGCATGCATGTGAATTTCAGTGTGGGCAGGGGCGCAGTGTGACATGTGGTTAAAGCATGGGTTTCAGGAACAGATGGTTCAGGGTTCAAGACCTTGCTTTGCTACCTATCAACTGGGTGAGTCTGGACAAGTTACTACATCTCTAATGCCCTCTGTTAGGTTATAGATGAGGAAAATCTATAAACAGGGAGAAGCCTGCTTGCAAGGGGTGCCATGGGGCAGATAGGCAGAATAGCTGCGTGGCACCAGTCTTCTCTAGAAATGGAAGATAGATGCCCTCAGGGAGCTGCCTCCCACCCCTCAGGACTGGAACATCTGCCCGAGGTTGGCATCGAGTCTGGTACCCAGATACTTCCCTCCCCAGGGATACTGGCCTCCCAGGTGCTCTCGGGAGCTCTCCTGTGGAAACTTTCAGGATGGCACTTCAAGATGGAGGAGACACAGTACTTCCCCAAAGTGCCAACGTCACCAGGGGCACTGGTTCAAATGCAGATTCTCAGGCCTCTCTCTTGAAGTCTGCTTCTGTGGGTCTGGGACCCAGGGCTCTGAATTTGTAACCAGTGTGCCATGATCAGGCCAGTCTAGGACACACTGAGGCCTGTAACGGGGAGTTGGCCTAGAGGTTGGGCCCTGGACAGTGTCACAGCCTCACCAATTGAATTGGGACAAAGCTGTCCATCCCTGGGGCTGAGTTTTCTCACGAATATATCAGGGGTTCCGGTGATCTCTAAAGGCTCTTCCTGCTCTTTTAAGTCCGTGCTAGTCAGAAGGACATTCCCTGGGGATCCTCTCTGCCAGGATCCCTGAGGCAGCCCTCTGGGTTGCAGCCCCATTCCTTCAGGCCACAGGGCACTTGGGTCATCAGCCGCCTGCCAGCACCCAGAGCCCCAGGGACAGAAAAGCTATTCCCTGGGCGCGATGTGCCACTGAGTGGCAGTTCCCGTGGGCGTTCCAGGAGGCCTTTAGATCATCAGGCATCTACCGAGTCCACTCAGATCTGCAGTCTCTTCTGGAAGCTGAGAAGGACCACTAACATGGAGCTGGCCAAGGGAGGCAGTTTGGAGTGAGGTCATCTGGCTCCTCTGAGGGGCACTGGAGCTTTATTAGTTAGCATATATGGAAGCCTGGAGTGTCAGAACTAGAGGGGGGCCCTGTGGAGTCCCTTCCTTTTATAGATGGGGAAACTGAGGCCCTGGGTGGAAAATGACTTGCTAGGTCACCCAGGGAGAAGTGAGCTGCAGTGCTGGAACCCAGAATTCTTGGCTTAGAGACTGGTCTCCGGACAGTGCCTGGCCACCTACCACACCTCTCCTTGGGCCATCTGTCTGGGATGGATGGCCCCACCGGGGCCTGAGCCCTACACCGGCCTCTGCAGCTCCTAGGAAGAAATGGGGCCATGTCAGGACAGGGACCAAGGGGCTGCCTGCTCCTGAACACTGGGCCCTTCTTTGACCTGCACCGTCAGCCTAAATCAACAGCCCCTGCTCGGCTCCCAGCCCTCCCACCCCAGCCAGGACAGCCCCCATGGAAAATTTCCAGGAATATCCACGCTGAGGGCAACATGATCCAGAAATGAAAAAGCCTCTCGCTCCCTGGCTCCCTCCCATTTTCCACTCGCTGGTGCTCAAGGGAGTTAATAAGCAGAGGTGAAAACGCCGGCCCTGTCCTAATGAGACCTTGTTGGAGGCGGCTCGGGCCTGGCAGAGGAGGAATTATTCACCATTGGGGCGTTCACCCTGCCCACCCCCAACCTGGGATGATGTCAGGACCTGGGGCACAGAGTCTGGGCTGTGCTGTCACTCAGATGAGGGACCGGGGCTCCTCTGACCACTGGCATCCAGCTTGCATGGCCAGCCTTGGGTGTGGGCCGGGGTGGGCAGCTCAATCTCCTCCCTGGGCCAGGAGCCCAACCAGGCCCTCTGTTCCCACCCGGCGCCTGGTACGGGACCCACCTTGAGTGCTTTACATAAGCCAGCCCCTCCTCCCCCACACTCTCCATCTGTAGTCAGTAAGGCAGCAGTATTTAGTAGTCACCTACTGTTTGCATGGATCTGTGCTCAGCTCTTGAGGAGATAAGGCAACAGAAGACCCTATGCTAGCCCCCAGGTTGGCACAGTCTAGGCCAAGGATCGCCCGCAAGGAGGAGAATTAGTCACCCCCAGTGCCCTGGGGCCAGGAAGGTGCTGAGATCAAGGAGAAAGAGGCCTTGGGAAGTGTGAGATATGGAAGACTTCCTGGAAGAGGCTGGTTGGAGCAGAATGACACTCTAAGAATTTCAAGGATGTCAGGTGGGGCTGAAGGAAAGACAGGAAAAGCACAGCCTCAGGTCAGGGTATAGCCCCCACCAGGACCCTGGATGAGTGCCTGCTGTGTATGTGAATGTACATGCAGCGTGAGCTCCTGCTTGGGGTCGGGGGGGGGGGGGAGGTGACCAGGGTGATGGCATTTGTACCAGATCACCAGTGGCCACACACCTGGGCCCTCTCCTGTGGCCCCTGGAGCTGGCTCTGAGGCAGCCCTGGGCTTAGGCCCGGTGCCCTGTAGGCCATACACCTATCGAGTAAACGAGCGCACAGACTAGCTGTCCCTTCATTGTTGGGGGGCGCTCTTGCGTGCAGGTGGCATGAAGAGTACACGGCATTCGCTTGGCTGTCTGAGGAGAGAGAACCCAGGTCACAGCGGAGACAAGGAGATGGGGGCCAGGCCAGGGGGCCGGGCGCAGAGCCCAGAGCAGCTCAGAGTACTTCCTCCAAACCCGGGCTGGGTGATGCCAGCCGGGGCCCCAGGGTGAGGACACGGTGGGCAAAGACGCGCCGGGCCAGCTGCAGCGCGGTGGGAGCCTCCCAGGGCACACTGGTACACGCACTCGGAACGCACCCCAGACAGATCCACCCATCCTAGAGCCTTTGGGACAGGAGGAGATGCCTACCCGTTTCACACCTGTCACTAAACGGCAGAGGACAGGGGAGCCACAGGGCCCTCAGTCAGTACGAATCACGAGAGCAGCCACCCTGCCGGCAGGGAGTACAGCCTCCCCCTCGGTCGTGACGCCCTTTGAGGTGGGGGCCAGCGCCATCTCCATGTAATGGATGAGGGAAACTGAGGCGCAGGGGGTTAGGAAAACAAAATCTCCGGGGGGCAAAGCCAGGTTAGGAACTCATGCTGTCTGACCCTGACTCCGCCGTGGTGCTCATCCTGCCCAGCCCTGACTGCCCACATGTGGAGCATCTTTCTGACACGAAGGAAGACGCCAACTCTGAACCATCATTTGAAATCTTCCGTTATCCATCAGTACACGGGTCCTTCTGGTGCCTTCCCAGCTCTGTGGGAAGATAACACCCAGTGGTTAGAGAATGGGCCCTTCCCCTGAATTGGTCTTTTGTAATGCAAGTAAATTATCTGCCAGCCTTTGGTGCCCGGCAGTTTGATAGTTCAGGTGTTTAAATGGTCATGACTGTGTGGCCAGCCCGGGGAGGAGGCGTGGGTCAGATGGCAGATTCAACAGGAATTAAAGGCACTTAATGTCAGTGCAATAGGACTTTTCTAAATCTGCCCACTCTGCATGAAGAATGAGCTGACCAGGGACACCAGGCCCCCTCCCCACCCCACCCCGGGAGCTGGTACACGGTTCCCTGAGGCTGGGCCATGCTGGACCCTCTTGGCTCTCTCTCTCAGAGGGGGTTTGGCTGCGGAGCTTCCAGGAGGTGGCTGGAGCTTGGTGGCTGTGAGTGCAGAAGAGGATGTAAAGGGTCAGGGGACAGCCTGTGTGTCCTAGTTGCCAGCAAATCCCTCAGGCCCCGAGGATAACCTGCTTTTTTAGGGGTTAGCGGAAGGGTCTTCTGGAGAATATTAGGAAGAAATTTAAGAATAGACCTTGATCAGCAAACAGAGAGAGAAGTGACTTGCCCAGGGTCACGCAGCCAGGATTTAAGACCCAGTCCTTGCTGTTGATCACTGTGATATTGCCGTGTATGTGTGTGTGTGCGTGTGTGCACACGCGCACGTGAGTGTTTTGAGGGAGTCTTAATGATCATTAGCACCTGCCCCATATATTTTATACACATTATCTAATTTAATCTTCATAAACTGTATTTAGCAAATGAGTAAGCTGTGGGACAGAGACGTTAAGTCATATGGTCACATAGCCCTTGGGAAATGGGGTCAGAACTTGAACCCAGCTCCATCTGACTTTTAAGCCTTAGCCCAGCCAGACCCAAGGCCCAGAGCACGTGCTATGGGCATTGCCAGGGGAGAGCTCCTGCCAACCAGGACGATCAGAGGTGGCTTCCTAGAGATAGGCTGGTTTTGTCTCCGACAGACCAGGTATCTTGAACCTTCAGGTCCCAAGCTGCATAAGGCCCAGTCACCTGACCTCCCAGAGGCTCTTCCTCTTGGTCATAAAATGAGAAGAAAAAGGCCTGCTTGCCGGGGCTCAGGAGGACTACTAGGCAGGTGGTGAGTGTGTTCACCAGGTTCACCTGGGGTAGCTGAAGTGGCCGACGTAGCCGTGGGTGAGGCCTGCTGGGATCAGGGCCCAGAGCCCTTCCTAGCGTCAACTTGCAGCCAGGGGGGCTCGGCTTCAGGGCGGCCACGGGGCAGGGTAGGGAAAGGCCAAGACAAAGTAGGTGGAACGGGATGAGTGAAGACAAAGGGCACGGCCAGTCCCCGCACCCTGTTGTTGGCTGCAGAGAGGTGATTGGGAGCAGTGGCACAAGGCCCGGTGGCACACACTCTCTGATGGGTAGTGAGGAGCCAGCAGAGACATTGACCTATAGAACGACACAGCGTGTCACTTCTCACTGAACTGTCACTGAAATGCAGCGTGTCAGAGTCCAGAGACAGAAGGTGGTCAGGTAGTGGCTCTGCTGCCCTGGGTGTTGTCAGGGAAGGGGTGCCCATGTTGGGGAGCCCTGCTGTTGCTGAGATGTCCTTCTGCACATCTGGGCTTTAAAATGCAAGACCGATGGGTGCAAGGGTTGGAAGAGGCCAATGAGTTCCTTCAGAAATGGGGCTGGGATGGAGAGAGGTACACAGAAGGCGCATACACACAGAGGTACCCGCTAAATGTGACATTCCAGAGACATGGCATGTGAGGGGCCAACAGATCCCACCTCCTCTACAGAGGGGAAACCGAGGCCCAGGGGCAGGAAGGGGCTTGTTCAAAGGGACCCCGGACATCAGAGGTGAGCACAGATGCTTCCTTGCCCTCCTGTCCTCCCTGGTTGTGGGGGGGGGGAGGTTGCCACCTCCCGTTCGGTCTAACCTTCTTCCCCAGGCCTCCCCCTGAGCACGAGCTGGGGCAAGCCTGGAAGGGACAAGGGTCAGCATGCTTCACCCGAGGCACCTTGCTAAGCCTCAGAGGGCACAGAGCACGGGGGTTCCTCACAGGACACGGTGGGGTGGCTCGGGGCTCCGCAGCCTGTATTTCTCGGTTCCTAGATGCCAGCCTTGCAGCACTGGGACAGGGAAGGAGGGCACCAGTGGCAGCCAGTCTTCCCAGAAGAGTCTGCCAGGGCTTAGAGCTTGTGCATCTGCAGCAAGCTCTGTGAGTCTGCCCCACGGCCACCTCCGTACCCCTTGCTGGCCCTGGCTCCCTGTCCTCCCCGTGTGGCCCTCCCTGTCACACTCCTCCTTCCACTCTCTGTGGCTCTTTCCCGCACCTATTCCTGTCTGTCTCCTTCCGTGGCTCTCTCGTGTGTGTCCTGCCCAGGGCGGTGGCTCCGCACAACTGCAGGGGGAGCCCTTCCACAGATGCTCTCTGTCTGTGGGCCTCTTCCTGACTCTCTCGGTGCTAGATTGTCTCTTGGCGCCTCCCTAACGTGTGCCCTCTTTCTTACTGGGTCCCTTGCTGGTTTTTTCTCAGTCTCTTATTTTCCCTCTCTGGGTGTGTACCTGCTTGTGTGTGTTGCCACCGCCCCCCCCATAGGTATGTGTACACACATGGTATCTGCCCCTCTGCGGGCTGGGTGCAGGTTCCTCCCCGCTCCTGAAGGCACAGCGTGGCTCCCTGCAGGCCAGCCAGCAGGAGGGCAGCCTGGAGCTCAAGCCCCGAGCACCCACCCCCTTGGCAACCTTGGTGCTGTCCGTGCCAGGAAGGTTCTGCGTCCGTGTCTACAGTCGGCCTCCCTGGCCCAGCTCGCACGACTCCTGGGAGCCACTGCAAGCCTGGCCATCACTCGCCTGGAAAGTGGCTCCCGTTTGGGAACAGGAGTGCTCTGGATGGGAAGAAGAAGGGAGGGGATAGTTGGTGAAAAAAGCCAAACAAGCAGGGGATTATGATCCCTGAAAATGTGCCCTTTGTCTAAGGCTGGAAGGTGGCCAGAGAGGGAGCAGTGGGGCCCGGGGAGGGCGCTGTGCAGAAGGGCCCGGGCCGGGGGGGGAGGGGGCGGCCACAACGGGATGGGGTGCTGCTCGGCCCCGCGGACCCGGCCAGCCAGGATGTGTGTCGTCTTCCCCTCGAAACATCATAGATACGTGGCTAATGGGAAGAGCTTCCGGGTCTCTCCAAACCCACAGTGTGAGCTGAGCCTCCTGCCCGACCAGTCCCCCATCAGTCATTCAGCGGACATTTATTTGGCACCGCCTGTGTACCAGCACTCATCTGAGTGTGTGGGAAATGTCAGTGAGCAGGAGACCAGGCCCCTGTCCTCACGGAAGTGACCTTCTAGCAGGGGGAGAAAGAGCGTAGACGTTTCGAGCGCCAAGGCCTTCATGACAATCCCCCTGCCCAGTTGTGCAGCAGGCAGCGGGCTGTGGTCTGTGAGGGCCTCCTTTGTCCCCTGGCACTGGCCTCCTCCCTGCCAGCGCAGCCCAAGGCTTTCAGTGACCCCGGGCTGAAGGTACAGCCCTGCTGCAGGCAGCAGTCCGTTTGCCAGGAATTTCCAGAGGCACCTGGAGAGGGCAGGGGCCCCTAGGACCTGTGTGGCCCAGAGACTTTCAGCCAGCCGGGCTAGGGCAGTTTCAGACAGCAAGAAACAGAGCTGAGAGCGGCCCCGGGAAGGGGTGCAGAGAGGAGTGCTGCAGGGCCGCACAAGGCCCCCAGCTCTGTGGTGGCCCACTGCCTGACCCTAGAGAGGCTCCCAAACTCCGCTCTGCCTCAGTGTCCTCATCTGTCAGATGTGAAGGTCAGACAGCTCACCCAGGCTTATTCTGGGCTGAATGTGATCACAGCACCCGGCTTCTAGGCCCGTGGCAGAGGTCATCCGTCAGTACCATCATGGGGGCACAGGCCCGCTTTGCCAGGGGACTCCTTTGGGAATCTGCCCATCTGGTTAGAGGGGTTAAAGGTCATTCTTTCTTCGCCAATAATCTGGTGGCATGGGGAAGCCTCTTCTTTCTGTGGGCCTCAGTCTCCCCTTCTGTCCGTCAAGGGAGGAGGCTCGCTGACATGGGAGCCAGGGATTGCGGTTTGTGGAGTGGGGTCACGGGTGCATCAGCTGCTAACAAGACCATATCAGCTGCCAGGCGTCTGTGGCCAGAGCTGTTCCGGAGTCAGGCCGGTTGGGGATCCCATGGGGTCCCTCTGGGGCCCTGGAGCTCCCCCAGGCCTGCCGGGGGCTCCCATCTGCAGCAAGGCCTGGAACTTCTCTCCTCACACCGCCAGCCGGCTGGGGGAGCACAGGCTGCTCACAGCGCCTGGCAGGGACCAGTAAATTGAAAACATGATGTTTCCTGTCAGAGGCCAGTGCGGGGCTGGACTCGGTGTGGCCTTGGAAAGCTGGCCTCGCTCTCAGGAAGCCCTGCTCCCCACAGCCCCGCCACAAAAACAGTGGAAAAGTGAAACCTTTTCAAGTCCGTGTTTCCACTGTAAACAGGGGATGAAAGCTGGCCCCTGGCCTCCTGGCGCTGCTCAGCCGGTCCCTCCGCCCTGCGCCAGCCTGCCCAGTCTTTGCACCTCAGCTGCCCCCTCTGCCCCAGACAGCATCCCTCCGATCAGAGAAGCCCCGTCCCCCTAACCCTGAGGACTTCCAACTGTAGATCAAGCAACCGTCCTCAGTACCCATCTCGTGAGGTGAGAAGGACGAGGGGCGGACACCAGGGCACAGAGAGGGACAGGACTCGCCCAAGGTCACACAGCAAAGTGAGGGCAGCTCTAGTGCTCTCCTTCCTGCCTACAGTGGCTTTACAGGGCCTGCAGGCCCCGGGGGAGGCTCTGGTGGGATGGGTGCGCGTGCCTGCGCTCAGCCCCTGCCTCCTGCAGCCAGGGCTCCTTCAACTTTGTCCTGCAGATGAAGAGCCTCACGCGAGTAGCGTTTAGTGGAAGTGACTTCTTTCTTTTCAACTCTCAGAATGTCCTTTTCTCCTTGTTGTAAAAGTAACACGCACTTGTTGTGGAAAGTCTGGAAGTCACATAAAAGTTGAAAGAAGAAAAATAAAAGCTGTCCATAATCCTCCCAACCACTGGTCATCCTGATCAACATTCTGGAGTATTTTTTTCTGGTCACTTCATAATTTTCCTTCTCCTTTGGACTTATGTCATGAGCGGGTTTCAGGGTGATTCAGTGTTCCTAGAAAACGTGATTCTTCATGGCCCTGTGGGAGGGGCCATTAAGTACCCCCCTTCACAGGTCTGTTGGGCCCCTGGCCTGCATGTGATGTGGCATTGGTGGGGGCACGCTGGGGAGAGGCCCCAACCCTGGAGTTCATGGTGAAGATGCCCTGGCCTGGACCCCGGGCTGGGGAACCCGGGTGGCTCTGATTTGCCATGCGACTGTGGGCCTGTCTGACCTGCCTCCCCATCTGTGAAATGGGCACATGGGCTCCACCAAGTCCTCGTGGCTAGTCAGCCTGCCACCCAGGCCCTGCTCGCCAGCTGCCTACAGGCAGAGATTCGTTCCTTTGGACAGTCCAGCGTTGAGTGCCTACTATGTGCTGGTGTGGGCACATCGACTTGACAAGAGGCCCCTGTTCCCAGTCTTCTTCTCCCACAGTTGTGCCGCCCACACTCCCGCCCCTTCTAGACCTCAAGCTCTGCAGGCCCTCCTCCTCGCCAACCCCTCACCAGGCGGGGGCTGGAGCCCAGCTGGGGTCCCAGGAGGAGCCATCTCCGCCCCCCCCCCATCTGCCAACGTCCTTGGTGGCCCTTAAGACAGCTTTATGGAGGACGGATGGAGGCTGTCTCCCTCCTGGCAGGTTTATTTCTTCATTTTTCAAGCCTTGCTCTGATTTTTCCATGTCGGCTTCCCTGGTCCCCCCCACCCCTCCCTCTGCATGCTTCCCCGCCCTCCCCCTCCAATCTGTCAGCCCAGCCAGGAGAGAGGGCCACTGGCCTCCAAGGTGATTGAATTATTGGGGCGGGGGCGGGGAGACAGGCCAGGGTTTTCTGCGTGAGTGCTTTTGGCTTCCTGCCCTTGGAGAGGGGCTGGAGGAGGGGGTGCGACTAGCGGTGACTGTGGGCCGTGGGTTTCCCAGACAGCCCTGCTCGCTCCCGTCTGGGCCACAGATGAGCGCTGCCACTGATGGTGTGGGCTGGCCGAAGGCCACTGCCCCTATGCCCGGCCCAGCCCAGCCCAGCCCAGCCCTGCTCAGGCCTCAGTTTCACCTCCGACTGAATGGGCAGGTCTCTATCCGGGTGAAGAGAGGAAGGAGAGGCGTGAGGGCAGCCTCGAGCCCTGACTCCCATGGGAGGATCTCTTACGTATCAGCTCTCCGTGCTGCGGACCCGGGACCCAGGATGAGGAAGAGAAGGAGGTTGACACCTAAAACGCCTAATGTGTGCCAGTGTGTGTGCCAGGCACGCTCACATGCGTAACTTCACGTCAATCTCCCCTCTGAATAGTAGCTCAAAGATAGGTGGCGACAGGTATGCGTTCCGGCCTTGTTTTTACGGCTGAGAAATGTGCCTGCTAGAAACTCCTCCTGCTGACCCACAGACTCGTAGACGACCGGGGGCTCTGTCTGGGCCTTTTCAGGTTCTCCAGGGAAAGCAGAAGACCAGACACTTGAAAGGGACCCAATAAATGCTTGGTGAACTTCCTTCTACTGAAGGGAGACCAGAGAGGCGAAGTCACTAGCCTGAGGCCACACAGCTAGAAATGGGGCCCCGCTTTGCCCGTCTCCAGGCCACCTCTCCCGGTCTAGGTGTTGGCAGGGAAGCCTGTCTTTCCGGCTGGCATTGTCCAACTGCATGGTTGCTGTGGTGGGCTGAGAGTTTGGGGGCTCCGGGCCCCACCCCCTTCCCACTGGCGTCTGTGCCGCCGCTGGTCAGTCCGCACACACACACTCTCTCTCTGGCCAGGCTGCCTTCCCCCAGAGGAGGGGCTGAGAGGGGAAAGCCCCCTCCCCCGCTCTGCTCCGCACTCCGCTCATGGAAATGAAAAACACATTGGCTTCATTATCCTGGACTGAATGAGCAGGGTTGCCATGGCGACAGCCATCTCAGGCCCGCGAGGGGGCAGGGGAGGGGCTGGCCGAGGCCATGGCAAGTGGGGACCGGGCAGCAGGTGAGCAGGCGCACCGGGCGGGCGGGCAGTAGGAGCAACTACCACTCGAGCCACGCACCCCTGCGCCGGGCCTCTGGCTGTAGACCCACCACCCTTGGGCAGAGAGAAGCAGGCAGGCCCCATCCTCCGCTGACTAGCCCCTCGTCCACGGGTGCTCTGGTCTGTCCATCCGTCCCCTTCCTGGGGGGTGGCTGAGGGTGAAGGTGGGCCTTACGCCTCACACCGTCCTAAAGGTCAAGAATGAGGGAAAAGACGGGAGGTGGGGGGCCAGATGAAGGCAGGAAGCCCACTCCCCGCTGAGACCAGTCCTGGGGCTCCACGGGCCTCTCCAGGGGCAGGGATGGAGGAAATGCATGAGGGTGCCAGGCTGGGCACAGCCCCGCACCGCCGTGTGACCGGGCTCATCCCGGTGCCCCGGTCCTCAAGCATAACCGGTCTTCAAAGGCCCAACAGGAAAATAGGTGGGATGGTGACGGTGGGGGTGCCGGCTGGGAGTCCTGGTCCAGCACAGCCTGTGCCTGTGGAGGCCCCAGGAAGGTGCCCTTGCCGCCAGGCCTGAGCTGGGTGGTCCCCATGACCCCGGCCCTGGCCAGAGCCAGGAGCCCTGCTACCCGTGGGGGCTCATCTCTTCCCAGGGCCCATCACCCCAGGGCTTGGGTCTGGGCGCAGCACCCCGAGGCAGGCCCAGACCCTACCACCCCAGTGCTCAGGCTGGTCCAAAGGAGACTGACTGTACCCCCTTTCTCCTCTGGGCTCCCTGGGGGTGTGGGAGCCCAGGCTGGCCCTCTGGAGTAGCCCCAAGCAAACACTGCGGCCTGCCTTAGAGCAGATTGTCTCAGACAGTCCCTCGTTGTCACCCAGAGGCGTTGGGGCAACGGCCAAGGGCCCCTGCTCAGGAGAATTGAGTGCCCACGAGGGACTTTCCTTTCAGGCAGCCCCGGTCACAGAAACCCCACATTGACTCCATTCCCAATCTCACCCTTGCCCCTAAGCCCAGCTTCAGACGGAGCCTCAGCCCGTCTTCTGGCCCAGTCCACCTGGGCACATTCCCAGCTGAGCCTCGTGCAGCTTCTGTTCAAGACGTTCTGTCCACCTGAACAGCCTTCCCTCACGGCCTGCACATCGCCAGGTCTGGCCTGCTCCTGCTTCCTATTCTAGAAGAGTAAACCATGCTGGGAGAGGGCACGTGGCCACAGAGAGTCAGGGCAGCGTGGCTGGGGGAGGGGGGGAGATGTCTTTTTCCCAAGGGACAGAACCTTCCGTTCCCCAGTGAGATGGGTGAGGGTACACATGGCCCTAGACCTAGAGCCTGGCAACTCTGGGGGCTGGGGACAGGCTCCCTGCCAGAGCAGGTTTGGAGGGGAGGCCAAGAGCCCCAGGAGTTTAGCTCCTTGACAGCTGTTCTCGGTGGAGAGGGGCCCAGAAGGAGAGCTCAGGGGCCAGCCCCAGCTCAGTAAGCGGACACGGTTGTGCGGCCCCTCCCACGGGCGGGCTGTGTGCCTCTGAGGAGACAGGTGGTGAGCAGCCGAGCTCGGCAGAGGTGGCTGGGGTGTCCGTGGCACTGTCATCGCCTTGCCCCCTGCCAAATGGAGGTTGGTGCTGAGGGGAAGGCAGCGCAGGCAGGAGAAACCCCAGCACCTCCCGGGGACAGAGGAAATGCAGGGGTTCCCAGGCAGCCACCTGCCACTCAGCTGCAACCGGATCCCAGGGGCCCATTCTAAAATGCTGATTCCCCAGCCCTCCCAGGCAGGCTGGGACAGAGCCCAGGAATCAGTGCGTTTGCAGCTTCCCAAACCCCAAACCTCAAACCCTGGGCGGTGCTTGCCTTGCTGCTCCAGGGGCCTAGCCAGCCTGCCTCAGGGTCTCAGGCCCTATATGCCGTGAGCCTCCCTGCAGAGGTCCCCTCCCTGTGCTTCTGGTCCCAGGGTCATGTCCCCTTGCTGACTCTCCCTGGGTCATGTGCTACAGAGAGCCAGCCTCAAGCCAGCCCTGGAGCCTTGGGCCTAGCCCTGCCCTCTCATCCATCGTCCGCCCGCCCCAAAGCCCACAGTCCCCACGGCATTTGTTCCCCACCAAACTGACCTCCTCTGACTCCGAGGCTGTGTGTCCCGGGCCCGCCTCCCAGCTCCCACCACGGCTACCGCCCAGCTCCCTGCCCATCAGCCGAGGGCAGCTGCTGGGCAAAGCTGTCATTTTCCCTGCCAGGAATTATAGGTTTGGAACTAAGGGAGTCTGAACGGGAGGAGGAGGAGCCGGGCCTCTCACCCTGATGCCAACCCCAAGAGGCACCTCACGGAAAGGGTGACCTGCTGTGGAGTGCTTTTGGGGCCTGATGGGGATACCTGTAACCCCGTGTCACCCCAGCTCTGTGTGTGCATGCATGTGTTCGTGTGTGTGCGCGCGCGCGCGTGTGTGTGTGCATGGTCTCTCAAGCGTCACAGGCTCCCTCATACTCATTTAATTTAATCCTCCCAAGTATCATGTAGGCAAACCAAACCCATCTTCCAGCTAGAAAAGACCCCGCTCAGAAGGGGCAGTGGACTAGCCTGGATCACACAGGAGACTAGAGCAGGGTCAAGACTAGGCCCACCCTGGCCCTCAGCTGCCCCACCCCCCCCCACAGCTCCTCCTTGCCCTGCCTACCCCCACCACCCTGCTCATCCTCCCATCCGTGGGGGTGGAGGAGCGGAAGTGACTGGGCCATCACAGACCTCCACGAGGGCCCAAGTGCTGGGTCCCAGGGTCCAGCGGCATGTGCCAAGCCACCATGCCGGCTGCCGGGGAAGGCTCTGTGGGGCAGGATGGGAGGAAGAGGGCACGTGTCCCTTTTCTGCTCGGCCATCACAGTGCCTCCTGGAGCCGGGTCTAGAGGGGATGGTGTGAGCCGGGCCTGGAGTATGGCAGCCCTGGGTCAAGGTGGACAGAAGCTGGAAGCATCTTCCTGATGATTCACCCACCCGTGGGGTGACTCCAACCAGACCCAAACCTGGCCCCCCATTATCTGTGCTGGAGGGAACTGGAGTGAATGTCTGTGTGCCAGGAATGGGGCCGGGCCCGGGGACCCCTAATGGGTTTGAAGATTTGAGGGAACACAGTGGAGCTCTGGAATCAGGTTGCCCGTGTTGGGGTCCGAGCCCAAGTCACATAACCTCTCTGAACCTTGCTCTACATGTGACAAACATAAAGCATTTAGTGCAGAATGATGAGGTGAACAATGTGTGTTCAATAGATGTCTGCTGGTGTCCCCCTTCTCGGTTCTGCAGGTGCTACGGGCCCTGCTCCTCGCCATCTGACCAGTGGGGACTGGGTGTGAGGGCCGACATGCGGTGGGCCCCCCGGAGTGGGATAATCACCTGTCCCTTCTGGGGCTTTCTCAGGCCTGGGATGGCTCAGGAGCCAGCATTTCTGATGAGCAGGACTGGGCCAAGAGGTCAGCGGCCACTCCCTGGACTGAGCTGGCCAGCTCAGCTGGGCCCATTTCAGGAGCAGGGAGCATGAGGGAGCCAAGGCTGGGGGAAGGCCTGCCTGTTCTTGGGAATTCACGGCATGTCTGCCTGTCACAAGTACCTCGATAGGGAAGATTTGTGGGTGAGATTTGCAATTCTGTTTTCTCTGAGGGTTATAAATCAGCTGCATGCACACCCCGGCTACAGCGTGGGCCTGAGGCACACACATGCGCACGCTCACACACACGCGCAGAAATGCAGTCTGGGTCCTGCCTGCCATTCCCTGGGCTGGGAGAAGGAGCTCTCCAGGGAGCTGAGCTCTAGGAAGGGAAAATCGCAGGTCCCCAACTGCTGCCTAGCCGTACAGGATCCCAGAACCATCCAGAATCAAGCACTCAAGACTGGGAGTCAGGATGTTCTAATGGTTGGAGAAACAGCACATCTTGTGAGTTACTAGTATAAGCTCGAGAGTCTGCCTGGCTGGGTCCAGACCTTGGCCCTGGGCCTTACTAGCCATGTTGCTTACAGAGCTCTGTGCCTCAGTTTCCACATCGGTGAAATGGAACAAATTATAGCATGTACTTCATAGGATGGCTAAGGAATAAGTTAATATGTGTAGAGTGCTTTAAATACAACAGGTGTATCACATAAGCTCACGCAGGCTTGGCTACTCATCACCATCATCATCATCATTAATTAAGAGATATCTGTATTTTGGCGTCAGACTAGGTTTTGAATCCCTGCCCTCCCTCTTGCTAACTGTGTGAACTTAGGCGAGCTACTGAGCCCCCCCATCCCTCATCTATGAAAGGGACCATGACTCCCTACTTCATGGGGCTGCTCTGGGAATAAGGGAGATGGAGCTTATGAAGGACATGGTATCAGGCCCTTAGGTCATGTCTGCCCCGTGGTTCGGAACCTCCAGGTGGCTCTGCTCCTTGGCCCATCTTCCTGGGGAATGTGTAGAGGCAGAGGGAGGCTGAGGCGAGGGGAGTGGAGGGGTGAGTTCTGGAACCTCTGTCTCCCTTCTATCAGCAACAGGGGAGTCAATCTCCAGCCGGGTCCACTCTCCTGTCCCTGCCCCTGGCATAAGAACAGGCTCGGGGGCTGGCAGGTATGGCTCCCGGCTCTCACTGGGTGGCCTTGGGCAGGTCACTTGACCCCTTAGTCCACTCCAGCGAGGAGTAACTCTGCCTGCTTCACTGGGCACGGAGAGGGCGAATTAAATGAGATAATGTGTGTGGAGCTCTTAGCACAGCACCTGGCGGCCAGATAAGTACTCTACTGCAAAGGCAAGGCCCCTGGCTGCCTCCTCTCCTTCCTCCCACCTGCCCCCCATTCCCTCCCACACCTGATGCACAGAGGGCGTCTTCCCCGGCTAGGTGTTTAAATGTTCCTCCCTGGGCGCCTGGGTGGCTCAGTTGGTTAAGCGACTGCCTTCGGCTCAGGTCATGATCCTGGAGTCCCGGGATAGAGTCCCACATCGGGCTCCCTGCTCAGCGAGGAGTCTGCTTCTCCCTCTGACCCTCTTCCCTCTCGTGCTCTCTATCTCTCATTCTCTCTCTCTCTCTCTCTCAAGTAAATAAATAAAAAATCTTTAAAAAATAAAAAAAATAAAAAATAAATGTTCCTCCCTGGGAAGATGGGCCCTCAAATCCAGGAGGTACCTGGGGAGCCACTTGAGAGACCCTGGGTGGAGGGAGAGGAGCTCAGAAATTTGGACCTGTTCTCTTCTGATACCGTTCCCCCATGCCAGCTGCATGAGGCTGAAGCGTGCCGGACAGGAGGCTCGGCCTTGCCAGTCCCTTGGCCGTCCACCCTAGAGCCTTCACTGCTCCCTCGGGGTCCTCGGGTGCCGTCACATGCAGGCTCGTGTCCAAGTTGTTTCTGGCATTTTTACCTGCTCCGTCCTAAAGCCCTAGGAGGCAGTGATCTGAGGGTGAGTAGGTGTGTGCTCAAGGGCGGAGGGAGGAGAAGGGGACTGGGGCCCGCTGTTTGCACCTCTCCCCCCACCCCCAGCTCGCGGCCCAGGCGAGCCGGACGGACGGTGAGGCCTTGGCTGTGGGCAATTATCGGGAGCATCCCAGGCCAAGCCTTGGTCTCCGGGCAGAACTTTGGAGGCTGGACTTCTCCGTTGCCAGGGAAACCAGTGTGTTCCCTGGAAAGGAAACCACAGTGCTTTGGCTGTTAAGACACCCGCCCTCCCCCCTCCCCAAAAATGAGTTCCCTCCAAAACTGATTCCCCCGAAACTGTCGAGTCGGCAGCATCCCGCCTCCTCCCGGAGCCTGCTGAAATGATAGAAAATGAAATCTGCCCCTGACCTTGTGCTTTTCACCTCTTTTTTAAACATTCCACTGTAGCACAAGGACATGTTTTGTTTTTTCTTATTTATCTCCCTCCCATGCCAGCTGGGGCTCTGAGTCCTTCTCTCCTCTTGGTGACTGGAGCCAGAAGGGGAAGGACTACCACATTTTTTTTTTTTTTTGTTCAGCTGTCAGCAGAAATAAAACAAGCAGGTTTATATTTGGAAAGCAGAGGGTCTCAGCCACCAGATCGCTATGTCCGGGATAGGTCACAGCCTTCCTGTCCCCTCACGGCTTGAAATTTGATCTGCAGATTTGGGAGGGGGGTGTTGCAGCAGGCCTGGCTTTCCTCACATTGACTTTTAAATGGCACTGGAGGGTCATGGGTGGTTCTTCAGTGGCTGACAACTTGGGGCCCAGGCCGAGATGGTTCTTCTTAGAAAAGAATCCTGTGGGAGGACCTAGAGCGGTCAGGTGGGGGCAGGGTCTGGAGAGCCCCCATTTCCTTCCCATCCATCTTCCAACCCTGTGCAGGGAGGCAGGGAGCCCTCACCCAGCTGCACCCGCGAGGCAGCTGGGTCTCAGAGAGCCTGGAGATTGTCTAGGAGTGGAGCCCGGACTCCTGGCCAGGCCGCAGTGACCCCGTGCATCATCTTATTAGTAATGAGGAGACAAAGCCAACACAGGGAAGGAGGGAGAGAGAAAGGGGGCCAGTGTTCACTTTCAGGAGCCCTGAATGCTTTGGGGGGTACGGTAGAGAAGGCAATCGATGTGAAGGGACCTTGCCCCAAATCCCAGACACCCCCCCAGCCCCTCTTGGACCTGGGTCTCCCCACTCTGCACCCCTGCCTCGGACCCGCCTCCTCCCAGGGCCCCCCATAGGCCTGGCCCCCTGTCTCTGCTCTCAGGGCCACTTTGTTTTGGTGATCTGAGCAGTTAATTTCCACCTAGAAGTGACTCTCTGTTCCGTAAGTAATTTTAAACAAATTCTGTTCCTGTCCTTGCACTTCTGTGGGGTGGGGGAGAAAAACGGGAGCCTGCTAGGTTTTCCACTGTCCTTTCCTCAGCCAAGGAGAGTCTGCAGGCAGCCCTCGGGGGCCAGGGGCCTCTGTGCCAGAGATCAGCCTCGCAGGGCCCCAGGGCCGGCCCCAGGTCAAGCATGTGGGTCCCGAGGAGCCATTTTGATGTGGTGTCGAGTCCTCTTCTGCCCCATGCTGGATTTTCAACAGGTCTTTCTTGGTGACTCCTGAAACCCTCTGTCAGATCCTGCTATTAGCATGAGGCTCTAAGAGTGTAGAGTAAACTAATGAATTACAGCATGATTACACAGCACATAATTAACTTTGTAATTAATATGCAACTGCCACTTAAGCTAAAACACTGCTTATAGAGACGTACGGCAATAGCAAATCACAGGTCAGAAATAGCACTTTGGAATTTTCAAAAGAATGAGCGTAAGCAGGGAATCACTTAAGGCAGCAGGGCGAGTTAATTAAAAAGCAGATGAATTGTGAGCGGACGTCCTGCTTCATCTCAGTACCCTGTCCCTTAAGAAAGACCCTGATGCCACTCTTCCAGACTGGCCAGGGTCTGGTCAGAAAGAGACCGGGCATGCGGTTGTTTTTCCAAAATGAGATAGGCCTTCCCTGCCCAATCCTAGCTACTCTCACGCCTTAGCCCTCTGCCCAGTCCCTGCTGGGAGCCAAGCCCCCGGCCCTTGGGGCCTGGCTCCACCCCTCCTCCTCCAGAGAGCTTGTGGGGATGCCCCCAGCCCAGCCCTGAGCCTTCCATTGTCCAACCCCCCTGGTGGGTGCTCCCAGCAGGTGGGCTGGTGCAGCTCTTGGGCCTTCGCCTGGATTCTGGGTTTCTAGAATGCAAGGATGTCATCTCACTTTTTTTTTCTTTTCTTTTTTTTGAGAGAGAGAGGGAGAGAGTGAGCACCAGCAGGGGAAGGCAGAGGGAGAAGCAGACCCCCTGCTGAGCAGGGAGCCCAATGCGGGGCTCGATCCCAGGACCCGGGGATCATGACCTGAGCCGAAGGCAGACGCTTAACCGACTGAGCCACCCAGGCGCCCCTCATTTTTTTTTTAATCCTTTCTTCCCCCAGCCTCCTGCCAGAGCATTAAAGCTAGAAAATGCCTTAGGAACCATCTCATCCACCCCCATTTTGCCAAGGCCAGGCAGTCCAAGGACTGAGTGCTGTGGTCACACAGTGGCGTTGGAATCCCTCCCCTGTCCTCTGTTCTAGCTCTACATCAGGCCGGGGAGGCCTTCGAAGTGTGTCAAACGCAGGTTTCCATCCCAGCAACTCCACTGCCCTGCTGTGTTAGGCAAGTTGCATAACCTCTCTGGGCCTCCGTTTCCTCATCTGTAAAGTCTGAGCGATGATGCCCAACTCCTTGGGTCAGTGTGAGGAGTAAGTGAAGTACTGTGTGTGAAAGGGCCAGGTGCATGCCGAGTGCCCTCGGCTACCCTCAGAGGTTTAGGGGTGCTTGGGGAAGTATGTGACCGCTCAATCAGCCCCATCTCTCAGGGGCTGATAAAACAGGCCCAGAAAGGCTGACTGCGTGTTCACAGCACAGGAGCCCCCTGAGAACGGGCCTCTTGCCCACATGGCCCACTTGGGCTGGGTCCAGCTGGTGCAAGCTAGCACAGAACAGCACCTGGGGACGACTGACCTGAAGGCCTCTTCCGGGGCCACCTGGGGCCTGCCCATCTGCAAAGCCCCAGGATGGTGCATAGGGAGCCTGATTTAGGGGATGGATGCTGGGCTTCGACGTCTGATGGGTATGGGCTCAGATCCCAGCTCTGCACTTCTGTCATCCGGGGCGAGTTCCTTCATCATTTCCTGTAGTCCTTTTCCCATCTACAGATGGTGCTCACCACTCTACCTTTGGTTATATTGTTATCATGGTAATGCACAGAAAACGCCAAATGTGCTACCTGACACACAGCAGATACTTAATTGCTACCCCTCTTGTTCTCATTATTATTCACAACTACCAACAGAGGTTTCCGAGTGGCTGCCCCCAGGCTCCCCACCCCCACGGCCTCAGGGGGTGAACTCTGGCCTTCTTGGCCACCTTGCCCCATGCCCTCTCTTGGCAGTTCTTGGCTTGGATGGGGCAGAGGAGGAACCAGTCTCTGCCTCAGGCAGCTCATGTGACCTTCCAGCTCTGGCCTTTGCCCTGGCCTGGGCAGTTCTCCTGACCTGGGCCAGCCTTGCTGGGGGCGGGAGAGCTGAGGGGACCCCTCCCCCAGAGGGTGGGCTCCAGGCCCGTTGGGTGTATCGTGCTGGCCGTGATACTGGATCCAGAATCCAGGGCCCCTGTCATCAGGGGTGGTGGGTTTCATATCTTGACACAGGTGCCCTGTGGCCTCTTGTCCCGCAGACACTTCTGTTTCTGGTCCCCCTCCCTCAGCCCTCCAGCCCACCTGTCTTCTCCTCTCTTCTCTTCCTGCGGCCTGGCCTCTACCCAGCCACCCTCCCTTAGGTCCGAATTTCTCAAAGCCAGTTCCTGGGAAAACAAGTTAGTCGGGGAAAAAAAGTGGTTTGCAATATAGTAACTTTGGGAAAAACCAGGTTCTTCGAGGCCCTGGCAGAGGAGAGTGCCTTCATGATCTTCCGGGGAGGGTAGAATACACAGCTTGCCTCCAGCTAATCAGACCAGAGAGTTCTTTGTTTGGGGAGGATCTCAAGGGCCAGGTTTCTGAGGAACAGACTTCAGGCAGCCTCATCCCAGGTGCACAGGGCCCCGCCCTCTTTTTGCCCAGAATAGGTAGTGTTTTCCCTCTGGCCTCCCTGCCTCCATCCGTGACACTGCCCTCCTGGACAGACTTCACATGGGTGTCCAGGCTGCTGCCCGGAGGAACAGAGCTCAGCTCACACGTTGTGAAGCGCCAACCTGATCCCTCCTTCCATCTGGAACTTTCCACAACTCACCTTTGCCACTTGGACAGAGCCCTTCAGCTCCTCAACGTGGCATTCTGATCGGTGGGCATGGGGCTACCGCAGCCACCCACGTCCTCAGAGGCCCAGCCTTGAGCCCATGGGGTGGTTCCCAGGGTTGCCTGTGTGAGAGCAAGCAGAGTGAGCAGCCCCTCACCACCCCTCATCCAGAGCACAGCCCCTTTTGTTGTTGCAAAAACTGAACTTCTGCCTAAAATGTTGCCTTAAGTAGATTTAAAACAAAATTTAAAAACGAGATTTTTTTGAATACATTTAAAAAAAAAGGTTGAAGATCTTTAGTGTCTAGGGCGGTGGCATTTACCACCAACCCCCCCCACCCCACCCCCGCCCTCCCCACCCCCCAGCAAGCACCGGCTCCTCTCTGGCCCTGGTTTCCTCCTGCCTGTGATGGAGACAGATGATAAGACCCACCTGGGCCTTACGTAGAGCCAACAACGCTCTCGTGTGCTCGGGCTTCCTATTCCCTAACTCAATGAACAAAGCAGGCACTGTTATGCCTGCTTCCGTTTTACAGATGGGGAGCCTGAGGCACACATAGGGTAGCGTTTTGTCCTAGGTCACAGAAGCTAGCAAGCGGCAGAGCCAGAATTTGAACCCAGGCAGCCTGGTGATCTTGACCGCTAAGCTCTACTGCCCGTGTAAGATGAGGTGATACAGGGCCAGATGAGGCTCCGACGCAGTGCTTTGTAAACTGTGGAGTGCCTTGAACAGCCAGAGTGCACGTCAGCATGTGGCTTCGGAATACCCAGTGTGAACTTTGTCTCTTAGCCGACGTTCGGGAAATATGCTTTCAGGTTGCCTGTGGGATGCCCGGTTTGTGCCTGGAGGGTTCCAGGGATGAGGCCTCTCCTCCCTGCCTGGGACGGGATTGGCCCAGTCCCTGAGCAGCCTCACACGCAGCAACTCCCTGAGTACAGATCAGATGACAGGCCCCAGGCCCAGCCGACTCAGCCCCTGCTCTCCGGGCCTTCCGGAGGCACGCGCCCTTGAGGGGTCAGTGTGTCAGCCTTAGCCCAGCTGGGATGCTGAGAATCTCTGCGTGGAGCATGGGGACCTAGCAGTCATCCTGCAGGGAAGCCACAGGCGCTGGCAGCGGGAGAGGAGCCCCTGCTCCCCCAGCAGTCCCCGGGGTGAGCCGTCCGTGGCCACAGGGAGTGCCTAAACACAGGAGGGGCAGAGAGAGAGCGGGATTCGGGGCGGCTAGCGCTCCTGAGGCCTGGGTGTGAGCCCTGGCCCCACCTCTGACCCAGAGTAGGGTCTTCGAGGCTCTACTTCAACTCCACCCCCACCCCTACCCCTGCCGTGGGCCTCAGTTTCCTCATCTGTAAATGTTAGGATAGGCCTGAGCAGATGCGAGGATCCCTTCTAGATCTAAGGCATGAGGACTGTTCGGGGTTTTTTTTAATCACCTATCACTTTTAATGCAAATAAATACCTGCTTTCTGATTCCTTTGTTTCCCTCCCTAACTTTTTATTTCTTGAGATGTTTAAAAAAAAAACAAAAAAAAAACTGACCATTCACAGCAACTAGCTAAAGGAGCCCAGGCTCCGGAGGAACTACCATGGTGGGTCAGCCACACTTCCCTGTGTGACTGGGTAGAAATCGCCCATCCCTTCTGAGCCTTCATTTTCTCGTCGGCAAAATGGTTCACAAGCTACCTTGAAGCTATGGTATGGGACTGCTTAAAACATGGTTGGCTCACCTGAGTGGTCCATATATGGCCTCTCAGCTCAGAAAGAGCCCGGCTCTGACTTCCAGTTTAGGGGAAACAGTACAAAGTCAGAAGTTGAGAAATCCGAGTGCAGATTTCTGCTCATGCCTTGATGGGGTGGTGACCCCAGACTAAGCCCTCCCTTGGCTAGGCCTCTCTGTTCGCTCTCCTTTCAAAGATGGGGCTGCCCAGAAGTTGTCTCTTCCTGTGTCGGTACCAGGTGGTTGAGAATGGCTGCGCAGAAAGGGTGCGTGGAGGACTGGTAGGCCATGCCCGGGTTCAGCGGGAAGAGCCTGGTGACTGATTAGCCGTGCCTGCCGTGGATATGGGGGGTGGGGGTGACGTCTCACAATGCCACCCCTGCCCCCCAGGTGGCCCTTAATGGCTCATCCAGTTCTGTCTGGCTCTCCCTTGGACGTGCCTGTCTAGAGCTCATGCAGAATGCCAGACAGGTGGTTTTGGAGCGTTGAGGAGCTTGGGTAGAGAGAGGGTGGTGGAGAACACCTCTGTGTCTCTAGAGGACTCCAGCTGGTGATCAGGGTGTCCCGGCTCCAACTCCAGCTTCATCTCACCCCCTGTCCTCCAGGGCTCCTCAGAGAACTATCCCCATGCTTCCCATCTGAGCCTTCGGAATTGCCGGCAAGAGCCTCAAGACAGAGCAGGTAAAGGCCGCTGCCTGAGCGCCACTGTCCTGGTGCAAGCTTGTGACCCAGGCCTGGCACGGCGCAGCCCCAGGCACGACTCCCTGTCTCTGCACTGTCCTCTCCGCAGGCACCTTCCTCACACGCAGGGCCGCTGGGGCCAAGGGAGGAAGCGTCTAGTTGAGGAAGGCCGGCCGCGTTGCAATGGAGAGCATGATGGGGAGTGTGATCAGACGAGGGCCCCAGTCCTGGCACTGCTAACTTCTCAGTAGCAGGACCTCGAGCAGGCCGGCCAGTGCCCTCACCTGGAGTACCGTCCCGATAACTGGAACACCTCGGTGGGTGTGGGACCCTGAGGAGCGAGGGGGGGGTGAGGGAGAGAATCTAACGTCCGCCGCATACAAGCTCAGCACTCGTTTAGGTTCTCTTCCCATTCTGAGGCAGCGAGGCCCTGGGGATGCGAGAAAACCCAGTGACCTTGTCCGGGATCGAATCTGGCCTTCCTTTGCCGGTTGGGGAGAGAAGCTGTCAGAGCAAGTTCACTATGAGGTCATGGATTTGGAGACGGGGGGGGGGGGGGGGGGGGGGGGGGGGGGGGAGGTGCGGGCAGGAGGGTTCAGGCGTCATTGCATGCCCCGGAGGGATGAGGCACACCCAAGTGCAGCTGGGATTCCCAGCACCGTGTGGGCTGGGACCGCGGGCCAGCACTCTTGACAGGGCAGTACTGACACATGTTCTCCCAAGGAAGTCATCCTGCCCTCTGGATTAGCATGTGGGTTCCAGAACAGCCTGTCCGGCAGCTGTGCAGGGCCAGCCCTCAGGAAGCCCCCACTCTAAAGAGCGAGGGTCCCCCCCCCCCGCATTGACAGGGGGTGTTCCTCTAGCCCAGGGCGGGTGCTCCGAGATGGGGTCATGGAGAGAAGCGGGCCCGCCCTTCCAGGAACCTCGAGTGCCAAGCCAAAGCACCTACCCCACGCAGCCAGGAGGCTAGAGCCTCGTCACGTCTTGGCATGGGGGCACTCCCTGAGTTGAGGAGGGAGGAACTGGATTTGGAAGAGCTCTTGTCCAGATCAGAATTTCCCTTTTCAGAAGCCGGTCTCCTGCGTGACTTCCCTCTCTCAGCCCCTCAGCCCGAGTTGACAGATGAGAACCCCAGGCTCAGGGAGATAAATTGGCCTCCCCCAGCCTCTCAGCCAGGAAGGCCTGACTGTCAGGGCCCACCCCACCCCACCATCCGGAGGGGCCTCACCCTGCGCGAGGCCTCACACTGGCCCAGGGCAAGGGCCTGCTCCAGCTGCCTGGCCAAGAATGGGGAGCAGCTGGTCCCGGTCAGCTGCCTGGGGCTGCGTCTTCCCTCCCTCTCCCTCCTATCTCCCGTCCCTCTGCCCTTCCCTGACTTCTCTGGGCTAGGGCACAGAGTCACTCTCCTCTGGTGGGCTTTGCTCCACCCCCACCCTCTCTCTCTTCCACCAAGTGGTGTGCCTAGTGTGGGCCACCAAGGAGTGGAGGAGCCACGTGCTGTGTGACCACAGACCGCTCCTGCCCCTCTCTGAGCTTCTGCTCCTTCACCCCTGAGACGAGGAGGGTGTCAGATTAGATCAGTGCTTCCCTAACCTCGGTCACCTTCATCCCGTTTATACTATGTTTAAAATGTTTCTCTCTTTTTTTTTAAGATTTTATGTATTTATTTGACAGAGAGAGACACAGCGAGAGAGGGAACACAAGCAGGGGGAGTGGGAGAGGGAGAAGCAGGCTTCCCGCCGAGCAGGGAACCCAATGTGGGGCTCGAACCCAGGACCCTGGGACCATGACCTGAGCCGAAGGCAGACGCTTAACAACTGAGCCACCCAGGCATCCCCTAAAATGTTTCTTTAATCCACTTAGGTCTGCCATTGTTCCCCAATTTAACCTCATCCTAAATAATTATATCCACAGACTCACCAGTGATCATTGTTCTAGTCCAAACACTTCACTGTGAAAACGTACAAGCAGTGCCCACAGACCACCTGAAATCCTCCCTCTTCCACCAACGGTACAGGCATCATCCTTTGGGAAGCTTAGACTGGGTTAGCGGGAGTCTCTCCAAGGCCAGAGTTCCTCTGATGGGGGCCAGATCGTTGGGTTTTCAGCTCTTGCCACTGTGGGTCTTGTGTATGCCCAGCGATGGCCGTCCATCCACCCATCTAATAAGCATTGCTGAGCACCTGCTGGGTACCAGGACCCGGGCTGGGGTCTGGGAATCCATAATCAGAAAACAGGCCAGCTAATGGGGGAGACAGATACAAAGACATACTACTGGTTTAGTACCACCAAGATGGTGCATGACACTGGAGGCGCAAGAATGGAACTGAGTAGCTGTGCTGGGGGAACCCTGCAAAGAGGGTGATGGCTGTCCCAGGCCTTGATAGATGAAGGGGGCCAGGAATTCCGGGCTGAAGGACAGAGGCCAAGACATGGAGGTATGATCTCCAGAGCATGGTCCAGGATGCAGGGAGCAGCCCCATGTGGAGGACACGGGGTGTGGCTGAAGTAGTGGGGAGGTGGCGGCCAGGCCAAGGAGGACCTCGGCTGACACTGTCAGATGCAAGGTTGGCAGGTCACTGCTGAACCCCGGGCCCATGACATCTGCCTCTCTTGGAGTCTGAGAGCTGGTAAAGGAGCTGGCTGGGATGCATCCCCTGGACCCCCAGGCTCTCCCACCCGGCTGAGCAGTGGGTAGGTCCCAAATTCGCTGGCCCTGGCAATGTCTTGGAACGCAACCTCTGCTCTGTGGGCTGTAGGTAAGCAACACCCCCCCACGGCCCGCCCCTGCTGCCAGCACCACTCGCCCCAGGGAATCGGAGCTGCAGATGTGCGTGGTGATTGAATCATTTCTGCACACCACCGCTCACACAGCTCCCCTGGGGACCCCGCCGCTTGCCTGTGCAAGCTGTCAGGAGCTGTGTGTGCTCAAGTGCATCTGTGCCCGCCCTTGAGTGTGTGTGTGTGTGTGTACCTGCACTTGAGTGTGCAAAAGGGCACCTACGTATGTGAGCGTGCACACATATCCACAAATGCCTCTCCCCTGGATGCGTGTGAGCCGAGAGTACCAGTTAGCTTGTTTGGCTTCAAACGTGAAAAATAAAACATTCTGATGTTAGTACAGCTGATGTTGGCCCACCACCCTAAGGAGCTGCCTCCAGGGCCCCAGCACCCCATGTTTCCGTGGGGCAGCTAAGAGCACCCTGCTCCCCATTTCCAGGGAGCAGCCTGCCAAGGGCCATGACGCAGTCAGGGAGTCAGCCAGATGGGTGCCAGTCCCACTCGGCCCTTATCTCCCTCTGTGCCCCCCTCTCTCCACCTCTGCCCCCCACCCCATCCTGCCACACAGGGCATGGGACCAGGTGGCCCCCGGTATCCTTCCGGTTCTCAACATTCTAACTTGGAGCAGTCCTCCGTGTGGAAAGGGCAGCTAATTTCTCTTGGAAGTGCCTTCTGTGCTAGGTACCACCAAGAGTCAACTCGGCCAGCGCTCTGCTAGGTGGCAGGGAGTGTGGAACAGGAGCTTGGCCCTTCCAGACTCCCCTGGGTCAGAAGACCACAGGGACTCAGGTGTCACTAGCAGAGAACACATACATGCGGCGTGAAGCCATGCTGAGCCTAGGGGGTGAGGTGAGGAGGAGTGTGTGCAATCTTAGGCTCCCCTGGACCAGGGGCTCTCCCTCCCAGAATTTCCGGGGCAGCCTTGGGACTGGCTTTGCAGTTTCAAGTCAAGCATTCTACACTTGTTTGAGATAGAGTGTTCCAAAGAGCTGGAGCTCCTGACACAGGAATCCTAAGATGTTGGAGTTTGAAGGGCTGCCCAAGGCGGCCTTGTTTTCCAGGCAGGGAAACTGAGGCCTGGAAAAAGGTATCAGAGCAGAGCGCCCCCCCCCCCCAGACTCCCCAGGCTGACTACAGGCACATGGCTGCCCCAACCAGGGGGTGCGGGGGCTTGACTGCTTGAGCCCACTCGCCATTCAGAGACAGGCAGGCGGCTGGGAAGGGTTGAGGCCTTGCATGCACCCAGAGCCATGCCGTCAGCCGTCTCCAGCTGGGAGGGAGCCCGGCCATCCGTGGGCACTAGACCTGCCACCACGGACGATTTGTAGCTACTTGTAAAGGCTTGAAGAAGCCCGAGGTCTGCAGAGGGAGGCAGCCCTCAAGCCAAGCCGTGCTCCTGCGGCCGAGGGCGACCTCTGCTGGCTGCCGAGCATGCGCCACCTCCCCGCACGGCCCGCTTGCCTGGAGCCCTATGGCACTGGCAGGGCCTTGGAAGTGGATGAGTTTGGACAGGTTGGATGGAACAAGGGGACATTTCTTTGGGCCCAGACACAGCCCTTGAGTGAGGACTTCCAGGAGGCTGAACGCCAGTCTTGGAGGAATGAAAAGAAAAACACAGGAATGGTTAGAAAGGCAGTGGGTTTGAATCTCAGCCCTTCCTGGCCGTGTGACCCTGAACAAATTGCTTCCCCTCTCTGAGCCTTTTAGGATTCAGGAAATTGGCAATGCACGGGATCAGGCCTGCTGCGTAAACATGGCAGAGACAGGACAAATGCAAGATTCCAGACTGCCCCACAATGAGCTACCTCTCCTAACTCCTTCAGCCCACCCTTCCCCTCTCCGCGCCCCACACCTTTAGCCTTCCAGGCCTTCACCCTTTTTCTGTGTGGGCTGGAGCTGCCAGCCCCATCCATTCCTGGTATTAATAACCAAAAATTTCCACTGATCTCGGGAGTTTAAAAATGTCCTCTCACCTGTGAGTGTCTCCTTAATCAGCTGGACATTTTGTTCTTCTATAGATTAAGACATATAGGACACACAGTTGTCCCTGTGATCTGTGATATCTTTCCTACTAGCTTCCTTGCCAGCATTCTCGGCCCAGACTAGGGGGCACTGAGCAGAAAGAACGGCCTCTGGGTGCCAAGGTGCCTGCCTATGTGGGCCTGGGCTCCTGATGCCTGCTTAGGGCTTCCCTGGGTGGGCTGAGTACCCACTCAGGTTCCAGAAACGATCTGTCAGCCATTCAGCAAACATTTATCAAGGCCCCACTAGGGCTCTGACCCTAGATAAAAATGCTGTGTCCATCCTGGGAAGTCTACCTAGAGATAAGAGTCTTGTGAGGCCACCTAATCCCCACTCGCCATCCTGCTCTACAAATGGGGAATCCAAGGCCTAGAAAGCCAGAGAAGTCTGCTTAAAACCCCTCTGTTTGGGGCACTTAGGTACTCACCGCGGAGAAGGAGGGCCCTAAAGAGAGAGCCCCACAGTGCTGGTTTCCAGCCCTCTGGGTACTTAGCTTCATCAACAGCGCCCCCTGCTGGCCGGCTGGGCACCATGGTTTGTCCCTGGCCCCAGGAGCCCACTAGGAGTGAGCGCTGGCTGGGACTCTGTACAAGTAAACCCAGGAGGAGAAACTCAGCCCCTGCCTGGGGTACCTAGAAGGGTAGCAAGGGGAGTGACACTTCTCCCATGACACATGCCTGCCACACCACAGCAATCTCCAGTGGGGACCCCTGGCCCCTCCCCACTAGCTGCACCGAAGTTTAGGTTGTGATGGGAAAGCCAGGATTCTAGAGCTGGCTGCTACTAAAACCTCTGAGCCTCAGTTTCTTCATTTGTAAAGTGGGAATGTAGTAACGATGTCTGTCTATGCCCAGTGCCTGGACCAGCACCTGACTTACAGGAGAAGCTCAACAAATAGTCACTACTGGGTCACACAGAGTGAATACTGGCTTGGACCATGGACCATATCTCCATGGCTCACAGATATGGCATAGGACCCTGCACCATATAGATATTGTAAAGTATTTACTGGGTGAATTGGAAGCATGCATGGGTGGGCACGTGGAGATTAGAGGTGTTTGGATGGATGCATGGATAGGTAGATGGATAGACAGATGGACAGGCAGGCATTTAGATGAATAAATGATGGATGGAGAAGTTGGCTACTTGGGTGTATAAACATGTGATCAGTGGGGTCAATGGAGGGATGTTGGAGGGTAGAAAAAAATAAATGTGGGGCATTACCCCTACTTTTACCTTTTTGTGGGAGAACTCCAAGGTAGAGTGAACCCAGAAAGCATTTATCAAAAGTACAAAGGCCCAAATGACCCAGAAACTCCACTCCTAAGAATATGCTCTCTAGATTAATTCACACGTTGATGATGTGGCCAATATAAAAAGGTGCTCTTGCAACCCTGTTTGCAGTATGAATTTGGAGATGACTTCAGGCTTCATCACTCAGTCTGGAGCGTGAGCCCTCTGAGCAGAAGGGCCTCGGGTCTTAGAGCAGCGCCTAGCAGGGGTGGACATTCAGAATTTGGTTGGATCAATGATTCATCAGTGCCCATTAAAAAATGAAAAGGCTCTTTATATCTTGATGTGGAATAAACTTTGAGATATGATTAAGAGGAGAAAAGCAAGGTCCAAGTAGTGTGTATTAGAATGCTGTCATTTTATGTGGTTTGGTTTTTTTTAAGGGGTGACAGGGGATGGTACCCATAGATCTTTGCTTCTCTAAGATGAGACCCTCAGGAGACTAGTGACCCTGTTCCTCCCAGGAAGGCTTTCTGGGGGCTGGGGACAGGGCCAGCACATCACTGGACTTTGATTTTTGAACCACACAAATGAGTTGCCTTTTCAATACAAATGGAACAATAGGAAGTGCTTTCAAGGAGCTGGGTAGTAAAGAGTTCCTTGGAAGTACAACCAGGCCTTTCTTCCCAAGGTTGGGCCAGGCATGCTCTGCTGGTAGTTCCCTCAGCCAGGGTGTTCGCGCGGGATGGGTGTTCGCAGAGAGCCAGGGTGTTCGTGCGGGATGGGTGTTCAAAGAGAGCCAGGGTGTTCGCACGGGATGGGTGTTCGCAGAGAGCCAGGACATGTTCACACAGGATGGGTGTTTGCAGAGAGCCAGGTGTTCGCGCGGGATGGGTGTTCGCAGAGAGCCAGGGTGTTCGCACGGGATGGGTGTTCGCAGAGAGCCAGGGTGTTCGTGCGGGATGGGCATTCGCAGAGAGCCAGGGTGTTCGCACAGGATGGGTGTTCAAAGAGAGCCAGGGTGTTCGCGCGGGATGGGTGTTCGCAGAGAGCCAGGACATGTTTGCATGGGATGGGTGTTCGCAGAGAGCCAGGGTGTTCGCGCAGGATGGGTGTTCAAAGAGAGCCAGGGTGTTCGCGCGGGATGGGTGTTCGCAGAGAGCCAGGACATGTTCGCACAGGATGGGTGTTCGCAGAGAGCCAGGTGTTCGCGCGGGATGGGTGTTCGCAGAGAGCCAGGGCGTTCGCGCGGGATGGGTGTTCACAGAGAGCCAGGGTGTTCGCGCGGGATGGGTGTTCGCAGAGAGCCAGGGTGTTCGCGCGGGATGGGTGGTCGCAGAAAACCAGGACATGTTCGCAAGGATGGGTGTTCGCAGAGAGCCAGGACATGTTTGCACAGGATGGGTGTTCGCAGAGAGCCAGGGTGTTCGCGCAGGATGGGTGTTCAAAGAGAGCCAGGGTGTTCGCGCGGGATGGGTGTTCGCAGAGAGCCAGGACATGTTCGCAAGGATGGGTGTTCGCAGAGAGCCAGGACATGTTCGCAAGGATGGGTGTTCGCAGAGAGCCAGGACATGTTTGCACAGGATGGGTGTTCGCAGAGAGCCAGGGTGTTCGCGCGGGATGGGTGTTCGCAGAGAGCCAGGACATGTTCGCAAGGATGGGTGTTCGCAGAGAGCCAGGACATGTTTGCACAGGATGGGTGTTCGCAGAGAGCCAGGGTGTTCGCGCAGGATGGGTGTTCAAAGAGAGCCAGGGTGTTCGCGCGGGATGGGTGTTCGCAGAGAGCCAGGACATGTTCGCCCAGGATGGGTGTTCGCAGAGAGCCAGGGTGTTCGTGCGGGATGGGTGTTCGCAGAGAGCCAGGACATGGATGCAGACAGGCTCCTACTAGTGGTGGGGACTTGGCTGATCTCAGATCTCAGACCTCAGTTTCCTCGTCTGTACAATGGAGGTAATTCTAGTCTTACAGAGTGGGCATGAAAAGTAAAGGAGAGAATACAGAAAGTGCTTGGTAAATGGGACCTTTGGTGACACAGCAGGAGATGAGGGGACTTCTGGGGGGCAGTGCCGCAGGAGAGCAGAGAAGGCCGGGGGCCATAGGCCTCTGTCCAGCACCCTGTGTCTGTAGCCTGAAATGCCCACTGGGTTATGGGAGAGCAAACCCAGCGGCCATGGGCAGGCTTCTGCTTTGGCCCAAGGATCTGGACCACTGAGCAGTGGATGGACTCTCTCCTCTGTCTCCAACTTTCTCTCTCTCTCTCTCTCTTCATCTCTCCTTTGCCATTTGGCCTCTCTGCAGAGGCCTGGGGACTCTGGGGGCTTTCTGGAGCTGAGGGGGCTTCCTCCACTTAGCTTCACCCTCTGGGAGGAAGTCACATTCATGTTAGAATTGCCGAGGCCCACAGCTGTTCAGGAAGTGAGCCTGGTGGCCGTGACATCCATGGACCCTACCCTCTGAGCCACGAGCTGGCAGCCAGAATCCTAGTTCCTGGTTTGGGCTCTGATTCTGGCTCCCTGTGCCACTGTGGGTGACTCCTGTCCCCCTCTGAGCCTCAGTTTCCTTGTCTCGGAGAGAAGGTGGCGCTTATACCTGCCCTTCTTTCCCAGGAAGGCAAGGGAAGAATGGAATTGGGGTTCGTAGCGTGAAGAACTCGAAAGCATGGGGGCTTGGGGTGGGGGGATTGTGGTACCCATGGCACTTTGGGCACTTACACCACATACGTGGTGAGGGCCACATGGGAAGACTCCTACACATGTGTATGCATATGCACACACACAGAGCCGCGTCGGTAGCTAATAAGCCCTGAACTGGGAATCTGAAGATGGGGTTGCCATCCCCACCAGCATCCCCCAACTCACACACACGTGTGTAGAAATGTGTGTGCCCACATGTGCTGTTCCATGTCCCATGGCGGACATGCGTACCCCATGCTGACGTGAGTCATCCACAGAGAACACCCAGGAACACCTCCTGACCTCAGTCCAGATGGGCTTCTCCATGGGCCGGGCAGCTATGGCCGAAGTTCCTCCCTTCAGCGCGGGGCTGGCTGGGATGGAGGCCACCACAGCTCACAAAGGAGCCCAGAACCCGCTGGGAGCCACTGGGGCCAGCAGGTCGGTGCTGGGGCTGTCAGGCCTGGTGCAACCCCGGTGACACCCACCCTCTTCTGTCTTCACAGGCTGGACAACGTTCATGGCTCTCGGGTAGAACCCAGTGAAACGGCCAGAATGAATTCTATGGACAGGCACATCCAACAGACCAATGACCGACTACAGTGCATCAAGCAGGTGGGTGTGTGGCCCGCGCTTACACCTCCTTCCCTGCCCAGCCTGGCCCAGCTGGCGAGGGCAGGGCCGGCAAGGCAGGCCGAGCGGGAGGGATGCTGGCCCAGCTATGGAGCTGGGCCTCTTGGGTGCTGGGTGGTGGTGGCAGGCCAGGGCTGACTGCCCGAGTCTCTCTGACCACCCCATGAGAACGTGGCTGCATAGACAGGCCTAACACTGACATCACACACCAGGGCCCATATGCCAGCCCTGCCCTGTCCCTCCTCATCTCCTCCCCTGCCCTCCCCTCCTCTTCTCTTCCCAGCTGTGTGATGTGGGGCCAGCCTCATGCCCTCTCTGGGCTCTGCTGTGTCAGCTGGGCTGCTGTGAAGATGGAATAAAGTGCTTAGTCCCCTTCCCAGACCTAAGCTCCCCAGCCCTCTGCTTCTGTGGTTCTCTATAAAGAAACAGAAAAGGAAGAGTTCTGGGAAATGAGATCATCTTACAGAAAAGGAAACTGAGGCATGGATTAGAGAAGGGAGTCAGCTGAAGTCACACAGCCCAGCTTCACTTGTGCTGGGGGGGCGGGAGGCGTCCCTCATTCCTGAGGACAGCAAGCTCCCCCTCCTGCCCAGGCTCACGTCACGTTCAAGAGGCCGTCTGCTTGCCAGCATTCTCTCGGGATTGTTCAGAGGTGGGGCATGTTCCAGGTGGGCTCAGAGCACCTCCCCCCCCCCCCCGCCCCACTTTAAGAAGCCTTGTTGAGCCAGCGTTGGCAGGCGCCCCCCAGTGTTGACCAGGAGTGGTGCGCCGCCCTCTGGCCGCAACCTCCTTGCAGCCCTGCATGGCAGGGTCTATGCAGACTCCTGAGTGTTATTGTACTCCAGGAGAGAGCGATATGGTAGAAGGGGCACGGGCTTTGACGTCAGAGACTTGGGCCCAAATCCTCATGCCTCCACGTGCCCCCGTGGTCTCAGGCTTTGTTTATCTGAGCCTCAGTTTCCCCACCCATCACAAGGGTCCAGGCTGTCACAGGGTGGCAGGAGCTGTTGTCCTCAGTGCCTCAGCAGCGGGGAGGCAAGCGCTGGGATGAGGCCTCTGGGTCACCAGCATGGGCCGCTGGCCTCAGCACCCCTGGGGGGCAGAGCTCCCAGCCCTCCCCACCCCCCGGCAGCCTGCCCTCCCTGAGTGCCAGGGCCCAGTGGAGCTGAGGCCGGTCCTCAGGAACGAGGGCATGTGTCCTCTCATAAATATCAAGCAGAGCTCTCTCGGAAGCCTGGGCAGGGTCTGAGGAGAGGAAATTGAAGAAGACTTGTTACAGATTGAACCCAGCCCTAACAGCTCCCCCAAAACGCCAATTATGCCTCTGCTCACCGTCACAGAATAGAAGCCAGACGGTGCCCTCCCTCCAGCCCTGCACTCGCCTCCTCCCTGGTGCTCCGCAGGCCCTCTCCCAGCTCAACCTGTGGCCCACCTTCTCCCAGCCCTGAGGGATCTGCTGTCAGTGGCCCCCACCCCCAACAGCACAGTCTCACTGCCCGGCAGGAGCCCCTCCTAGGGACAGGCATGCAGCTCCTCCTGAGACCTGCTCACGACCTGACCTTTCTCCCATGGCTGGCTCTGTATCCCCAGAAATCAGGGTGCCCTTTACCCCCTCAGAGTATGGCCCCCAGGGCTCAGATTGACCAGTCAGCCAGTCCAAGCCCCCATTCCACCACTTGCTAGCTACCTGACCCTGATTAAGCCGCCAATTCACCCCACTCGGTCTGTAGAATAGCATCATAAGAGACGCCCAGCTGGTGTGTGCCAGGGCAGCTGGAAGGCCAGGGATCTCCTCAGCTGCCCAGCCCCCCAGCCTGTTGTCCCATGCATGTGCATGCACACACACACACAAACACACACACACACACACACACACACACACCCCTACACGCCCAGAGCTCTGCGCTAGGGTCAGACCCTGATGCATTTGTGAGAGTGAGCAGGCTGTCCAGATGCCCCCCTGGACCATCCAGAGCTCCTGACACCCCCCACATCCCCCTCCACACCTCCGGTCAGACACAGCTCAGCACTTGACGTCTGTCTGCTCCACGGCTTCCCCAGAGGGCGGCGCGTCTGGCTGAAGACTGCTGATTCTCAGACATCCTCTTTCCTAATCAGAAGAGAAAGGCAAGCAGGTCTGCGTGCTCTGAGGATGACAGATGCATTGGCTGGGCCTCATCAGGGCTTTGCAGCCTCGGACTCCCAGCCCTGCCTCACTTCTAAGCACAGCTTCCCCCTGACACACACCCACCCTACCCTGGTTCTAGCCATTGCTCACAGTGGCCATCCCCCAAGCACCCTGCTGCCTCTCTTCCCTCCAGGCCTCTGGCTCAGCCACCTTTCCCCCATCTCAGCCCCAAGTACTGGGAGAACCAGTGCCCTCTCTACAATGGGCCCCACTCAGAGGTCACAGACACATCTGGGCTGCACGTTCAAAGCCACACAAATTGGCTAATTCCTCCACAGCAGCCTCCCCCAGCCCCACGGGCTCTTCTGAGCACCTGCACCCCCCATCTCTGAGCCCCACTGCTTCCTGGGCACCCAGCTGCCTCACCCACCCTGCTCTTTCTCCCTTGAGCCATCGGCCCTGTGGGGCACATATCTGACCTCCCCCCAGGCTGAGTTCCTTGGGGGCAGAGGATGTGCTATATTCATCTTAAAGTCAGCAGAGCATAGTGCAGCCCCAGGCCAGGGCCCACATAAGTAGAGGGGGAGCAGGGGAGGGGTGAACTGATCGATGGCTAGCAAAGGGAATGAGCGGAAGGGTGGAGGGATGGACATAAGAATGTGCAGTTAGGCAGGTAGATACAGATGATGGATGGATACATGGATGGACAGGAGGTTGGATAACTTTTCGATGGATAGACAGATAGATAGGTAGATGAATGGATGGATGGGAAATGAATAAAGTAGTGAACGGTTGAATGGGTAGATGGACAAGGGGATGGATGGATGGATGGGTGGATGGATGGATGGATGGACTGATTCATTTGGATGGACAGGTTGTTTGGTTCACAGATGGACTAATAAGAAGATGCAGTCATCACTTGCTCTGGGTAGCCAATCCAATAGGTCTAGGCTTTGGTGTCCCCTAATCCTGCCCCAACAGACTCAGTGGCCAGTGGATATAACCCAGATCTTCCTAGGAATTGTGGAGACAGGCAGACTGTCTGGTGGGAAGTGAGGCATTGGTATCCAGTAATGGCCACACCCAGGGGGGCTTCTGCCTATGATTCAGATCTGTGCTCCCATCCCTAGACCATCCAAGCCTGGCCAAGCTCCCCCATCCAGCCCTGGCCACTCCACATGCCACGAGGGACCTGTTCTGAAGTGGCCAGGTTGCCGGCCTACACGGACCATCCTTTGGACAGTTTTAACGGCTCACCACCCGTTTCGGTGTGGGCCTGGCCGTGCGCCAGTCTTGAGAGTTACAGAGGTGAACAGGGCACTATTTCTACTCTCCAGGAGCTCCTAGGAGAGAAGAAACTGTACAGAGGTCAGAGCAGTAGCAGTCTTTACCTGGCACCGACTCTCTCATGGGGACGGCATGATTTAAATTGTTCCTAAGCTGTGTGGCAGCCCTGCAGGCTGTCAGCACCCCATTTTACCAGTGAGGGGTCTGAAGCTCAGGAACACGCCCAGGACTGTGGGGCTCAGTGGCTGAGATGGGGTTTGATCCAGGTCACCCGTTTCTGTGCAGCCCAGGGACCTCATAGTCGAAATAGGAAACAACAGCACAGAGAGGGGTGGGGGCTTGGCCAAGGCCACAGAGCCGCCGAGCAGCAACCACTGAATGGGATGCCTATGTTCTTTCTACCAATGAGTCGTGCCCAGCGGTGACCACCCAGAGCCCAAGCTGAAGGCCACATGAGCTGGCTGGCGTAAGGGTGGAGAAGCGTGGAGGTGGGCTGAGCATGATATGGAAGGCTGCGTGCTCGGGGACCAGAACAAACTGGGCCCCCGAGACGGGCCTCAGAGGCCACTTGTGAGCCCGGAGCCCCAAAGGGGTTGCCAAGGGTGAGGGTGCTATGGGCAGGCAGCTCTGAGAGCAGCATGTGGTGGCTGCTGACCCTGCTAATTGGGTGTGACATCACGTAAATAAACGGAATAACTCAGTTAGCCGAGAGAGGCCGCCGGACAGGGAATTAGCAATTTGTATGGCTTTCCACGTGCAGCCCGGATGGCCCCCCTCTGGCCTCGGAAGGGGCCCATGTTAGAGAGTGAGCACTGGAGGCAGAGGTGAGGACCCCCTGCTGCCCTCTCAAAGGGCCCTGTCCTCCATGTGGAGGCTCCTCCCGTCTCCTACACATCAAGAGCAGGGAGCTCTGCCTTTGCAGAAAGAGCCTGTGTGAATGAGGGCCTAAAGCTGCCGAGTGCAGCTGTGCTTCCAGGGGACCCTCCAGGAGCCAGAGTCAGGGCCAAGGGCAGCCCCACGTGGAAGCACCCCACGTGCCAGGCGCCCTGCCAGGGGCCGCAGGAGCCTCATCTTGTCTCCCTGGCCCCGTGACGGAGGGCTGTACCGCTGCTCGCTTTCCCTCCTTCTCGCCTTCACTGCTCCCTCCCGTAGAGGCACCATGTTCTAATTCATTTCACTGTCTTCCATCCATTTTTAAATCTTTCTTACACGACCCACGTTGTAAGAATAGTCATGAAACCCTACACAAAAGAAATAAAAATTCCCTCCACCAAGCCATGATCAGTCATCCCCCTTTTACAGATGGGACAGCTGAGGTTCGGGAAGGTGAGGGACTGCCCTGGGTTAGCAGCTAGCAGGATGCGAAGGCAGAGGGAGCCCCTGGGGTCCTGCCCCACAGGGGCTCAGTGCCACTGTACATTCCATTCCTTCCTAATTCTGGGACCTGGCGGCTACTAAGACCCCTCCCCGCCTTGGCTCCAAGGCAGACTTGCGCTGCAGTTTGGAATAGAGCCCCCCCCCAGGGGAAGCTACTATTCCTTTCTCTCCCAGCACCAAAGCAACAGGGGCCTTAGAAGGTCCCACCATCCTCTTTGCAGCTGGCTTACGACCCTTGCAGACACACCCTACGTGTCCCGCTGGAGGACCCATAGTCGTGACACCCATTGCTGAAATTCCTGCTCTGCCCCTAAGCAGCTCTGTGACCCTCGGCAAGTCACTCATCCCTTGGGCTAAGGTCTAACTCAGCGGGACCTGGGAAGACCTGGGCAGGTGTTAGAGAATGAAGCCACCCCCGCCCACCCTGGCAGCCCTGTGGCCTGGGTCTGAAGCAGGATCTAGAAGCCTTGGCCCCAGGATTCAGTGTCTTGCCGACTCAGATCCCCTGACTGGAAGGGGCTTGAGCTCAGGCATGGACCCCTCCCGACAATGCCAACAAGCCCCCAAGCTTAGCCAGACTAGGCCTGCGAAATCTGGTTTTGGGGAGCTAAGCCACATATGCCAGACCCTGGCATAAGAATATCCTGGGCACAGCGTGCTTATAGTTCAACTCCCAAGCTGGGTTTGGCCCGGAGACCTCTTTCTAACCCACCTGACCCCTGCCCTGTTTGGCCATGGCTGAGTTTTCTCTGAAGCCAGAGCTGGTGGGCTTCCAGACCCGGGCTGTGTTGGTGGTGGTGATTAGGGGGAGCAGCCTTCATCAAGAAGGAATCTCCAGGGCTAGCCTGCCCTGGCTTGGGGAGAGCCAGCCCCCCAAGGATGGGGGCCACAGGCCACCCTCCTGAACTCTGCAGAGTTTACCTGCCCCCACAGCCAGCATCCAGAAAACACTTTAATATTACTGTCTTTCTCTAGACCTTGGTTCTCCTATCTTTGCAATGGGACTACTAATCCCCATCCTGCAAGGATTGGGTGGGAGGGATGCACACGGAAAAATGAATGACAGGTTGTTTGAGAAGTCTCCTTAGTCCTGCCCCCCCTTTCTTCAAGTTTCATCCCCAGTGAGGCCTGGGGTCTTCACCACCTCAGACCCACATGCTACCCTGCTGGCCTTGTTGCTGGAGCTTCACACTGCCTCCTTCCCTCTCCCACAGCACTTACAGAACCCTGCCAACTTCCACAATGCCGCCACGGAGCTGCTGGACTGGTGCGGAGACCCTCGAGCCTTCCAGCGGCCCTTCGAGCAGAGCCTGATGGGCTGTTTGACGGTGAGTCTTCATCCCCCCCACCCCCCGCACCTGCACTGGAGCCCCGGGGAGGATGCCCCAGGGGCTCGTGTGCCTGTCCAGGGGTCAGAGAGGCCCCAGACAACAGAGGATGAGAGACAGAAAGACACCAATGCTGGAGCGGACAGCCCTTCTGCTTGTGCCCTGCCCCCAACATACACCTTTGGGGAAACCGGTCTGATGGGAAGACAGCCCTCAGGATGAGGTGGGCTCCCCACACTCGATGGGAAAGCACAGGGCCTGCCTGGGGGGAAGTTCCGAGTCTGATGAGGGTGAATGTTCCACCCTAAGCAAAACAGAGTCGTGGAGGGTTTTTAGCCATCTTTTTATCCAGTCATTCATTCATCCAGTTGGGCAAACATCTATTGAGCTTTCTATAGTCATCCATCCTTCTGTCCATTCATAGAAGCATCTATTGAGCTCCTCTTATAGCCATCCATCTATCTAAATAAGCACTGATTGATCCCTCATCTATCACGTCTGATCCCCTCTGCTCAGTCCTAGGAAACCACAGAATAAGACGTGGCCAAGCCCGAGTCCCTCTTTAGTCGGGGAGCCCTGATGTGGAGAGAGGGGGCTGAGAGAGCTATGTGCAAGGGAAAAGCAGCAGTGAGCAGGGACGCGCTGATGGCCCGGGAGGTGGGGAGGCTGGCGGGAAAACCCGAGGGAAGGAGCCCCAGACACCTCCACCGGGGTTCCCCTCAGCAGCCGGGCAGAGTGAGCACGTTCTAGGCACTTGGAACAGCGTGTGCAAAGGCCCAGATGGACAACAGAGCCCAGAGAGCCGAAGTTCACTCAGCTCCGTGAGGGCCTAGGACGCGGGCTGGGTAAGGGCCAGGCCCGGAGCTTGTGACATCATTTGCCAAGCCTCGGAGCTTGCCAGCCGACCGCCGCTCAGAAGGAGCTCACGGCTTGTGAATGACCCCAGCCACGTGAGCTTGAGGGAGGCTTGGTGGCCAGCGAGGACAGCTGCTCAGAAGGCCCTGAGTCAGCTTTGAAGAGGACATGGGTAAACAGATTGCTACAGAGCCCAGCTACCCCAAGGCTGGGGAGGAGGGGCCCAGGTGGATGCCTGGCTGGGAAGGAACAATAGGTAAAGCCCGGGGGTGCCCTGTTCTCTGAGAAGCTCCAGATAGGAGGGAGGTGAAAGGCCCAGCGTGGCCGTGGCCTGGAGCGAGAGGAGGGTTGACGTAACTGGGCTATCCTTACAAAGCACCCCTTCTGTGCCGGCCACTGAGCTGGGCCGGCGCACGCCTTCTCACTGAGTCCTCACACTCCATGAGGCTGGCCCTGCCATCATCCCCATCTTACAGAGGAGAAAACTGAGGCTTGCTGGGAGGGCTTCCCAAGGTCACACAGCCAAGACCCCACTGCCTCTAAAGGAAATGCTCCTGGCCCGTAGGGATGTAGGCCAGGGGTACAGGCTTCCCCATTTGTTTGAGGCCAATGCCGTCTGGCTCCCTTGGAACCACCAGGCCAAACCGGGCGGCTGCCTACACTGCCCCACCCTCCTCATCCTCCAGCCCCCTGGGCTCCCCTCCCTCTACCAGCTCCCGTAATCCTCTTTGCAGGGATCCTGGTTCAGGCTAAGCCCCCTGGGCAAGGACAGATGTTACCAGAGGCCCCCCCGGCTTCCATCCCAGCTGCCGGCAGCCATAAGTCAAGTAGGAGGTGGGGACCACCACGAGGTATGGCCAGACTGGCCGCCACAGTCCCCCAGCGCCCGGCCTGAGCCTGGCCCTGCCTGGGAGGTAGGGATTCAGAGCTGAACCAGACGATGGCCCTGGGCAGTCTGGGTGGGCATGAAGGGGGCACGAGCCCTGCTCCAGCCCTGTCACTCATTTATTCAGTTGACAAACCTTCACTGAGGCCCTGTGCTCACCGGAGGCAGAGCAACAAGCACAGCTGACCTCTGTCAACGGTGTACGTTCCAATGGGGGATGGGGGAGGCAGACCCTAAACACTAAAGGAGTAAATGAGGACATACGCCAGCGCCCCGTGAGAGGGGGTGGGGTGCTGCTCGGGAGAAGCCTCCTGAGGGGGTAACCCCTAGCTGAGACCAGAATGGCAAGGAGAAGTCAGCCAGGAGAGGGGAGGGTGCTCCAGGCAGAGTGAACCGCTAGTGCAAAGACCCTGAGGCTTGATTTGTTCAAGGAACAGAAAGACGTCTCAGGGGGCACCTGGGTGGCTCAGTCAGTGAAGCATCCTTGGCTCGGGTCCTGATCTCACGGCTCATAAGATTGAGCCCCTACGTTGGGTTCTGGGCTCAGAGGGAGTCTGCTCGGATATTCTCTCTCTCTGCTCCTTCCCCCGCTCCTGCACACTCTCTCGCGCGCGCTCTCTCTCTCTCTCTCAAATAAATAAACAAATCTTGAAAGAAAGAGAAAGAGAGAGAGAAAGAAGAAGGAAAGAAAAAAGGGGAAGGAAGGAAGGGAGGGAGGGAGGGAGGAAAGAAAAGTCTCAAAAGGCTGGAGCACAGGAGAGGGAAAGGGTACAAGATGAACTTGAAGAAGGAAGCAGAAACAAGGCAACGCAGGACCTGCGGGCTGGGGGGAGAGGAGCTTAGATATTATCTGAAGGGTGATGGGGGGCCTTGAAGGATCTTAAGCAGGTGAGTGATAGGATCTGATTTATGTGAGGACAGGAGCTCTGAAGGGGAGCATCCTAGTAGGATAGGCTAGAGGGATTTTGGAGGTCTTCCTGGAGGAGGGAGCCCAGGGAGGAGCCTGTAGGATCTGACTAGACAGCAGGGAGGCCATGGCTTCTGGGGCGGGGACAACAGTGTGGACAAAGGTGTGGGCAAAGGCTCAGTGCCGGCTCTTCTGGGCCTCTCCTCATCGCAAGCCAGCTTAAGGCACACACTTGCTTGAATGATGGGCTTTGACCCCTGCCTCTCTGGCCTGCTGCTTAGGCAGAAAGGGGCCTTTGGTTCACCTGCCACAGTGGCAGAGATGTCGAGTTTGACTGTCCCTTGGAGCTCAGTAGAACCAGCAGCAGGGAAGTGCAGGGAATGGGGAGGTCATAGCAGACCCCCTTGGTACCCGAGGCACTTTCCTGGGCCCTATCTCCTTGCATCCCTATGAAGACCCTGCAGGCCAGGCAGGGAAGGGATCGTCACTTCTGCTTTATGAACAAGACAACTGAGAAAGGGGGAGCAGCTTGCTACAGTCCAAGGCTGGTACTCCTGAGCCCCCAAGGCCCTGTGGCTGGTCCTCCTGTACCCCCGCACATCCTCAGCCCCAGCCATGTCCCTTGGGAAGGGAGAGGGTGCGGGACGCCCCAGGGGCCTAAGCAGGGCAAAGGTGCTGAGCTCCCCGCCAGCACTCCCCATGCAGGTGGCAGGTCGGAGTGCCCCCAGTTACAGCAGTCCCCTGGACGACCCCTGGGAACGAACTCCTCTGGACCCGGCTTACTTGGAGGATAGAAACTAAAAGCCATTTAGCCTCGAGCAGGCCCATTTTCATCGTACTGCGGCTGGGCCCTGGGGTAAAGAACGGCTGGCAGTGCCCCTGCCCCACACTCCCCTTCAGGCCCTCTGACCCCCACGATGCAGAAGTGTGGGAGCCCTGGAGCCCCTCCCAAGGGGTGAGGGTGTGAGCCCTGGTCACCACTTGCTCCGCAGACCAGGTTTTTCCTGACTGTGCTGGCGGCTCACTTCCGGGCCCCTCCCCTAGCAGCAAGGCTGAGCCCCCTGTCTGAGGATCCCCCTCAAAATCAGGCCTCTCTGGACTCACTCCTTTCTCCCCTAAGGTGGAGTATGCTTGATACGCTCAAGGCACAGAAAGGAGGAGGCCAGAGAACAGGAGAGGGGAGACAGGAAGGAGAGGAGGTGGCAGAGGGAAACAGAGGCCAGCTAGCCTAACAGCAGGACCCCCCCCCCCCGCCCCCATCTCTCCAGGGAGAACTTCCCCACAGCGACAGAGAATTCGCTGCTGAAGCTGTCAGGGTATGTTCACAAATAGTGTTCACTGAGCTGTGTGCCTGGCCTGGCTGTCATCCTTACAAGGAAAGGGCATGTCACAGGTGGGGAAACTGAGGCTCAGAGAGGTTAAGTAACTTGCCTTAGGTGGCACAGTCCGGCGGGGGGGAAGAATTGGAGTGCAGGTCGGCATGCCTCCGGTTCCCCTGACTCCCTCAGAGGATGTCAGAGTCCAGCCCCATGCCAGGAACCGAAATCCCTTCTCTAGCATCCCCCAGGCAGCTTGTCCTGCTTCGTAGCCAGGAGGCTCACCGCTTTTCAAGGCAAGACACCCCCTTGATGGGGCTAACTGGCCGCCTGACCTTGAGCACACGGCCTCTGTCATCTCTGGGCTTCGGTTTCCCTCTCTGGCACGAGGGGCTGGACTCCCTGACCTGTAGGTCTGTCCCCCTGGGCCCTGGGGCCGGCGGGGTGGGGGGCGCAGCTAGGTCTCCGAGTGCCAGGAGCTGGCTGGGCCTGGGCAGCCAGCAGAGGGCAGCAGCGGGGCTGCCGCTCCCCACCGGCCTTTGTAGAGGAGGGGTCTTCCCGGCCCACCCACACACAGGACCCTCACTGGGGGTGCCGTGCCCACTGAGGGGGGAGCAGGCCTCTGAGACACAACCAGCTACTCAGCTAAGTCCACCCTCCCCACCACTGTCGGGCAGACCCACCTCACAGGACTTTCCAGGGGTTCCTCAGGCTGGGCCAGAGGAAGCCAAGGGGTGTACCTAAGGCCTCGAGGGCCTCAGGGTCCAGCTTAGCCACACTGCGCCGTGCTGACCTTCAGCAAGGCCCTGCCCTCTCTGGGCTTGGTGAAAGCTGGCTGTTGCCAACGTCCCTTCTGAACACTAGGGCTCAGGGGATTTGGTAACAAGCAGACATTCCCAGGCCTGCAGGACAGCCCTTATACCAGCACCAGGCCCCTGTTGCTCAATTTAGCTGGGTTTTTTGTTGTGTGTGTGTTTTTAAACCAGAGCAACAGGATTAGCCAGTATTGGCCAAACAGAGGGACCTTTGCCTTCCTGCCCTCAACACAGGGCCTGAGGCTTCTCCAGGCAGTTGGGAGTAAGACCTTAACCCTTTGTGGGCTGAAAAAGAGATCCTCTCATGGAAAGAGCCCATATGTTGTAGCCTGACTGCCTGGGATCGCATCCAGGCTCTATCATGGACAAGACTCATAACCTTTGTCTTATACCCGTACTCAGTTTCCTCCTCTGTAAAACAGATAATAATACCACCTCGTGGAGCTGTTGTGAGAATTCGGCACTTCACTGCTTACAAAGCTTTCACTTAGCCCTCCTACCGGGGAGCCAGCATTCTCATTATTCTGTTTGCCTCTGTCAACATTTCCCACCAACAGCAGCCTCATTGATGCACGAGTCCAAATAAATTGTCTATGCTCACTTACATCCACCCCAAGGTTCTGCCAAAGAAAAGGCTATGATAGTCAACATCTAAGCTGAAGTGACTCTTCTGGGCTTACTGTGTTGAGTCCCAGCTCTGCCCGATCTTGGGGACCTGCCTTAGCCTGCCCGCCTTACCTGCCTCACCTGCTAAATGGACAGTGCTGGTCTCCAGGCCTGAAATGTTCAACAGGCCACAGAGAGCTAGTGGCCTTGGTTTTTCTGCTTGGACAGTGAAATAAACAGTGAGAATGCCCTGCCCTGTTCCCAGGGAGTTCCTAGGAGTTCCCGGGAGGTGGGGGGTGGGGGGGGTGGGAGGAACGGCGCCCCATTCCAAAAGGTGGTGGTGGTCCTGGGAAGAGGGCGTCCACTGGCTCCTCCCTGGTTCATCAGACTCACTCTGGCCAGGCCTTAAGTGTTCATACTTTTTAAATGACAGGGTTGGCCTAGATTAGCGCTTTCCCCACCCTTTTTAGCCTTAGAGCCCTTGTAACGAACCCTTAAATACAAAGCAGATAACGGGGAACCTACTCTGATGGTTGCCGGGGGCCGGGCCAAACCCCACGGCAGCCTGAGGCTCTCTGAGGACCTCTGAGCGCCTCTGGAGCAGGCGGTGTCTAGGGGCCTGCTGACGTAGTCTTCCCTCCCTCAAAAGAGCGAGCTGCCACATCTGGGAGCACTCGTTTCCCACTCAGCTGTAGCTGCTCCCGCTGCTTCCTGCACCAACTCCATTTCCCAAGGTCCTTCCTTTTTCATAAGGAAACCTAATTTTGCTGCTGTCCCTGAGGGAAGCGGGTGGCAGGACCCCTGGGAGTGGGCGGGGAAGGAGTGGAGCCTGATGGGTGTGAGCCTGTGGAGCCGTTTGGGGGCCCCCCCCAAGAGCACCCTGCCCCACACTGCCCCAGGGACTGACAGCCCTCCCAGTCCCTCTCCTCCCCCGCTTCTGGCCCACACTTCAGAGGTTCTCAAGGAGAAGGGAGGGACCTCGGGGCTCCAAACACACAGCTGCTAGCAAGCTTCTGTCGACACTCTAATGGAAGCCTCCCATGTGCTGAGCAGGTGCTCAGCACTGGAGACAGACCCCAGGCTGAGCATGAGGGCCCTGTGGTCTCTGGGCCCAGGTCTGAGAGACTGCAGGGTGCCTGGCACAGAGCTGAGCACTGAGGAGCATAGGCATGTCCATCTGGAAAAGCCTTAGCATTCTGTCCGGCAGCTCCAAGCTGCGGCTCCGTGGAGTCGTGTGTCCTCAATCCGTGCTTCTCCTTAGGCACAGGTTTTGACTCAGGAGGGGCCAGTGCCGCTGGGTGGGGACCATGCCTGGAAGGTGAGGGCAGCAAGCACCCACAAAGGTGGGTGCAGGAGCTCGGGGTGGGGATGGGGAGAGGTGCTAGGTGTGGGAGACTTCCTGGGACCGGGACCTAAAAGGGAGTTTGGGGAGCTGCCTGGGGGGGAGGGGAGGAACAGAGGCCTGGCCTGTAGCCATCCAAGACATGGTAGTACAGCACCCTCTGGAATGTGGCCAGATCGAGTCCTTGAAAGCCGCAGGGCCTGGGTTCGGGGTTAGGCCCACCAGCAGACTAGAAACCCCTGAGGGCAGGGACCAGGCTCCCAGGGCCTGGCATGGAGGAGGGGCTTGTCAGTGTTTATGGAGTGACTGAGCGAGGCACAGTTTGAGTCCCAGCTCTGCCTGATCTTGGGGACCTGCCTTAGCCTGCCCGCCTCACCTGCCTCGCCTGCTGGATGGACACATCCGTCACTCTGGGCTCGGAGGCCTGGTGCTGGCCGTGACTCACCCTGCCCTTCCTCTCTCTCTTGCTGGCAGGTGGTCAGTCGGGTGGCAGCTCAGCAAGGGTTTGACCTGGACCTCGGTTACAGACTGCTGGCGGTGTGTGCTGCAAACCGAGACAAGTTCACTCCCAAGTCTGCGGGTAGGTGACGGCTGGGGGTTCCAAAGGTGTCACGGGGAGGTGGGAGTGTAACCGGATTCAAACCCAGGGCTGCACACCACCCCTGCCAGCTGGTGCCTTGGTTCCTCCAGGTGTGGCGTGAGCCTGCAAGGAGCAGCGGCTTGTCCATGGGGCTGTGCAGCCCGTGGTTGAGGCTTGTCCCTCCTCTCAGGCAGTGTTCTGTCCTGCAGGGGTGCCTCGGGGCCAGTGAGGGGCCCAAGCACGCCATCCCCCGACAGGCTAAAGGGAGACATGCATCATCTCATTTCATCACCGTAATGACCCCTTGGCGTTAGCCCTGTGATCATCCACATTTGACAGATGAGGGAACTGAGGCTCAGGGAAGCTGAAGAAGTTTCTGGGCCACACAGCTGGAAAGTGGCAGAGTTGGGGTTTGAGCCCAGGCCTATACGCCAGAGTGGGCATTCCTAACCCTGTGTTCATGCAAAACAGCTGCATTTAAAATAAAACACAAAATAAACGTGAATTGGTACATACAGGGTTCTAAAAGCATCGTATTCTCTGCATAATATTCTCCGTCGCCACTTTGTCATTGCATGGGACCACCTGCCCCTGGGTTAAACCGAGGCCACAGGTGGTGCTGGCAGCATTCCGTGCATGAGGGCTTTAAGCACCCCAAAGATGCAGTTTTACATTTCCCATCATCCCCATTACCCTGCATAAGCTGGGGGCACGGTGTAAGCTCTCACTCCGACAGACCTGGGACAGCCCGGCCCTATCACTTGCTGAGCGTGTGGCCTCTGAGCCTCAGTTTATCCCCTTGGGAAGGCAGGAATAACAATGAGACTTACCCTGCAGGGGTCATTGTCAGTTCTAGATACATGTGCCACAGTGCCAAGAGCAGTGTCTAGAGATTGTTAACATTTTTTTATGTTCGAGTAATTCATTGAAAAAGAAAAGAAAATCAGTTATTTCCTTTGTATAACAATAAAACAGACATTTTCTCTGAATTCGTCAATCAGTTCTTTGGAGTAGATCTAGAAACAGCCTTCATGAAAATGTTTAAGAGACATCTCACGGTGTATTTTTATAAACCTGCTCAACCTACAATCTCTCGAGTGGGGGTTCGTGCTCCTCCTTGTGCATGTTTGCAGACCACGCACACAGACTGTGGGTCATTTGCAGAAGGTGTGGGCAGCAGCGGCTAGCTCTGAGCCCCTTGCCGTGCCAGCCCGCGTTGGGATGGCGCTCTCGTATTGAGCTGCTGGCCAGAAAATGGTCTGGGAATCTCATAAGTGGTGTCTATTCCTAATGGAATCTGCAGTTTTAATAATAACTTAAGTCAATACAATTTTGACAAGGTAAAAACTGCTACTTATCCAAGAAACATCTCCATATCTCTGTTGAGCACCTGGTCCATGTGGGCACCTGGCCAGGTCTGGGTTCTGATGAGGGATGCGACTGACGTGGTCCCACCTCGGGAAACTTAGAGTCTAGAGCAAGGGGTCAGCAAACGTCTGTGAAGAGCCAGATAGTAAATAGTTTAGGCTTTGCAGGCTATCCAAAAGCAACATAGACAATATGTAAACAAGTGAGTATGGCTCATTCCAATAAAACCTCACTTATGAAATCAGGTGATTGGCTCTGGTTTCCCCAACCCCAGTCTAGAAGAAAAGAAAAATATCAAATAATCATAGGTGTATGTGGGTGTGCATGTGTGCATGGGCGTGCATAAATTCAAGCTGTGGTAAGTTGCATGAAGGTAAAGTCAGGGATGCTATGAGACCACCCGGGGTAGGGGAAGGCTTCCCTGAGGCCCAGAGATTGAGAAGGGTTGCATAGGTAAAGAAAAAAAGGAAGAGCTTCTTCCCAGGTAAAGAGAGCAGCCTGAACGAAGGTCCTGAGGTAGAAGGAAGCGTGGCTTTGTGGCAGAACCAAACCAAGGGCCGTGGTTCCAGAGCCCGGGGGCAGGAGTCAACAGCAGTTAGAAAGACACACGGGGCCTGTCTTGAGAGTTGTGGTTTTTGTACTGAGAATGGTAAGAACATGGCTAAATTCTCCTTTGGCACAGATAGCTCCGGCTCCAGAGGAAGAACAGATTGCACAGTGGGGAGGGGGCAGTGTAGATGCAGGGAGCGGGTTGGCAAATTGCTGGGGACATCAGGATGATGGTGGCTGGACCAGGAAGGTTCCGCTTCCTGTGGAATAGAGTGGAGAGAAAGGGATGACTCCAAACGCTGTGTAAGAGGCAACACCAAGACAGGGAAAGTGTGGCCTGGGGTGGCGGGGCTGGGGGGCGTGGAGGAAAACAGGAGAGTGGGTTGTCCCAGAAGACCCAGCTGCTTCCTCTTTGTGGAGGAAAGGCTGAGGTCCCTGTGTAGCCCTTCCTCGGGGGTCCCGGGGGTCCCATACCAGGCCCCTGCTGGTATGTGTTAGGTGCTCTCATACTTTGTTGCAACGCTCAGCTCTGTGAGACACGGGGTATTGTATCCATTTATGGGTGAGGACATTGAAGCTCAGAGAGATTTGTGACTTACCTGTGGTCACACAGCTCATAAATGGGACTTCAACCCATGGCCTCCTGGCTCCAGGCCCAGTCTCTGCCCGCTCCATCACAGTTGACTCTGGACCTCGACTTTGGAGGCCACTCCACCCGGGAGAGCCCTTTACTTCACTCAAGTCACTCTAGGGTGGCCCTGCCCTCGGCTAAGTGGTACTTCCAGCATCACTGCTCCTGAAACAAGGGCTTTGTTCTTCCCTCTGTTTGCACTCCCAGTTGTGCACAGCTCTTTACAGTTTATCGAGCCCTTTTCCAGGCATTGTAGCTGTCAGTTAAGTCACATGATAGACCCTGAGGTGAGGCCTCAGCATCCGCAGCTGAGAATACTGTGGCCCGAGGCCCAGCAATGCCTGTGGCTTTGCTATTGCTTTAATTCCCTTCTTCGGAGTCAAACCCCTGTCGGCACCAACAGCCATGACTAACCACCTCTCAGGTCACCCCCACTTCCTGGAGAAGTCGGGGCCTCAGGACTCAGGTTCCCAGCCGGGCCCCTGCTGGGCCCCTCCTCTGGGAACGCAGGCCGCCAGCCTGAGGGCCAGGGCTTCCGCTGCTCCTTTCATTGTCAGCATAAAGGGTCTGCCAGGCTGGACCATGAGAGGGGTGGAGGCCGCAGGGAGCTGAGCAGCGACCCCGGGTTCCAGAGGCAGCTCCATCACGGGCTCCCATCTCCGCCATGTTGCCCACCTCCCAGAGCCGTGGCCTCATCTGTAAAGAGGGGTTATATGCCCCCCTCACAGGCTGCCTGTGAGGATTAATGAGATTCCCTAATCGTGGAAGTGAGGGGACCCACCAATACCTGAGGCCCAGTGGTGCCAAGTAAATAGTACTGTCCAGCCCTCCTTCTCTGCTCCGCTCTGCCTTCCCCCTGCCCCCCACCCCCTCCACACACACACATGGTTCCTCTCTAAGGCTTTTTCTGCTCCAGCAAGGTTGTCTCCCAGTGCTCCTTTTCCTGAGGCTCTGTGGGTGGTGCATGACCTGTGGTAACCCCACCTCTGGGTGCAGCTCTGAGCGTCCCCGTGGCCTCAGGTGTGTGTGCGGTGGCCACACTGGCCACAGCCAGGCCTGCCCCAGCCTCTTGGGGCCAGGCCGCTGCAGTTCTAGAACCTACTCTGTCCATAGAGCTCCTGCAGCCAGCCCATGCTACCTCTTGCCCTCCTTTCCGTGTCTGCCCGGGCTCCCATTGTGTCTGACTGGCTTGTGCAGTTTTCACCCTCCTAATCTCTCCCTCCCCTTTCTCTCTGAGGGTTCTGATGTCCTACGTCTGTCTCCGTCTGTCCTTCCCTTCACTGCTGCCCCTCAGACACTCTCCCTGTGTGATGTGCTTGTATGTCTGTGTGTGCCTCTCGTCTGGGGGACGTACGTGTCTGTGTATATATGTGTCTGTGTGTGGTAGTGAGCATACCTGTGTGCTTGTGTGTCTGTAGGGGCTACATGTCTGTGTGTGTATGTGTCTGTGTGTGGTGGTGAACATGTGTGTCTGTGTGTGTCTGTTGGGGATATGTGTCTGTGTGGTGGTGAGCATGTGTGTGTGTGTGTGTGTGTGTGTGTCGGGGATACATATCAGTGTCTGGGGGCATGTATCTGTGTGTGGTGGTAAGCGTGTGTCTGTGGTGAGTGTGCATGTGTGTGTGGGTCTATAGGGACACGTCTATGTGTGTGTGTGTCTGTTGGAGATATGTATCTGGGTCTGGGGGTACATGTCTGTGTGCGGTGGTGAGCGTGTCAGTGCATTTGTGTTTCTGTGGGTGTGGTGGTGATTGTGTGTGTCTGTGGGTTTGTGGGGACACATGTCTCTGGGTGTGTGTGTCAGGGGGGTTGGGTGCATGACTGTGTGTGTGTGTCTGTGTGTGTTGGTGAGCGTGTGTGTGTGTGTCTGTTGGAGATATGTATCTGGGTCTGGGGGGAGGTATGTGTCTGTGTGCGGTGGTGAGCATGTCGGTGTGTTTGTGTCTGTGTGTGTGTGTGTCTGTGGGGACACATGTCTGTGTGTGTGTTGGAGGTATGTATCTGGGTCTGGGGAGTACGTGTCTGTGTGCGGTGGCGAGCATGTCGGTGTGTTTGTGTCTGTGTGTGTGTCTGTGGGGACACATGTCTGTGTGTGTGTCTGTTGGAGGTATATATCTGGGTCTGGGGAGTACATGTCTGTGTGCGGTGGAGAGCGTGTCAGTGTGTTTGTGTCTCTGTGTGTGTGTGTCTGTGGGGACACATGTCTGTGTGTGTGTGTGTGTGTGTGTGTGTGTGTTGGAGGTATGTATCTGGGTCTGGGGAGTATGTGTCTGTGTGTGGTGGTGAGCGTGTCAGTGTGGTTGTGTCTCTGTGGTTGTGAGTGTGTGTGGGGGGGACACATGTCTGTGTGTGTGTCTGTTGGAGGTATGTATCTGAGTCTGGGGAGTACGTGTCTGTGTGCAGTGGTGAGCGTGTCAGTGTGTTTGTGTTTCTGTATGTGTGGTTGTGAGTGTGTGTGTGTCTGTGGGGACCCATGTCTGTGTGTGTGTGGTGTGTCTGTTGGAGGTATGTATCTGGGTCTGGAGAGTATGTGTCTGTGTGCGGTGGTGAGCGTGTCGGTGTGTTTGTGTCTGTGTGTGTGTGTCTGTGGGGACACATGTCTGTGTGTGTGTCTGTTGGAGGTATGTATCTGGATCTGGGGAGTACGTGTCTGTGTGCGGTGGTGAGCGTGTCGGTGTGTTTGTGTCTCTGTGTGTGTGTGTCTGTGGGACACATGTCTGTGTGTGTGTGTGTGCGTGTGTGTGTGTCGGGGGGCTGGATGCACATCTGTGTGGGTCCCCCCGTCCCCCTCTGCCTCCCCCACCCTTCTGGCGCCCCGTCTCCCTGTCTGTGTCACTTGTCAGGAGGCCAGGCTGGGGCCGGACGAGGGCCGTGGGATGAGATCATGCGGCGAGGAGAGGCGCTTTGTCAGGAGGGATGGCAGAGCGCTGGGCTGGGCCGTGCGCGCCTGCATCCCCGGGCTCTGGAGCAGGGGCTCGGGCCTGGGGGCAGTGCTGCACGGCGTGTGCGCGCATGTGTGTGTGTGTGTGTGTGTGAGAGAGAGAGAGAGAGAGAGAGAGAGAGAGAGAGAGACGGAGCGTGAGCGCAGAGCACACTGCAGCAAACCGCCAAGTCAGGCGTCTCCACGTGGGCCCCTCAGCTACCCAGCCCCCAGCTCTTTGTTCTGGTGCAGCCTTTAGCCTGTGCGCTCGCACGCGGGAGCACGCGCACGCGGGCACGACGGTCAGGAGCCTCCCCGGGGGCAGGTCCTCGGGGGGACCCCCCGCCCCTCCTCCGCCTCGGTGCAGAAGGTCACCTGCCTCGTGCCTCCCCTCGCCCCCCCCATCCCCAGAGGCCGCAGCGGGTCCCCCTGCCCCCACCGCCGCCGTGTGCCAGCCCTCAGCGACTTGGCAGGCGGCGCGGAAATGTCAGCCTCCTCGGCACAGAGCGGGCCCACGCCTGCGGGCTGTGTAGGCACCAAGCAGCAGGCAGTCGCCATGTCCCAAGGTCCCCGAGAGCCCCCTGCATGCCTCGGCTACTGTCCCAGTTTGAGTGACTCTGTGTCCCCTCAGCTGACCCCAGCAGAATAGGGGACGTCAAAACCCAAAGGATGGGGAACCCGGGGCCCAGAGAATGGAGCAAGACCTGCCCCAGGTCACAGCAAGGCAGGGCCAAGCCCAGACGAGAGCCTGGGGTGCCCGCTGGCCATCCTCACGCCCCTCCTGTCTCCACGCAGGAGGGGGTCTGTGATGGCTCTGGGCTCTGGGCTCTCGGCAGAGGGGAAGCACTCAGAGAGCAGCAGGTACGGGAGATGCCAGGCTTCCCAGGAGCGTCCTGGGAGATGTGACCAGTGGATTTTGGAGAGAGACCAGAGAACTCAAGAGAGGGATCAGGGCTGGAAGAGGCTGCCCCTGACCACTCCAAGGAAGAGGCCAGCCTTAGGGACGACTGGAGGGCGGTTGTCAATCACCAGCCTGTGGGCTGGATGTGGCCCACAGACATCTGAGCTCCGATGTTTGGTGGTTTTTAAAAATGCATATTAGTTGCCAACATTTGCTCTCTGGGAGATTGCACTGTCAAGTCCAATGCCCGTCTTCCTTTCAATGGGAACCTTGGACCCACAACGCACGGCTGACTAGGTGGTAGCTGACCCCTCAGATGGGCTCTGTGCTTCTGCCATTGTCTTATGCCTCAAGCATTTTCTGAATTTGAGAACCCACCAGGCCCTGTGAACATGTGTTTCTGACCTCTGCTCTAAGCACACGCTCGCATCCCAACAAAGAAGCCTGAGCCCAGGGTCCTGAAGTGGAGCCCCAAGCAAAGTTGCTTGCTTTGTGTTGACCAACACCTGCTTGGTCCAATTTCTCTGATGTGCTGACAGCCCCCAGAGGAAACATTCACGGGAAGGGGACTGAGACATGCCCTGGGCCCCTGGCCAGCCTGGAAGGTGAAGCGTCAGGAATATGATGAGGCCTCTGCCTTGTCCCTCTGGGTCTGTGGCCTGCAGTCCATGCAGGAGGGGCTCGGGAGTGGCTCAGTCCTTTGGAGCTCTCAATCCCAAGGGACCTCCTTGTAGCAACTTGTATAGCAACCCTGGGGCTCAGACACAGACCCCAACTCGGGGCACCCCATCCATGGCGCGTCATACCTCCATCACATGGTTGGGATGGGACTGGCATCAGAGGCCAGCCAGGTCTCTTGTACCCAGGACTCTTAAGCAGAAGGAGCCTCGTAAACTGCTTCCCTCTGTCTTTAAGAATAATCTTCTTGCTCCCACCTGGTTGAATGGGGGCTCTCAGACCTCCCTGGTGGTGGAAACATCACTGGTCTCTTAGAGGCTATGTTTCCAGTTCCACCTTCATGACTCCCCCAGGATCTCTTCCCGCCCCCCTCTGCCTCTGCCCACCCCAGAGCACGCAAGCCACCTTCCTGTCACCATCACCGGGGAGGACAAATGGCCTCATTCAGGGACACCCTGCCAGATCAGTCTCTCTAAGACAAAGCTGTGCGCAGCTCTGCGTGAAAAATGGCTCGAGGCCGCCCAGTGAGCAGGCGGGATTGGTGGGTGCAAATTGCAGGGCATTTGTTAATGCTCACCGGCTTCCCCAGAAACAGTGGGGCAGGCAGGCCCTTGCCCTTGAAATGCCAGGTGGCCAGGCTGGGCGCCTTGTTAAGGCTGGGGACAGACTTCCTCCTGGACACCAGCCCCCACCCCCACATCTGAGCTCAGCAGAGCTGGGATGTGGGGGAGGGATTTGGCTTCCTTCCTCCTGCACTCCAGGGCAGGTCCTGCTCAGGAAAGGGCTCTGGATTTCATCACCAGGCCCCTGGGAACCGACTCATGGTCAACCCTGTTTAATGGATGAAACCTGTTCACAAGGCTTGCTCACCTCCTGCTGATTCACTGCTATGGGAGAGGCTGCTGGGGCTCTTATCAGCATGCCCATTTTATAGAAGAGGAAACTAAGGCTCTAATGGGAGAAACAGACCCAGGCCATGTGAGTTGTGGTGCTGGAAGAGGTCTTGGACCTCCAGCTGGTGAGATCTGGAGCATAGGGAGCCATCCCCTGTCCAAGTGACCCTGAGTGAGCAGGTGGGGTAGGTCGTCCTGGGCCAGCAGCCCCTGGCTCCCCTTCCCTCCCCCAGCTCCCTGAGGGCTGAGGCCTGGGATCGGGTGGCCTCACTCTGCTCTTGGAGAAAAAGAACAGTGGGGAGGAGCCCACGTGACAGGGTTTGTGGACACAGCGTTCCCAGGCTAAGGAATTGGGGGGAGGAGTAGCTATGATGGTCCCTGGGGTGTCCGGAGTGAACAGTGAGGAGCCAGGCAGTGCCACGGGAGAATGGGAGAGGACAGATTTGGAAACAGCTACAGGTCCCTGGAAAAGAGAGCTGAGTATTTCGATGGCCACGCCACAGCCATTAAAAACTGGTAATCCTCCCAAGGATTACTATACGGAAATGCTTATGATATAATATGAATTTTTAGAAGGGCAACAAAAATGGTAAGTTCAGTGTGACCTCAACCAGGTGCACAGGAAACAAAACAGAAAAGAATATACCAAAGTGTCAACTTATAAATAATGGATCTATCTGGAATGGGGGGGGTGACACTTTATTTCCCACATTTTCTGCAGGGAGCACAGATTCTGTTTTTAAGCAGAAGGGGCCATGGGCATTGTTGGTTCCTCTGGCGTTTGGCTGGCGCTGGCAGGGGTGGAGCGAGACGAGAGTGTCCTTGCCTCTAGGCTTGCTCAGCAGTTTTCCCAGTGCAGCCCTCTCTGGTTCCCCAGGAGCCCCGGGGGGCAGGCCTCTGCTTGTCAGGAGGCTACTCTTCCTGTCTCCCTCTCTTCTGCGGGATTAGCTCATCGCTGGCTCCCCCACAGAGCCAGGGTGTGCAAGGACACAGCTGCCTGAGGCCCAGCTGGTGTGTATCTGCTTTCCAGGCCTGTCCAGAAGGAGAGGGGGCAGAAGGCTGAGGGCATCGGCTCGTGTGTGGGGTGGGGGGGCTTTGGGGGCCGGGACGCTGACAGGCCGTACAGAGCCCTCTCAGGATGGGGCTGCTTCTCCTACCTGGACCCTCACAACCCCAGTCCAGAGCCCCAGCTGGGACTGCACACGCTCAGGCCGCGTGATTGGGGTGGGGGTCTGCGAGGGGAGGGATTGCTGAGGCTCGTGCGAGGGGAAGGTGAGGCTGCCGGAGGCTCCTCAATCAAATGATGTGTGTCGGAGTTTGGGTGCCCCCGGACGCAACCCCCAGCCAACATGCTGGCACAAGAGGTTTATTTAGAAGGATCCCAGAGAATACCCATTGAGAAGCAGGGAAAGACAGGGAAGGGAAGGAGTTCAATGAAAATGTGTTGTGAAGCACTGAACCTGCTGTGACCACCTGCCGGGGAGCTCTGGGAGACAGTAAAGCACGCCCCTCAGCCCGAGAGGCAAGGACAAGGAGCTGTGTATCCTGCAGCTGGCATCCCTTATTGGTTGAGGGCTGCTTGGGGTCGGGGCGTGGGTCCACCCTCCAGCGCTCGCCTTGGCAACGGTGCCCGGCAGAGTCGGGGCACCCACGGGAAGCAGAGGGTGTGTGACGAGGCCCTCACAGGGCCAGAGTAAGGCACTGGCCCCATTTACATCAGTTGCACCCTATCCTCAGCATCTCTGCCCTATTCCAGTCCAGTTCGTATTACGGCTGTATCCTCCATATTGTTACTCGCTGATTTTGACTTTCAAGATAGAAATTTTAAAAGGTAACTTTATATCTTGTATGCTACAGTAACTGGCAGACCAGTGCCCCTTGCCACATTTAGAAACGAACTGTCAAAATCAGGATGCTAGAGACCCTGCCCTGTGTCTGGGTTGAGCCACAGGTGTCCGACCCATCCCTAGAGCCTGAGCCAGCTCTCTGCCAGTTAAAAAAGTGGTGGGGGTTTAGGAAATTGGGAGGCCCCTTCGTGAAATAGCAATGTCCCAGACGTGGGAAGAGATCTGACGTGGCTGTCGTTTTCTCATGGCGGCCCGTGACCACCGGAGGCATCTCAGGGGCCCCAGGCCCTAGTCCATACGTGAGAGTGCTCCTGTCAAGGAGGAAAGTCCTGTCCAAGGCCACGGGGGCCTAGGCACCACCCCCTCGCTCGGGACCCTTCCAAGTCAGTTTCTTCCATAGGCCAAAGCCTTCACTCCTTTTCTCTACCTTCATGGCTATGGGAAGAATGATGAGGTCATGGGCGTGAGAATCCCTCTCAAAATAAAAAAAATACTAAACCGGCATTTTCAGGCCAGGAATGATTATCGTCTTGTCCAGTCCCACTCTGTGCCAAGCACAGGGGCTACAAACGTATATAAATGCACCGCTCACAGTCCCTGCTCTTGAGATTTGAAGTAAATGAATGGTCCCATTCTGTGGGTGAGAAATGACAGTAATCCTACACACAAACACAGCCCTTTACACAGCCTCCCTTGTCCGGCCTCGTGAGATCCCCAGGGCCGGCTGATCCCCCATTTAAAGAGGAGGGGACTGCAGTTCTGAGGGGTGGGGAGGTAGCCGCAGGTAGAGCAGAAGTGGGGACCAGAGCTCTGGCCAGCCCATCCCTGTTTCTCTGCATGTGTCCCCTGAGGAGTGGGCACAGCCTCTGGGGAGATGAGGGCCCACAGTTACCGCCCTACAGGCACCAAGGGTGTCCCCCTTCAGCCACAGTGTGTCCAGCCCAAAGGCACATTTGGGACAGAGATGCTACCAAAACACCCCCCACTGCCCCAGGGGGCCCTGAGGATGCCATGGCTGCCCGAGAAGTTAATAAAGCCATCGGCAGCAATTAATTCTGCAGAGGAAAGAGCCAGGTAAGAGGATTAAGGAAGCCAGAGCTTTGGTTTTAAGATGGAGCTTAGCATTCCCACCAACAGAGGAGGGATTTCGGAGGATCGGCGGGCGTGAGGGTGAAATGGAGCAGGGGCTCGGCGGAAGGCGGGCGAGGTGGTGACGGGACTTCTGAAGCAAGCTTTGCAAGCCACAGCCTTGTAAATACCTTCTGGGTTAGACAGACAGACAGACGGGGATTAACAATGGTGCTGGTTCCAGTACCATCCACCTCGCCTGTTTTCAATTTATAGGGCAGGGCATCTGGATTGGCAAAAAAAAAAAAAAAAAAAAATCTGATTTATAACCCCCTTCAGTCATGACGTTGGCCAGCATGTGGTCAGCGTTTTCTTGGTACCTGGCCCTCACTGCATGAACCCACTTATCCCACATGATGATCCCATTTTACAGATGGGGAAACTGGGGCAGGGGAAGATTGAGTCGTTTGATCAAGGCCACTTGGCTAAAAAGAGCCAGAATTGTGGTTCAAACCAGATTATCTGACCCTGAAGCCATAGGCTGCCCCATACTATGAACAGGTTGAAATGAAGTCTGGGGAAGGACACGTTCATGACTCAAGATCACCTGAATTGCTTGCAGGTGGAGGCATTAAGTATTTGACAATGATTTGTCCTTGTCGATAGGTTAAACACCCTCCTGTCTTTGAGTTTATTCTCAATCACAGTCCCGTGGATGGCGAGTAGCAGAGAGGCTGGTACATAGTAAGCTTTCGGTACGTGCCAGATGTTAGGATTCCAATGTCCTGGTCGGCCCCAATTTCAAATATTTTTCCCCAGAAACCTTCCAGCTATTTCATAGAGAGGAGTAACGGTTAAAGGCATGGACTCTGGAGCAACCTGCCTGGATAGGAATCCCACCCAGCCTTCCACCCACCGGCTGTGTGACCTTGGACAAAGTCACTTAACTTCTCTGTGCCATGGTTGCCTCATGTGACAAACGGGGGTAATAATAATGCATACATCATGGGCATTAAGTGGGGGAACGTATGTATCGCGCTCAGAACAGGACCTGGGGTATAGTAAGTCCTATTCAGACTGTCTTAGGATGTCTCTTGTACCTGAAGGTTACACAAAAGCCTGTGCCTGACCCTGTGTCATGATTTGGGGTGTGGAAAATATGGAACCTATATGTGTAGACAGGACCAAGGTAAATGACACCCATACCCCCTTCAAGAGGGTAGGAGGTGAGTGGGGTGATGGCCCCTTCCTGAGGCTCCAAGAGAGGCTCACATGGGGCCAAGAACACATTTCCCTTCCCCCCGAGAAGAGGAGGCTGAGCCCCAGAGGGGGAGGCAGGCTTCCTGCAGGAGTGGAGGGTAGAGAGCTTGCTGAGGGAGGCCAGGCAGGGCCAGCAGAGCCCTGTATGTGCCTTGGGCCAGGGAAGTTTGAGGGCCTCTTTCGTCACAGCAACCCTTCCCAAAATTCTCTCAAGAGAGAAAATAACACTTCAAGTACTGTTTATTAAGCTCCTGCTTCATGCTGCACACTGTGCTGGGTATTTTATGAACGTCAGCACTGATCCTCACAAGGAAACAACCCATTGTATAGACTGGAAAACTGATGCACAGAGATTTAGTCACCTGCCCAAAGTAACCCAAATCCTTTGTAACAAAGCAAGGGATGATGGGAGAGATGGCTCTGAGTGGATGGATGTTTGATTGGTTGGGACTGAAGAGAAGGGGGAAAGAAGCGAGAGAAGGAGGGAGGAAGGGTGTGGACCAGAGCCAGCCCCAACTCCAGGCATTTGCTCCCTCTATGCCTCCCTGGTCGTGCCTTCTCTCTCTCGGATCAGGCTTATCTTGAGTGACCCCCGAGCTGGTCTCCAAGGCCCCTCTGGCAAGCAGGGTCAGGGAGGAAGATCTTGGCCAACAGACCCTGCCCTCTTGCCTCGCATCAGCTGCCCAGGTCAGCATGCACAGCAGAGCCAGGAGAGGCCAGGCCTGGAAAACTGTGGGTCTCGGCTTGCAGGCCCCTAGTTCCTCTTGCCTGCACGTTTTCAGCCACCCTCACGTCAGGCCCAGCTAGCTTCTGGGATAGGACTGGTCTCAGGACATGCGGAGCCAAGATCTAGAAACCAGAGTGGGGGCAGCCTGAGGTGTAAGGGTCCAAGCTCAGGCATCAGGGTCAGGCTGACCTAAGCTCAGCCCAGCTCCATCACTTCCATGCCACACGTGACCCTAGCTGCGTCTCCTACCCTCTCCTAACACGAGCTGGCATCTCAGAAGGGCTCTCTGTCCATAATCATTCAGATTAAGTCTTGCATGGCAGTGCAGGCTCTGGACCCTACTTGCTGTGTGACTTTATGCAAATGCCTTCGCTTCTCCCAAGCTTGGGGTCCACCCGATCTAGAATCCGGGTCTCCTGGCTAGAGAAGCAGCAATTCTGTTTCCATGGCAACCCAGCTGCCTCTCAAGGGACCATCTGGATCACATCCCCCTGGCAAGGTGCTGCCCAGGCAACCAGGTGTTTGTGTTTTGCGGTGCAAGCCCTGCAAGTTGGTAATTCCCCTCACTGGGGACAAGGTGGTGGCCGGGCAGTGGCTGGAAGGACGCATGGGCACCTTGGCCAGGCCTGCTGCCCCTGCTCTTCCTGCAGGCAGAGGGAAACACACCCCAGAGCTTGGGAACTCTGACCTATGACTTTCCTCGAAGAGCTGTGAACAGTTGCTTCTTTATATTCCTGTGCACATTTCCTGGCTTGTTGAGGCTGCCTGGGGCTGGACTCCTGTAGGGAATTCCAAAGGACCCAGTCTCACCTGTTTGGGATGAAGAGCTACTATTGTCTTCGGGCAGGAAACAGGAATTACTGGGGTGGGGAGGAGGAGTGAAATTAGGAGCCTGCCTTTCAAACAAGCACATAATTATGACAACAGAAACTCAGTGCAAGGGATAAACTAAATTCACCGCACCTATTATATGCAGACACTGTGATTAACCGTGGAGTAACCCCAGAAATTGTCTGTACCCTCAAGGAGCTTACAGAGACCCTACATGCTCAGGAGAAAGGCCACGTCAACAGACCCACATCAGCAGAGGGTGAAGCTGAAATGGGGCGAGTTGGACCCCGCTGGGGCCAGCCACTTGGCAGCGGGCGCTGCCAGCCCGGTGGAGTTGGACAGTTCACAGCCCGCGCGCTCTGCCCTCACTGCATGTAGACGAACAGTCCCTGAGGCAGAGATCTAACCCCTTTTCCAGATGGGGAAGCTGGGGCTCAGAGAAGTGAAGTCGTGCCCAGCCTCGCACAGCTGGGAAGTGGCTGGGCGGGGATCAGAACTGGGGTCCTCTGCCTCCTCCGTGGCACCCTGTGGGGCGTCACTGCTCTTGTGGCGGGCTGCCCCAGGAGGCTCCCATTTCCCCCATGCCCCGAGGCCTCCCTCTAAGCTGAGTGGAACAGTCCTCTCCCTCTCTTCCCCTCTCTCTCCCTCCCTTTCTCCCTCCCCTTCCTTCTACCCCCCTCCCTCCCTCCTTCCCCTGTCTCCTTCCCCCCCCCCCCTCCCGCTCCCTCTCTCCTTCAGTTCCTTTGTCTCCCCTTTCCCCTTGGGACTGCAGCTCCATGCGCCACTGGGCCCCACAGCTGCAGCTCAGCCCTGCCCAGGAGCCCCGGGCAGCCACTTGATCCAGGCCGCAGGCTCCAGGCCGCAGGTGCGGCACCCAGGTCCTGCCCCAGCCCGGCCCTGCCCCTGCCCCCACAAACACTGGCTGCTGTGCAGGGTTGCCCCCCTCCTGCCTACCCTCTACCCTCCGCCTCCGAGGAAGTGACATAATTGCCTGTATTCCCATTTCCTCCAGGCTCCCCACTCTCATATGTGTGCCCCAGATGTTTAGACTCACTTCCTCCCAATTAAGCATCTGCCAGGAGGGGAGGCTGGGAGGCAAGGGGCCGCGTGTGTGCTAAAGGGCTTTGGAAGGGAGAAAATGGGAACCCGCCCTCCCAGGGACAGAGGGGAACTGGCGGGCTACTGAGCTCCGCGGGGAAGCCAACCGACCGAGTGGCTGGGAAGTGCGGCCAGACGCCCCCTTGGGTTGGCTGCGAGCCCAGCTGCTGTGGAAGCACCAGCCCCTTGGAGGTCTCCAGGGGCAGATCTGGGTGCCCAGCCCCTGGGGACAGGGCACCCGAGTCTGGTTCCTCTTCTCTCCTATAAGAAAAAGAAAGAGGAGGAGAAAGGCACTGCCCCCCCTCTAAAGAGCAAGGTCAGAGAGTGGGCAGGTGACCCCACAGATTGGGTCAGTTTCCTCTGAGGTTTTGGCTGAGGCTGGGCTTCAGGGTCTGGTCCCAGGCCCCCTCCTTGTGCAGAAAAGGTCACTCGGTATCACACTCACATGTCCACACAGCCAGGAGTCATTCAAAGCACAAGGGCATCCAGGTGGAAGATACACTGCATAGGGGGCCCCCTGGGGCCCCACGCGAGACACAAGCCCAGAACCACCAGGGTTTCCAGTTCTATGAGGAATCTCCTGAGGTTTTTAGTGTTGAGACCACCCCTCATTTAAGACCCAGTGCTGGCTAGTCAGCTGTGATGGAGGGCTGGCTCTCGGGTGGCCAGTGGAGGCATGGGACTTAAATCACTGGGGACCAAGACCAGGACGGATGGACCCATGACTCATGGGAGTAGGAAGGGTCAGTCGGCAGAGTTTGTGGGACTGGGTCACGTTCACTGAAGACAGAAAGAGGCCTCAGGCCGTGTCAGCAGGGAAGGGTCCTGAGGAGCACCTGAATGGGGGGCTGAGGATGGGAGGGCGGGACCTGTGAGGCAAAGAAAGCACCCATTTGGTGAGTATCCAACGTGCAGGCAAGCCCCCCTGGGCTTGCATCCTACATCTCCTGCTTTCAAGCTGTGTCACTCTAGGTAACTGGCACAACCTCTCTGAGCCTCAACTGTGGCATCAGGAAATGGAGCCCACCATACCTCCCTCCCATGGTTGTTTGTGTTGGGGTGTTGAGGATCAGATGGGACGATGCAGGGGGAGCTGCGCCTGTGTGTGGTGAAAACTAGATATCCGTCTGCCACATCCCAGTAACAGGAAAACCAGGTGGGTGGTTAGCGCCCTTCCCACCCAAAAATCAGCTGTGAGAGGAGGAAGGCTGGGTCAGGGAGGAGGATTCTATATGTTGGACGGGAAGAGGGAAGCAGGCAGACGGTGCCCTTTTGGAGAACATGAGGTATATAATAATAAGGAATAAATATAAATAGTAGGCGTCTGTAGTAATACTGTTTTTGCTGCTACTATTACTCTCAGACGTGAATGTCGGATGCAGAGAGCTTTTGGGATCACCTGGCCCAACCCCCTATTTTTATCAGAGAGGAGACTGCCTTGGAGCGAGGGAGCAAGCTTCCCAGCATCCCTCATCGTGCCAGGGGTGGGGCTGGCCTGAGACAATATTTACCATCTAATACTCTTTTTGTTACTGCTAGTAGTACCATTACTCCCACAACAGCTATTATTACCGCTAATGCTACCATTATTAACACTACCATGCTAAACCTCTAATGCTATCATTTTTCTCCTACTAGTCAATTAAAGAGTTAACTTTTATTGAGTCCTTACCATGTTCCAGACGCTGGGTGAAATACTGCATGTACATCCTCTCATCTTTACAAAAATACTGAGGAGACTCAGAGAGGTTAATTATTTGCTCAAGGCTACACAGCTAGAGAGTGGCAGGGCTAAAATTAGACTCAGGCAGTCCCACTCCAGATCTGCATGCTTGGGTACCGGGTCAGATGCCTTCCAGAAGGAGAAAGGATGCTAGACAAGCCCAGGGTCCAGGATGAATGGAGGCCTGATGTGTCTCTGGAGCAGAGATGCCTTGTGAATTAGCCCAAGGAGAACTGCCTTTGTGGAGAGTCTGATAACCTCTCTCTCTCTTGCCTTGTTTCACGAAACCTGAAATTCCCGCTGAAATTCAACTGGTTTTTCTTTAGATTTAAGTAGTTGTCCCTCTGTAAATGAGACTTGTTCATTCGCTCTGGCATTTGAGGATTATTGGCGGGGGGCGGGGGGCGGGGGGACGGGGAGTGAGGCCAGGTCCCAGACTCGGGCAGGCCCGGCTTCCAGTTCTGGCTCTGTTTGCAAGCTGGGTGACCCTAGGCCTGTCCCTTCACTATAGAGCCTCACAGAGTGGGCGTCTTGTCCTTCCATCTTGGAGGCCACTATGTCAGGAGGGTGTCTCTGCCCTGAAGCATCACTGTAGCTCCCCGGTGACCCCGAGGGCCTCCTGGCACAGCCCCAGGTACAATATTTCCTGCCGATGAGACCCCCACTCCCAAGGCCCAGGCCAGTGATGGCAGGGAACCAACACACTGTGTCTGGAAAAGACCAGAATGTAGGGGTTTTTTCAGCCATTCACTGGGCAAATATTTAGTGAGCACCACCGCATCCCAGGCCCCATGGGCCTGGACACAGCGCGAGTGAGGCGGATGTGGTCCCTGCCTTCCGGGAACTCGAGATTTGGTGGAGAGGACAGACTGGGAACAAACACCCTTCAGTGATGATGTCATTGTGATCAAAGAACGTCTTAGAGGCTTTCTCAGGGAAATGACCCTAGCAGAAAGGAGAAAATCTGCCCAGAGAAGAGGGCAGAGAAAGGCATTTCAGATAGCGGGAACAGCATGTGCAAAGGCCGCAGGTGCAGAAGAAATATGGGTTCAAATCTCCTCTCTACTTTTTCCAACTTGGTGTCCCTGCATAAGATGCTTCTGGGCCTCAGTTTCCTCACCTGTAGAATGGGAACAATGCCACCTGCCTCCCAGGGTTCCGAGCAACTGAGAGACTAAGGAATATGAAGGTGCTGGTGTCTAGCACTGCTTCCCTGAACGTCTTAGGAATCCGGAGGCTGCCACTTGGCTCCTGGTTTCCAGTCACCCCCTGACACCCGAGGCCTCTGTCAGTACTGGTTGTTCCTCAGCGCAATTAGGTAATTAGGCCAAATTCAATTACACACCACACTCCCAGGTCTGTCTGGGGCCCGAGGGAGGCGTGGGCTCCCCTTGCTGAGGGGGAGCAGCAGAAGACCTGGCTTGCTTCCCAGAGCTGTGCCTTGTTACCATGCATCTCAGAAAACTGCCTGCATCCCAAATGGGGAAACTGAGTCAGGGGACAGGAAGTGCTGCTTGGCCCCAAACCATAGTATCCCCAGGGCTGAGATCTCTGGGCTGATTTCCTTCCCCGCCTTGGGCACCCCAACTCAGGCTACTGGCCTATGGCTTGCCCCACCTTTCAGATTCATCAGGGGTCCTGGCTCCTCAGCCCTCTGGACAGGCCCCCAGATTGGTGGGAGGGTCGGGTTCAGCTTCTCTGTCACTCCTGGGTTTGTGGCAGTATCCTCTCCCAGCTGCAGGCTGGCACCCAGGCACTGATCAACACTTTGTTTGGCATGTGGGTTTTTGCAGTGAGCCTACCTCCAATAAAGCTGGGCAAGCCAGGGTTCATAAATGCCTTTAAGGGACTTGCTGGAGGCATCTAGACAAGAGCAACTCAGGTTGAGTTGCAGAAGGACCTTCCTAGAGACCATCATAAGACTTCCAAGGCTTTGAATGCCAGTCTAGGAAGCTCAAGCTTGCACTTGATCTTGGCAGCACTGGGGAGCCATAGAAGGTTTTAGACAAGGTAGTAACATGGTCAGATTTGCCCTTTATAAAACCTTAGCAGCTAGAGGAGGGACCGAGGGGCCAGAGGCAGAGAAAACAATGTGGATGCTCTTCTGGGTGTCGAGAAGAGACTGCTGGGGTGGAATTGTGCCATGTGTAGAGGGAAAAGGACGGACGGTAACTCCAGCAATGCCTCTTGTCCGTGGCCAGCCTCTGGCCACACATAGCTGGGCCTCGAAAGCTCCATTGGTGACTTGGGGTTGTTTTAAGTGTCACTGTAGAGTTACTAGATTCTGAAGACTCTGGACAGCCATCTTTCCAGGGGAAAGTCTTAACTTTGGATTCATTTCTTTCTAAAATAAAAGTGGTTTTATGGGGTGTTTTTTTCTAATCATAAGAATAATATATACTCCTTATAAACAATTAAGGCATACAGAAAATTATAAAGTAGAGCTGAATCCCCACAGACATAGGATAATAACTTGGTCAATAACAGCTATTCAACAAATCTTTGTTGAGCACCTACTATGTGCCAGGTATAGGGCCACCAGGGATATAGCAGTGATCAAAACAGACAAAATCCCTGCTCTCATGGAGCTCACAGTCTATCAAAAAAGATGTTTACAGATACACTGCACATACATTTACAAGAATGGACCTTAGTAGGCCCACTACTTTGGAATGGGCTTCTTTGCCTTAAGAGGGTTGTGTATACTGTAGCTACCTTGCCTGGCTTGCTCCATCCTTTATAGGTTATTAGTTGTGGCGGCGGGGGGGGGGGGTGTCAGCTCAGTTGTGACAGTCTTTCTTGGGGCCTTGCCAATCAGACTTAGGGAGACCGGTGCCCCTAGTAGCAAAGAGGCCCAGCATCCACACTAGATGTCCACCACTGTGTGGGGAAGCTATGTCCCAGAAAGAGATAGTGACGTGCTCTTGGTCACACAGCAAGCCCCCAGCCTCTCTCCCGGGCAGCATCTCTCAGCTGGGGCCTTGGCCTCCGGTGGAGGGGTGTGCTGTTCCCACCTGCCAAGCTCAGCTCTGCAGATCCTGATTTCAACATCAAGCCTCCCACTCCTTGCCCTGCCCTGGCGGCCACTTTGGATTTTCCCCAGACAGACATTCCTCCGTGGCCTGTCTGCTCACGTCCACCACCCCCCCACCCCCGGGAGAGGGGGACACCTGGGACCACACGGGGGAGTGAAGGAAGCTGCCAGATTCCCTGGGCTGCTGTGGGCTGGGAGCAAGTGGCTGGAAGGGAGTGGGCAGTGGGGACAGTGTCCTTTCAGTCAGGACTGTCAGGAGGAGGGAAGGAAGCATACAGGTGATGAATGGTTCCTGGTGAACTTTAATGGGTCTGGAAGATTTGCTCTGTTGCTGCCCAGAACATACTGGGGTGCTTGGGCATGCTTCTCAAGCACCAATCCTCTCCTCTTACCTATGAGAGCACCCCAGAGCAGAAATGGCCACAGAAGCCCTACCCTGCTACTCCGAGATTCCCTCTGCATTTTCGCATCCTCAGCTTACACACCTCAGGTGACAGGGTGCCCACTACCACCCCAGGGCAGCCCTGACTGTCCTTCTTTTGAGCCCAGATTGGATGCCCCCACCCACCTTCCTGATGTGCGGGACCCTCTGTGGGTGAGGAAAGGAGCAGAAAGGTCCAGAGCCTGGCGCCCAACCTCCCTGTGAGGAGGAGGAAGACAGAGTGGGGCAGACCCTCCACATGCATGTCCCATCAGCTCATAAAAAGAGGCAGCCGATGGACAAGAGCCCTTTAGAATAGTAGCCCTTCATATTTGTCTAGCACTTTACAGTTGGGAGAACATGCCCTTGCCAGTACCCTTGGTGGGAACACAGCATCGGGAGACATGGCCTGGGGCTCTGGAACAAGCCAGAAGTCTTAGGGCTAGTCCTGGCTCTACCACTAATTTGCTGTGTGGTGGCAGGAAGCCCAGGCCCCTCTCCTCTGAGCTCCGGTTCCCTCATTCCAAGTGAGGCTAGGGGCTCTTTACTCCAGTGCTAAATGAGTTGATGATCCCAAATGGTCACGTAGAGGCTCTGCGGGGGAAAGGGCTGGCTGTAACAGGCTACGCAGGCTGCGGGGCATGGTGGAGTCAGTAGGGGCTGGGCAGCCTGCTTTCAGCTTCATTGGCCCCCCAGCCTTGGGCCTGAATGTATGTGTTTTCATAACTCCTTCCCTGTCTGAGCTTCATTTCTTCTTCTGCAACACGGAGGGCATCCTCCCGGGGCCTGCTTGAGCCTTTGTCTGGGGAATGTCAGGAGTGGAATTTGGCTGCCCTGGTCCAGACGGGGAGAAATGCTGCACGGGCAGGGAGGCAGACAGACAGACCTACAGACAGCTTCAGCAGAAAGGGAAATTGCTTTTCCAACTGCAGGGAGCTTATGTCAGTCCAACCCAGGGGCCGTCTGGAAGCCCCCTGTCAAAGCTGTGTCCTGGGAGAAGCAATAAAACCCCAGGACTGCTGAGGCACGGACATTCGAGCTGCCTTGCCTGTCCCTTCCCTTCAAAGACAACTCCAGAAATCAATGGAAAGAGATTCATTAGAGGCCTGGGTGGCGAGTTCCCCACCACCTCCGGTGGCCCCTTTTTTACCCAGCCTGAGCTTCCTGTCTGAACAGGCTGCCTCCACTGAGAAGCCACCCTGTGTTCTTCCAGACAGCAGGTTGGGGGGTGGGGGGGCAGGCACTGGGCGCAGGGCACCACAGCTCCTCCTGTTTACTCATTCATTCCTGGCCTCACTCATTCATTCGGGCAGCTGGTCCTTCCCTGAGCAAATATCCCGCATCTGCCCGGCATCCTGTAGATCCTGTCCACGAGAGACGTCCAAAGCAGACAGAAGTCGCTGCTGATGTAGAGCTTTTGCCTTCTAGTCAGGAGACAGCGTTTACAAGAGAAACAAGCAGTCATAAGTGCAGAGGGGAGAGCGAAGTCAGGAAAGAGTGGGAGGAAGCGTTGGGGGGGTTGCTGCCGTTTGGGGCAGTGTGGCTGAGGAGGGCTCCCAAGAAGGGGTCCCCTGTGCGGAGGCCTGCAGGCAGGCGGGACGTGAGCTGGGCCACCTGGAGAAGAGCGTGCCTAGCCCACCTTGGAGGGTGCATGTGGGGCATCTGTGGCCAGAAGGGCCGGGAGGCTGGAGCAGAGCAAGCCAAGGGCGGACTGGAAGGAAATGAGGTCAGGGAGGTCACGTGGGGGCTTGTGGGTACTCATAAGGGCTCTGGGACTTCACACTGCCTGAGCCAGAGCCTCTGCAGGAAGGGATCTGAGGAGAGCAGGGATGTGCTGTGACTTCAGCTTTCACAGTGTCACCAGGGGCATTGTTTTGTTAGGAATGCCAGAACAAAGTACCACCTGCCCAGCAGCTTCCACTAGACAATCGCACCATCTCAGGGTGCTGGGGCCCAGAAGTCTGCCAATCTGAGATCAAGGCGTCACGGCAGCAGGGCCGTGCGCCCTCTGAAGACACTAGGGAAGGATCTGTTCCAGACCTCTCTCCCAGCTCGTGGCACCATGACGCCACTGTCACCAGGCGTCCTCCCACTTTGTGTGTGTATCTCCGTGTCCAGATGTCTGCTTTTTAAACAGACACCAGTCATAGGGGAGTGAGGCCCACCCCAATGACCTCATCCTAACTTGATCCGCTGCAGAGGCCTCCTTCCAAATAAGGTCACATTCACAGGTGCTGGGGACTAGGACTTCAGCGTCTTTGGGGGGACACAGTTCAGCCCACACCATCACAGCACAGACTCGGCCTCTCAAGAACGGCCATCGTTATCTCCTTTGGTCCCCCTGAGGACGTGGTGTTACTTGGTTTCACTTCCATCCTACAAAGGAGGTGGCACGGGCCCGGGAAGCCTACGGGACTTGTCCAGGGCCAGCAGCTCGTCAGTACTTGTTTCCTGAGCCTCAGCCTCCAAATCCGGGCACATCGCCTCCGTCTGCCGCTCCTCAGCTAGCGGGGACCTGGCCAGTTCCTTCCTGCCTGCCAGCCTCTCTGTCCCAGCAGCACGGGCAGACAGCCTAAGGGGGTGGCCACCTTCCCAGCTGCACAGTGAAAGGGCAGACAGCTCTTGAAGACTGAAGCCACCCGAGTGCCCATTTTGTGCCCGGCTCCTGGGTTGCCTCCCCCATCTTCTCTCCTCCTTCAGCCTGGCAGGAGGCTCCACCCTCCTGGAGGGAGGGCTTGCCATCCTAAGGCCTCTCAGAGGTGCCGAATGGAGGTGTGGGGCAGGGGGTGGTTTTGTTTTCTGAGTAAAATGATGATAAGATTTGGGCAGAAGCCAAATGCAGACTTCTGGGAACGCAGTCGGAGTCTGGGATGAGGGCCCTGCTGGGGGAGAAATCCAGGAAGGGGCGTGGGGTGCAATGATAGGAGGTTCTACGCCATGGAGTTTTCATTCTCCACCGTTGTCCCCGGCCGCCACCCCCCCCCCCCCATCACGGGGAGCCTGGCCAACCAAGATGTCAGGTGAATGCTTACAATAACGCGGATGGGTAAACAGGAAAAAGAAACCCAAAGAAAATAATTGTGCTGGAAAAAATACAAAACAAGAGTCAGGGGCTATAGCTCTCATCAGCGAGCTGGAGTGACCTCGGTGGTCCCTCTCCTCTGGATCTGAGTCCCATCTTAGGGCTGTAACCTGATGGGTCCAGTGCAGACTCTGCAATCAGATGGCCAAGTAGTTTAAATCCTTCTGGCAAGTTGTCCAAACCTCTCTGCGCCTCAGTGTTACTGTCTGTGGAGTGGGAATACCGATCACAGCTCATCAGCGAGGGTACGGATCACACGTTGAAACTTGGAAAGTGCCTGGAAGCATGCCTGGCAAACAGCAAACACCCAGTCGCTGTGAGCTCTGTCTGATTAGGAACCAGGAGAGGCCTGGATCCAGCTCAGGCGTCCCAGCTCTGTTTCCCAAGTAGGAGTGCACCCTCCTGCTGCCCCCACGTATGGGTAGCGTTGTGAGGCCTGGCAGAGACATCTCCATTGGCTGGGTGCTGGACTTCCTCGGGGCCTTCCTCCTTCAGGAGTGTGCAAGTAGAATTGAGGGGATTGACCAGGGCAAAGGGAGAAGGGCCAGGGGACAGAGGGAACAGCATTATCAAAAGCCATAGGAGCTTGTGCTCTGGCCCCTCGGAGGTGGGCAGGAGAAGCTCCAGGAGAAGGTCTCTGGAGGCAGGGCCCCTGAGTCAACTCCTGCCCCCAGTGTAGTCCCTTGAGCCTTCCTGGGCCGGCCGCACTGGCAGTGAGACAGACGCCCCACGACCAGTGACCCCCAGTACATGCGCTTGCCTTTACTGAACAGACTCTGGACCCTGACCTTCCTTCATGGGTCCTGAGAGGGACCAGCTGTGTGAAGGTGGACAACCCAGGCCCTACGCCCCTGCCTGTCACACTCACATGGCTACCCGCCCAGGGCCTCCCTGTCTGTTTCATCCTCCCTCTGAGTGCTCCAGCCTGCATGGGTGACATCTCTGAGTCATCGGGATCCTTGCTGAGACCTGCTGAATCAGCAGGCCCTGCTTGAGGAAGACCCGGCTCTGGGGCTCTTCAGAACTGAAGGCCCAGAAGAGCCACCTCTGAGGTTCATTGTTCTGTCTCTCCTCAGCCTCAGTCAGGGGAGGCTTGGCTTTTGTCTGCCCCTGGGCCTCCCACACAAAGCCTCGCAGGGGTGGCGACCCAGCCCTGAGCCTGGAAGCCCTGGGCGGAGCCACTTTCGACCCCCGGGTGATTTACATCCTAGGTGGCTTGGCTCTTTCTCTCCTTACCAGCCTGAGCTGGGACGGGCTCCAGGAGGCCCTGGGCCGTGGAGGTTAGCCGGGGAGCCCTGGGAGAGGCTTTTCCTGCACCCCCAGGCACCTCGGTAGTCCCCTCCCCCGCCTCGGTCCCGCAGACGTGGGTTCCGCATGACAGGTTCCCCTGGCTGGGCGAAGAATCCTCCCGCCTGCGCCCTCCAGACCGAGCCGCTGCTGCCTTCCTGGCTGCCGAGCTGAGATTTATTGGCGGCTCTTCCTCGCCAGGGCCCATGGCTGGAGGAGTTCAAACACCCGCAAGAAAAGCCACCCGCTATTGATCCCCACATCAGGCTTCCCGAGCGCTCACGGGCATTCATCAAGGAGCCCGGCGCCGGGGCCGTAGTTCTCCCTTTCTTCTTCCTTTCTTCTGCCTCCCAAGTCATTCCCCCGGGCTGTGCCCCCCTCCCCGAGGTCAGTTGGAGAGCTCGCCGAGTGACTGCCGGCAGAGGTGGAGGACGGCTTTGTCTGTAGCCCCTTTCCGGCAGATCCTTATCAAGGCGTGCGCCAGGGGGTGGAGCAGGCCACTTTGGGCTCGGGGCTTTTGAGCAAATCTTTGGAAGTTGGAGAAACAGAGTTGGAACGTGAAGTGAGGAGAAGCCCTTCTGAAGCAGGAACTGGTTAGAGTACCCGTATTTCTGTAGGCTTGGGGCATGTAGTATTAATAAAGAGCTCGCTAACCTACTGGGCCGAAGGGGGGGGGGGCTAGAATAGGGCCCTGCGGGCCTTGAAATTAGCATGTGAAAACCCTAGCTTCGGGCCGGGAGGCCTTGGGTGCCCGCTGGTGAATGGACTCTTGAAAACAATTTGTTTTTCTAATTACTTAAATCTGCTGGGGGATAGTATTCGCTTTTTTTTTTTTTTTTTTTCTTACCTGGAGAAAGTCAAAAACAATTGGTCCCAGGCCTGAGGAATTTAAATAAGCATATTAATACTTTCCTCCCACCCCATCCTGCCAGAACTGGGAGGCTGGGGAGGCGGCTTGGTGGGGCTGTCTTACTCGTTTTCCAGGCAGTGACCCCAGGTCGGTGTCCCTCTGGTATAAACCTCAGCTCCAGTCCGGATTCTGGTTCAACGGACAGGAAGTGGTTTTTCTGAACTCCGTGCCTGGGGGCTGGCTACTTGGTACCAACACTTAGGGAATTTCAAGAATGAACCTGGAAGTTCCAAACATTTAGGTCTTTGGTGGCTCAGAAGGCACTAAGAATCAGATTAATATTGTGAACTATCAGTACACAGAATTTCTGGGAGGGAAGGATCCAGGAGGAGTGTATTCTGGTTATTTGAAGTCTTGGCTATTTGAATTCTGGGTAATCTGACACTATGTTAAAACCAGATTAATGTTAGTAATCTGGTTTTGAGGACTTCCATCTCAGTGTTTCCTTCTGAAATTTGGGCCAAATTGTCAGGCCCCATCTGTTTCTGGGTGTCACTGGCTGAGCACTGGGCTTTGGAGAACATTGTCTAGGGGATTTGCAGTGGGGACTGGGCCAGCCAAAGTGAGAAACATGGGAGAGTCTTTATAGGGTCTTCCCTCTAGAGATCCCAAACCCCATGGGGCTGCTTGGAAGGGCAGGGCCCCAACGAATGTCTCACTAAATGACTGTCCCCCACAGAAACCATTCTAACCCAAAATAAGGAAGACCACTTGGAAGAGGTGGGAGTAAGCAGAGCCTGGAATTTGTGCAGAGCAGAGAAGGCCCTCTTTCCCCAGCTGCCCCTGGGGTTGGCCCTGCAGGAAAGGGATGCCAATTAATCTCTCTTGCAGGAAGCTAGTTCTTGTCCAAAAGGCAGCAAGTTATGAAGTATGAATTAATCCATTTAACCAGCTCCTCGGAGAGAAAGCCCATGACAACTGCATTTCCAAATGCCATCCCCGAAAGTGATATTTCAAGTGGCAGTGGGTGGGATTAGAACCTGCTAACGATTTATGTCAAACAAGGAGCAAGAACATAATTTCTAGATAAGTGATTTGTCTCAGCCACTTCCAGGGCAGGCAGGAGCACAGACAGTAAGGTTTAGGGGCCAGCCAGAGGCTCAGACTGAAAAAGGAGGGGAATATCCGAGAATGAAGTCTAGAGAAGCAACAAAGGCTAGTGGACCTGGTCAGTTCCCGGGGATGCCTCAGAGAACAGTGCACAGCAGTCAATATAGAGATTTTAAAGACAGTTCTGGCTACCTTTCTTTAGGTTGAATGATGGGACCCCTCTTACCTTCCTAGTCGTTTGAGTTAGGTCACCAAGAAATTTTCACCGGCAGGTGGGTGGGGCTGGGGGAGGGGGCTATAAAACCTTTCCCCCAAGAGGGTGATGGTAGTGGAAAGAGGGAAGGGCGCAGAGCCCTTTGGGCAGGACAGCGGGTGGGCTTCCAGGGGTGTCTCGGGGGCGGAGGGGTGGAGAGGGGGCAAGCTCATCTCAGCGCCAGGAGACCTTTCGAAAGACAGGCTGGAAGGAAGAGGCCGCGGCCACCACAGGATGCAATGTCAGGAAGGCAGCAGCTCCCGGGGCGGGGCAGGGCCGAGGCGCGCACCGCAGCCGCCCCCGGTTTCCCTACAGCCGCTGGCCCAGGGCACAGGAACTCCCCGAAGTCGGGGAGGTCGAGCCTACGTACGCCCGCTCACCCTGCCCCCGGCTCCGCGCTCGGGGAATCCCGAAGGTAGAGGGGCCCCTGTGCCAGGTTAGATGCCAGGTCGCCTGCTTTCTCCGCTCCCTAACCGGTTCCGAAAATCCTGCAAACCGAGGTCGCAATCCGGATGACCCAGTACCGCCCCACCCCTCCCCTCCCCCCCCTCACCGGCCAGCCGAGACCGCCCCCAGGCCAGATCCCTCCTCCGCCCCCACCCCACGGGGGACCCGCATTAGCATGACCACTTGGGAGGATTCGCTGGGGGGCGGTGGGGGGTGGGAGACACCCCAAATCAACCACCGCCAGCGCCTTCCCGGCGGCCCCCTCAGGCGACAGCGCTCCGGGAGACCCACTCGCACAAGTGTTGCTTCCAATTAATTGCCCAGGCGGCGGCGGGGGGGGGGGGCAGGGGGAGGGGGCCCCGGTCGCCGCCCCCGCCCGGAGGCTGGAGCGCCGCTCGTCGGGTCGTGCGTTCACTCGGCGGCGGCGTGCACCAGCACCACCCCTGCGTGCAAGTTTGAAATGTGAGCTGCCTCCGATTCATACTCGCTCGCGCTCCCTCGCAGCAAAGTGGCTGGGCCGACGGTCTGCGCGCGCGAGTGAGTGCGGGCGGCAGGCTGGGGGGCGGGGGTGCGGACGGCGAGGCTCGCGGGGCGGGGAGGGCGCGCGCGAGCCGGGGCTCCCTGGAGACGCCGAGGCAGGTCTGCTAGCCTTTCATCTTCCTCGCGCGCTCCTCCTCCTCCCTCCCCTCCCCCCTCCGCGGCGCGCCCGGCCTCCCCGGAGCCCCCAGCCCCCACGCGGGCGCACGCAGGGTGGGTGGTCGCGCCGGCGGGGGTCCCGGCGCGCGGCGCAGGGGCGCCGGCCGTGGGAAGTTTCGTTGGCGCGCTCCGTGCGCCCCCCGCCCCCCGCGCGCCCCCGGCCCATCCCCGTCCCCGGAGGGCCGTCGCTTGCGCCCGGGCGCGCGGCTGGCTGCCTCCTCGGCGGCGGCGGCCCCCATTAGCGGAGCCTCCGCCTGTGATTGGCTTCGCCCGGGAAAGCTGGAGACGGGGCGATGAATAATTGATGTGTGCGGTGCGGTAGCCGGACGGCGGCGGCGGTGGCGGGCAGCAGCGAGCGGGAGCGCGGGAGCCGGAGCGCCCTCGGAGCGGGCAGCGCGGAGCGAGCGGGCGCCGGAGCCGCCCGGGCCCCCGCGCCGCCGCCGCCGCCGCCGCCGCCCGGGCGCGGAGCGGGGATGCAGGCGGCGCCCGCTGCCTGCGCGCAGCCTTTGTTCGGCGCCGGCTGAACCCTGCCCGGGGACGCTCGCCGCGGCCGCTCTCGCCGGGCCCCAGCCCCCCGCGGGCGCCAGGGTGGGACCGCGGCCGGTGCAACTTCTAGGTGAGTGCTGGGCTGGAGGGGTCGGCGCCGGGGCGCCCGCGGGCCGGGCCGGGCTCCCTCCGGGCGCGGGGGTGAGTGTGCGTGCCTGTGTGTGACAGAGGAGGGCCGGTGCATTGTGGGTAGCGCCGTGTGCTGCATGGTGTCAGCCCGAGGCTTGGCCGCGAGAGTGGCACAGGCGTGCACTGGGCCCGTTTTGTGCGCCCACAGAAGGGGCCCTCATTTTTCCTCGGGCCCGGGTGCTCCCCCGCACTCTTCCCGAAGGTGAAGTGTTGGCTCTCCAGCAGACATTTTACAAGGCTCCGTCCTCAATGGGCTCCTATTGCAAAAAATAAGAATCGGCCCGGAAGCCTTCCACCGAGGCAGCGGCCGAGGGTCTTTAACTTCAAGCTGCTCCTTTGTCAGGTTGCAGCCCCCAATGCTGAGCGAGCCCAGAGACCCTCACGGGCGCTGGTGATGCCACCATTGCAGCAGGGCGCCCTTCGGAGAGCTGGTGGGCGCGGAACAGACTTCTGACAAGTGTTTGCTGGGAAGCCGGCTGGAGAAGAAGAGAGGGTTTGCACTAGGGGGCAGGCACCCCCTTTGTGGGGGTGCCTGACACCAGGTTGTGAGGATCTTGTTGAAGGCCTTGGAGAGAGGGTTTTTCAGAAGACTGTTGGGGCTAACGGGTTGTTTCCTGGTCCTGAGCACATGTTTTGGTGTTGGGGTCCTGCTAGCCTTGGTGCCCAAGCATGGGATAGGTCCCAGGTCCCGGCTCCGGCGGAAATCAGGAGAGACCAGGCTGTGACTTTCCCTGCCCTAACCCTTTGCACCAGTGGAGGGAGATGGGCCCCTCCTCAGATGGCTTCAGGGTTAGCTGTCATTCTCAGGGTGGGGGTCCAGGACCCCTGCCCTTGACCATCAGGCCAGACTGCCAGACGGGCACTGGGCATGGCTGGTGGCTCTTCCAGCAGGAAGATTTTGTGAGGCAACTGGCAACGAGTTGGTGCCCGAGTGTTTCTTAATGGCCCAGCCTGGAGAGTGGGTGCAGTATGGACCAGAAATCCTGCTGGGGAGTGAGTTGGAGTGAACAAGGTGGTGCCACCCTGAATTCAGGGTGACCCCGATGGTGTATAGGGCCTCAGGCCCTTCCAGTTCTGGGGCAGGATGTTCATCTCCCATCCACTACAGAGCAAAGGGCTCTGTCCCATGGCAGGGACAGGGGTGGGGGGGGTTGGCTCTGAGCCTTAGGGTCCACGTGGTCACTAAAAAGCCTGTTCCCCTTTCTTGTGTATTAGCTAAGCAGTGACTACCCGCCCCCCCCCCCAACTAGCTGGATTCAAGTCCCCTCCTGAGCTATTTTTACCGTGAACTTCCTTAGTGAAAAACCACCAAACAGCGATGCTTTGGTGAGAATCTGGGTCTGAACCGGAAGCAGCAGTGTGCACAGAGTTTGACTTGCTTTACAAGGCCGTCTCCACTCCCCTGCACAGCCGCCCAGCGCCTCCACCATGCTCTCTTGTCTCTGGGGTCTCACCACAGCCTGTGCACTCAGGGACTTGGGAGCCCCAGTTTCAGATGGGAAAACGTGTGAAACCCTGAGACCACACAGTAGGGGATGGAGGAAGCCAGTCTTAGCTCCCACTGGAAGGAGGCCTTGATCCTGAGCTCCTTGAAGGCAGGGATCATCTGCTCCTCATCACCATGTACCCCAGTATCCACCACCGTGCCTGGCAGGTGGTGGACCCTCAGTGACTGCTGAGGGCTGCCGGAGCAGAAAAGGCGGGTCTGGTGCTACTTTCCCTACTAGGGTGGGGAGGGGACAGAGGAGCACTTCTGGATTTAAATTTGTGTTGGTTGAGCACTAAGCAGCCAGACCCTTGCTCAGTCCCTGGGAACTTTCGGACGAGTCCCCATTCTGGTGTCAGCCAGTCAGACTGAGAGGGGCCCCCACAGATACTCAGCCAAAGTCCTGCCTGGGAGTTTCCTGATGGCTCTTTCTGGGTCACACCCGGGGGAGTAAGGATGGCAGAGTGCATCTAGAATTGTGCTGTCCAGTATGGTAGTCCCCAGCCATGTGTGGCTGTTCAGGTTGTAGAACATTTGCACTGTGACAGAAAGTTCCACTGGACAGCGCTGGCCAATGAGGCTGGAGACTCAGGGCAGAAGTGAGGTGAGGACACTAGTCCAGAGCCCACAAGTGTGACAGTGCAGATAAAGTGATATTTTGTTTTCTTAGCACTTTATTTTCTGACAGCTTCCCTGTGAGGCGAGTAGAGACGAGCCAGGTACTCCCATGTAGTGCAGGAGAAAGCCGAGAGTCAGTTTTGCCCAAGGTCACCCAGCGAGTGGCATGAGCCCCTCCTCTGCCAGTGCTCTGCCACGCGGCAGAGGTCAGCCAGGGGGCAAGGGTGGGCAGCAGTCCCAAGAGAAGCCTTAGAGCTCCCTGAGGAGCGCCTTGGTGCCTGCTAGGCGTCAGTCTTTGTGAAGTCATCCATCGATCGGGCGGGAGAGCCAGCTCAGCCTCTGGTCCCTAGGAACAGAGAGTTCTGAGCTGGCAGGGCTGGGAGAGGGAGAGGGAGACTCTGGGGGAGGGAGGTGTTTACCTTGATCGATGCCGCTCTGGTCCCCAGGGAGAGGCTGGCTTGTCTCTGAAGGGAAGGACCCCATCGGGGGGCCTGTGGCCAGGTTCGTTAGCACCACCCCAGAGGAGGTGTGCAGACCCCAGCCCAATAGGAAGAATTATCTGGGGACTTGGGCTGGCACAAGATGCCCTTTGCGCCCTCCCTGCCAGGGCCTGCTGCCCCTTATGTCGTGGGGCATTTGCTTGGCACACTTGCCCTTGCTCACCCCCCCCCCCCCCGCCCCTGCCCCCAGAAGCCTCAGCTGCTGGAGGAAACTCTCCCAGGGCCTGACAGAGAAGCATCAGCCTCACGGGGGAGCCTGCTCAGGGAAAAACAAGCCCCTGCCCTCCAAGCACACCCAGCTTCTCAGGGAGCTCCCAGGCCACTAACCGCCGGCAGGGAAGGACAGTCAGGCCACGGCCCAGACTAGTGAAGGGACTCCCTGCCCCAAGGTCACCCAGCAGGGCAGGCCTGAATGGAGCTAATGCCCTCTCATGGCCCACTGCAAATCCCAGTCTGTCATTTTGAACTTGAGGTTTATATAAGATTTAATTGTGCCTTGCTTCAGTTTCCTGTTCCAGCCCTGAGGTGAGGTCACTTTGTCTCTGGCCTTGGCCCTATGTCCTGAGGTGTACCCCCCGCCCACCAGCATCAGCCTCTCTGCAGCCTCCAGCTCTTTAAATGGCCCTGAGCTGACTGAAGGGAGGGGTCTGAGAAGGGGGTGGCCCTCTGCCAGAGACCCGCACACACCTGGAAGGTGGTCTTCAAGGCCCCTCCAGGGGAACCGGAAGGATGAGAGGGACCTTTGGCCACATGCCCAGGATTCCCAGTCTCCTTGAGTTGAGGTAGGGCGGTGTTCGGAGCCCCTGTGCCTTTCCCTGGGGTTGGGGTGGGCCGCCTGGAAACCACCCCACAGCCACTCTTGCTCCCCAGAGTCTGATGTGCTGTGTGTTCTTCAAAACACACCGACAGAGCCAGGCCCTCACCCCTGCTGCCAGAGCATTAGGCTGGGCTGCCAGGCAGTGGCCCAAGCAGGTGAGAAAGGGGGCCCTTTTCTTCCCTTTTGGTAGCCAAGCTGTGGCACTGACTTCTGCTTGGAGCTAGCTCTCAGGCTCTCTGAGCCCCCCTTGACCCCTGCTGGGTCCTACTGGCCCCGCCCACCTGCGGGTAAGCCCTCCCCCCCACCCCAGGCAGTAATGGGTGCTTCCTGCAGGTTTGGTGAATGAAGAACAGGGGCTTTAGCCAGGATACCCGCATTCCTGGACGCTGAGGCTCCCAATCACTTTGGAGATTCAGAATAGTTCAGAGGTAGGGCCTGGCCTCTGTGATTTGGCTTTGGTTTTTTAAAGGCCCTCCAGATAATTCTGATGCCGTTCATGGAAACATGGCTCCCAGGGCCTAGCCCTCGAGTGATAACATCTGTGATCTGGTGCCAAATTAGTGTGAGCCCTTTGGCAAGTCACTTCCCTTCTGGGGGCCTCTGTTTTCATCTCTGTACCGAGAGCATTGCTCTGTGTCTCATCTCTAAAAGGTAAACTCCACTCAGGGAATCTTGTGCTGGGGGGAGACAAAGACAGAAAGGCTTGGTGCTGCCTTTGGGCACTGCCAGCAGTGTCTGATGGTGCAGGGGGTGATATTCAGGTGCAGCAGGGCAAGGAGAACTGAGTGAACAGAGGACCGTGCCCCACACCCTAAGAGCTGTGGAAGGAAAAAGGGGAAATGGTAAATTCGGGGCTAGAGTAGCCTGAAACTCCTCCCAGGCGGAACTAGATTTCGGAAATGGTAGGATTCGGGTCTTGCGTGCAAAGGGCAATGAATCTCAGGTAGGAGGGTGGAAAGATGCAAAGGTTTGGAAACCAGGAGAGATGTGGTACTCTTAGGGGAAGGGAGGGTATCCCTCCAGAAGAAGCACCTGAGGTTAAGTGTGGGAAGTGCCAAAACTCCGTGGGGAGCACAGATTTTATCCTGGGGGCAACAGGGGAGCCATTGAAGGCTTTGGATCCACAGATGCCACTGGGACTCCCAGGGCTTCAGGAGCAGGGTTGCTGCTGAGTTGCAGGCGGAGATCCATGCAGGGAAGTTGGGAGCAGTGCAAGGTCTCAATGCGAGGTCACAGTTCTGCTGCGGGAATATCCCTGCGTCTGCTGACGCAATGGAAAGCCTCCTCTTGTTGCAGGGTTCCTGTTTTGCGGTTGCCCATGGTGGGGGGCGAGGGCAGCCAGCTCTTCTTCTGAGGAGCTCCGGGAACTGGGTGGCACGCGTCCAGACCTCCCCTTCGTGCCCTCAGCTCCATTCTGGAAAAAAAAAGGGAGATGTGTTTGTGTCTCCAGCCACCCCACCCCCACCCCCCACCCCCACCCCCCCACCCCCGCCGCAGGGGTGACAGCCAGGCCCCAGAGGTTTGAAATCAACGAGGGCAGTTCCCTGGGACTGGAGGGGCCCAGGTGACGGGGATAGCCTCTGGCCTTGCCGCATTTGTTCTCATACCATCTCAGTGGTGTCCCCGGTCAGAGCCTGAGGCGGCTGGAGATTATAGGCACCCTCTCCGCCTCCCAAGGGTGTAATCTGCTTGACAGGTTCACAGAAGATTGAGCAGGGTCTGGTTCAGTACGTGTGGGCGGGTGGGCTGTGAAAAATTGGGGGGGTGGGGAGAAGCCCAGGGAGGCCTTCTTCTCTCTGGTCTCCAGCCTGTGGCTTCCAGGCCCAGCTCAAATGTCACCTCCCCAGGAGGCCTGCCCTGGTCCCCACCCCCAGCACACATACAGACGTGGGACTCTATCTCCTGGCAGCCCTTCACACCCCTTTGGATGTCCAGGTTCCCCCACCTGATCCCGGTCTGTTTCATGTGGTCACGTGTCTACCCAGGCGTCTGCCCCACCGGCCTGTGAGGTGCAGCATAGGACCTCCATGGCTTTTATCAGTGCTGGGTGCTTGATAAGAGTCTCTGAAATAAGCAGCCCAGGGCATAAGTGGGTCACAACAAAGGCAGTCACCCAGGAAGCAATGGAGAGGCCTGAGTTCCTGGCCCAGCTCTGGCTTCCCAGGTCGACCGTGTGACATGCCAGAGCCCTTGTCCTTCTTGGGGAACTCACCTGTAGGAAGCAGTGGGTTTGCTGTGCTGTCCTATAGCATGTCCGATAGCCACATGTGGCCACTTAAATGTGCATTAGGAAAAATTAAGTGAAAATCGATTTTTAGTTCCTCAGTCACACTAGACACATTTCAGGTTCTCAGTAGCCCCAGGAAGCTAGTGGCTACCGTGTTGGACAGGGCAGTGGTTGAACATTCCCCACCATCACGGTTCTGTTGGACAGTGCTGCCCACAGCACTGCGGGGCTCACAGGGGGCTCACAGGGGCCTTTGTAGCTCTGCCCTTGTGGTTCTGTAGGGGACGGGGTCCCAAGACCTGCCTCCCTGGTCAGCAGCCCCAGCGGGTGCTCCTACCCCTGGCTTGGAGCCCCCCAGACTCCCCCCGCCCCCCATCCTTTCTGTGAAGCACAGGGTCCCAAAGGACCTCCCTGCCCCATCCCCACTGGGGCTCTTAAAATGGGGCCACCAGCATCCTTCCAAAAGACAGTGTCAGGGAGTAATTATGAAACCCACATCTGTCACTTACTGGGTGACTTTGGGTAAGTCACTTCACTTCTCTAAGCCTGTTTCCTGGTCAAGATAGAGATGCCTATACTTGCCTCTGCCTGGCAGGGCTGTGGGGGAGGCGGGTAGTCAGTGGGACAGGGTGGAAGGCACTTAGCTCGGTTGTCTGGCACATAGGATTGCTCAGTACGAGGCAGCTGCCATTACCCTCGGATGTTTCCCTCATAGCAGACGTTTAGCTCCCAAACCAGCTGGGCTTTTGGTTTCTCCTGAATTCCTGAGTCCCAGAGACTGGGTTCTTTCTTGTCCCAGCTCCACCTTGGGCCTCAGCGTCCTCATCTGTGAGTTGCCCCTCCCGCTGTGTGTTGTGACCAGAGACCTTGCTGTGCCGTCTGGAGGGTGGGGGCGTCCAGGGGCTTGTCATCCCCCCTCCCGCAGGACCGTGGTAACCTGCGATCCTGTGAAAGCCAGAGGGAGGCAGCGAGGGTGTGAGTGTGCCTGGCACTTGTCTGTCCTGACGGGGGGTGGGGGGCGGGAGGGTGGGGGGGCGTCCCCTGCTGGTGGCCTTCAGGAGGTCCTGGTGGGTGTCCCAGCTCTGCAGGAAGTGTGCATGGGCCCCCACACATACCCACTTTCGTTTCCCTCTTGGGGAAGGAGCTGTAGATCTATACCCTGGACTCCAGAAGCCCTCTGGGTGACTTGCACAAGAACCTCCCCCCTTTGAGGTCCGCGGACAATTTGCTGGGGTCTGTGAGCCGCCAGACTGTGTGGGTTGTGTTTTTCCGGGCAGAGGGTCCATGAGCCATGCTGTGTTGACGTGGCTCTTGGGACCACAGTAGTCCTAAAGAAGGTAGGCTGACAGGGTTAAGGCCTGTGGGTCCAGGCCTGGCTTCCAGGGGTCCAAAGGGCTTCAGGAAAGGTGCTCAGTGAAAAGAAAGTTCTAGGAGCTGGGGCAGGAGGTCCCAGGAGCCTTTGTGCTTGGTGCTGGACTCTGGGCAACAGAACAGCACTCAGGCCCGGCCTTGAGGAGTGAGGCAGCAAACAAGTCTCAGGAACAGACTGAGTGTAGGGGAGGGTGCAGGGGCCACTGGGGTTGAGGCCCAGATAAGGGGCTCCCCGGGGGATTCGTCTCCATGCAGAGAAGAGGTGAGGGCTAGGCATTCTCAGGGAGGGTTCCACGGTATGGGGCAGAGGGGAGGGGGGTCGGTGGGAGGGCTGTGGCCCTCCTGTGGCTCCCCCCTATTATGGGTTGGCAGCCTCAAGTCCTCAGAGGTCCCCCTCCTGAGCCTTGCCTGCCAGCATCCCCCGCACCCCCTCTCCTGCCTCTTCCACACACTGGGACTGGAAGGGACATACTCTAACCCTCTCTGAGCCTGTTTTCTCATCTGTAAAATGGGCGAATAGTGCCCATCTCATAAGGTTGGAGGAGGATTAAAGGGTATATTCCATCGATAGCTTTAAACACAGTGCTAGGACCCAGTCAGCCCTGAGTAAATGTTAGCTCTCCTTGCTGCGCAGTCATGGGTGTCCTTGTATTTGTGCAAGGCCCATTCCTCTGGGGACATATCCTCCCACTTGGCTGCCTCGTAACCCTCCACTGCAGCCCAAGCCTCTCAGAATGCCCCCCCCCACCTCCGCCCCGCCCATGTGCCCGCGTGGGGGTGCCTTTACTCCAGCACAAGCCCCGAACTGGTGAACACGCAGAATGCCCACCTCCCCAGCGAGCCTGGGAAATCCTGGAGCCAACAGTCCTGCTGTTTCCCCACTGGCGCCTCCCGGAGTTCTTGGCCAGGAGCTCAGGGCTCCTCAGCGTTTGCTGAGAGAAGCTTGTGGCTTCTCTGCAGGGGCTTTGGGACAGCTTGTGTAACCCTCTGGTGTGTCTGCTTTTCATTTGCCAACAACGGGCCCCCTAAAAGCTCTGGGGCAGTCCTGGGAGTGCCCTGGAAGGAGCGCAAAACACCACCACGCTAGTGGCTCAGGGCAGTGGGACCCAAAGCAGAGCACGCCTTCTCCCCAACCTTGCTGGACCCAGGGCAGCCTTAACCACTGGGTCTCCACTTCTGAATGCCCCCTTCCCCCCGTAGGATGGCAGCCTGGCCCAGGGAGGGGGTGCCCAGCGGTCAGCATCAGGCTAGGAAAATGGGCAAGGGTCAGGCATTTGCTTCCCTTTGTAAGCACAGGCTCCACAGGGCATGGAACCCTCCCTGCGAACCCTCCCTTCTGTCCAGGCCACTTTGACCCTTGAAACAGAGGCGGGTCCTCTGCCCTTTCCATGCCCCTGCCTAAAGGCACAGTGAGTAGCAGGCAGGCCTCGTGGGCCTGCTCCTGCTGGGGAACAGGGAGCATCACTGCCTGGTCAGGCGCCCCCCCCCTTACCCGGCACCCCCGCCTCAATGTGAGCTGGGCTCCCTCAGCCCGCCCCCCGACCCCAGGAATTAAGCCTCCCCAGCATCGAGCCTGTCAGAGGCTGATAATCCTCTCAGAGCTTTGCATGGAGTTGTACCTTCTCCAAGAAATACATTTGATGACCTGGATAAGCTCTTTGTCCTCAGGTTACGGTCTCTTCGATGGAGATTTCTTCCCAGGTTGTGGCTTCCTGATTGCTCCCTCCTCTCTCCCAGGAGTGTGGGGTGCCCCCCCGCAGTGCTCCTGGGCTCCTGCCCCGACGGAACCCAGCCTCTGGCCAGGCCGGGCCCGGGCTGGCTTCCCTGGACGCCTCCCTGGTCTTGGGTACCTCTTACCTGCAGCCTTACTGGCCCCCACCCAGGTGACCTGAGCTTGTGATTTCTCTCTGCCACTTGAGCTGCCTCTTCCATAAAATGAGGGCCCCCTCCCTTCACAGGCCTGTTGTAACAGGAGCTAGGGAGTGCATGCAGGCGTCCTGCTGAGGGCATGGGATGCACGCCCTCCGCGCTTGTGCGCTCGCTAATATGCTCGCCTGTGACCCTCTCCCAATTCACTGTGCAGTAATTATAGCACTCAGCACAGCCCTGCGTTTGTGGAGGAATATTGGATTTCTTCAAGTTCATGGCTGTAGCACATTCGAGTTTTTATGATCCACATCCAAATGGGCAAAAAAGTACACGCTGTTATGTTTTGAATGAATGAATAAACAAATGAAGAGCTGGCTCTGGGTGGGGCACCGTGGGGACTGTGGAAAAACAAAACATGGTCCCTGCCCTCTGGGAGCCTAAAGTCCCCAAATGAAGACGTCAGCTGGAAGGCACTGGGTGTATGGGGCCATGGGTGAGCCTATTGCGGGGGTACGTGTTGGAGAATAGAAGTAGAAGATGGAACATTTGGAAATGTTCTGTGGGTTTGGGATTTGGGTGCAGATACCGCGAACCCGTGCAGTGGAACATGCCTGTGGACGTTGGGGGGGGGTGCATTTTCAAGTTGAATGACTGTTGGATGAAAGTATATGGCGGTGTTCTTGTGGATTTGTGTAGGTTTGCGGACATAGGGGTTGTTGAGAGTGTGTCTCCGACGCAGGAGCCAGGTGGGGTGTGTGTGTGTGTGTGTGTGTAAGAGAGAGAGAGTTAACATGTTCCCATCTGTTTGGGGCATGTAGGTGCTCACATGAGCCCTCTCACCGTGCTGGGCAGCGTAAGGGAGAGGCAAGACCAGGCTGTGTGTAGCCAGCCCCTCCTCTCAACAGTTGTGTGACCTCAGGCTAGTTACTGAGGCTCAGTGATGCCTCAGCTTCCATGTCTAGAAACAGGGATAATAGCAGCAACCTTGAGATGGCTTGTGAGGACCCACCGAGTCCATGTGCCTGGCACAAAGGATAGACTTCATAAATATCTGTTGTTCTCACCGTGCTAGGGTAGGAGGGATGGTCCCTGACTGGCCTAGGAGCCCACGACTCTGAGAAGGTGGCCCCAGATAAAGGCAGTCACTGTGCCTGGCCCTGTCCCGCCCCTTCCCCAGTGTAGGCATGCCCTTGGCCCCCGCAAACTGGAAGATGGACATGGAGCTCTGAGAGGGGTCTCGCCCTGAGGCCTGGACATTTCTAGGGATATTCTTCCCCCTGAGAGATGGCCAAGGGCATCTAGCCCAGCAGCCTTCTCGGTCGCATCACTCCGGGGACTAAGGGAGAGCCTGGGAAGACTTGCTGGAGCTGACCCCCAGAAGGCCTGTCCCCATCCTCAGGAAGATGACTCTGGACCTCCCAGCCCTCAGGAAAGGGTGTGTTCCATGGCTTCCGGGGGAAATCAGCCCTGACTCTCCACAGCTTCCTCTCTGCCTGTCTCTGGGATGCAGAAGAATACTCTCAGAGCTACTTGCAGAGAGACCTTCAGATTGTTGGTCTATCAGAGCACCGCAGAGTTGGGAGACTGCTGCCTCCCACCCTTCACGAGAAGTCACTTGCCTCTCAGGGCCCCTACTCTCCCCATCTGAACAGTGGGGCTGTTAATTCCTGTCCTACTTAGTGCTCTGTGTCTCTGTGCCCTCACAGCCCTGTCTCTTGGCCCACAGCTGCCTGGGCGGGGAGCAGCTCCCCCGCAAGCCGGCCCTGGCCTTTTCCTGCCGGGCCTCAGCATCCTGTTGCCAGCTCCGTGAGCTCGCCTGGGCCACTCCTCCCCTTGGAAGGGTTGGTGTGGGCCTGGTGGCCTTCCCTGAGACTTCCCACCCAGGGCCCTGACTTCAAGGTGCTCTGTAAACAGAGGTCGGAGGGGCAGGGGCTGCCCCCACACTTGAGGTTACAAGTTGGAGCAGAGCCTCTTCAGAGTCTAAAAATGTGCTTCTACCCAGGCGGGTACCTTCCCTCCCTGGGAGGGGGGCTGCTGTCATGACCAGCAATGGGCAGATTGGGAGACTGAGGGGAGTGGGCGGGCGGTGTCAGGGGCTATCCGCCTTCAGAGCGAGAATCTTTGTTTCCCACCGGTGACGGCACCTGCAGAGGTGTGGGGTCCGGACCACAGGATGCGAGGCTTGGTGACGGGCTCCTGAGCAGAGACAGGACGAGACAGTGACCCCAAAAGATAGCCACCTGCTGGATATCCTGCATGCCCGGAGTGGATGCATGGGCCTGCGCACACACGCCCACGACCCTTCACACAAACACATGCACACATGTACTCTGCACCCCTGGGGTATTCCTCTCCATCTAGACAACCTGACTGCAGTTTCAATTCTCGTTTTAGCCAACTTTGTTTTTAATGTTGAACAACTATCATTGTTTGTATATCCTTCAGCAGCATAGTCCCCTGGGGGAGAAGCAGTCTGTTTTCTTAAGCGGAATCCTGGAAGTCCCAATTAGGGAATGATTTTTCCCACTTCTAAGATTTTTCCAGTGGCTGCCTGGCATGCCCTGCTGAGCCCCTAATTAGGCAACCGGGACACCCCAGTTCAGGGCCCAGCCCAGCTGGGGGGTGGCCTGTTGGAGGGCCAGGCCAGGGCAAGTTCAGGGCCTGAACCCAGGCCGAGGAGGACCTGCGAGGGACAGGGCGCAGTCCCCACCAACGTTCAAGGAGGGCTGTTTGGACTGCTTACCATCCCCCGGCCTTGACTGACTTTCAGGGCAACATGCAGGGCATGACAGCAGAGTCGGGGCGCTCTGGGTTTAAGGGAAGCCACACCAGTAGGTCAGGGTGGCCTTCCAGCCCACGCTGAAGGCTGCTGAATGCCATTCTCACTCCCGCCGCTGGGAGTTCACCCGTGATGGGCTCCAGCCTGCCATTCCGCTCGCTGAGCTAACTGGAGCCAGGTCTGTGGGCTGCCGGAGTCCTGCCTCGCAGTCAGCGTGACGGTCCGCATCGTGGAGCCCAGGAGAGGAGGATCCACTTGGGTGGGGGAAGGCCTCCCTGGAGAGGCCAGTCAGCACTGTGTCTGGAGGGTGGTTGAGACAGGTGCCGGGGAGGGGGGGGCAGGACACTGCAAGGAGAGCTGGCAGAGACTCTGGGGCATGGGGCCTGTAGGCTTTGGGAAGCAAACACCTGAGCTTTTCACCTAAGATGTGATTTTTAGTACGTTGCCTGATGGGCTCCGTGCACTTTTGCTGGGGAACAAGGGCGTGTAGTTGAAAAAAACGCATGCCTTGTAGCCAAGTGCAGCCTGCAACCTAGAGGCCTGTCTGAACTGCAGCAGCTGGTGCCTGCTCGCTCCCCGTGGGCCTTGGCCCCCAGCCTGGGCTGGCTCAGTCCTGTGGTGCCATCGAGTGCCTGGGGCCACCCCGGGAAGCATGGCCTCTCCCCGGGCCCAGGCCTGTTCCCTACAGCCTCTGGGAGGTTCGGGTTTCTGCCTGCCAGGTGGGCAGCTCCCTCTGTCCCCCGCAGCAGTGGCTCAGCTCCCAGTACCGTCGTGTGCCTGCCACCTGAGCCCCTCAGGTGCCATTGCCACCCTGTTTCCAGGCAGCAGGTAGGTGGCCTTGGGGCTGGGGCGAGGGGAAGAAGGCAGGCAGATCCCAGATGGGGCAGGGAGGGTGCTCTAGCCCTAACGGGCAGGTAGGGTTGGGCCTGCCACCTGGCACCTGGGTTGTCCCACCTCTCTAGGAATGGGTGAGAGTAGGCCTAGTAACGAGTGCGTGCGTGCGTGCGTCTGTGCGCGCGCGCACGTGTCGGGAGGATTCCTTACTGTGTCTCTCTTGGTGTCTTTGCATGTTTGAGCAGTGGGTCTGTCTGGGCATCGATGTCTCTCTATCCCAAGCCTGGCCATTCCCCAGGCTTCCCTGCCCACCTCCCTCTGTCTCCATGGGTCTCCACCTGCACCTACCGTGTCTCTCGCTGTCTCTGCATTTCTGTGTCCCTGCCTGTCTCTGTCTCAGTTCTGAGCCGATGAGGGTTCCTTTGCCATCAGAGCCACCTCCCCCCACATCGGGTTGCTCTGCTTAATTTCATTTTCCTGGGGCTCCAACTCACAGAAATAAACCCTCCCTTCCCACCCCTGCACTTTTTTGATTTAACAAGCCTGCTGGAAAACAATAGTGATTTCCGCATCGATCATAAACAGAAGTGATTACCATACAATTACAGCCTGAACCATCAGCCTCCATGCAATCACTGCACCGCATTGTAAATCGGAAGACAATTGCCTGCAGAATTACCCCAAATTGGTTTAAGTGGCAACAAAAGAGTGTTGGCATTTTGGCATTGTGGGGAGGGGTGGGGGGAATGCTGGTGGTCCTGGCGGCAGAGGGTCCCCACCGGGGAGCTCTTGGGGTGGCTTCCTTGCCCTCGAGCAGGTGGCTTGCTAGGGAGAGCTGCCTGCCACCTTCCCCCACCCCATTCTTTTGCCTGCAAGTATTGCTTCTTGCCCGTCTTGGCACAGTTTGTTATAAACTCATTTATACTCATGTGTGAGTGGCTAAGTGTACCATCAGCTGGGGCTGTGGAGAAGGATGAATCTGGGGAGAGGGGTGTCCCAGGAGGCCTCCTCGGCTCCCCTGCTAGGCCCCGTCTCCCCACTCCCATCTTCTACATGGCTCTTCCAGGTCACCTCATCTCTCGGACTCTTGGGTCTGGCTCCCACCTCATAGCCTTCCCTTCTCCTCTCCCAGCCTGGCGGGGATCTCCCACCAGGAACCTCCTCCTACATTCCGTCCACGGTGAGACCGTTCCCTCCTACAGCTGCAGCGTGTCCCCGGCATCCTTCCCAGCTGCCCAGGCCGGCCCACTCCTGGGAACCTGCTGGCAGCCGGGCACAGAGGGTTTCAGGAGAGGCTCCCAAGGCAGGCCTCTGCTCACCTGGGCCTGCCTCTCTCCAGCCTCGGGCTTTATGAGAAGTCCCCTGCCTGCTGGACGTCTCACTGAGTGTCTGAAGACCCGACTCCGAAGTTCTGGTTGTTTCTGCAGGAAGCCTTGTCTTCTCTTGGGAGGTGATTTCTCCCTAGGGGAGGCTACTCCGAAGTTATTGGGAAAGCCTTCCCACTGGCGCACTTAGATTCCCTCAGATGTGTCCAAATCCAGGGTATGCGCGCATTTGCCTGTCCCATCGGATCCTCACTGAGCGGTTTGCGCGTGCCTGTGATTTTATTCTTGTTTTTGATAACGAAAGGAGCACCCGAGGGTGACGTGGCTTGTGCCAGAGCCAGTCAGGAAGGAGCGGGGTCTTTAGGCCCTGTGAGAGCACGCCTTCCGAGGGGCTGTCTCTCCAGCCTTGCCAGCCCTGCACAAGCTGGGGGGCTCACCTGGTCTCTGACCTGCCCTGAGACCTCAGGCAGTACCAGTCGTTCGAACAGGTACCCAGTGAGAGAGCACCTGTGGGGTGCTGCATCCTGTTCCCAGGTTTGTGAGTCGCCCCGTAAGGGGACTCACCTCCCCCAGGACCAGCAGGTTCCTGGTGCCAGAAGCTAGTGCGAAGGCACCTCTGCCAGCCTTCCAGTCTGTGCTCAGCAGCATCCTGTAAAGCAGGAGTGATGTCCCTGAGCTTTCTCGCCGGCCCTGTGGTCACCGAGGCTCCATCTCTCCTTACTCTGGTGACTCTGCAAAGCCAAAGGGTGGGGCCCCATGTAGACGTGGTCTGTTTAGAACCACAAAGCGTGTTGGCTGCTCCAGCACTGCCCTGTGCTGGGAGGGGCCCGGGGGCCACCCTGGGCTTGGCCTAAGGGGCTGGGGCAAGCTGAACAGGGACTCTGGGGCGCTCCTCCTCCTGGCTCCCACCTCCTCGGCTCTGGCACTGAGGAGACCAATCTAGAGAGAAGCTGGCCCACGTGGCATCTGCACACTCGTGGTGGTCAGGGGTGAGGCTGCCGCCAGCAGGACAGCTCGGAGGGTCCGAAGACCCGACTCCTGAGTTCCAGTGTCCAGTGGGAAGATGGGGTTCGCAATCGCAAAGACCTAGACTCGAGTTCTGCGCCTGCCCCTTTGGGGACCGTGCCGTCTTTAGCTCTAAGCCTGCTTTTTGTTCAAATGGGAGCGTGCCCACCCCGCCGGACTACGAGACAACAGAGGTGACCGTGTTACTGGTTCAGGGCCTTCGGATAATAGCAGCTGTTATCCTTGGCCTCAGAACCCAGCCCTCCCTTTGCGAAGGGAAGGGGTCTAGCCTTCAGGGAGCGTTGGTCACGGGCAGAGCTCTGCACTGGCCATGGTCAGGCCGTCTGGTGTACCCCTAGCTACAACCCTAGAAAGGGGCCAGCCACTGGATTTGCAACGTCCAGCTCCAGAGCCAGAGCGCCGTGCGGCCATGTACACTTAATGATGTAGAAAGAGTGAGATGCAGTTAAAAACTCCGCTCCTTGAACGAGCGACATGTCAGGTGCTCAGTCTTCACGTGTGGCCTGTGGCTGCAGGCTGGACGGTGCAGATACAGGCCACGTCTGTCCCCGTAGGGTCGTGTCGGACGGTGCTGCACTATGTCGGTGCCCCATTTCACAGGTGTGAGGTCGAGGACTAGATTGGTGACATGGCACTCTTGGGGTCCCAAGCGGAAGAGAGGGAGCGTGGGACTTCGACCTGGGCCCACAGCTACATCAACGTGCCGAGCTCTCCTCTGGCCAGCCCGGAGACTTGCCCTTCCGTGAGCCCTGCGTGGCCTCCCTAGTGGCAAGGCCTGTGTCCACTTGTACCCCCGCATCCGGCCCGAGGCCTGCCCCAGGGTGGGCATGGGGGACAGTGTCTGCTGAGTGGATGGCGGAAGGCATGACCAAGTGAGTGCTGCCTGCTAGGACTTGGGTGCACACCGAACTCCCCTCCTGCAGGAGGAGGCACAGAGCCAGCTTCTGAGGAGTGATGGATGGCCCCTCTCCAGAGATAAATGTGGCAGTCAAGGTAATCGGATTGTGTGTGACGGTCTAATTTGTAGGCGAGGGTAGGAAGCGCCCAGCCATGCCTTGCCCCAGCCGCCCATATTAGTTTAATCAAATGCCCAGTATCTAAATGACTGGGCCCCAGTGATGGATGATCTGAGCTTTGTTAAATGCTGTTGCCCTGTCAAACCAAACTTCCCGAGGCCCTGCCAGGCTCCTGGGCTCTTTAATTTGTTTTTTCTTGCTTGGTTATCTCTGTATGAGGCAGAAAAGGGGGGGCTGGGGCTCTTCTGTCTGTCTTAAGTCTCTGGTTTTTTTGAAAGGAGGAGAAGAGGCCAGAGCTGAGGGAGGAGTGAGATAGAGTCATCTTCCGCCTCTTCTGAGAAGCCCTCCTGGGTCACTGCAGACAGTCTTGTGGAGCCCTACTCCCCAGAGCCCTTGAACCCGGGCCTCAACAACACGCTGTCTTCTGTCTCTTCCAGATTCTCCCACCACCCTGGTCTAGCTCTTTCATTCTCTTAATGGTGTATTTGGGGATAGCAGTGGTTCTTTGCTTTAATGTTAGAAAATTTATCATCTTTCCCTTATGGTTAGTGCTTGTGGTCTTTGAGAATCTTTCTCAATCCCAAGGTCATGGAGATAGTCTCCCATACCATCTTCTAGACAATATATTGTTTTGCCTTTTTTTTTTTTTTTTTGGTCTGTGGTGTGAGGTAAGGGTCAGGTTTCCAGCCTGGTCATTCTGTGCTCTGAGCATCTCCTTTGTGCCCCCAGGCCAGACTGGGTCCTTGGAGAGACAAGAGGTAGAAAAGGCTCCATCCTGTCCTCCAAGAGTGATAGTCTCTTTGAGCTGCACCATATGTTCTTAGAAAGAAGGTTGAGAACAGCGTGTCTAAGATGCCACCCTTCGTGCCACGGATGGGGTCTGCCCACACGTACCGTGGCCAGGGCCAGCTTTTACATTCCCGTTGTTACCCTCGTGTGGGACATTGTTCTAGGCACTGAGGATGTGGCAGCAAAGGCGCAGCATGCGGAAACCCTTGCCCGGGGAGAGCTTTTGCTCCAGTTTAGGCAGTGGGGCATTGGATAATAAATCCGATCAAAAGCAGAAGGGAGCTATGGAGAACGGTCAGTCAGGGGAGGGAAAAGGGGGGAGCCGGGAGCAGGGCAGGTGTGGCAGTGTATACACTGGAAAGGTCAGGGAAGCCCTCATCGAGCAAGGACAACTGGGGGTGGGGGCGATGAACCACATGGATTTCCAGGGCGAGAACCTTCCAGCCAGATATTGCCAAGGCCGTGATGTGTGTAAATGACAGAACAGCTCTGGGAGGAAACCCCAGAGCCTCAAGCATGATTCCCCTGGTTGAGAGGAGCTAGGCAGCAAGCCTGGGGTTGGCGGAGACCGTGTTTTCCAGTACGTGCCCTTTATCGACTTCTGTCCGTAAGTCACGTGCACGCGTGACGTCTTCAAAATTACGTTGAAAAGTTAAAGAAGGGAGGGCAGCAAAATGGAGTGGAGCTGACACCATCAGTGGCGGTGGAAAAATGAGGGGTTTGGAGGCCAGCAGATGTGGGCCCGAGGGCCTCTTCGGGTGTCCGTCTGAAATGTTAGCTTTAGAAGGAGAATGCGTTAGTGTATTATGTAAGTAAGCGGTAATGGCGTTAATTAAAAATAAATAGTTCCTTTCTGCCAGTTGTTTTGGCTGATCGTCTTTGGGCAGGTCCCTTAACCGCTCTGAGTGCCGGTTTCCTCCTAGAAAATGGGAGTCGTGATCCTGACATCACAGGACGGTGTCAGGAAAACGAACGGAGCAAAGGGATGTGTCGAGTTTCTGCCTGGCTTGCAGTTGACCTTCACGAGGGCATGTACCCGCATGGCCTGGCCCTCTTCAGGGCAGAGGCAGAGAGTAGATCCCTGTCCTCAGAGCCTCCGAGGGCTTGAGATCCCAGGAAGGCCCAGGCTTTGCATTCCAGCTCCCTCAGAGGCAGCTGGATTTGCTCCAGACCCCCAGGCCAATGGCCGTCCAGACCCTGGGGCCCAGCTAGGTGGTCAGCTGTGTGACCAGCAGGCCCTCGAGCGCCTCCTCAGGATCCAGCTTGCTCAGCTGGTGCCTGCCGGGCTAGGACCAGCCGGTCATCTGGCTCCGACGCCCCTCCCTGCCCCGGTGTTTCCTTCTCTCTGGGTGCTGTGTTCATTTTTCATGGCTTCCATCAGAGGTAGAAGGCAGAGAGCCGTTTCCTGCAGGGAGAGAGCAGGCGCTGGGGTGGGGAGGAGGGAGGCAGGGCTGTGTGGTGATTAAACACTGCAGAGACCTCAACTAATGACGGCTCCCTCCCCCAGCTGCTTGGGAAGAGAGATACGGAGCCAGGCCTGGACCCAAGGCGGCCCAGGCTGCTGTCGGCCCCCCGCCCGCCTACCTGGGGCCGCCTCCTGCGAGTCACAGCCATGCTGGGCCCGGCAGGATCTAACTCCGTCCTTCCAGCCACTCTGTGAGGCAGACCCCAAGGCAGAGAGGGCTCAGGGCCGCCCAGCCAATGCACTAGCAAGTTCTGGGGAGACAGGAGTAGTCGCCTCACGGAGTTTAGGCTTGCGTGAGACAGTGTGTGCCCAGTGCTCAGAACAGGGCCTGGCCCCAGTACAGGGGCCACTGCCGGGGTCACCCCATTACACCTTCGGAGCAGGTAGGAGAGATTGGCTAGCGTGCAGGAAGAAAGAGGTGCATAAATCTTCCAGGGTCTTGCCCAAGACCACACGGCCCACAGCTAATAGATAAAACCGGGACTCACCCACTTTGGACTCCCTACCCAGTGTTCTTTCGCCTGTACCAAGGCCAGGGAGAGAGTCCAGGGTCAAACCTCCAGCACCTTGAACGTAACAATCGAAGTCAGCAGCAGTGTGGGAGACCATGTGCCAAGCACACAGTTCCGCTTGGCCTGAGCGCCTGTGCGAGATCTGAACCCAAAGAGGGAAAGGGAAGAATTATTCCTTCTTTCTCCATTCATGCAGCAAATGGCCACTGAGCTTGCCCCTCGGGCTAGAGCAGTGGTTCGCAAAGTGGGGTTCTCGGACTAGTGGCATCAGCATCACCTGGGAACTGGCTAGAAATGCAGATTTGTGGGCTGCATCCCACCCCCACTGAATCAGACACCCCATGGAGGGTGCGGCCTTCCAGATGATTCTGATGCACCAGGCAAAATTGGGAACCCCCAGCCTGGAAACCTGGGTGGTTCAGTCCTGCCCTGGGACCTCAGCATCCAGGACACCAATTCACCCAGACATCCCCCAGGTGTGTTACACTCTGAGAAACAGGTGCAGCCAGGAAGCACTATATGTAAATGGAATTCTTATAAATGATTATTTTCATTGCAACAAGGCAGCTGGATATTTAAAGAAACCTCATAGAGAATCATTTCATCTCATAAAGGAGTTTCTGCAAAGAGAAAACTCCTCTCCCGTTTCCTGCCCACCCCCCTCCCCAGTGTTCTAGAAATTCAGTCTCTAAGTCATATTTTCTTTGAGTTGGTGTCCACCTCTCCATAACTAAAACAGGTAGACAGTATGACAGAGAGTCGCCAAAATGCACCAGGGGCCCCAGCAGTCTAGGGAAGCCCAGTGGAACCAGTTTGGTGTTTTAGGCAGCCAGGTTACCCCTGCTACGACCAACCCCTGCTAGGCACCTGGAGAGGTGGTGACAGCCAGGCATGGGTGGCTTCCAGGGTTCCCTCAAACATCCAGATACTACGCAGGGTTTCCTAGAAAAGGAGTGATCAATCAGGAAGCCAAGACAGGAACGTGAAATGTGTGGGTGATGGGCTACTCTTGTTGGATACATGGATAAGAGAAAAAAAATCCTGCAACATGGTTTTGGATAGAGAACCCACTGGAAGGTTGTCATCTCCCACAGTGTGGGCCCAGGTCACCTGCCCCTGAGCTAAAACACCTGCCTGATTTGCCAAGTGACTGCAGCTGGAACAAGAACCTGTGTCCACCTCTGAGCCACCTGCCTTGTGGTTCAAGCTTTTTGCACAGCTCAGTCTCCCCTTTACGAGCCCAAGCTGGGGAGGATGGAGGCATGGCCTGCCTCTCTTGCACTGTGCCCCTGACATTCTTGCAGGATGATGAGGTCCCTTAGGCAAGGGAAGCAGAGGAGGGTTGGGGGTGGCCCACATGGTTCAAGGCAGAAGAGCTGGGGGTCTGGTCAGCAGGTTGGTCCTGAATTCACTCTTTCTCAAAGAGTGATGGGTGACCTAAAGCCAATTCTCAGTAGTCAAATGCATGGATCACCAGGCAACGTGCCCCCTGCCCCAGATCTCTCTCTTGTCACCATGGCACACATACCCTCAGTCACTCTAGGGCTGGGGAGTTTTCTAGGTGGTTCCTTAATAGAAACAGAGGTGCCCTCGGATCAGCACCTCCCCAAGGCCAGATCCCAGGACCCCAGGATGGTCTACTGTGGCTTTGTGAGCCCAGGCTGGGTGAAAGGGAACCTTCATCTGAGGGTCCTGGTGTTTGTTGCTGGCTCCCACTCCCATGCAGATCAAGGGCCTGGGTTTGGCCTTGGGAACCAGAACTAATAGTGGGGGTGCACAGCCAGGCCTCGCAGCACTGACTCACGGCCATCTTGCCCTCCTTGAAGGTGGGCACTCACGGTGTTTAGACTCGGCTTCTGGTTGAGCCTGGAAAGGGCCTGGCTTCACTCCGACCTCTCCTTATGCTGGAAGCAGGAGGACCCAGACCAACTGCCAAGCACTGAGCTGGGAAGCCTCAGGAAAGTCAGCTACTCTGGGAAGAAACTGATTCCTGTTACCACCCCCGCCCCACCCCTCTAGCTCCCTTAGAGTGAGCAATGGGCAATGGGGTTCGGGTCCCAGGGGAAACTATATGTACAGGATAGAAACAGGCTCTCCAGGTAGCTCCTGCTGGAATGAGGGCTCCTAGGGGCACACTCTGTGCCTGTGGGGCCCAGGTCTGGTCTTGCAGACCCACTAGGGGCATCATCCCCTCGCTGTCCTAGGCCTCTGGGCTCTCCTCTGCCTTGTTTGGGTGCTGCCTTGGAGAGAAATGGAACTGCGGAGACTCTCGACTCTCAGGACCCTCCTCCCAATGGCTATTCTGGTCAAACCTTGGGTAGCCAAAGGGATCTGTCCTGTTGGAACCCATGTCCTCCCAGAATATGGGGGGTGGGGGGCGCAGATGCACAGAGGCCACCTGGCTTCAGTCTGTCCTGGGGATGGCTCAGGGCCCTTCTCCCCTGCCCAGCATGCTTGCTTTGCTGTTAACGCTGTGTAATTTTAAGCTGAGGTGGTCTAGATCCCCACCCTTACTCTACTACCAGCCAGTATCCCTGGGGTAAGAGGAGAAAGTCCTGCCTTGGTCCCAGCCTGCCACAAGCTTGGTGTGCCTTGAGCCAGGATCCCTAGCTTCTCTGTGCCTGCCCTTCGTCGCTGAGATGGGGGCTGTAACTGCCCTACACCTGGGGAGTTCATGCGGGTCCAGGGGGCAGAGCACAGGGGCAAGGGACACAGTGACTTGTGTTCTCAGGGCTGAGGCCAGCCTCCGGCCTTCTTAATCCTGTAGGGGCTATGAGATTGTGGGAGAAGAAACCTCATAGAGAATCATTTCATCTCATAAAGCCATCCCACAGTGACGGCTTGCTGTCAGCAGGTCTCAGCGAGCAGCACTTTGGCCCGTGCCCTCTGGTCAGGCCCACCCCTCAGGCTGGCAGGACTGAGGGAGCACCACTAAGGAAAAGGGGGCAATCTCTTTCTGATGCAAAGAGCCCCTTGAGCTGGTTTTGGGGTGTCTTTACAATTAAATAGGTTATCCTGGAAGGCTCCAGATGGTGGTGTGAGATAGGCAGGGAATTTTCCAGGCTGGGATTTTCCTAAAGCCCACAGACAGGCTCAACCTGTCGGGCATCTCCTCCCGGGTCTGACGATCCTGCTGGGCAGGATGAAGGACGGCCGAACCAGTCTGGGAATCATCCCTGCCAGCTCTGGTTCTGAGGTCCCCTGGAGTTCAGTTCCCAGGGTGAGCTCACATGCCTTGAGACTCCCAGCTCCTGCCAACCCGGGCAGCCCTTGGGGAGGGGGTGGGAGCGTGTGAGGAGTGTTCTGGGAGGAAGGGCACAGCCCAGAGGCCCTCTCTGGCCAGCCAAGGACCTGAAGGGACGGAATGCAGAGCACAAGGTTGGAGGTAGGGCCGGGCAGGGCAGGCCGTGAGGCTCCATGCACATCCGGGGCCAGCCGTACCCCCAGCCCGCTCAGTCCTCCCTGCACATGGGGCCCGGGTGTGTGCGCAGGCGCACATGGAGAGGGGCAGGGTCACTGGCAGCTGGAGGGCCCGCAGATGACTCCTCCTTGTTTTGACTTTCTTGGCCACGCAGCGATGAGATGACAGAGCAGGGAGCAGTGTGGGAATGATCTCGCACACTGCCCTCGACGTGCTCCTGCTTCTGCCGGTACAGTGGGTAGGGCTGTTTGGCAGGAGAGTTAAGATTTCCCCCCAAGGAAAGCATCTCTTGTTTCACGGTCCACAGGTCAGCTGTCAGGGCCACCGAAGTCCAGCCTACAACCCCCCAGAAGCAATGTTTTCTGGAACCCGCGGGAAGTCCTAGCCCCTCAGCAGCCCCAGCAGCAGAGACCATAGCATCTCCCCTCCTGCCGCCCCTTTCCCGGCCCCCCTGAGCCCCGGGTTCTGCACGCACTGGCCCTCAAACCTCAGCACATCTGCTCCCCACTCTGGGCTCCTGGCTTTATTAAATGGGTACCTGGGCAAGGTGAGATCTCTGGAGCCCTTTCCATCTGTCACCCGGGGAGGGGGGATGTACATGTCCAGACCAGACATGAGGACAGGCAGCCCCTCCCACAATCTCATAGCCCCTACAGGATTAAGAAGGCCGGAGGCTGGCCTCAGCCCTGAGAGCCATGACCCCATTATGAGACCAGGGCTGATTCACGGAGCTGCAGACTCCAGAGAGCGCAACACCTACCCCCGCTCACTTATGGCCCAGAGACAGGAGGAAGTTGCCTGAGGTCACACAGGAAGTTGGTGGCAGACCCGGGACAAGAAGCTGGGATGGTGCTGAATCATGGGGCGAGAGGTGGGCGGGAGGTGGGCAGGAGGTACAGAGCGGCCTCCTAGGGCTGTGCCTGTTCTCAGATCTGTGACATCATAGTCTCGGGGGGATGAGAGGGGAGCCATGCTGAACTAGCAGCGGGGTCACTGTCCTGTGGTGTGAGTGTGGTTGAATCACCTGCTCTTGGGCCTCCATTTCTGCTTCGTAAAACACAGCCAGCCTCATCCTTGGCCAGGCCCCGCCAGGGGTTTGTGAGGCTCGGCGGGGCAGAGGGCACCAGGCAGGTGAGAAAAGTCAAGGGCTGTCTCTGCACCCTCATGATCCCAGGCCCTCCCTGTCCCTGCCAGGGCGAAATCACCCCATTTCACAGGCATGCGCGTGGGGCCTCCAACTGGGCCACTGCGTCAGTGGCCACATTAGGGCAGACACCCGAGCTCCTGAGACCCAGCAGCCACCCACCCTGGCTCTGCCCCTTTGTGGTCATGTGCATCCTGTACTGTTTTCTGGGAGGAGATGACCCAAGAGAACTGACAGGGAGGGGCCCTCTTTTTCCATTTCTGGGGGACCCGGCAGAGGTGGGCCCACCGAGGAGGACAGGTAGAGAAACAATCCCATGGACAGCTCTGTTCTCAGGGGTCATGGGTCAGAGCAGGAATGCTGACCTTGGCTTCTGTCCCTCATCCTACCTCCTGCTAGACACGCAGAGGGATGGGGACTGAGGAGGGGTCGAGGGTCTGCCCAGGCCTCGCAGCTGACCCACAACCTTGTTTGGGGCCAGAGGAGAGGCTCTTTGTCAGCCACTCTATTGGCCCAGTTGAACAGGAGGGCTGCAGAGGACACCCCCGCTCCCAAGCACTCCTGAGGAAAGGGTCTGCCCAGACTGGCCACCTGCCTTGCATGGCCCAGGAGCTGGGTCAGAAGTGAGCAGCTGCTGGGGCTCAGCTATGTGGGGGCCTGCCCGCTGCCTGGTTCAGAGAGTCTGGCAGGGAAAACGGAGGGTGTGGGCCCAGCTGGGAGCTGGGGAGCGAAGCTGCCTGCCCAGAGAGCACCCAGCGTGAAGAATGTGAGGCGGGGCTGGGCCCAAGGCATAGACACATTTTTGTGATCCTCTTGGAGATGAGTGAAAGGAATTGTATTTTATTTGAGCAACAGAATGTAAAGGGGGAGACCGAGAAGCCTCTTAACTCTAAAAGGAGCATGTGCTTGGTAACAAAACCAGAACAGTTTATTTGTACATAGTCCTTCCTGGATGCCAGAAATTGTACTATCATGTTATGTGCATTAGCTGGTTTAATCCTGACGCTTTAGGAGGTACGTAGCGTTTATTCTCCCCATTTTACCAAAGGGAAAACCAGAGCACAGAGAGGTTAAGTAACTTTCCCCAGGTCACACAGCCACCAAGTGGCTGAGCTGGGATTTGAACCCAAGCTGCCTGGCTCCAGTGTGTGTGCTCAGCCCCTCTGCCTTCTGGAGGCAGGAGGCAGTCAGCATTTTACAGCTTCTGAGTTCCCAGCTGATACTCTGGCACAGGACTTGCCATTTCTTCCATGTGATTTAAAGCTTGGGTCCTTCTTTCATCTCGGGCCTGTGGACAGATGTTCCTCTTATTGTCTTCCCACTTTACCGATGACATGGAGAGACCAGTCCACACCCGAGTCATGTCAGCCCCCGTGGCTCCTCCCCCTTCGCCCTCCCCTCCCGGCCCCTCACCACTCTTCTCCGCACGGCTCTGGAGAGTGTCTCTTCCCCAGGCAGCGGTCCCAGGGGCCCACGGTTGGGAGATGAAAGAGGAAGGTCAGAGACTGGGAGGGCGTGGCCTGGGTCTGAAGACGGCAACCGCATCGCCAGGGAGCCGTGGGTGAGGCGCTCTGGGAAGGCCCTCAGCCTGCCCCTGCGGGGTGGACACTGTCAACATGAAGGCCAGTGTCACGCCATGAGCCCGGAAAACCCAGGGCTGCAGCCAGCCTCCCAAAGTATAGGAGCTCATGTAGTTCCTATAATCTGCTTACCTTTCCTTCCCCGTTTTGGCACGGCCCACCAGCGAGTATGCATGTCACAAAACAGGTGTCAGTTGACTCAGATGGTTTTGGATGACAGCGCCCACCTCTGGACACATCATGATAGGATTCCATGCAGGGCTGATGGCTGCTGAGGCCAGGCCTCTGCCCCCGAGGAATGGGGGGCTGCCGGCAGGTTTAAAATCCACAGGGAGCCTGTCGCAGATTTACCCTGATTGTCTGGCTCTTGGATGCAGCGAGCGCTGTCTGTCCAGCCCTCCCATCTTCCGTGTATTAGGTTCTCCAGCTGTGATTTCGTTTCAGTCCATTGGTCGGGTCGGTGTGTCGCCTGTGCCAAGGGCCGTGCTGGGTGCTGGGGTTGCAGAAGCAAACCCCTCCCGATCCCGTCCACGGCCCATGGGGCTCATGCTCTCGCGGGACAACGGTGCACCTTTCCCCTGGGGTAGCCCGGCTCTCTCACTCGTTTCTGCATCCATTGAGCACCTACCATCTACCAGGCCGTGTGCGGCCTCCGGGGACCACAGATTGGAAAAGAGGTGATCAGAATACATTTGTGGAAAAATTCCTCTGGCCACCTTGCAGAGTGTCGGTTGGCAGGAGGCAGTTTTGGAGACAGATAAATGAGGCGCCGGGCTTGTCATAATTCAGAGGAGAAGGGACAAGGCTGCCGAAGGTGATTGGAACAGGCAGGAATCAAAGGGAACATGCTGCAGAGATGATCCGGCTGCAGTGGCCCCTGCGTGGGGCGGGGGAGGGGGGCGTCTTCCTGAGGTGGCTTGAGGTGCTCCTGGGGCTTCGAGGGCCATAAGGGGACAGGAACTCAGACGTGGGCTGGGGGTCGGGAGGAGACCCACGTGGAGGCCGGTACTTCCTCCTGACTTGCCAGGCAAGGCCCCCCAGCGGCCCGTGCCAGAGCTCCCCGCTGGGAAGTGGGGTGTGTTCCTGCCATTTCAAGGGTCCTGCGTGCATTTAGAGAGCCGAGAGCACGGAAACGTGTGAAAATGGGTCCTTCATACTTCTCATTGAGCGGTGGACCCCACCATCATGCTCCCAAGGGTTCTTTGTACCTCAGCCTGCAAGGCTCTTTCCTCATGCCCTTCCTCAGGGCACACCTGAGTCCTGCCCCATCCTCGGGTCTCAGAAGGCTCTTCTTTCTCCCTCCTTCCCTTTCTTCCCCTCTCTTTCTCTCTCTCTCTCACACACACACACACACACACACACACTCAGAGTTCCTCTGTTCTCCAGCAGCCTTTTAGCCGCTAAGATGCTCTTTGATACTTAATACGCCTTTGTTTCATTTCGCATGTAGCTTCCCCAGGCTGCAGTGCATTTGATAATTCTCCGGCGGGGGCCCTCACATCCAGGTCTCTGTGCCCTCCCCTTCACGCCCCCCAGGCCACTCCCATCCCTTCCCTATCCCCAGACCTTCCCCAGAATGAGCAGACCAGGCTTCTCGCTGTCTGAACATCCCCTGCTTGCCCCCATAAAGAAGGAACGCCTTGTTTCCTGTGGCCACTTGGCTGCCTCTGGTTCCTGGCTCCTTTTCAAGCTGGAGTCCAGCCTGGCAAGGGGCAGCCTTTCTCCTGCGCCCGGGTGAGCTTGCTCACCCCTTTGATGCTCCAACTCCCAGACCCCCAGCCTCTCTGCCTCTCCTCCACCCCCACCAGCCCATTGTCTGCTGGCGGCTAGCCCTGCCTGGAGAGTGCAGCTCTACCCTCCCTACCTGGAGCTGAGTGATTCCAAATCTTGCCCTGCAGCCCCTTCCCCCCACCCCCGCCACTCCCCTGGTAAGACCCGTCCGTCCCACTGGTCCATCTAGTCAGCCCATCCTGGGGGGTCCCCTCTGCCAGGAGCTATGGGTACAGAGACAAGTGCAGGGCCTGTCACTCTCCCCAGGGAGGACACATCAGGGACAAGCCAGGACTGAGACGCTCTAGAACGCCACTCCAGACCTGCTCTCACTTTGACATCTGGTTCCTTTTGCTTGTCCCTCGAGCATACTATGGTGGTGGTTGTCAGCAGGGAGAGTGGCCAGGAAGATCTCGGGAAGCAAATGTCTGCAACTCTCCCTCCCTGCCCTCCTTCAGACCTGCATCCTGTGCCCTCCTAATGCTCGGATCTGGAGCTCATTTCCATTTCTCTTCCGCAAGAGTTCTTGCCACCTTAGCCATAGCATCTTCTGGTGCCGGGGTCCCTAGACAGTCTACTGTATCTCATTCATAGAGGACTCCCCCCGTGGTCATACACACCACTGTTTAATGTACCACTAGGAAGGAAGTCATGCCACGAATCACACCATGACGTGGCATCGACTGTAAGACACGTGCTGTTGGCAAATGACCCTAGTTGTTGAAGTCCGAGGCGGGTCTACAGTGGGAATCCTGGTGTCCCTGTGGCTTCCTGGGTAAGCTGCAGAGACAAGTGCGGGCAGTGGTCAACCATCATGTCTTCTCCCAGCCGGGATCCACTGACCCTCCGGGCTGCTGCTTCCCCTGTGATGTGGCCATCTGAAACTTGGCTGCTAAAGACCATGGCCCAAGGCAGAGCCAGGTGAGCTGCTCCAGCCTAGGGGTGTTCAGATCCCAAGGAACCCCTCGTTGAAGATGGCTACTGTTGGGCCAGGAGTCCCATGGTGGATCCTAGGGAAGCCAGAATACCTCCCTTCCAGGGCTAAAGGTACCTTTCCACTGGCTGAAGTGAAGGCAGAACTGCCTCTAAAGGGGGAATTGATTTTTGCCTTCTGTGTCTCAGGCAAAGCAGGGCACATGATATTGTCCTCACTCTTCCCCTCAGTACCCACTTCAGTGGCTCGGGAAGGGGCTACTCGGCAGAGCCCACAGCGAAGTGGGCAGACAGGCCTAGTCATCTGCTCCGAGGCCTGGGACTTACCAATGCCGTGCACCCAGCCCGGCCCATGGGGACATCTAGAGCTGCACACCTCCCCAGGTCGCTTGTCTCTGTTGTACGGTCCCAAGTGGCCAGAGACACCAAAGCTCCATCCTGGTGGTCACTTCTCTACTGACCAAGGTCAGTAATACTAATCGTCACTGTAGCAAACACGTGTATAGCCCCAACTAGTGCGGTCCCTGCACTGTGTGATGGTAAATCAGCTCATCCTTAGAACTACCCTAACAGGTGGAGAGTAGAATTACCACCACCCCATTTTAGGGATGAGAAAACCAAGGCACAGGAAGGGTAGGCAACTTGCTCAAGGTGCCACACGGGTGGCGGAGACTGACTGAGCTGAGATCAGGTCTCGTGGATTGGTTCCAAAGCCAGTGCCTCATCAGCTCTCCCAGGGCTATGTGAAGGGCGTGGGATTGACAGGCTGCTTTTCTGGGGCTACTGTGGGTTACAGGGTTCCTTCGTTCCTGTGCCCACCCTCCCTCCCTTTCTGGCTTCTGCTTGGATACCCTTGCAGTTGATTGACAATGCTAATTTATAGCTCACATCCACTCCCCGAGGCAGGCAGCTCCTGTTAAGCCCATTTCACAGATGGGGAAACTGGGTCTCCAAGCCTGTGTGAAATCCCACAGCCAGAGAGTGTGGCCGCACAGGATCCAAGCCCCATCACCTGTGGGACTACAGAGCCAGGACACTTAGCCCCCACGCCCTGTGGCCTGCCTACCATTGTCCCCTCCCCTGCCCTTTCCTGGGGTGGCATAGGCACTGGTACCTGTTGGGGCTGCCCTGACACCTCCTGGAGGGGGCCGGGCTGGCTTCCTGCTGTTCACAAGGTGCTTTCCTGCCGGTGGGAACAGGGAGCATTCGCAGACCCTCACCTGCTGTCCGGAGAGTGCACGCAGTGCTTTCCCACACTCCACGCTTATTATACCAGATACTGTTCTCAGCACGGTGTAGGTGTTAGTGTCATTCCAGTGTCACAACCGTCCTAAGGAGTGAGCGTTAGCATTACGCCTGTTTAACAGATAAACTGAGGCCCAGAGAGCCTGTTGTAATTCGCCCAAGATCGCGTAGCTCTCCGTGCTGGGACCCAGACTGTCAGGGTGAGTGGTACTCCCAGGACCAGACACAGGGCTGCCCGGGGTGGCTGTCCAAGCAGCAGGAGGGCCACTCCTGCCCCTGCCTTAGCCCCTTAAGATGGCTGGTACCTCTTCCTGAAACTCCGCCCAGTGCGAGCATCCTTGTGCACACCACACCGTGCCTTCCCATCCTTCCCACCCCATCCAGGGACTCTTCGTGCCTGGCATCCCTCCCGAGCCCCAGAGCCTGTGCTCAGTGGTCCCTTTTCCTTCCCCACCGCAGAGAGGGCCCAGAGTAGAGACCCCACAGGACCCGACGGACACACAGGCAGGGCCAGCCCCATCAGAGCACACGTGCTCCACTCAGCCCGGATGCAGGCAGCACGCACCCAGACACCCACCCTGCTGGCCTGTCTGTCTGTCCTTGTGTGACCCCCGGCCCGCCTCTGCCTGTCAGGCCTCCTGGCTCTCGGACAGTGCCCAGACTCCCTCCTTGGCCGCACACTCCCACCTGCGTCTGAACAGCTCGTGTGGGTCTGCAGCACGAGAGAGCACGCACTGTGTCCGTGCCACGGCCCCCATGCGTCTATGCTAGCCGGCTGAGCGGGGGGGGGGAGGGTGGTGCCCTCCTCGCTCCCTGCCCTCCTCCTCCGGGGCTGTCCTGGCATCTGTGGTACGTCGTGACTGGCCAGTACACACGTCACATCTGCTCCCAGCGTCCCAGACTCTTCGCAGCCAGGCCCTGCGAGGCCACTAAGCTTCTTTTCATTCCCTGTATGGGAAACCACTCCACTAGCGATAGGCCGGCGCGAGCTGTCCTTGACCAGGCAGGGGGGCGGCCCGTGACATTGGAGGAAAGCTCCCGCCCGGTGAGGTGGCCCCCAGGGGGAGTGCGGGCTGGGAGGGGCGGCCGCGGGCAGCGGACGGCACCATCTGTGGCCGTCCTTTGTGCTGGCAGCCAAGCAGTCCCTCCGTCGCTGCGATCCGGCAGGCCTCGTGCATGGCGTGCAAATGAGTTTCCAGATGCCCAGTGCCGCGCCCCCCCCCCCCAAGAAGCGGTAACAAGGGGCTTGGGAGAAGAATGGAGCAATCTGGAAATTCATTTCTGTTTGTTCCAACCTCTCTGAATAGACCGCCTCCCCCTCCAGCTGCGACAGATGTGTGCTGGATGCCCACTTCAGGGGCGTTTGGCCGCGGTTCTGGGCAGACACACGCCGGGGTAGGGGCCTCTCTGGCACCCTCCTCCCTGTGCAGGTGGTGGCAAGATGAGCCTCACAGAGAGAGACCTAGCTCCCCCATTGGCACCCCCCCTCCCACCCCAGAGACAGAAACAGGTGCTCTCCCGGCCGGGAGCACAGGCTGGTGTTTAGCCCGTGCTGGCCTCCTTGATTGGCTGTCTTTGGGCACCGCACAAGCAAAGCAGACAAACCCGGCAACCCTGGGGGGGCCCCTCCCCACCCTGCCCCGTTCCCTGTGAGAACCCCTGCCCTTCCCTTGCCCGGCAGCCCCTGCGCTTCCCCAGGAATGGGTATGCCACCCTGGCGGGCAGCTTCCAGTGGCACCGCGGACACAGGGCTCTCCCACTGGTCCTAACAGCTGCCTCTTGGCCCCTGCCCACCCGGTGAGGGGCAGGAAAGAATCCACCACTCCTCACGACTGACAGAGCTGATGTGGGCCATGGGCAGGGGCAGACAGGGCTGCAGAGGGTCCCAGCCCTGCCTCCCGGGTCCGTGGGCTAATGGGGCACCCAGTCCAGGATCTGGGCGGTTTGACGTGACAGCCCTGGGCAGCCACCACAGGGCTTTGTGGAGCAAGGCATCTTCCCCAGTGCCAGGCAAACGTGGTAAAGCGGGGAGGTTCAGACGAGGCCGGAGGCCCAGAGAGGGTCTCTGAGCTCCACTGGTCCACACAGCAAGGTGGTGGCAGGCCAGCCTTCCCAACTCTCTCAAGCTCGTTGGACGGACTGGCCATACAGACTGACCTGGAGGGTGCTTTTGGCCCCTGGTGGCCACATTAGGACAGTGAAAGGTGATTCCCGGCACCCCGTTAGCTTCAGCTGCTTTTCTCTTGGTGTTTAAGGGCTCAAAGCCCAGATGGGGCGGGTCCTCCTGTGCTGCCTTCCATGGCCCCGGCCCACTCTCGCTTAGGCCCGCACCCCACCCCCGGGCTGCCCTCTGCCCTGCAAATCCTTTGTCCTCCTAAGCGTGGGTGCCTAGCAGCACAGGGACCAGCCACAGGTCTGAACTGGAAGGCATGGGCACTTTTGCGGGGAGGACTTTCAGGGAGAAGCCTGCGGGCACTCTTGGGATCATCCGGAGGCTCTAGGAAGGCTCTGGATTCCAGGTGACTTTTGCTCCTCCTGCCCTACCCGCGAGGAGAGGCCATGTTGAGCTGAGTGTCCAGAGGCTTCGCTGAGAAGTCTGGGGGAGGCCAGCACTTCCTAAGCTTTCCCGACACAGAGTCTGTGCTGGGCTCCCTCCCTCCCCCTGCAGGGGCCTCTCCTTGGCACCACCTCGGACGTCCCCTCCATCGTGTCCATGCTCTCGACTGTGCCGCCTCTGGCCCGTCCTCGTCAGAGTGAGGGCCATTTATATCGTCCCTCCTTCGGGGTGTCAGTCCCACTGTACAGGTGCGGCCAGTCTGGGAGGGCGAGGTGGCGGCAGGCATAGCCGGTGGAGGTGGCCGCGGGGCGCCCTGACTGTCCTGTCCTTCCTTGCAGCCCTGCTGTCCTCCTGGTGTGAGGAGCTCGGCCGTCTCCTGCTCCTTCGGCATCAGAAGAGCCGCCAGAGCGACCCCCCCGGGAAACTCCCCATGCAGCCCCCCCTCAACTCCATGAGCTCCATGAAACCCACTCTGTCGCACAGGTGAGTGGGCCCGTACCTCCAGGGGCGGGCCGGGGGCCGCCAGGTGGGCCGATGGGCAGTGCCCCTCCGGTGGAAGACCTGGGGTGGGGGCCTCTGAGCAGCCAGGAGGATATTCTCTGTTTTTTAAACCCTCGTGGGGTGAGCACTGTCTCTCCCGCATCCCAGCAGAGGTTGAAAGTGCCATTCTTACCCAGCCTGGCTGTGTTGTCCCTTCAGTGGAGGGCTGTTTCTTCTTTTAGATTCTAGACTTTGGGCTGAACGTTAACTGTCCTGAACTCAGGGCCTCCCGTTTCTCCTGAGCAGGGCCCTGGGCAAGCCCGGAGATATGCAGAGCCCACAAGGGGCTCAGGAACGTCACAGAGCTGGTGCTCTCACCCGCAGGTGGGGACAGAGCCAGCCCAGGCCGGGCAGGCAGGAGCTGAGTGAGGCTGGGCTCTCAGCACAGGGGCGGGGTCAGAAGCAGCCCGTGGTCACAGGTGGGAACGCCCGGGCGGAGGCTGTCGGGCACTGAGGAAGTAGCCAGTCTGCCCGGCACCAGCCTGCAAAGGAGCACGTGCTCAGGACCAGCCCGCCCTGCAGTTCCCTCGCCGAGCTGGGCCCGTTCTCTTGGGCGTGCTGACCCCGGAACAGCGGGGCCTGCCATGCCCTCTGCTTTCCCTCCACACGTCCCACGGATGACAGGCTCAGGGGGGGAGGGGGGGTCCGTTTGTAGTCAGAGCTAGGCTCTCATTCACGACCCAGCCTGACGGAGGCGCCCAGGGCATGCGGCAGGCGACCTGGGTCCCACCATGGAGGTGCTGCCAACGAAGTCGGGCATTGGCCACGCTCTACAAATTGAATTAGGGGCTTTTGATTCTCAGAGCTGGGAGGGAGCTCCTTAGGTCCAGCACCCTGCCCCAACACGTGGTTCCCTGCCTCAGTCAGAAGCACTTTGTTCGACAGCAAGCCCATCCCCACAGCCCTCCAGGGGCACTGCCTCACCACCCCCTCGGCCCAGCCTGTGACCCCTCAGACTCAGGACAGCCCCCCTTCTGTGGGTGTTTCTCAGTGGGGGGCACTCCTGGCACCGGGCCCAGGGCATTTAATGTCTCAGTCCCTGCCCACTCGGTTCTTCTAGTGCCCCCCACCCCTATGTTGTGAAAGCACCTTCACACATTTTGGGGGGTGAGGGTGTCACCCGTAGTTAAGAACCGCCACGCAGGAAAGGCAAAACCCACCTCTGGCTGCCATCCTCCCCTTGCCCTGGCTCAGCAGAAAGCCGAAGGGCTTCTCCATCGGGACTCCTGCCAGCCACTCTGCACAGCCTACGGCTAAAGGCAGCCTCGACTGCCCGCCTTTATTTTAGCTTCTTACCGCTCTGCCCCACCGGGCTACTCCGGCTTCTTGTTGCCTCCCATCTGTCCATCCAGCCTTTCCTCCTCTGAGCCAGGACCGCTAGGAAAGCGGTCACTGGTGGTGGGCCAGGGCCCTGCAGCCCCACGAGAGGCCTGCCTCACACCTGCTCGGCCGTGACCATTCAGGCCGCAGAGTGCTGTGGCTCTCGACCCCAGCCAGGCCTTCGCCAGGTCATTGCTGAGCTGAGCTGGAGGCCTGAGACCGTCCTGTCCTGGAGTTAACCGGATGGAGGATATCTGTGCTCCAGGGAGCTGCATCTTCCTGGTTGGGGAGGAAGTAAGACCCGGTGAGGCAAAACTGAGACCTGATGGATCGAGGCAGGGTTAGGGGTAGGTGACAGGCAGGTCTGGCCTTGGGGTCAGAAGGAGGAAAATGGCCGGGCTGTCAAGAGGCTGTCCCGAGGACATGGGCCTTGACCTTCAAGGACTTGGTCAGAGGGCTGGGCAGGTGCATTCTGTGAGTTTGACCTGGCTTTCCCTCGGGGGGCTGGGACGCGGTGCTCTTCCACCGATGCCACACTGGTTCAGCTCCCTGTAGGGACCCATGAATGATAGAGGATGCAAAGAGGCGGCCTCTCAGAGACAGGAGAGCCCTGTGCCTTGGAAGATTCACTGAGAACTGAGGGATGACCACTTGCTTCCCTGGAATGTGGCCTCCTCACATTCTGCACCATACCTCCCACCCCGAATGGCAGAGCTAGAAGGGAAAGTGGGCCCAGGGCGGGACAGTGACTTACCCAAGAACACACAGCCCTTAAGGGGCAGGACAGTGCTCTGCCCTGCACTCGGCTGCTGGCCATTCAAGATCAGTGAGGTGGTGTCTGGTTGTTAACCCAACTCTGATCCAGACCTTGCCCTATTTCCCAATTATGTACAAGGGCAGTTGAGACCGGAAAGAAGTGTCATTAGTTGAACAAGGACTGGTCCACGTCCCTGCAGACCCCACACTGAGGCTGCGAGCACATTGTGGCAGATGATGGGAGGTTGGCCGGTCTCTACTTGTAGCTTCATGAATTTCCCGGGAAACCCCAATAGGAAGCATCACCTTTTAAGTCCTCATGTAATTTCCCAAATAAGAAGCAAAGTCAAGTACTTCTCACAGAGAGGAAGCTTTTCGGGCCCCCTCCCCCACCGCTGTATTGAATGACTTAGAGGACAGACGCCCCTCTTGCCCACTGAATTCAGGAGACCCTGGGCCACGGGTGATGTTCAGGATTGGGGCTTGGAGGTGTGTGGCTATTCAAAAACTCAGGGGTCCTTGTCTTCAGGCTTTGAAGACAAGTAAATAGGAGAGGGTGGGGGTCCCTGAAAGGCTGAAGCCCCAGGCTGTCTCTGGGGGACCCCGTGGCTGTGGTGCCATGGTCCCGGCCACTCAGGGGGACGGTTACACGGAAGCGGGCGCCACAGCCCCCACAGTGACCTGGACGTGTTGCCAACAAACATTTCTGCCCTCCTTCTCAGATTTAAATGAGTGGTTAAAAAGCCGTTTGTGATTAGCACATTGTCCATATGCAAATCAGTGCTGCAAAAGTAATTAAAAGCCTAATAAATCTTGTTTACACGCCTAACTTAATTACCAGTCAAGGCCCGCTAGAGCTGGGGATGACTCCAAAATCAAGGGGTGCTGCCCTTCCTCTTCCAGGGGAGGGGTTTGCGCCCCCCCCAACCAGGAGAGGTGCCCGGGTGCAGCAGGTGGGGGCACAGGCGCTGAGCCGGGCTGCTGGGCATGAGTGGCTGCCCTGCCCTCTTCTGGCAGGGGGACTTCGGGCAGCTCTGTAACCTCTCTGTGCCTCAGTGTCCTCATCTGTCGCACTAGAAACAGCAGTGCAGGACCTCCAACATGCCCACCGCCAGTGGACTCTGATGCGCTCACTTTGGTCAGCTAACAAAGAAGGGCTCCATCAGAGCTGAGGCCCCAGCTTCCTCCTTTCCTTCGTCCCATCATACCACCTTCGCCACGTTCATGGTTAGCTGCTTTTGTGGAGCTGGACCTAAAGCTCAGGTTGTAATAGGTCCTTCTTCTTGCCCCCAGAAAATTAAAAAAAAAAGAAGAGGGAGGGAGGGAGGGAGGGAGGAAGGAAGGGGGGGAGGGAAGGAAGGAAGGAAGGAAGGAAGGAAGGAAGGAAGGAAGGAAGGAAGGAAGGAAGGGATTGAAGGAGCCATAAATCCTCCCATCGGTTCCAGATTGTTAAGGTACAGGATCTTTTCCTGTCCTCCTTCCTACTGAAAAAATTTAAAACCCTCTAATATGCAGTTAGCTGCGCAGGTCCCTCTACGTTTCACCGCAGGGAGGGAAGGAAGCGGCCCGAGTAATTGTGATGATGGAGAGCCCCGTCTAACGGCTCCCCTAAATGAAAGAGGGTGGGAGCTTCAGCTCCTTACTGGCTTGGTGTTTCATTAGTGGTAACTCTTCAGCCTTGCATGGAGACAGGACCAATATAGCCACATCAGGGAAATTAATTTGGGTCTGGCAATACCCTTAATAGGAATTTGTTAGTTCTCCCAAATAAAGTGGCTGTTAGAAGTGCAAGGGAAGAAATAACTCAGCCCTCCCCACCTCTTCCCTCTATGAATGTCTGTGTAGACACTGCCACAGCAGGTACCCAGGAGCCAGGAATCAGCACTCCCCTTCTTGCTGGGCTTTACTCATTTTCTCACATTTAGCAAACATCAGTCAGTGCCTATGGAGCTGCCAAACAGACATGTAAATCATCTGCTCTAACTGCAATGTGAAAAGCTCTTTTATGTGACAAAAGAGTTGAGGGAATAGAGGAAAACGTCCTTGGTTCTGCTTAAGAGAATCAGAAAAGGGAGTATCCAGGCTGGGCTTTGAAGTATAGGTAGGAGTTCGCTAGTGACAGGATGGCAAAGGAACACTGAGGCAAAGGAAAGCCTCAGAGGCTTGGGAAATCTGTTCAACAAGCAGGAATGATAAGAGCACCCCCTCTCATAGCATTTTTGCAAAACTTGTAAACACCGTCATCAAGTAAATAGGGGTACCTGCACGCAGTCAGGCTGCAGAAATGGAGAGAAAAGTGTAAGTACAGTTTAGCAGGGACTTTGTGCCAGGCACTGCGTTGAACTTTACCTGTATTCGTATGCTTCATCCTAGGAGAGTGTTAGTCCCATTTTATAGATGAGAAAGTTGAGCTGACTTAAGTGATATGTTCGAGGTCATGGAAATTGTCAGTGGCAGAACCAAGGCTTGACCCCAAAGACTCTTAAGTTTAGAGCCCAGATAGTTAGCCACTGTGCCGCAGGGCCTCCCTGTGCCATCTGAATATTAGTCTCACAAATGTTTAGTCGGAGTCCCTGAATATTTGCTAGGATACTCTGCGCAGGCCAAAGCTAATGATTTGATGGATAGTGTTGTTGGTTTTTTTTCCCCTGGATCACTGTTTGGGTTTTCTCTGCAGCCAGTCTTTGAGACTAAACTTTACATGTCCTCTGTCCCTTCATGCTGGGTGGCTTCCCCAAAAATCCTCGGGAAGCTGTGCCCCTTCTTGGAATTCTTGGGGACTGCTAGATGTCCCTCATAGTATGTGCCCCCCTCACGTTATCACCACCTTTTTTTTTTTTTTTAGATTTATTTATTTATTTAAGAAGGAGGGGAGGGGCAGAGGGATAGGGAGAATCCCCAAGCAGACTCCCGCTAAGCACAGAGCCTGATGCAGGGCTTGATCCCACGACCCTGAGATCATGACCTGAGTGTGAAATCAGAGTCGGCTGCTTGGCCAAGAGAGCCCCCCAGGCGCCCCTCCCCATCTTTGTGCAGGGAGGTGCTGTCTTACCAAATCCTTAGCTCCCTGAGACAATGGATGTGGTCAGGCCCACCTGGCAGTCTTGCCCTTGACAAGCCCCGGGACCTTGGGAGCCTCAGCTCCTATGGATGCGTCTGTTGAGCCCACGTTAAGGGATTAAATGAGTTCTTAGGTGGAAGTCCCTTCACATAGTTCCTTGCTTCTAGAAGCCACTCAATGAATCATAACAACAGCAGCGGTCAACAGTTTTCGGTGCCTGAGGTCAGCTGCATGTGGTCATTTTGCCTTACACATGGGAGCTCTCTCAGTCCTCACGACAGCCTTCTGAGAGACGTACTGTTATCATTCCATTTTACAGATAAGGACACTGAGGCATAGAGAGAGCAAGTAGCTGCTTCATTACCTTCCCTCTGTCCCTCCCCGGAGGGCAGGACTCTCACTTCCTGGGTGCCAGTGCCCATGGGGTCACAAGCACACTGTAGGTGGTTAGCCGTCAGGCTTAATAAATGGACATAGTTATTCATTCTCAGGCAACCTTCTGAGGAGAGTATGGAGAGTTGGTGTTTCTCTCTGGCACTTGGGTTAGCAAAGGCTTTCCGAGCCCTGTAGGTGTGTGGAGACATCATGCCAGGCACAGGTAGCCTAACTCAGGATTCCTGGAGCAGAAGGAGAAAGGTAGGGGTGGGCCTCTCATTTGGGCCCCCACTCAGGCCCTACGAATGTGAGGAACAAGTGGAGCTCAAGCCAGTGAATGTCACAAGGGCTTCCTGGAGGAGGTTGCCTTTGGAAGAGAAGCCTGGGAAGGATGAGCAGCAGGGTTGAAGCATCCCAGACTAAGATTAGGCACAGAGGCGGGAAAGCAGGTGTCTCCCTGTGAGGAGATGCTTGGCAGGCAGAACACTGCCGAGATTCCAGGTGGCTGCTGGGACCGGGGCCTTTCTGGGTGGACTAGGGTTCTTGGGGCGGTTTTGGCTAGACAGGCCTGCAGCTGGGGGCAGCTGTGGCCCGAGACCGGGCTATGGAGTGGTGCATCATGGGGTGTACCCACCGGGGGTGCACAGAGCTGGCAGGATTACTAAGACTGAGATTCTCACATTCCAGGGGCCCTGGCCTCCCTCTGACCTGCAACCAGCTGTGGAGGAAAGGAGAGAAGTGGTTCCTAGCGGGCAGTCCCCAAATGCCAGGGACCCCTGACCTGGGCTGACCTCATCTGCAGGTCAGATAGTATTTGCCGGAGGAAGGAAGGGCCTCAGGACACCCCCTTCCCCCACAGGCCCCCCTAGGCCTCCCCTTCATCACCCTAGGCCCCCTCCCACCTTGGTAGGGCCCAGGAGCCAGGCTTGCCCTTGCTCCTTGGGCCACAGGGAGCTGGAGCCGGGCAGCCCCCCCGGTGGTGGTGTCTGAGTCCCGGCAGAGGCGGCGGCAGGGCTGACTGCCAGGGGCCTGTGGGGGCGAGAGCCTTCGCTGCGACAGCAGGAGCCGTCTCCCCAGGAGATGAGTCACAGCCGTGTTGGTGCGGCTGCCACTTCTGCTTCTGCAGCAGGTGTGAGTGGGGGCGAACGAGTCCCTGAGACCGCCCCTCCACGCGCGTGCCTGTCTCTGCCCCCGCGTGTGCCCGGCCTCATGGCAGCAGGGTGCGCTCATCCTGGCAGCAGACACACATCCATGTCCCTGGCCACACGCATGCACTCCTGGAATGGGCCCAGGGCTCTGGGGTGCACCTTCCAGCCAGACGGTGGGCATGCCCAGTTTGGGAACCACGGTTAAGTTTGCTTCTCACCAAGTTTCGGGTGGAGGGGACGAAACAGGAAGGAGCTGGTTTCCGCCCACAAGGCCCACCCACGGAGCCGTAGGGCAGTCAGGAGCGTGTTTGTGGGCCTGTGCAGTATCCCGGTGAGCCGAGGCCTCCCCAGCTGGGGTGGTGAGGCAGCAGCTACCTGCTCCCCCTTGCCCCGCCCCAAGCTCGGGTGGGGCCTGCCAGGCTCCAGGGGCTCCCAGAGGGCTTTACTTCTGAGCGTGCCAGGCACATTCTAAAAGGACACGAACTGGACATCATCCTGGAGGGTTGATGGGAGTTGTGGGGCAGAGAAGACACACACTTGTGCTCTGTAAAATTGCTAGGGGTCCTGTGTTCCATCCTGCACACCTAGGATGAGGGCCTCACAGGACAGCTGGTATCTAGGGGTCTCCTCTCTGTTGGATTAAACTATAGCCTGCAGGGCCTTCCTTCGGGATGCTGGTGTGCCAGGCCCGGGACCAGGTGGCACCCCAGTCCTCCGTGATTTCTCCCAGGAAGGCCTCCAGCCCAGCCGTGCTCAGGAGCAAGCTCATCGCTTCCTTCCCTGTGCTTCTCCAGCCCTTCTGAGCTCTCTGGGCTCCCGAGTCCCCAAGCAGCCTTCCCAGATGCAAGTGTGAGCTGTCTATCAGCTTGGCAGGTGCATCTGGGCCTCACCCCCTTTTCACTGACCCACGCCATGTCTGGCCCGCAGGAGTAGAGGGTAGGCAAGAGGTCTGGGTTTCCGAGGGCCTCTCCTCTCCCCTAGAAATCATGAGTAATGCCCAAGTCTGTGTCCCTTTCTAGTCGAGTAAGCCTTTTTGTCTCCATGCTCCTCTTTGAGCCTCATCAGGCTTACGCTACCAAGGCCTATGTTGTTCAAACCTCCTTGACCTGAGACCCACAGTAAATATGCATAGTACACCATGACCCAGGGTGCACACACACTCACACATAAAATCAAGACACTGAGGAATATTATTTATTCTTACCATGTGCTCACGCTTAACTACTTTGTTTTATTCCGTCTTTTTCCCCTCGTGCTGGTTTGATGTCATGACCCAGTCGTGTTTCATGACCCACAGCTTAAAAACGCCGAGAGCAGAGTGGGGGAATGCCCTTCTTAGGCCCATTTGACAGATGAGGGGACTGCGTGCAGACAGGCGAGGGAACTTGGACCCTCCCTGAGCCAGGAAGGGACAGTACTCATACCCAGGGTACCAAAAAAAAAAAAAAAAAAAAGCCAGGGCAGGAGGAAAAAGGAGTGGAGGGGTGGGGCTGCTCTTACCGCAGGAGGTCAGGGCAGGCCCCTCCAGAGAGGTGACTTCTGAGCAGAGATAGGAAGGAAGCCAGGGGCTGGCCAGGCAGAGAGGGTGTCCAGGCAGGGGGCGAGCAAGCCTGGGCAGACAGTGACATCACCCCTGCAGGGCCCTGCCTGCCTTGACTACTTTGGCTGCCGAGGGCTCTGCCTGGTGATAAGCAGGCACGAGACTCAGCCCCCCGCCTCCCCCCTGCCTGCCTGTCACGCAGGACGGTGCCTCCCTCCTATGAGTCCTGACCTCCCGGCTGGCTCCCAGCACCTCTAGGGCCAGGCCTGGCTTGCCTGCTAGGCCGGAGTATAAGTTCTCCAGGAGTGAGCAAGCCCTTTTGTCTTCTGCTCACTTCCTGTGATGACAGCACAAGCCAAACAGAGGCATGATGTGCTTTCCTACCACACCAGCCTCCCCCAGACTCCCTTCCCCGATCCTGGTACCCAGCAGTGCCGCCTCGCAGGCCTCCCCACTGTCGAGAAGCCGTGCAGGGCTGATACAACAGATGTGGGTGCTCTGCATTTCTGCTCCCTTGGGGGCCACATCTGGGATTGTGTCTCCATGAGAGGTGCCAGGGAGTCAATGCAGAGGCAGTCCCAGCTCAGCACCCCTAGGGGCTGGGACCCCAGCACTTTCTTCATGCTATAATCTGGACAGCCCCTTCCCTCCCCCGGGAGTCACTCTTCACCTGTACCATAGCAACTAATAGAAAGCCATTATTGAGCACTTACTGTGTGCAGGGCAGGGTGTTGGGCTTAAGGTTAAGTCCTTGCTTCTGGTGTTTGGGGGCTTCTCAGGAGATGTCACCAAACAAGGTGGGTGCTTCTGGGCCTAGCAAGGAGACAGGGGAGACGGGGTGACGGGGCAATGGCTGCTGGAGCTCCAGCAGAGGTGGGAGCCAAGCGGGGGGAGGCAGGGTAGGGTGGGATTAGCCAGCAGGGTAAATCATTCTGAAGTGTGTGAGTTCGGACTTTGCCTTGTAAACACTGGGAGCCATTGGAGGTCTTTGATTGTGGAGAGTGTCTTGGGTGTTTGAAGGAGCTTAGCTTGGCAGGGACGTGCACAGGAGACTGGGGTGGGAGCAGGGGAAGAAGCATGGCGGGCAAGCCCGTACCTGTGATCCAGAGGCAGGAAAGAAGAGTGACGTAAGGAACCTCTTGCCAGAGGCCACATCAGCTAGGCTGGGTGGCCAACCTGCTACAAAGGGTCGGGAGGAAGGGGGAAGAGGCGAGCTTCAGACTGGGGCCCTTCCGACGTTTTCTGAGAAGGGACCCGGAAGTTCCAAGGGGAAGCTGGTACGGGGAAACCAAAGCTCTTTCTGGAGAGCCACTTCAAATCAGACCGTGGTGGAAGGAGGAGCTCAGGTAGAGCCTGTGGGGCTCTCTTCTTCCTCCGTAGCGTGGCCTGTGGACTTTGGGATCAGGTGAGGCAGAGAGCCATGGGGGTGGTACCTCCACAGCGATGGGGGGAGACGTGGTCACCTCCAGGGTCTGCCACCACGTGAGGTGTGCCTGTTCTGCATTGGACCCCATGCCAGGCCTGGGAGGTCTAGAGCTGATGGAGATGGGGGTCACTTGGGTTTGACTGGGAGCCATGGAGGATGATGGGGTGATGGGGCCCTCCTGTGTATGGAGTCCCTGAGGATCCCCCCCTCTGTCTCCCTCTGCAGTGATGGGTCATTCCCCTATGACTCTGTCCCTTGGCAGCAGAACACCAACCAGCCTCCCGGCTCCCTCTCCGTGGTCACCACGGTTTGGGGAGTGACCAACACATCCCAGAGCCAGGTAAGAGCCTGTCCTGCCCCCCTGCCGCAGCCCCTCCCCCCCCCCCCCCCCCCGGCAGGACCATCCCTTGAGCCCTGGGGCCTTTGGATCATCCTCCATGCCAGTCGTCCTCACACTGCCCAGCTGGAAAGACCAGCTCTCGGGGCACACTCAGCTGTGGACATGCCACTACCCTCCACGCTTGCTCAGGAGGGCAGCAGCTGGCCCCTAGGCAACTGTCTCCATCCGAGGGCCTTTCTGGGGGAATGACTTCCATCTGACCGAGAGCCGAGGGTTCTTCCCTAGCCCACGTTTACTTGGGTTTGGATAAATAGGAGAACTTCCTGGGTGTTATTGGCCTCAGGGCTCCAGCGTCTGGGGTCTTTGACCCTGGTTAACCTGGGTTAGATTTCAGCAAAATGGTAAGCTTTCAGCTTGTGACAAACTCCTCCCCCACCCCCCTGGCCAGCCCTGCCTTCCACTCTCACCCCTTCCTCTTTCTTCCACGCCTTCCTGTCCAGCCTGCTCGGCCTCTGCCACGGCTCGAGGCTGGTGGCCGCCCCCAAGGGCACCCCTGGGCTTCCCTGCAGTCTCAGGCCACAGGGACCCCTCGGCCGGGATCCTGCCGCCCTCCAGAGCTGGCACGTTGGGTTTCCTTTCGCCCTGACAAAGCAGCAGCCCAGGGCCACCATGTGTCCCGGCCTCTGAGCATCCAGGCCCCTTGGCAGAGGAGGGCCGAGAAGTCCAGTGCCTTCCACCTGCCACCGAGGGCAGGACCAGCCCCTCCTGGTTCCATCACAGGCCGGGCTTCTTATCCCCTGTGCTGCCAGCTTCCGGGGCCGTGTTACCCCCTTCAAAGCATTTATATGGTCTGGGAACAATTCATGACTCCACTTTCTCCCCCTTTCCCTCTGCTCTCCCCATTGTACCATTTCAGCAGCCCCCCATGTCTCCTCTTTCCCTCCCATGGCCCCTGGGACACCGCTTGGGTGACAACCACTCTCTGCCCACAGGTCCTCGGGAACCCTATGGCCAATGCCAACAACCCCATGAATCCAGGCGGCAACCCCATGGCGTCGGGCATGACCACCAGCAACCCCGGCCTCAACTCCCCCCAGTTTGCCGGACAGCAGCAGCAGTTCTCGGCCAAGGCCGGGCCCGCTCAGCCCTACATCCAGCAGAGCATGTATGGCCGGCCCAACTACCCCGGCAGCGGGGGCTTCGGGGCCAGGTGAGCAGCCCTCGGGAGCAGCTTTGGCGCTGCCCTTCCCCTCCGTCCCGGAGCAGGAGTAGGGTTGAAACAGCAGCCCCGTGCTTCCGGCACTGCTCGTGTTCTGCTCTCCCCTCCGTTAAAGGGACACAGAGAGTGGGTGAGACACTAACACAGCTAGCTGGTTGTGATAGCCGCCAGGCCCCTGGTGTTGCAAGGCCCGTGTTCTTGTCCCCCGGAGGGGCCCTTCTGTGCCGGTGTCTGTACATACGGGGGGGGGGGGGGTGGGGCCGGTGGGGTTAGGAGCTACTCCAGACAGGTGCAGGAAGGCCACCCTGCCCCACGGGCTGTGCAGGCCATACCGCCAGGTTTGAGGGGAGCTGGGGGGCAGGGAGCAGGGAAGGAACAAGGAGCCCCACGAAGATGCTGCAGGGATGTGGGGGCTGGGCAGAGAGGCACCCCATTCCTCCTCTGCCGCCCTGCCCTGTCCAAGGCCACCTCTTTGGCTTCAGCCCACCATCCACCGCCAGGGCCCGTGGGCAAGGTGCTCGGGGTTTTGTGAGGCACCATGTGTCCTCCTCCAGGAGGTGGGTTGCCCACAGCAGCGGGGTGCAGTGATCCCGTGCCCGGGAGAGTCCGTGTCGGCCAGCACCCCACCAAGGGCTTCAGGAACACAGCAGCTTGCCTGTCGCCAAGGGGCACAAAGAGCTGCCCGCCCGCAGGAGGCCCCTCTCCCCTTCGGGTTCGGGGTCTAGATGCCTCCCCTGTCTGTGAGCTGGGGGCAGGAGGGCATGGAAGGACCCGTCTTCTCCCTCCCAGCCCAGGGCTTACAATGGGTTCATCTTTAGATTCAGGCAGTGTCTGAGTCTCCCCTTCTTCTCCCTTGCAGTTACCCCGGGGGTCCTAATGCCCCCGCAGGCATGGGCATCCCTCCGCACACCAGGCCGCCCGCTGACTTCACTCAGCCAGCGGCAGCTGCCGCAGCGGCTGCAGTGGCAGCGGCGGCAGCCACGGCCACGGCCACGGCCACGGCCACTGTGGCAGCCTTGCAAGAGACACAGAACAAGGATATAAACCAGTACGGACCGGTAAGGGCCCCACGAGTCCCGGTGCAGCCTTGCCCCCCCCCCCCGCAGAGTTGGGGTGTTGGTGCCATGTGTGCTGGAAGAGCTGATGGTGTCAGGGTGCGCCTGGGTTTCCTTGGAGGCCTGCGGACGGGTGTGTGTTAGGACGTGGGTGTGTCGTGGTGGTTGGGTGTGGTGCGGGGAGGCCATTTGGGTGCTTGCATTTGTTCTGTGTGGGTTTATGGCTCATGCGTGTCTGCAAATGGGGAAGGAGGTTCTTTATCACCCTCTGGGCGCCTGCTCACCAAAGCGCGGGCTCAGTGCCTGAAACGCCTTGTCACCAGTCTGTCGCCACGGTGGCTTCTGAAGACCACACACTCCTAGTTATCCCATCTGTGGATTGAGCCCAGGTCCCATTTCTGCTCCCCTGGCCTTCAGAAGGACTGGTGGGGTGTGAGGAGAGAGAATTCCCCGCCAGAATGCAGGACAGGGGACAGGAGGTGGGGACTGTAGGAAGGGCACAGCAGGGCGGGTGGGCAGAGGTGGGAGCTGGGACTGCCTCAGATTTTGTGGATGGAGGGCGTGTCTCCACTGGCCGAGGGCGGGGCCAGGGCTTCCAGGAAAGGGGCTCCTGCCTCCATCCTCATCCCCCTCCATCCTCCCGTGCCCCTCCCCGCCTCTGCACCTTCTTCCCCGTTCCCTGCCTGCCTCCCTGGAAATGCTGCCTGCTCTCTGGAGTGACTGCACCCCACCCCGTCAACACCCCTTGGGCTGCATCTTTCCTGTGCGGCCTGCAGAGGGCAGTGGTGAGCCCAAGAGGCCAGACATCCCTTGGGACCTGGTCACCAGCTGCAACCACACAGGAAAGTGCCCCCCGACCCAGAGCCTCCCACCTCCCCCACCCTTCCCTCCCTGCACTTTCAATGCATGTGGCATTTTATTCTTTTTTTTTTTCTTCTTCTCCCGTTGAAGGTCTGTTCCTCTTTCCAGATGGGTCCCACCCAGGCGTATAACAGCCAATTCATGAACCAGCCCGGGCCACGGGGGCCTGCCTCCATGGGGGGCAGCATGAACCCCGCAAGCATGGCGGCTGGCATGACACCCTCGGGGATGAGCGGCCCTCCCATGGGCATGAACCAGCCCCGGCCGCCCGGCATCAGCCCCTTTGGCACGCACGGGCAGCGGATGCCCCAGCAGACCTACCCGGGCCCCCGGCCCCAGTCCCTTCCCATTCAGAGCATAAAGAGGCCATACCCGGGAGAGGTGAGTGTGACAGGAGGCAGGTGGTGGCCAGGGTGGGAGGCGGGGAGCACCCAGGGCTTGAAAACAGAGGGGCTGTGGGCAGGACTTTGGAAAGGGCAGGAACTGACCAGCGCCAAACCTGGACCAAAAGTCTGAGCCTTAGGATGGAGGAGTCGGGCTCCTGGCTTGGAGACCGGCTCTGCCATTTCCCAGCTGGAAGTCCTTGATCAAGTCCTGTTCCCTGCTGGAGTCGTGGTTTTTCATTTGTAAAAGACGGTGCCGATCCAGCCCATTTCCTAGGGCTGCTTGGGAGATGTGAATGAGGGCCGGAGGGGAAGCACTTGGCCCCAGGGCCGGCGCAGGCAGCAGAAGCTGTGGTTAGCGTGGTGTTTGGTCTCAGCACAGACACGGGCCCAGTGACTTTGGTAAGGAGCGAAACCTCCTTGGGTCCACGTCCTCACCTGCACACGAGGGCTTCTCACTTGCAAGAATGAGAGAGGGGACAAAACCCTGTAGATACCTAAAGGCTGTGCACATCAGAGAAGTGACTGGAAGGCAGACAGCCTGCTTCTTAGGGCTCTTCTCTGCCAACTGTCAGCTGCTCTTTTGGGAGGAACACTGTGTCATTGGCTGCCCAGCCAGCTCAGCCAAGAGAAAGGTGAAGATTTAAGGAAGTAAAACCCACACCTGTCCTCTGGGAACCCAGACTTTAGCAGGAAAGGGGATCACCTTCCGGGAAACCTGTCTAAGCAGGAGCCCATAGGCCATGATGCACAGGAGGTATCTGGAATTCAGCGTGAGGTCAGAGAAAGAGGACTTCCTGGAGGGGGTGTCATAGGGCCTTCCGTGAGCAGTGGGAAGAATTGGCAGCGAGTGGCCTGTCTGGGTAAGGCTTTAGTTCACCTGCAAAAGACACAGGGACCCTAGAATCCTGGCCCAGTGTGTGCTCCTCAGGAAGCCTGCCTTGATTCCTTACCTAGGCAAAGCTCCTTGCTGAGTAGTCTCCCCCACAGCTATCTGCTCGCCGCCCATTCTCAGACCGGCTCCCCCTGACCCCCACCCCACTTGCCTCCAAACTGTGGCCTTCAGCTTGACCTTACAGTGGGTTTGGAGTCCAGAGGTTAAGTTCCTCAAAGGTCTGTGTGATTCCCTCAGCACTCACCCTGCTCAGGCTTGGCCATTGTTGGCGGTGTCCTGAATCCAGAAGGGGAGAGGTCAGAGACCTCCTCAAACACCCGGGAGCCTGGCTCAAGCCCAGACACTCCTGGATGGCATTGGTTCAGGGAGGCACCAGCCAGAGAAGGACAGTGGCTCCCAAGGTCCTGGCTGTCCTTGGGGGGAAAGGGGGGGGTTGGTGCTCAAGCTCCTGGCCTCACTCCCACACACAGCCCCCACAGGAGTTCTGGAACCTCTTTCAGCCCCTCCATGCTCAAACTCCCCGCGTCCCTGCTGGCTGGGTGAGAGATGCGTCTGCAGACCCAGCCTTGGGGTTGCCGGCACCTTAAGGAGGTGATCCCAGGAAAGGAAAGGCAGAGAAATTTCCCAGTTATTGCTCCGATGTCCACCTGCACCTGTGGCGTGCTCTGTCAAAGGCACACACCAGAGGCCTTGAAGTATTTATACTCAGTCATCCTCTTCATAGAACGCCGATGCTCCCCAGCTACAAAATGCCTGGCACTGGGCTGGGACACTGGGTGATCACAGCCCGCGTGGCCTGACCCTGCCTGGGAAGGCAGGCCTCACCTTGCAATGGCATGGTTCTAGAATCTCTGAACCATTGAAACGTTGGGGCAGGTGTCAGGTTGGCTGGTCCTGCACAGGACTCTTCTTCGGTGGCCTCATGGGACCCCAGCTGCACTCCTCCGGTGATGTGACAGGAACCACTGTCACACAGAGCAGCCACTATACTGCCACAGTATGAGTGGCAGTGTTCCTCAGCACTGACATGGACTCCTCCCATCCTCCGCCACTTACCTCTGGATCCTTCTTTCATTTGCTAAGGGAGTATTTATGGAGGGTCTGCTCTTTGCCAGTCGCTGGAACACAGCCGGGACCTCGGAGCCTAGAGGCAAGAGAGATGGTTTAAATAGATAAGGAGCTTCAACAGACCTCACAGGATGTCATGGCCTGGAGTGTCTGGGTGGCTGGTGGCCCTGAGGGTCACCTAATCTTACAGAGGAGGCGGGGTGGCTGCAGGGTGGACATCAGCATCATTTTGTAGATCTCCAAGGACAAGGATCCTGCCCCTCCCTTGAGCTGTCTCCTCTCTCAGTTGCCTGTCTGGAGAGGGTTGTCTGGAACCTCCACAAGCCTGCTTCTCCCGACCTCTGCACGCATGGCCCAGAACTGAACATCAGTGTGCTCTGTTCAGTGTGGGGTGTGGGGCCAGAGCCTCCCATATTCAGCCTCTGAATGCAGGGGTTGAGGGGGCCACCTTTCCGGAAGCACAACCCGTTGTCTGCATTCCCCTGCCACACACCAAGTGCTAGGAGACACATGAAGGGGGCTTTAGAATCAAGCCCCCTCCTAATGGCATGAATGAGAGGCTCTGAAAGTCTGGGGGGCAGGGTACTCGGAGAAGACCGCTTCACGGGGAGGTGGCCCTCAAGCCAGACAGACAGAACGTCATGACCCTGGATGTCAGGGCTGCCTCTGGTGCCGCCCCCCTCTCTCTGGGTGGAGAAGGCAGTTTATCGGTAGAAAACAGCAGGGACAAAGGTGAGGGGCCAGGGCACGCCTGGCCTTCTGGTGAGTGGCTTGGCTCCGTGACACTGACAGCCTTTCTCCTCTCCTCTCTCTGCTGCCACAGCCCAACTATGGAAACCAGCAATACGGACCAAACAGCCAGTTCCCCACCCAGCCAGGCCAGTACCCTACCCCCAACCCCCCGCGGCCGCTCACCTCTCCCAACTACCCTGGGCAGAGGATGCCCAGCCAGCCGAGCACCGGGCAGTACCCACCCCCCACGGTCAACATGGGGCAGTATTACAAGGTGAGTCCTACCACCCCACCGGCCCCTTCCTTCCTCACCACCTCATGTCCCCCCCCCCACCTGTGTCATCTTGGTCCTTTGTGTCCGCTGAAGTCACCAGGGGGCAGGCGGAGATCTCCAGATGTATCCTCGCGTGCTCAGAGTCATGGCCAAAATGTCAGGCTGGCAGCTCTTGGTTCCCCATGAATCATGGGGCTCAGACAAGGGTTTTCCCCTTCCTTTTTTACTGTTTACGGCACACACCAGATGATCATCAAGGAAACACTTTTTTTTAAAGAAAAGCATCCACCTGGATATATTAATATTACCTTCTAAGCCTTTGTTTCTCTATTGCACGTGGGTATCAATATGTTATATAGTTGCTATTAAGGTTGTAACGTTGAATCTGTTTCTTCCAACTTGACCTGAAATCAGGAGCATGTTACTTACTGCTACAGAGTCTCTGTGGTTCTCACTTTTTAAGGGTGCCTCACCTTCTACGGATATAAACCACATCGTATTTTATTGTTCCCTTCATATGGGATGTTTGCAATGCTTTTGGTTTTTCACTTTCCAAGTAACACCGTGATGAATATTTTCGGGCACATAGCTTTTCCCTCCTTTGGGATTATAAAGCTCATTCTCAGTAGTGCAGACTACTCTGGACACACTTTACATTTATTTGCCCAGGAAGCATGCTCACTTCCATTACCACCCACCACTGCTCCAACTTCAGCATTCTAGATGTTTCTATTTTTGCAAACTCTTGCTATGTAACTAGCTGTGGACAGAGAGACGAAATCCCATCCCAGGGTGGGGGAAGGGGTGAGCTGCTCTACCCCTGTCCCGCGCCACACCCCAGCACTGGATGGGCCTTGTCAGCATCCCCTGTATGACACTTCTGGGCAGTTTTCATATCAGGAGAGAAAGCTGGCTTCTAGGAGCTTTTCTGCCTCCCACTTTCAACGCGTTGTGTATCTTGCTTTAACAGCCAGAGCAGTTTAATGGACAAAATAGCACCTTCTCGGGAAGCAGCTACAATAACTACAGCCAAGGAAACATCACCAGGGTATGTTCCAGGTTTCATCGGGCGTACTTGTGTGACTCGGGGGCCCAGCCACCCGCACCCCAGGCCCACGGGTGGGAGCACACTCCCGGGTCCTCAGCTCTGGAGCACACTGATGCCCACACAGAATGCACAGGTCCAGGCAGGTGGTCCGGGGATGAGTAAAGATTAAGAGCAGAAGGGAGAGCGGCCTTCTGGGGAGCCAGTTGCCCAGCGTGCTGCAGGCCCAACTCCCATCTGAGGACCCTGATGGGCTGGGGGTGGAGGGTGTAGCCTAGAGCAATGATGTAGGCAGCCAGAGACCCCAGTGCTGGCCGGCATAGAGGGATTTCCACAGGGGGCCTGGCTCTCCTCCCTTGGGGGAGCAAGGACCATAGCCCCAGGACTGCGGGGCGGGTGGGGTGTACGTCCGTAGCCAGAGTCCCTCCTAGCCCTGTGATCTCATAACCTACGTATGGTTTCTTTTTTCCTCCAGCCTCCTAGGCCAGTTCCTGTGGCAAATTACCCCCACTCACCTGTTCCAGGGAACCCCACGCCCCCCATGACCCCCGGGAGCAGTATCCCCCCCTACCTGTCCCCCAGCCAAGATGTTAAACCACCCTTCCCACCTGACATCAAGCCAAATATGAGCGCTCTGCCGCCACCCCCAGGTGAGTGCCCTACCTCCTCCCTCTGTCTGGCCAGCCCCACCTCCTCCCTCTGTCTGGCCAGCCCCACCTCCTTCCTCTGTCTGGCCAGCCCCACCTCCTCCCTCTGTCTGGCCAGCCCCACCTCCTCTCTCTGTCTGGCCAGCTCCACCTCCTCCCTCTGTCTGGCCAGCCCCACCTCCTCCCTCTGTCTGGCCAGCTCCACCTAGGGCCCTGCGGTGGGCCAGGAGCCAGGGGGCTTGGAAGTTGGAGTGCCTGCGGGGGCTGGGCATGTGGAAAGGGCGGGAGGGCTTGGAAGCAGAGAAGCCCCACCCACAAGGGAAATTTGGGGTGGAGCTGGGCTGCCAACAGCCCTGAGCTGCTGGAGGCTGGGAGCAAAAGCGGCTCCCAGTCGTGGAGAGGGGCTGGGCAGAGGAGCCTGAAGCTTCCAGAATAAGGAATAGGTGCGGTCAGAGGGGAGTAGAGCCAGGATGAGTGGGACATGGGATGCAGGGACGGTGGGGTGTGGTGGACTGACAGAAGCAGCGGGCTCCCTGGTGTGCACACAGGCAAATAGCCCAGCTTCTGTGGCCCTGTTCCCACACACACACCCCTGCGAGTCCCCTGAGTGTGCAGCTAAGAGTGTGAGTCGTGGCGGGGGGGGGGGGGCGAGCTCCACCCACAGCCCTGGGGCCCATGCTCCTGTGTGCCCCTGGCGGCCACGGGCGTGCGGCTGACCCAGCTCATCCTCCCCACCCAGCCAACCACAACGATGAGCTGCGGCTCACCTTCCCGGTGCGGGATGGCGTGGTGCTGGAGCCCTTCCGCCTCGAGCACAACCTGGCCGTCAGCAACCACGTCTTTCACCTGCGGCCCACGGTCCACCAGACACTGATGTGGAGGTGAGCATCATGCTGGGGGCACAGGCCCAAGCTGGGTTGGGGGAAGCGTCCGGTGGTGACATCCCCGGCCCAGGCATTGCCCTGAGCAGGTAATTGCAGCATCTGCCGGCTGCCTTCACCTGTTCGGCATTGTTGACTGGGCCCCGCCCTGGGCAGGGTTTGGGGGATGTCATGGGGAACCTGCAGGCAGGCCTTGGCAGGTATGGTGGCCCAAGGGCAGGGAGCAGCTTTCACTTAGCGTAGTCCTGAGAGAGTGGTCAGGGATGACCTCCCAGAGGAAAAGGGGGCTAGCTCAGAGCCAAAGGCCGGTAAAGCAGTCTTCCAGGAGGGAGGCTGGGCTGGCAGGCGGAACTTCAACATGGCTTGTTGTGGCTAGAGCCGGAAAGTAGAGGGATGAGGCTGGACTGGGCAGGACCAACAAGCCCTACAGGCTGCCAGGGGTTGGCCACTGAGCCAGGCCACTGCTCAGACGTCCAGACACACCAGAGAACAAGGGCAGGAGGTCCCTGGCTGAGCCAGGCCCTGTGTTCTCTGCCTTCTACACCTGACCTCCCTTGATCTTGTCAGTGGGCAATGCTTTTCCCATTGACAACGAGGCCAGAGAAGTCGATTAGCTTGGGGGAAGTTCTCACAGCAAGCAGCAGAGCTGGGACTCGGGCCCAGTTCTCTTAGATGCCAGAATCCATTGGTGTCCCCATCCTCGGTCCCTCCTCCGCAGGCAGGACTCACGCTGCCCTGCCACCCCTCTACCCAGAGTCTCTCAGCTGCCCGGTGGGTACCCGAAAGACGCAAGATGGGTCTGCACTGGGCACACAGACACAGCTAACTCAGTGCCTTGAGCACGCCAAGTGAGCTTCGGTGGGGGCTGGAGACAGAGCCGAGTGGGTGAAAGCGTGCAGGAGCTCAGGTGCTCAGGCAGGAGGATGGAGGGACCCCTGTGCAGAGGCCCTGCTCACCCATCCCTCCTTACCCAAGTGCCCTCGCCTGGGAGGTGTCCCGTGGCCCTGGCCTGCTTGGTTTCCACACTGCCAAGTTCATGAGGATCCCCTTCCGTGCTGTATCTTTGGCGCCCACCTGGGCGGGGAACTGAATCAGACATGGCCCAGGCCCGTCCCAACTGGAGTCTGGGTGGGACATCATCAGCCTCCCAGCTGGTCTGGCCACATTAGTGTCTGTCCTTTTTTGTCGCTCTCTCTCTCTGTCCTGGGAGAGCAGGTGTCACCCTGATAGGGAGGGGTCTGGAGGAGACCAGCCGAGCAGTGGGGTGTGGCTGGAGTGAACAGTGTGGGGGAACGTGGGTTGTCAGAACGGGTTTTGCCTGGAGATGTGGGCAGTGGTCCTATCCAGGTTGAGAGAGGACAGTGTGGGGAAGCGGGGGCAGCAGTGGCAGCTGGGGACGTGGGGCCCTGAGGGGCTCAAGCTGTGGTGAGGTAGAGGTGTGCTGCCTGGCCAGGTGTCACCGAGCCACGGGCAGCGCCATCTGAGCCATCCCCCACCCCCACCCCCCCGCCAAGGTCGGACCTAGAGCTGCAGTTCAAGTGCTACCACCACGAGGACCGGCAGATGAACACCAACTGGCCAGCCTCGGTGCAGGTCAGCGTCAACGCCACGCCCCTGACCATCGAGCGCGGCGACAACAAGACCTCCCACAAGCCCCTGCACCTCAAGCACGTATGCCAGCCGGGCCGCAACACCATCCAGATCACCGTCACGGCCTGCTGCTGCGTGAGTGTGCGGGCGGGGAGCGTGTGGCGTGGTCCGCAGCCTTGTGCTTGCGGCTCTGTCCCCACCCCCGTAGCCACTGCAGTGACCTTTGCCTCCACACACGTGCGGCAGGCCCCCCGGGGCTGTGGGATAACCTTCAGAGCCACCGAGCTCTGGCCGTAGATGTGGCCTTTCCCGCTCTCACGCCACAGCCCCCATCCAGTCCCCACACCTGCCTCAACTTCCTCCTGCAGGCCCCTCCGCCTGGACCCCTTCTCCCCGTGTCCCCCATCTTCTGCTGGTGAAGGTCTGTGTGCCTCGAAGCCCGGCACTGTTCCGGCTTCATTCACAAGAAATTTTTATATTCTCATCATCTTTTGACCCAGACCCAGCTCCGTCAAGTCTGGAGTTAACTTTCTCCCTTCTTCCCCCAACCCTGCTGTCCTAGAATCGAGTGTGTATGTGTCCCTCCGATTTGTGCCCCGCTCTGGGACCACATCTGAGCCACTCTCCTACCCTCCAGAGATCAGGGCTTGGTACACAGGGCTTGCTCAGTGATCCGTGGGGGAGGAGATTGCCTGCCCCACTCTGCTGGCCTCTGTGGGGGCACAGGAGAAGGAAAGTCACTGATCCTGCCCTGACCAGCATAGGGACGCCAAGGCTACCTAGAGACGGGAGTCACAGGCTGGGGAGTACTGTCAGAATGAAGACCCTGTAGGGGCTTGTGAGGGTATACAATCCTGGAAAGCTTCCTAGAGGAGGGAGAACAAGGATGACACCCTCTGGCAGGAAGGGTGGAGGACACATGATGGGGAGCAGTGCTGGGCGGGGTCAGGAAGTGAGGCCAGCTCCCGCCCTGATGCCAGGTGTCCCATAACCTGATGCCAGGGGTGTTTCGGTGTCAGCCCAGGACCCAAGCAACTGTCCCAAGTGGTGATCTCTCCCTGAGTCTCCAGGCTCACAGGTCCCAGGACACATCCTGGGACAGAGTAGCATCACTATGAATCAAGGGTCCTTTCCTGGGCTTGGCCTTCAGGGGCCTTCGGGTACACGTGGTCGGGGGGGGCGCATAGGGGGGCCGTAGGGCGGGGGCTGAGCACACACTCTTTCCTGGCAGTCCCACCTCTTCGTGCTGCAGCTGGTCCACCGGCCCTCCGTGCGCTCCGTGCTGCAAGGCCTCCTCAAGAAGCGCCTCCTGCCCGCCGAGCACTGTATCACAAAAAGTGAGTATGGGGGCTCAGGGAGCGAGAACCAACCCCAGCCCGTGTTCATCATCCATCCGTGTTCCTCATCCACCCAGGACCAACCTTCGGCTCTGTGCACAAACCCCGGGGCCCGAGTGCCTCTTGGCGCACCAATCCCCACCCCCAGTTCATGTCCCTCTTTCTGGAGCTTTGAGGATGATCAAATGAGCATGGCCTCTGAGACCTGCCTAGCCTGGACGAGCTGGCTCACAGCACAGGGGATGAGGCAAATTAAAAGGAAACACCATGCTATAGACAGGCCTGGCAGGCTTCCTGGAAGAGGTGATCAGCTAGAAGATCACATCTTGGAACTGGACAAAGGGGATCTTCAGCAGAAGGGAGGCCCAGGGGTGGTTTCCCAACCGGCCTCCCCCTCGACAGTTTGTGGCTAAACTAGGGAGAGGGACTTGGCTCAGAGTCCAGTCCTTTGGAGGAGATACCCAGGTTATTAGTGAGGGGCACCACGCAGGGAGGTGCCCCACGGCTCCTCCCTCTGTGCTGCTTCACGTGACCTCCTGAGCCCCCGGTTCCCACCAGGCACTGGTCCATTCTCACCTCCACCCTTGCAGAAGTGAGTGCAAGAGCGCCGGGCCCAGAAAATCAGTGGGCAGTGTGGCATTCTGGGTTTCTGCACGTGTGGTAGGCAGTCCCCCTTTCTAGGGAAGGCGGGGCCTGTTCCGCAGAGACTGGGGAGCTGACATGGTGACCTCTAGGGACATATGCCTCCCACACATGGCATGTGGGGGCTGCCGTCCCAGAGTGCTGGGTGACCCAGGGTGGGCCCGGAGGGCCAGGTTCCCCTCTGATCAGGCCGGGGTGCACCAGTTATTCCTGGGGCCTCCCAGTGTCTTCGGGGTGGTGGAGGAGTGGGGTGTGTTTGAGCCACAGGAGGGGGTGCTATGTGTGCAGGACGGCCCCGTCCTCCACATCCACCTGTGCCTCCTGCCCCCACAGTCAAGCGGAATTTCAGCAGCGTGGCTGCCTCGTCAGGCAACACGACCCTCAACGGGGAGGATGGCGTGGAGCAGACGGCCATCAAGGTATCTCTGAAGTGCCCCATCACATTCCGGCGCATCCAGCTGCCTGCTCGAGGCCACGACTGCAAGCACGTCCAGGTGAGTGGTCCCGGCGGGGGCGGCTCCAGGGGGAGCGGGGTGTGAGCCATCCGGCTGGGGTGCTGAGGGGAGGCAGAGGGGCCAGCGGGGCCTGGCTCTGATCCACAGAGCACTCTGTGGCCATCGGCAGCCGTTCGTATTCACCCACCCCAGCCATCGTTTGTCCTTGGAGCATCTTCTCCCTATGCCCAGGGCTCGGTTCCCAGGGAACCAATTTAGACAGTCCCTGTCCTGACGGATGTCGGGCGCCAGCTGGAGGTCCTGCACATACGGCCACAGCTGGTTTGGAGCCCGAGAGTAAGGACACCTCTGCCTGATCACTGCCGTGTCCTGGGGCCTTGCCCCCAGCAGGTGCTCAGTCAGGGAACGAGTGACTCTCACAGTCTGGGTTGCTGCAGTCGGGCACTGTGCAAATGTGGGCGGCCTGGGTGGGTAGGATTCCCTGAGGGGCGAACTGCTCAGGAAAGACGCCCAGAAAAGGATACAAGGAGCTTCATGGTGGGGCAGGAGCTTCCCTCTGGGAGAACAGTGTGGGCACACAGAGTCTGGGCTCTCGATTTGTCTGACACACGTTGACGAACTGGACTGGATGTGGTCTCGGTGCCGGGGCTAGGCTGACGGGGAGGCTGGCGTCCACGCTGCCCCCGGCCTCCGTGAGAGGGGCCGTCAGGTGTCAGGGTCAGTGACGGGCATGCCAGGAAGCCTCCTCAGAGGACATGGGTGAGGGCCACCAGGCTCAAGGGTGGTGTGAGGAGTGACGTGTGCAGGGCGTGGGGGTGGGCGGCTTGTCGTGCGAGCAGCAGAAAGGCCCCGTGACGGCCACCCGCGACACCCCAGCCCCAGGCCTCTCCCAGCACTCCTCCCCCTCCCTGCTGGGAGATCCTCATAAGGGTCCCGGAGGTGGTGGCACTTGCATCTCTGCATCTGCTCATCTGTCCGGCTGTCTGTCTCCCGGCCTCTGCAGTGCTTTGACCTGGAGTCGTACCTGCAGCTGAACTGCGAGAGAGGGACCTGGAGGTGTCCTGTGTGCAAGTGAGTAACAGCCACCCCGGCGGGAGCCTCCCCACTTAGCCGCGAACGGGGGGAGCTCACTGGCCCCCCTCTGGCCCTGCTCTCCGGGGCCCAGCCGCCTGCACCTGCCTTAAAAGCAAAACAGGGAATCCAGACAGGGCAGAGGAGCTCCAAGCACAGGGGTGTGAGCGGTCCTCTTGTGTCCAGCTGTCACGGGCCACCCTCCTCCTGTCACTGCCTGCCGTAGGAGCCAGCAGCAGAGGCTCTTTGACACAGTGGGGAGGGGTGAGCTCTGTTCCTGCTCTCCAGGGTCCAAGAGCAAAGACCAAGCCCCCCCTCTCTTTTTTTCCAGTAAAACCGCTCTGCTTGAGGGCCTGGAGGTGGATCAGTACATGTGGGGCATCCTGAACGCCATCCAACAGTAAGTAGGCCTCCCCAGCCAGGGGCCGTGGGGGTGGGGGTGCTGGCCCGGATAGGCTGACGTAAGCACGGGGGTACTCCCGATAGCCCCTCGCTCTCCAGGCTGGCAGACCACTCGCCCGCCCGAGCTCTCACTTCTCTGTGACTGTCTCAGGGACTTCTCTACCTGGGGGCAAAGGACCTTTCCAGAAAGGACCAAACTCAGCCAGAGCAAGACCGTGCCCTGGACAGCCACTTCCAGGGTGGGAGGCCTTGGGGCCAGCTGCTGTGTGCCCAGCCACTTACTTTCCTCACCTTAGTCCCCCACTAAGATCCCTCACACCTCTGTCCTGTACAGAGTGTGGTGAAAATGGGGGCAGGGACACCTCCGTGTCTGTCTGAGCTGAAGACTCCCGTATCCCAAGACCTCAGTTCTGCCCCCTTGCTCCCCCCAGCTCCGAGTTTGAAGAGGTCACCATCGACCCCACATGCAGCTGGCGGCCAGTCCCCATCAAGTCAGACCTACACATTAAAGACGACCCAGATGGCATCCCCTCCAAGCGGTTCAAGACCATGAGCCCCAGCCAGATGATCATGCCCAACGTCATGGAAATGATCGCAGCCCTGGGCCCTGGCCCGTCCCCCTATCCACTCCCACCTCCACCGGGGGGCACCAGCTCCAGCGACTACAGCAACCAAGGTGGGTGATACTGGACAAGGAGGAAGAGAGGAGACCCAGCAGGGCCCCAGGATGTCTGGGCTCCTGTGGCAGGTGCAGGGGGGCGGGGTGAGGGAGGTTGAGGTCACTCGACCTAGGGGCACAGTGGCCCATTCGACACTTGTCCTCCTCTCCTTTGCCACCTGGTTCCATCCAGCCCTGTGGGGCAGCACCCAGCTAGGAAGGCACGAGTGAAGAGCTGCCCCATGAGCCAACCTCCTGCCTCTCCCACGCTGCCCTGCCCTGCCTCCTCGAGCTCCAGGGGACAGATAGTGCCTCGACTTCTTTGGAGCCTGCTTTGCTGGGGCCGCTAACAGAACACTCCCACTTGGAGTTCTAGGCCCCTCCCTGGGCCCTCCCATGTTACCCTGTGACATCTGTATTGTCCCTGTCCCTGCAGCACGCCCATCCTTCCAGGCACAGAGTCCAGGGGTCTGGAGCTCCAGTCTTTGGCCACCAAGGTCACCGTCACTGCCTCTAACTCTCCCTGCTGCCCAGACCAAGCTGTACCCTACTGCCCTGGGTTCCTAGAAAGTTCCCAGCTCCCTTAAACACAAGGGATGGAAGCTTCCCATGGGATCTAGGCTCCTGTAGGATTAGAGGCCCAGAGAGGTGAACCCACATAGCAGGGGCCCACAGCGTGCAGAGGGCCCCAGCTTTGCAGCATGCTGGGCCTCTGGTCCCTCACTATGGCCATGGGGTGGAGGGAGCGGTGGCCAGGGAAGCCAGACAGCTGATTTCTAATGGTGACCTCCAGAATCTGATGCTGCTTTCTTTGCAGACTGGGTAGATCCCGACCTCCCACTCTGGGCCCGGGTCTTCCCGCTGCTGAGGTGCAACCACCTGGGGGCAGTGGGAAACAGGTCTGGGGGCCTGCTCAGCAGATCCTGTGCAAGGCTCAGACTTGGGCCTCATCATCCCCACCCCCCACCTCAGCAGCCTGGCCTACCCCTTGCTCAAGCTCTGCCCCCCCATAACTATAAAACAGCTCACATCCTGGGGTGCTAAGGCCCCCCAGAGAGGGATGCGTCGCTGCCCTGTCATACAGCTGGGCGGTGTAAGGCCGCGGGAGCCAACTCCAGCCTCAGGGGCCAGGACGCCTCTTAATTTACATTACCCTCCCTCCCCCACCACGGGCGGCTGTCTTTCCCCCTGCTGCCATCTCCTTCCCTCCCCAGGCAACAACTACCAGGGCCATGGCAACTTTGACTTCCCCCATGGAAACCCTGGCGGCACGTCCATGAACGACTTCATGCACGGGCCCCCCCAGCTCTCCCACCCCCCGGACATGCCCAACAACATGGCCGCCCTCGAGAAACCCCTCAGCCACCCCATGCAGGAAACTGTGAGTACCTTTTCCTCACCCTGACCGCCTCCCCCCTGTGCCCCCATCCTCCGCGTGGGACTGATGGGAGCAGAGGGCTCCCCCTCCCCGAGGACCTTTCTGGTATTTGCCTAGTTGCCTCCCGGGCAAAGGGGAGGACAGAGAGTGAGAATTGGGTCTGGAGGAGCTCAGAGGGAGGGAGAGGCCTGACCCAGGCTGGGTCATGGCCCTTTGGCATTCTCGGCCTTGGCTGTTTCACTCGGGCCGTCGGATTCTCAGCCGGGGGAAAGCTGCAGGCTCCCATCTGCACATAAGGCGCATACACGTGTCCACCTCCCGAGTGTACCCACCTCGCCACTGCACACACCAGCCCCCCCCACCCCCACAGCCTCTCTCCCTGACTTACACACACTCTTCTGCTGACTTCCTGTTGCCCCAGCCATCTAGAATTTTGTCTCAGACCCAGGCACTTGCTCCCCAGGGGTCTGAATCCTCAGGGTGTCACCACCTCCTGCAGGAAGAAATGTTGGCAACTCTGTTTAGCCTGAGAATATTCGCTTCTCGTTCCACGTCGCGTTTTAACACACACCCACCGGTGGTAAGAGGCCCGGCCATCCCCTGGGTCCTCATCCCGTGAGCACTGCCTGGTTCTGTTCGACTTCGCAGACATTTCCTGGGCCTGTGCTCTGGGCCAGGCCTTGTACCCATTGTGAGCAAGACAGATGTGAGCCTTGTGCCAATGGAGCAAAAGTTCTGGCAGTGCTCAGATGGAAGGAGTTGGGTTTTGGGAACACGGAGGCCTGAGGGCTGAAGTCAGGCGTCAGTCATCTTGTGCGTCCCTGGTCTCTCCCCTTAGGAGGAGGGGGTGGTCACAGAAGGCCTGGCAGTGGGGTTGGGCAGGCCTGCACAGGAGGACAAGGCTCCGGGCCCTCTCATCTTCCACCATGTGGCCTGGGAGGAAGGGCCTCTGGATGGTATTATGTTCCATACAGAGTTGGCTCTGCCAGAAGCCGTCTTGTGGGCAAGAGCCACCGATTCTCAGCAGGAGTGACTGTTAACTGGAAGGCTGACAGGCTGAGAGACAGTGTAGCAACTTTCCTCTGGAACTCCAGAATGCCACGTCAGACGTAGCTGCCGTCACGGGGCCTTAGCCACCTTTTTGCAAGTTACTTTCTGCCCCGTGGGGCTTCTGACTTCTGGTGCCTCTCTTCTAGCCCCCCTTCCTCAGCATTCCGTGCCCCGGAGTCACGCAGATCACACTCCACACACACTCACATGTCACACACCCTGACTCACAGCTCTCGGTTCCGGAAAATGGCCACAGGATGCCGCATACTTCTGGGTCCAGCAGGCTTTCTCCTGCCTTCTTAGCCGGGCCAGCTGGGGTCTTTGCAGAGGGACCTAAGCCCTTAGGTGACTTCCCAGCCGCCCCCAAGATGCTCCCCAGATATGTACTGTCCTTCCCCATGTCTGGGCTTTTGCTAGGCGGCAGCTGGATCCAGAAGGACGGCTGTGCAAGAGGGACAGTAGGGTCACAGATAAACTGCCCTACACCAGAGCAGCCTGGCTCTGGCTGAGCATCCGCCAGGAAGGACGCCCCCGCGTGCGGGAACTGGCGGAAAGTCTCCAGTGAGGTGTTGGTTCGCCGCAGGACCCTCCCTTGCATAGAGCACCTGCTCCTCTGGGCCCTGGGACATTCCAGCAAGTTGTCAGGGCCAAGGGGGACAGCTGTGTCAGCAGATCAGGGGACTGTCTGTCCTGGGCTGGGCTGCTCCAGGAGTGTGGAGCCACTCCCTGCCCCCCTGACTGGGCACTGTGGGGCACCCACAGGCGTGGGTTTGGGGTCACAAGCTGGCCTCATAGTGACGGTTGTGGTGGCCGTCCTTCCCGACTCTCTCGGTCCTTCACATCTCGTGTGCATTCCCCACGCAGTCCCACGGTCCTGCGGTCAGGTCCCCGCTTGGAGGGGCTCGCTGGACCGAGCAGAGGCCCACCGCAAGGCCTGGGAGCAGCTTCCAGAGAAACAGGGTCTGGAGGTCGGGCTGCTGTTTCCCAACCCATAACAGAAAAACAAAATGTCTGTGTGGCCTGGACGATGGGGTGGGTAGGGAGGTACAAAAGGACCCAGGAGACACGTGCTCACTGGCCGTCTGGCAAGTCCGTCTCACCTGGACGAGCACAGTGCAAGCAGGGTGGGGTGACCTGTCGGGTCCCTGGCAGTAGGGTGAGGGTGCTCTAAGATCGGAACTCTGAAGGGAGGCCGTTTGGGACAGCACACAGACCAGCATACGGCCCCCTACCCGGCCACAGCCCCGTGTTCCAGTGCATATGCCCGCGGGGAAGCACGGGCCCTCTGGTTTGTCTGTCAGGGAAGCACCACCTGCCCTAGCCTCAGCAGGGAACCCCCCCACCCCCGACTCAGTGAGCCCTTGGGCTCAGGGCGGGGCCTGGAGGACCCCCAGAGAGGCAGCCTATTGCCGCCTAGGTGGATGGCCAACAGGAAGGGTCTGGCAATGCGGAGAAGCGCCCCCAGCTCTGGAACCTCTTTGGCCAGCGTCACCCACCGACCGGGGCCCATGGTGGGGCGCAGACCCCTCCCGAGCTGCACGCCTGCCCATGCTGTCTGTCCGTGTCTGCTCTCTGCCGCCCCAGCCCGCAGGGGGGCCTGCACCACGCTGCCAGCAGCACCCCTCCCGCCGCCTCCCCGCTCCCTGGAAACATGCCCATTTTGCTTCTCCATTCTGCCCTTGCTGTTCATTGTGGTGGTGGTGTCCGGGCCGCAGAGGCGGAGGGGCTTGCAGGGGCCTGCAGCCCGCTCTCAGTGTGTGCTTGTCTCCGAGCCCCTGGCCGCCTCCCTCCCGGACCCCCACGGCCTCAGAGGCCCCCTCCCCGCCTCCCCCTCCACAGCCTCCTGGACTGGCAATTTTGGGGGAGGACTTTTTTTTGTTTGTTTTCTCTGCAAAACAACAACAACAAAGCATTGAGCTTTGGTAAGGGGGTGGCTTTGTTTTGGGGGTTTGTTATTTTCCCGGTTTTGTTTGGTTTTCATTTCTCCAGGCATCTCGTCGCTGTACCTCGTCACCTCACATTTCTTTTCTCCTGCTCTCTCCTCCTCCACAGATGCCACACGCTGGCAGTTCTGACCAGCCCCATCCCTCCATACAACAAGGTTTGCACGTCCCACACCCCAGCAGCCAGTCAGGGCCTCCATTACATCACAGTGGGGCTCCTCCTCCTCCTTCCCAGCCTCCCCGGCAACCGCCACAGGCCGCTCCCAGCAACCATCCACACAGCGACCTGACCTTTAACCCCTCCTCAGCCTTAGAGGGTCAGGCCGGAGCGCAGGGAGCGTCCGACATGCCGGAGCCTTCGCTGGATGTAAGTTGGGGTCACCACTGGCCTTGGCCTGGGACTAGGCCTGGTGCCGGGACCTGCCCAAGCGCAGGGGTGGGTGTTGAGGGCTCAAGGCCCAGGGTGGAGGAGGTGCAGCTGTGAGGGGGTGGGTGGGTGGTGGGTGGGCCTAGCCAGCCTGCCTCCCCTGGCTCCAGAACCAGGGGACCCCCCAGCAGGGAAGCCTCCCCGAGGGTCCCAGCATCCTTTCCCTGACCTTGCCAGCGCCTGCCCTCTGGCCCCCTCGGCCCCACCCCACCTCCCCCCCCCCCCCCGCCGCCCCCAGGCCCTCACAGAGTCCCCCTGGGGCAGGGTTCTGGAGGAAGCACAGGAAGGCCCCTGCCCTTCTTCTGACCCCCTCCCCGCCACCCCCACCCCCCACATCAAGCTTGCCATCTCAGTGTCCGCCACACTCTGGCCTGAGGCAGGGGAGGGGCTGGAGTGACAGGGTCCCTCTGTCTGTGTCGCCGGTTTGTGTCTGTGTCCAGTTTCCTGTCCGTGCGTCGTCCATGCCCTGTGCTTCTGCTTGCTCCATCGCTCGCTCTGAGAAAGGACCAGCCTCGGGTCGTGCCAGGGTTCCTGGGGCAGAAGTGGGTGCCTGAGATTCAGGGGTCTCCCACCTTGGGACCCGAGTGGTCTGGAAAGTGGGGTGGAAGGAGGCTCCCTGTGATGGGGGCCGGGCAGCTGGCTAGAGGCCCCTGCCCCTCCCCTCCCGTCCCACACCCCTGGGCTGTAGGTTCCCGGAGAGGAATCCGCTCTCTCCTCAGCCGCTGCCGTCTGCACGCCCCAGTCCCACTGTCACCCTCAACCCCGGCAGTGTCCGGCTTCATGGTGAATGGGGTTTATTCAGCGGTGCGGCCATCTTGAATTCTCACCCAGCTCTCCAGCCCAGACCAGGCCAGTGGGGCTTTTAGGTTCATGAGGATCCCCAGTGTGACAAAAAGGCTCCAAGGGCCTCACAGTGGAGGAGGGCAGGGACAGTGTGCAGCCTCGGCCCCGGGGGCCACTGGGAAGGATGGTGCTATGCTGCCCTCCAGTCGTAGGCTCACCAGGGAGCAGTGAGCTCTTGAAGGAAGGTCCAGGGTGGCGAGAGCAACAGGCACCACGCGGCCTTACGTGCAAAGCCACATGGTTCCGACTGGGAGGCCCATGTGACCCACACCTCCTCTGGGCAGGGTCTTGGGGCCAGAGGCACAATGGGATCAAGAGAAAGCCCCTTGATGCCATGAGCCTTCCCAGCTGGTGGGCCAGGGGCACCCCCCTCCCAAGCTGGGAATAAGCACGGGTATGCCTCAGACTAGCACTGTGGCCTGGATGCCTTTGAGGACAGCCAGCATGGTTAGTTTCCCCTGTTGGGCCAGGACCCCAGGCAGCGGCTAGAGGGCATGTGCCCCTGCAGTCCTCACCCTGGGCCAGCCCAGCCCCTCAGCTGACACCTCATCTGGGCTTCTGTACTTCTCTTCCAGCTCCTTCCAGAACTCACAAATCCCGATGAGCTCCTCTCGTACCTGGATCCCCCTGACCTGCCGAGCAATAGTAACGATGACCTCCTGTCTCTCTTTGAGAACAACTGAAGCCCGCTCCTCCATTGGGGCCATCCCTCCCCACTCTGCCTCCTTCCCCGTCTGTCCCCCACACACTTTACCACTGGGAGCCCATGCCCTCAGACCGCCCCTGCTGCGGCCTTCTCAGAGCAGAGGGGCGGGAGGGTGCACTGTGAAGGCTGTGTGGGTCTGGTGCCCATGCCCAGAGCAGGCCCTGAAGATGACCCTCGCAGTGGGGAACCGGCCCAGCGAGAGGGCACACGCTGATGAAGGCTTCCTGTCCCTCCGTGTGTGCTGATTCCAAACGACCCTCCAGTGCCCCCGAGGTTCTTCCGGTTTCTAAACTGTAATCCTGCCTCCCTGCTTCCTGGCCCAGAGCCTCCTTCAAGTGACTGTGAGCCTGAGAGAGGGGCACCCCGAGACCCAGGCAGCACCCCCCCCCCGAGCCTTGGAGGAACAGTGACGGTTGGCGGCAGTGAGAACGACCCACCCTCCACCACCACCACCACCACCCACCACAGAAAAGCACAAACCTCTGGGAAAGAGAACTCTCTCAGGGGCCAAGGCCGTCACTTTGACCCCTGACCTCTAAGCCGAGATACCCTGTAAAAACACTCCTCTCTCAGAAAGCAGAGAAAAGGACAAGATTCTGTGTTTGAGAGAGGGTGTGCCATTCCTGCTTGGGGACTGGTGCGCAAGGGGGTCAGGGCCTCCTCAGAGCCAAGACAACGCAGCTGGCCCCACGACCTCTGGACTCAGGCCGGGGCGGGGGTGTGGGGGGCAGAGAGAGAGTACCCAGCCGAAAATATTGTGCCCTTAGTTGGGGGGCAGGGGGATGCCGCCAGCCGGAGTTGGATGGGAACGGCAACCTACAACTTTTGCTCCAAGCCGCTCCCTGTTTTTAAATGACAATGTAATGAAGCTACGAAGTCATCTGAGAAAAGGGACGGTGGACTCAGTCGGCAAGCAAACCATTTCTCTCCATGCATCCTGTTCCCTTCCTCCTGCCCCAGCCCACCTCTCCCAGACTGTTACGTGGGACACCCGCCTCCCTCTGCCCCCGTTCTCTGTCCACCCTGCCAGCCGGGGGCGCCGGTGGAGAAGCGGGAGGCTCGGGGCACCTGCGCGCGCTCGGCAGCAGGAGCCCCGGGCTTCGGCACCTGTGCGGCCCAGCTGCCCCATCTGCCCCTGTGCTCCAGGCTGCCCCAGCTGCAGCCCGGTCCGTCACCACACGTGCCGGAATGTGCCCGCAAGCATCCCGTGGTGTTTCCGTGCCGCGCTTGGCTGCCGGCTTCTCCCTTCCTCCGTGTCCCTCTGCCACACTCCTGCTCGCTCGAGCAGAAGCAGCCTCTGGTTGTCCCTCCACTGCTTCGCTCCATCCGGCTTCCTGCTCTCGGAGTCTCCCGGGGAGCTTGTGGGGGCGTCCGTTTTGTTTGGGGGTCCTCTGTGCCCCCCCCAAGCCGCATGGCCTGTGATGCTGCTGGGCCGTCAGGTCACTTGGGTCACGTCTGTGAATTCGTTGCGCCCCTCCCTGCTGCTGCCTGGGGCCTCCTGCTTTCCGTCCACTGTCCCGCGTTCTCAATCTCCGTCTCCCCTCCCCCCCCCCGTGGCGGGTGGTCCCCAGCACTCCTCTGGATTTGACCAGAACGGTGGCCCCAGCTGTTGATTTCCCAGTCACTGTACCAGACGGCCAGCACAGGGTTTTCTGTAGGAAAGCTGCCGTGGTCCCGCCCCCTTTTCCTTTGTCCCATTGTCGAGGTTTTTTCAGACAGTGTGGTGTTCCGTATGCAAATCAATTATTTTAAGAATTGCTTTTGTAAATATCTTTGTGAATATTTTAGTATTGTCTTTGATAATATTTGACATTTTCATGACCTGGTTATAGCCTTTGCTGGTGTTTTTAAAATACCTTGACTCAATGACAAAGACCGAGTCCTTTTTTTTAAAAAACAACAAACAAAAACAAAAAAGCAACCAGGGCTATTTGTACAGATGAAGGGACAAAGTACATGGGTGAGTGAGATCAGGCCGCCCACTGCTTAGAGCCATCCCCAGTCGGCTGGTGGGGACTAGACGATGCCAGGTAGCATGTGGCCATCCTGGCCCGGTGGCCAAGAGCCCTGGCGGGTGGCCACACTCTGTGTTAGGCCATCTGGGAATGTTCTGCCCCAGACAGACTTACAAATGCCTTCCTTAGAAGTTCCTGCTTCCTGCTGTGCTACTTTTTTCCCAGAAAGGCCTGGGGTCCATTCTGGTTCTTATCGGGTGTCCCCACTCTGCTCACCGACCTACCCACAGCTTTCTAGTACAGAGGGTCAATCTGCTCCCCACAGCCCGGGCTCTGGGCACCTCCCTCAACCATCTCTGCATGGAAGCCAGGGCCTGGTTCCCTGAGGCAGGTTTCCTGGGGCCCCTCCCACGCGAACCTCCACCAGCAAGTTGGGCAAAGAGCTTTCCCGAACCGTGGTGCCTGAAGCCCGTGCTCTGGGGACATGCTCTCCCAGAGTGATTTTGGAGCCAGGCCAGAAGGGTGAGGGAGGCAGAAAGGTGTCCGGGGCTGGAGCAAGCCCCGGCTGGTGACAGATTCAGGTGACAACAGCCTCCCCGAGCCAGCGCGGCTGGTTCTGAACTCTAGGGAAGATGCTTCCCTCATCCTTTTGGACGACTACTTGGAGCCATAAGTAACCTCAGCAAAAACGAGGCCTCAGCAAGCCACTTCTCCATGACAAGCACCCACCCAGGCCGTAGACGCGTTTCTGCTGCCACTCCACGAGACGGACAGGGCGTCAGCGGGCAGGCGGGAAGGCCCGAGTACAGGCAATCACCCCATCTCCTTGGTTCGAAGCTTTACCCGTGTATCATGTTCCCTGTAGCCATTTTATTTTTTAAGAAACTTCTAATACTTTCTCCCTCACGGAAGCCCGAAACCCCCCAGAGAGCTACCCGTCTGCTCCCTCGACCTGACCATCTAGACAGGACGACGTCAGCAGCAGCGACTCAAGGGACAAGGGACGTGTGTACATATGTAAATGAGAAATAGAGACACGTTAACAGATGCATTCATTTCCCTTGGAATGTGTATTGTTTTTATTTTACGGAACAAAACAAAACAAAACAAAAAAAAAAAAGGCTTGGAACTCCATCTTAACGTGGAAAAACTAGATCCTGTTTGTTAGCGTTCGTGAGGTCTCTCTTCACATTTGTCTCATGTAATATACTCTGCCCCTGTGTGGAAAGGAATTTTTGTTCTGTTTTGTTTTTATTTTACCTACATGTACTATTTAGCTTCAGTGTACTAGTCCTGCCACCTGTGTATTTTTAGGGTGCTATGGAAATAATGAAAAGAAACGGGGATTTCAGAAGAAAATTGTAACCAAATTCATACTTTGTATAATTTTTTGATATCATGATTGCAGGTGATTCACACGTACACACATAAACACACCCACAGTGCAGCCTGAAGTAACCCCCACAGAAACTGTCATCGCCTTCGTACATCTATGTACAATGCAATCATTTCATACTTTAAACTGGTCAGAAAACTAATTGTGATTTCTAGTCTTGCAAAGCTGTATGTAGTTAGATGATGTGACAACCTCTAATATTTATCTAATAAATATGTATTCAGATGAAACCTGTATATTAGGTGTTCATGTGGTTATTTTGTATTTAAAGATCAAATTATTTGACTATTGCTAGACATTTCTATACTCTGTTGTAACACTGAGGTATCTCATTTGCCCATGTTAATTGTTTTTTAAATAAATTGACAAAAAACGAAGGTTTGGCGAATTAGCTATTTTGTGAATTGTAAGGAGTGGTTTGGGTGTTTGTTTCTGCTTCTAAACCACCACCCCTGCCTGATCACCCAGCAAAAAAAAAAAAAAACAGCAAGCGAGTGGGCAGTCAGGAGGTTTGGTGTTAATCTGGAGGAGCCCTTACCACGGGTGTCCCTGGAGGAGGCCCTGGGACCTGGGACCGGGTGATCATGTTCAGACCCCAGAGCCGCCTCCTGGTGGGACTCCAGTTTGCAGCAGGCCCCGCTCCTGTTAGTGGGACAGCTGGGGGCTCAGGGAGGGTGTGCAATGCTGACCAGGCTCAGAGCAAGCCCCTTGTGGACTTTCTAGGTTTGCAGAGCAGGAACCTATCCATGCCAAGCCCCAGAGGGTGCTGTCCAAAGCATCCAGAATGAAGATCTGGAAGCCCAGCGAGGCTTCATGGATCCTGCTGACTCAGCCGATCTCACCCTTGGCTGGCTCTCTCACCGTCTCCCTCTGGCCATCGTACTCCCCAGCACCCCTGCCCCCCACCATCCCAAGAGACCTTGGGATTTCTCTTCTCCATGACTGTGCTTTGCGGGGGGGGGGGGGGGGGGGGGGGCGGTTCTGTAACCATAGCCCTTAACCCAGGCCACTGTCCTAACTACTTGTAGCCTCAGCCCCTGACACAAACTCACTGCCCTCCCTGTGTCTCCTCCTGGAGTTTGGGGAAGTGAATCTGATGCTCAGAGCCCAGTACCGGGCCGCTGCCCACCCCGCCCCCCAAGCTCTGGGCCTGACCTTTCTTCCACGGGGACTGGGTGAGGGCATGTTCCAAGAAGGAAGTGGGGGCTGGCAGGCGCCCCCAAATATATCCGCTGGAGCATAGCTGGGGTGTGTGTGGAAATGCATGTCAGGAGAGTGTACAGGTCTCCTAAGTGTGACGGGGTGGGGGGTGGGGGCACGCAGGAAGCAGCCAGGATGAGGGGTGCGTGGTTTCATCAGCTACGGAACTGCCTGTGGGGAACGGGGTGCCTGGAAGTTCCCTGCCTGTGGGGCTTCTCCAGGGTAGCCAGTTTCTGTTTCCGGTGGGAGATGGAAGGTGGGGGGAGGAGAAGTTACATTAAAAATGGAATCCTGGGGCGCCTGGGTGGCTCAGTTGGTTAAGCAACTGCCTTCAGCTCAGGTCATGATCCTGGAGTCCTGGGATCGAGTCCCTCATCAGGCTCCCTGCTCGGCGGGGAGTCTGCTTCTCCCTCTGACCCTCCCCCCTCTCATGCTCTCTCTCTTTCTCTCTCAAATAAATAAATTAATTTTAAAAAAAATGGAATCCTGGCCACTGCTGAGCCATGGACGCTGCCTTCTACCCAGCATCATGGGGGCAGGAGGCGTTTTCTCTGAGAGCAGACACCCCTCCTAGAGGAGGGGTCGCCTCAACCTCCCGTCGCCTTAGCACAGTGCTGCTCCAGGACCCAGTGAGGGACCCGCGAAATCCACCTGGGCTGTGACCAGCACCCCTTCCTGAAATGGATGAGAGCAAAGGAGAACAGCAAGAGCACTTGGGAGGGTTCCAGAGTAAGGGAGGAGATGGATCGTGAAACGGTCGTTGCAGTTGTGCGTGCGTGTGTGTCTGCTGAATCATGATGTCAAATTAATTCTTACTTGTGGGTTGTGGTTGAAAACAAAAAGTTTGAATGCCATCGCCTTCAAGGCAGGAAGTGGGCAGGGGATGGGGAGAGAGAGGCAGGGCAGTAGGCTTCCCTGACGGTATATAAAAAGCAAACCGTCCCTGCATTCTCACTTCGGGGCCTGAAACCAGCGTTACTGCTAAATACGGGTCTGTGCTGCCTGTCGAGGCTGCGTGGAGACCCGCCCGCCCCAGCCCCACCCCACCAACTCCTCCAGAGCCTGGTCACTTCCTTCTCCGGGCCTAGCATAAGTCCCCAGGAGGAGCTCGAGGAGGGCCTGGCTCTCAGGGCTGCTTGGAGGGCGGCCCCCCACCTGGGGCCACACATCCCATCCTCCAGCTCAGGCGTCATCTTGTGTTTCTGTTCTTTGCAACCCACCCCACAAAGCCCCCACCCTGATGCCAATGACTGTCCCTCCACATAAGACCATAGCGTGCTGTTGGGGAAAAATCACTCAGTCCCCCAGGTCAGTGCCAGGACAAATCAGGGTCTCTAGCCCCCCTGAGACCTCAGGGCATGGTCTCCGACCCCCCTATCCACCCATGTCCCTTGTTCTGTCCTGTGCGCCAGCCTCCTGCTCAACAACACCCGCCTCACTCTAAGCAGGTTACCCATCACCCAAACCCTCCCACACCGTGCTCCCCCACCCACGACCCTACCTCCACCCTCCCCCAGCCTTATCTTCTTCTGTCCAGGCGCAGAGGATGTGGTGGCCCTTCTCCCAGACCCTGACACCACTACCTCCTTCTCTCCCAAGAGGGGCTTCACTCCATCAGCTGGCCCCTTTCTTGCACCTTCCCCGGGTCTGGAGCTTTGGATCCTGGCGTGGTGAGGCTTACAGCCCACATCCCCACCCTTGGCCATCCACCTCTCTCCACTTCTTCTCATGCAGACTCCTTGGCCGAGGAAGCTGCCCGTGCTCACTTGTCATCCTCCACTCCCTACAGCTCACGTCTCAGAAGTACTCTGAAACTCCCCTTGCAAGCCCACCTGTGACCTCTGGGTCACTGAAGTCCATGCAACTCTTGGAGACTGGCCCTCACAACTGCATTTGACAGTGGCCGTTCTCCTGGAAACTCTTCTTTTGGATTCCATGACAGCCCCCTCCGTTGGGTCTTCAGCTCTCCTTGAGTGCCCCTGACCGTGCCTTCTTTGCTGTCTTCACAGGCTCCTGTCGCAACTAGGTGCCGTGGAGCTCCCTCCAGTTCCCCTGCATCTAGCACGCATGGCTCGCAACCACTCTCCACCAGCGAACCGCCTCAGCAGCCAGGGACCTCCTTGCCTGGAAGGTTACCCACTCCCCTAAGGTTGGCCCACCGCCAAACACTGAGTGCTAACAGCAACCACGGGACAGCCTCTTTGCTGCTTGCCGTGTGGTTAGTTGCTCCAGAGTCTTCCCTGTGGATCCGGCCAGACTTTCCCTGAGGCCATATGCTTGCTCGACCCTGTCCCCATCCGTCTTCTGCCTCACGGCCTCCCTTGTCGGTTCCCCCTGAGAGTGGTCCCTCGGTGAATCACAGGAACCTGAAGGCCTGACTCAGGCTCTGCTCCTAGGCAACCAGATCTAAGGCAGCGAGGGCTTCGAGTGGGCCTGGGAGCCAGCCTTGGACGACAGGATGCTGGAGACGGTCACCGACCAGATGGGAACGGGGCCCCGTCACTGGTGACAGCACCGGCCTGGGACAGCCAGGATGCGCTGTGACTTCCACCTGCGGAGAAGGGGGAGGGGCTGCACCTGCTGGGGCAGTGTCGCCGGCCTGTGACAGGTAGGAGGAAAGAATAAGCGTTGAGACTGTGGAACTGAGAGCCTATTGCTACGTGCCACTGATTCATCGAAGAAAGGAAATTACAATCTCAGATCTCTTACTTGGCGATTTAAGACAAAGTTGTGCAAGTCCGAGGAAACCGAAGGGAGGAAGCATTGCAACACGCATCTCCTGCAGCCGGTGCTGATCACACAGGCTTCACTGGCAGAACCTCAGAGAGCGGTCGGCGCTCCGTCCCGTCAGGTGTCCTACGCCAAGATCGGGCCCCTAATAGGGAAGGAGTGAGACCCCAGGACTTGGGATGGGGAGACTTGCACTGACACTTCCCCCTTGGCAAATATCTGTTGCCACTTGGAGGGTCTATTAGGACCAGCTGACAGAGAAGGAACATTTCTGAACTTGGTTCACAGGTGAGACAGCTTGGGATGTGGGTGCAAGCCACAGGGGGAGCTCCACTCAAGATGGAAAGACCGATGCAACGACGTGGATGGAACTGGAGGGTGTTATGCTGAGCGAAATAAGTCAATCAGAGAAAGACATGTATCATATGACCTCACTGATATGAGGAATTCTTAATCTCGAAGCAAACTGAGTGTTGCTGGAGTGGTGGGGGGTGGGAGGGAGGGGGTGGCTGGGTGATAGACATTGGGGAGGGTGTGTGCTACGGTGAGCGCTGTGAATTGTGCAAGACTGTTGAATCACAGATCTGTACCTCTGAAACAAATAATGCAAGATATGTTAAGAAAAAAAAAAAGAACATAGCAGGGGGGGAAGAATGAAGGGGAGTAAGTCGGAGGAGGGGGTGAACCATGAGAGATGGTGGACTCTGAAAAACAAACTGAGGGTTCTAGAGGGGAGGGGGGTGGGGGGATGGGTTAGCCTGGTGATGGGTATTAAAGAGGGCACGTTCTGCGTGGAGCCCTGGGTGTTATGCACAAACAATGAATCATGGAACAGTACACCCAAAACTAATGATGTAATGTATGGTGATTAACATAACAATAAAAAATTTAAAGAAAAAAAAAAGATGGAAAGACTGAGGTGAAAGGGAATCCTTCCACCAGGCAGGGATTTGGGCAGGACACCCGGCCATCTAGTTTGCATGGAGAGAGAAGCGACCTGAGAAAGGGGCATACACATACTCGTGGGCCGTGGCAAGTGGCTTAACCAGTTGGTCAGAGGCCTGGAAAGAGCAAGACTGGGCTTGGAGGGACGGGGAGCACTGGGTGGGAGGCAGGCGGGTAGGCCTATAGGAGTGGGCCACAAGTATGAAGATCCACGTAGCCCATTTTTACACGCACCAGAGAGCGTCCACTGCGGAAGACAGTGGCCAACCAAGGACCTGGGATGACTCGGCCCGGAGAGCAGCCAGTCTCTGTTCTCACCCCTCGCCCCCACCTAGGCTTGCACCATCTGGGCTCAAGAACAGAGCATCCTGGAGACAGAGACCAGGTTATATGGGAGCCCACCAGCTTCAGTTCCCTCTTTCCAAAGCCGGTCCAGCTGCCGTCATGGCTGAATGTCCACCCTGTCTTCAACGGAGATCATGCTGCGTCTTAGACATTAACACGCCACGAGGAGACCAACTAGCCCCTTGGTAGCAAGTTTATTACGCAGGACCCCCTCTAGCCTAGAAAGGGCACCCTGACCAGGATTGACCCATACTCCAGGAATGGGCTTGCCTCTCCTTGCCATGGAGACTTAGGCCATGGCCACTGTCTGGGAGCTCACAGACATGGGCTCTCAGACAACACCACTGCAGACCAAGAAAGCCTACACACAGAAAAGGTGGTGTGGCCGTGGGTACAGATACACACTCATAGGTTCCACTGGGGCCACTGCGTGTCGCGCCAGGCAGAAGCTGCAGACCCGATGCAGGGCCAAATGGCCTCTTCAAGATGTAGCTGAGCTAGCGGAGGGGATGGCGTCCCGGGAGAACGGCATGCTACCCTCCAGGCTGTACCGCACATCGCCAGCCAACGACCACCCCGAGTCTCCCCATGGGCAGGCGGATTAAACTGAAAGCGAGAAGTAAGTGGGTCTGAGCAATGCAAGGGGAGGACTGTGTTAACACCAGGGCCCTACCCAAATCCCCCCTGCTGGGCCCAGGCACCCCTCCCCCAGCTCAGGAGTGTTGGCTCTTCACAGCTCAAAGCAGCCCTTTCTCTAGGGAACGGCCCGGAGGTGAAAGGAGCTGCCTCATCTGGGAAGCGGCCCCCTCTTGCGGGCAGCCCACAATGACCAATAAGGAGTATAAAATGCCAACTGTCTTTCCTTACTTGGAGACCATGCTGTGGTGCACGTCTGCTCCAGAGCCCTCGCTCTATGATCAAGCCGAGTGGTGGGGGGGAGGGGTCTCTCCCTGCTACACTCCCCTCTTAACAGGTGCTTTCCGAAGAACGCCCCCGCCAATGCATCAACTTCGCAAGAATCCCGGTCTCAGGCTCTGCTTCCCAAAAACCCCTCTCGCCTTCTCTGCGTGGTGGTCTTGCACCCTTTCTTCAGTCTGCAATCTCTCCATGTGCATCTCAACCTCTCCTATAACCTTAATGACCACACTTTTTCTCCAGTTTATACATGCTTTTTAAATGTTTAACAGTTCATTTTTCCAACGACATTGAAGTACTTGGAAAATATCGAAAACCTGACCAAAGGAGTAATAAAACTTACGATATTTGAAACTTAAATATTTCATTTATCCCTGAAGCAAGATCTATGATCGTTTTACTTTCCCGTCTTCAATGGAAGCAAACTGATCAATAATACCTTAAAAATATACTTGTTACCTATCTGCTTTTCAACTGTGAGGTTTGCCATGTTTTATCATTTCTCATGATCTAGTGCCAAGCTTAAATAATTTCACATTGATTTCAGCTTACTAAAACCTCATTCACAGGACCCCACTGTGTCTATTATTGTTAAAAGAAATGATCAAGACCACTTCTCAATTTGCATAAGATTGCGCTAGGCAAAATCTGTGAATCGGTTTTAGAAGAAAAAGCATGATGGTATTTTTTTTTAGTGTATTCAAATTGATACCTGCATCCACTGATTTATACATTTCTGATTTCTTTCTTTTTTGTCTATTTTCTAATTCAGATATTATATTCATCTATCTACGTTTTAAAGTTTTGATGACTTGACTCCTTAAGTATCTGTTTAATCTGACATCTTATCTCCATCCCTAATCCTGTTACTGAAATTCAAGACCACCATCAGTTCCCATCTGGACTATACAAAGCTTTCAAACGTGTCTCTTTGCCCCAGTTTTGTTCTCTTCAGATCCATTGTGATGCGGACTTCTGTCACTTACTCAAATGTGGTTCTCCTAACCTTCCAGGCACCTGAGAGTGTCCCACCTCCCCACCCCGTACAGGTGGGCCCATGGGAACAATTCTGGAAAACAGGTTGTGAGCTTAAACAATGTGGGTCACTTCTAGGCCACAACATTTTGTTACCATTGTGAGGGTCCCCAGCATGCCCGTCCCCTGCCCCGTGACAAGGAGGCTATGGGTTATAAATGGTGCAACTGCAGGACGGTGGTACCTCTATCAGCCTGGGGCCCTGAGTGGCTTGTGGAGCCAAGCGTCCCACTGATCTATGTTGGAAATGTAGCTTGAATAAAAAAATAAAATCTTTATTATATTAAGCCAGTGACATGGTGTGTTAATTTCTTCCTGCAGCAAAACCTAGCCTGTTCTGCCTCGTGCTTCCATCCTTACAGGACTACCTACGGCTAATCGTACAGCCCCTTACTGAACATTTGCTACAGTCAGGTACTATACTAATTGCTTTATTCGCTTAATTTTGTTTATTCATTATAACAAAACCACAGGGTAGATGCCATTTTATAAAAGAGAGGCGTGAGGAGCAGACAAGTTAAGTAATTGACCTTCTGAAAGAGGAGGTTCCAGACCCTAATGTCTATAGACCCAGACAGGGAAAGATCAGGCATAAGACACAATTTGTGGGCAACTTAAATACACAGAAATATTTCTCCTTTTCATTAAGACATATGCTTTCTTTCATTTTTCCCCAAAGACATCACCCTCTTGGCTGATTGTTCATTTTGATAAGAGACATGATGCACTAGTTTTCTATTGCTGCTGTAAACAATTACCCCAAACTTAGTGTCTTAAAACCACACGAACGTATTATATTACATTTGTGAAGGCCAAATCTTCAAGATGGTTCTTTTTTTTTTAAGGTTTTATTTTTTATTTATTTGAGAGAGAGCGAGCACGAGTGGGGGTGGGACAGAGGGAAAGGGAGAAGCAGACTCCCCCGCGGAGCAGGGAGCCCGATGCGGGACTCGATCCCAGGACCCTGAGATCATGACCTGAGCCGAAGGCAGAAGCTTAACCGACAGAGCCACCCAGGTGCCCCAAGATGGTTCTCGCTAGGCTAAAAACCAAGATGTCAGCAGGCCTGTGTCCCTTTCTGGAGACTATAGGGAAGAATCCATTTTCTTGCCTTTTCCAGCCTCCAGAGGCTGTCATGTTCCCTGACTCATGGCCCCTTCCCTCCTCCACCTTCAAAGTCAGCAACGGCCGGTCAAGTCTTCGTCACATCTCACCCCTCTGACACTGACTCTTCTGCCCCGTATTCCACATTTAAGGACTCTTGTGATTCCATTGGATCATACAGGATCATTTCTCCATCTCAAGGTCAGGTGATCAGCAACCCTAATTCCATCTGGAACTTTAGCTGCCCTTTGCCATGTACCATAACATATTCAGAGGTTCCAGGGATTAGGGCGTGGCATCTTAGGGACGCCGCTCTTCTGCTTACACATGGATACAGAGAATTATTTCTCTGCTGTAAGAAAATAGCAGTGCCAGCTCCTGCTGATCAGCAACAATGCCAGGGCATCGGCATTGGGCAGGTACTTGGGAGAGGTAGAGACTGTGGACAACCAGCAAGCATCGGCTCTGACCAACGGGCATCTGCTTCTCCGGGTGTTTATTGCCAAGTCGGGGTGCAGACCCAGTTCTTGCCAGTCTTCCAATTTTCCAAGAGAATCTGGAAATGCGGATTTTTTTTAAACGTTAACAAGCATACCAAAACATGCACAGACACCATGTAGCCCAAAGAAAGCCCATATGTGAGCTGCACCTGATTCAATGGCCCCTAGTCCTTGATCTCGACCCAGGGCCATATGCTGGTATAAGTGGCAGGACTGAGCTGCAAGCCCAGAGCTGTGGGACTCCAGAGGGCAAAGCTTAGCCACCACGTTTGCTCCTCTCGATCAGCTGGACAGACCCAGGCCTGCTGAAAGCCCTTCAGAGATAGCCATGGTCTGCAGATCCCAAGACTGGTCCCATCTCCCACCATCTCAGCCCTGAAATTCACTCTCTCTTTAGCCATCGTCACACACCACCCTGCTTCTCCCTTCCATATCTCTGCCAATGACTGTCCCCTGTCTTAAATGCCACACTGGACTTCTGCCCACCCTCACCCTCCTTCCCTGGAAACCACCACCTGCCACTGCTAAGGGACTGCCAAGTTTGGCCCACACAGCCAGCTAGACCAGGATAGGCACACAACCCAAAGGATTAGCCGGCCGGTGACCCACCACATTCCCTCACTCACTCAAGAATTTGGCTTGAGATGAGAAGGCTGCAGGGTGGCTGCCTGTGACCCTAGTTGGGCTGGAAGCCTGGCCCCTTCTCTCAACTGTTCCTGCTTATAAAGGCTCTCTGTTGTTAGGCCCCATCTTTGCCCGGGACTTAGTCCCTTCCCTCCAGACTGCGTGAATTCCTTGTACCTTCTTAGGAATTTTCTGATGTCAAAAGTTAAGTCTTCTGACACCTGCCACTAGACCAAAAGGAGATTTCTACCTTTCAACTGAGAGAATGCCTGTTAGAACGAGAATACTTGTCCAACAAAGGTCAGGTCTCAGCTTTAATGGGGTTGAGAGACTCTGAAGTCCCATCAGTGGCCCTTTCTCCCTATTGCTACTGCTCACTGTCCAGGACCCAGTGTCATCCCCGTGAGGCAAGAAAGACCACCCCAGCCAGAGCGCAGCTGGTAAGGCAGAGCATAATCCAAAGACCCTGCCCTCGGCAGCACCCCAGAGTCTCTCTTTAGGTTGGTTTTGTAGCCTGACATTCGAGGTGGTTCCTGGCTCATAGAGTGGACATTTATTTTATTTTATTTTATTTTATTTGAGAGAGAGAGACAGAGATAGTGACAGAGATAGCAAGAAAGAGCACGAGCAGGGAGGGGAGGGAGAAGCAGGCTCGCCGCCGAGCAGGGAGCCCAATGCGGGGCTCGATCCCAGGACCCTGGGATCATGACCTGAGCCGAAGGCAGATGTTTAACTGACTGAGACACCCAGGCGCCCCTGGAGTGAACATTTAATGTTCTACCTTGCAGTAAGCACTCCTCCCTTCTTCCGGACATAGTACCAGCTGATTCTGGGGAATCATTCTGTTCCTCTTTCTGCCCCTTTCTGGTATGTGAGCTGAGCTATGCTGCCATACTAATTAGCACTGCATGACCAGTGGCACATGTCACAGCTCATTGGGGGTATTTCAGGTTGGGAGCCATCTGCATGGTCCCTCAAGAACTCAGGCTCTTCTCTTGTAACTCCACCCACCTTTCAGTCCTGGAGCTCTCTGCATTAGGCTGGCAGATGGGAAAAGACAGGGGGTCCCCCCACCTCGGGAGTGAGGTTGTAGGCCAGGCCCACATCTATTGATTGGGACTCAACCACATGGCTACCCAACTACAAAGGTAGCAGGATAGAGTTCAGAGAGAAGGCAAAGATCTGAACAAATTTAGCCTAACTCCATGTGGCTACAACAGAGAATCCTAGGAAAGGGTTCTGCTTGGCCAGCTGGGTTCTATGTCCACTTCTGGGACCAGTCACTGTGGACTGGAAGGCAGGATTGTGTCCGTTCTCATGGGTTTGATGAACACTTAGCCAGTGTATCAGTTAACTTCTGCTGCATAACAAACAGGTATTTATTATTCGTAGCTTAACACAACTATTTATTTGTGCCCATGAGGCTGTGGGTTGAGTAAGCAGTTCTGCTGATCTGGTCCAGGCTCTTCTAATCTCACTTGGCTCGCTCACATACCCGCAGTCAGCAGGCATTGGTTTAGGATGGCCTCACTCTCATGTTTGGTCGTTGGCTTGCAGTCAACTGGGGTGATGGGGTAACTGGGCCATGTGTTTCTCACCACCCATCAGGCCAGCCTGGGCTTGTTCCAAGTTAGGAGAGATGAAGAGGAAGTGCACAAGACTTCTTAAAGCTCAGAATCAAGACAATCTTACTTCTACCTCATTCCTTTTGTCAAAAAAGTCACAAGGCGAGCCCCGATTGAGGGCATGGGAAAATACACTCCACCTCTTGATGCAGAGAACTTCAAGGTCATATTGCAAGAGGTGTGAGCAGAGGGAGGAAATTACAGGGCAGACAATGGCAATCTACCACAGCCAGTTTCTGCTACATGGTTCCATGGGAACTGACAACAGCCCTACTCTCCAGTCTGTAATGATGGGTCTGGGGTTGGGCCCATAACCCCGCTGCACCACTCAGAATCCTTCCTTGGATTTTCCTTTCTGGTGCTAGAATGGAGACTCTTCCCCTGGCCATCAAGTTCTGAGGATGGGAGTTTGGAAGTAACTGGATATCATGTCTCAGGCCATAGGAGGAAGGAAGCCTGCAGGAAGGGACGGCCATGCAAGGGAACAGAGAAAAATGTCAGAGAGAAAGAGACTGGTTCTACTATTTCTCAGTCACACCCATGTCTTCCTCAGTTACATGAGCCAGTGATTCTCCTCTTCTCTAAGCTAATTTGAATTGGGTCTCTGCCAGGCACTGCTGCAGCTGCTGGAGAAACAATCCGACAAGGACAACCTCTTCCTTTTTGATTGGACTAAACCAGGGTATAATTGCTGCAGGATAAATTTATGAAGGGGCCCTGAGAGAAATGTAGACTTGGGCAGGGCTGGTGCCAGCCATCCCTCCTCACAGCTGCACCATCCCACGCCAAGAAGCGTGAGTTTTCTGGGTTCTACAGGAGAGAGGACCTGGGGACTTGGAAACTCCAAGGTCAAAATGGGTAGAATTTCGGGGCCTGGGATCATAGTCACCCTCCCAGGCCTGAGGATCATGGGCTCCAACATCCTTGGCTTTTCTGAGTTCCTGCATCCAGAATGCATGCTTACAAAATTCCATTGTGGCTGGACAAAGTAGGACGCCTAGTGTATATATAAGTTAGCGAGCTTTGGGTGCCAGCAACAGAAACCAACTCTGATTACCGTAAGAGAAGGAAAAGGGCATTTGATGGTAGGATGTGGATGAATTGAGAGGCTGGGAGGGAGGAATGGAAAATGAGCTTGTAACAGACAGAATATCACTCCAGACAGGCTTGGGAGCAGGAACGAGTAGCATAGCTTATCAGGCACAGCCATAGGAAAGAATGAATGAATTCTTGTGGGGTTTTCTCCTGTCTTGGTATCACATCCTGCTAGAGAACATTTGGTTCTTGGTCAGGCTGAGGTCACGGGCAAAACTGTCCCCCACTTCCACCCCCACAGGCCTCTGAGGAAGAGTCTAGTGGAAGGTGCCTTGGGGATGCCTTTACTTTATACCACGAGTTCATAAACTATGAGTCCAGAGGCAAATCCCAACTAGGTTCCTATTTTTAGGGCCTGTAAGCTAAAAGTGGTTTTCATATTTGAAATGATTACATAATCATTATCATAGCCTCAATTTTGCCTCTTGGCCCACAAAACCTAAAGTATTTATTATCTGGTGCTTTAAAAAAATGTTTGCAGACCCCTGGCTTACACAGTAGGGCTTACATCATAGCCTCAATTTTGCCTCTTACATCATAGCCTCAATTTTGCCTCTTGGCCCACAAAACCTAAAGTATTTATTATCTGGTGCTTTAAAAAAATGTTTGCAGACCCCTGGCTTACACAGTAGGGCTCAGGCATCTGGACACATTGATGCACAAGGACAGAAGCTGTAGAATGAGAAAGAGCTCCTCCAAAGGAAATCAGAGTGTTGGTAAGAAGGGGAGAATTGTGGGAGACCAGACAGACAAAAGTCTGGGGTTTGTGTGTGTGCTTCCTCATGCACGCATGAGTGCATCTTCAAGCTGAGATATCTTCCCACCAGTTCTGTGGTCTAGGAAGAAACTTGGGAATTAAGGTGACATGATTTGGAGGGGATGCCCTTCATTGTCATTGTCCTGTTAACAGAAGAGATGCATTGTAATGCAGTTCAGAGCAGGGAGGAGTGGGAGCTCTCTACTCATCAAGCAACATCAAGGTTACTGTCGGGAAAAAGGTCAAGTTTATTTCAGAGAGAGAAACAGGGATGTTTCTTGTAGCTTTGGGAGCTTTCAGCCACCATGGACGAAGTCCAGCTATCTGAAGCCGCCATGTGGAAAGACCACATGGAGACACCACAGAGAAAGAGAGAGATGCCCACAGAGTGCTGGCTGTTCCATCCCCACCTGTCTCTGTCTTTTCAGCTTGGGCACCAGACATGGGAGTGAGGAAGTCTTCAAGATGACCCCAGCCCAGCCACCATCTGGTTGAAGCTGTAGGAGACTCTGAGAGAGAACAGCATAGCTGGGTCCAGTCAACTCCCAGAGCTGCGAGCATAATCAGTGGTGGTTACAATTGAAGCTGCTGTTTGGACCTAGTATGTCATGTAGCCATAGGCCACCAAACCAATGGTATGAAGGGAATACATCTTTTCCTTGTAGGATGTGTTGGATTTCTATTTTAGAAGAGCACAAGCTTGGAGAACGGAGGGATGGGCGTAACCCCTTGCCATCCTCCCCACACAGGACCCCCACGGCCAATCCTAACAAGACCCCTGGGCTCCAGAGTAGTGCAAGGACTCAAGGCCCAGAGCTTCTTCATCGATGTGGCCTCCCAGGTGAGCAGGGCACCTGCGCCCCCTAGTGTTGTGCAGATGGAGAAACGAGAGCATATCCTGCAAGCCTCTTTTCTTCTCTTTTCTCCTCTGCAAGGAGGCTGGGAGAAACTCTGTCCCGGGGTTTAATTCACAGGGCCCACGGGGTAATGCCCACTGGAGAAGGTAAGAGCCCCAGGAACCACTGGGTCCGCTGGTGTAATGGGAGCTCCTTTACCTCTTGCCCCAGCAGGAGAAACAGGGATAGTGACAGGACCCCAGGCAGGTTGTCCTACCAGCCCTTGGGTGCCTGGCCTCAGGCAACAAAAGAGAAATGGGCAGGAAAAATCCAAGGATGGAAGTTACATATAGGTCTCAGATACCCCACACCGCCTACTGAAGACCCAGGCCAGCCCCTGCTGCTGCCAAAACAGACCAGAAAGAACAAGTACAAAGAGGAGCCAAGTGTCCACAGGGCCCTGAAGAAGATGTCACTGTGACGGCCACCATCCACACATGAGCATTAATCACACCATTAAGGAGGCATACTTCCAGGTTCCTCTCCTGTGGCTTCCCTTGTAAAGTGCACATCTGGAAGAGGAAGCCCAGAGGACAACTTCATTCTCAAGTGTTTGTGACCCATCTGAGTCAGGCTGAGGACAGGGAAGGAGATTCACACCATACATTGCTGCCTCTTGACAATCCTGCCAGGTGCTGCCCCAGCTGGAGGGATGGAAATGCCCACAGATAGTGACCCAAAGCGCCAGCCCCTGGCCTATGATCCTGGCTGAGCCTGGAATCACTTCCTGGTGTGGGGACACCAATCCAAGGCTTTCAGAGCTGACTATACCACAAGGAACCTTCCCAGGGCAGAGAGAGAGAAAGAGAAACCAGCTTTCTGTCAAAGTTCTACAGACAGCTGTGTGAGCTTGTAAAATGCAACTGTTCTCCAGGGCCTCAGTTACCTGCTCTGGGTAGTGTGGTAGTGCATCCTGCCTTCTCTGACTCCCCACTTTCAGTACAGGGCAGGTGAATGGGCAGATAAGACCAGGGCTGCATAAGGGTTCTATAAGCTATGAAGGGAAATGTACATGGAAGAAACATCATCCCTGCTCTGATGTCAGGAGAGCTGGTCCTAGGTTCCTACCCCACGGAGTCCTCAACCTGTCAGGGAGGCAGAGCCTCTCCCCCTCAACGTGTAAAAGTCCAGAGGGTTAGTGTTGAAACGGAAGATCATATGGCACTATGGGAATGTCGATGAAGCCAGCAGGGCAGGGGCTGGGCACAAGGCTTCACCTTTACCAAGTGCTCAATTGATATTTGTTTATGCAGATAGTCACACAAGCTAAGCTCCATGAGGGATATAGTCCATTTTGTTTGCTGCATCCCTAGTGCCTAGAATAGAGCCTTGGTATATAGCAGATGTCTAATAATTACTTGAATGAATGAATGAACGAACAGAAGAGGGATAAGAGAAGGCTGTCAGGTGAGCTGAACCACCAAGAATGAGTCAGAAATGATGTGGAACAACACCGCAAGAAGAAGACACCGTATATGCAAACACTCAGATGCACGCTGGTATATAGTGCATCTGGAAATGGCAGAATCCCCACTGTGCCTGTGAAGAGGGAGATGAGGAACCTGGGTCTGAGAATCTGGGTCTTTACCTTGAGGACACTGGGAGCTACAAAGGGTAACTGGCTCAGTAAATATGGTTGAGTTTTTTAAACAAGTTTACAGAGATACAAACCATACAATTCACCCATTTAAAGTGTGCAATTCAATGGCTTTTAGTATATTCAGAGCTGTGAATCACCATAGTGGATTTTAAAACATTTTCATTATCCCAAAAAAGAAATCCCATGCCCATTAGTGATCATCCCTGGACCCTCCCATCCCCCCAGCCCCAGGCAAGCATTAATCTACTTACTGTCTCTACAGATTTGCCTATTCTGGGCATGTCATATAAAGGAAATCATACACTAGATAGTCATTTGTGACTGGCTTCTATCACTTAGCATAACATTTTAAAGATTCATCTGTGTTGTAGCATGTGTTGATACTGGATTTCTATGTATTACTGAATACTATTCCAATGTATGGATTTATTGCATTTAGTTCATCCATTCATCAGCGGATGGACGTGTGGTTTTTAAAAAGATCCTCTTATGGCTAAAATTAACAAGACCGACAGTATCAAATGTTGGCATGGATGTGGAGCAATTGGAACTCTGGCACATTATTGGTGGGAGTCTGTAATGGTATAACCACTTTGGGAAAGTTTGGTCTCTCTTATAAAGATAAACATATATCTACTACATACCCGAGCAATTCAACTTGTAGGTATTTCCTCAAGAGCAATGCAAATATATATGAAAACAAAAACCTGCAGTAAAAACTGTAAACTGCCTAGCTGTCCATCAATAGGAGAATGGACAAGCAAACTGAGCTATTTTCAGAAAATGGAATCTTATCAAACAAGTCACAAAAGATGGATGAGGGTGGAAAACATTATGTTGGGTGAAAGAAGCTAGACATAAAGGATTATATACTGTATAATTATTATGGAGTCCCATTTTTTGTGAAATTCAAGAACCCACAAAACTTATCTGTGGGAGTAGAAGTCAGAACAGAGGTCATTTTGGAAGAAAGATAGGTGATTTGAAGGAGGACAAGGGAACTTTCCAGGGTGATGGAAATGCCCTATATCTTGATTTGGGGGTGTTAGTTACACAGAGATATACATTTGTCAAAGCTCTTTAAACTCACATACAGATGGCCAACAGACACATGAAAAGGTGCTCAACATCATTAATCATCAGAGAAACACAAATCAAAACTATAATGAGATATCACCCTACACCTGTTAGAATGGTTATTATCAAAAGACAAGACATAACAAGCGTTGGCCAGGATGTGAAGAAAAGGGAACCCTCATGCACTGTTGGTGGGAATTTAAATTGGTATAGCCACTGTGGAAAACAGTATGGAGGTTTCTCAAAGAATTGAAAATAGAATTCCCATATGATCTAGCAATTCCAGTTCTGGGTATGTATCTGAAGGAAACAAAAACACTAATTCAAAAAGATATATGCACCCTATGTTCATTGCAGCATTATTTATAATAGCCAAGATATGGAAGCAACCTAAGTATCCATCAATGGATGAATGGATTAGAAAGTGTGAGATACACACACACACACACACACACACACACACACACACAAAATGGAATACTGCTCAGCCATAAAGAGAAGGAACTCTTGCCATTTGTGACAACATGGATGGACCTCAAGGGCATTATATTAAGTGAAATAAGTCTAAGAGAGAAAGACAAATACTATATGAACTCATATGTAGACTCTCAAACAAACAAACAAGCAAACAAAAACAAGCTCGTCGATTCAGAGGGTGGATTGGTAGCTGCCAGAGGTTAGGGGTAAGAGGCGGGAGAAATGGGTGAAGCAGGTCAAAAAGTTAAATAAAAATCAGGATCTGAAAAGTTCTTGGGGTGCTGGAATAATGAGCCAAAGGGGAAAAAATAAGAAAAATTTCACAGCAATGAATATCAAGTCTTGATTTTAGGTTAAAACATTTCACAAGAAGAGGTTTGATGATCTGTGCATCAGCTCATGTGAGATAAAACAAAACAAAACTCTCTTTAAACTCTACTGCGAAGGTCTGGGCATCTTATCGAATATCGGGTATACTTGGCTAAAGCCAGGGTGGGGGGAGCACACTCTGGAAGCCTGAGAAACACGGACCCAGGGGCTCAGGCTGGAGCATGTGGAGGGGCCTCCTGCAGCCCCTAAGGCAGCGGCTGTGGCCTGGATCTAGGGCAGGGGCTGCGGAACAGGGAGGGTTAGGAGATGAGCGGGATGCTAAGGAGGAAGACAGGGCACTCCTGATAGGCAGGAGTGGGGACAGTGGGGAGAGGAAGAAGGCGAGGTGACTTACAGCTTCCTCTCCCAGCACCTGTGACAGGTTAGCCCTCAACCTGTTCCTGATCCGCCCCGTGGGCTTCCTGCTGAGGCTGCTCCCCTTCTGAGTGGTCGGAGCATCCTGTCCAGTCACCTGTGTCAGTGTCTCGTGAAGCTCCCTGATTCATGGGAGAAGCAGCACAGATGACTTCAGCTCTGTGAGGTCAGCAGAGTGGAGCGGGCTTTCCAGCTGTGCTTGCTGCTCTTTGGGAGAAGGGCGTGGGCCCGGCAAGCCACCTCGCCTCCTGGGTGTTTTGGGGCACTCCCATAGGAACCCCCTGGAAGGTGTCAGCCAACCTCCCCATGTAACAGAGAAAAGACCCCGAGAGGGTAGGAGAGTAAGTAGCTCAAGGCCAACAGACCTCTGATTTTGCTGGGTGGGCACCTGCTGGCACCACAAAGACCCTTCCCTCCCAGAGGCCTGGGGTGGGAAGCTCATGAGGGGTACCCTCCCCTCAGAAAACCACACAGTGGGGCACGGAGGCACAGAAACTCCAGCTGCCTCTGTGTGCCTCTGTGTGCCTCAGCAGCTGAGGAAAGGCCCAGATGTGTGTCACCTTGTTGTCACTGACCCCACCCTATAGACTTCCCCATAGGTGCATCCTTCCTTGGCATCCGATCTGGCCCCCTACCCCAGGCAAATACCAGCCTCTACCAAGAAATTCCTCTGAGATGTTTTATACTGAGTACCAAGAACTGTGTACCTTGGAAGGGACATGGTAGTACTCCCTTTAGGCTCCTCCCACTCCCATGCCCCTGCACCCAATTCTTCCAGAACAAGGAAACTCAGATGTACTTTTTCAAATATTTCATATACCATAAAAGTGTACTATAAAAGTATAATGACTCTCTAATCAAAAGTATAATCAGTGCAGAGGTTGATGACTTTTACACATAGCACCACCACTGAGAACAAGATATGGAGCATTTCTAGAACTCTAGAAGACTACCCCCTTCCCGCCAACCCCACCCCTGAAAATCAGCACTATTCTGACGTCTCTAATCATTGGTTAGTTTTCCCTAGTCTTGTACTTTCTATAGATGGAATCATACAGTATATTCTCTGGCTTTTCTTGCTCAAGGCACTGTCTGTGAGATTCACCCATGTTGTTGTATGCACCAGTAATCTGTTCCTTTTTTCTCGCTAAGTGGTATTCCATTATATGGAGGTACCACAACGTGCATATCTATTTTACTTTTAATGGGCATTTGGGTTGTTTCCAGTTTGGAGCTCTTCACGAACAGTCCTGTAAAGTATTTGCATAGACTCACATACTCGGTTTCTCCTGGAGATACACCGAGGGCTGGAATTTCTGGATCATAGGTAAGCATATCTTTAGCTTTAGTAGAAAACTACCAAACCGTTTTCTAAAGTGATTGTACCACTTACACTCCCACTAAGAACTTATGAAAGTTCCAGCCACGTTACATATTCTCCAACACTTTTTTTTTTTTTTTGGTTTTTTAAAGATTTTATTTATTTGACAGAGAGAGGCACAGCGAGAGAGGGGAACACAAGCAGGGGGATTGGGAGAGGGAGAAGCAGGCTTCCCGCAGAGAAGGGAGCCCGATGCGGGGCTCGATCCCAGGACCCTGGGATCATGACCTGAGCTGAAGGCAGACGCTTAACCGACTGGGCCACTCAGGCGCCCTGTTTAGGTGTTTTGTATTTCCTGGGTTTATTCCCCCTTGTTCCAAGCCCTAAGCATCATCCTACTTCACTCCACCTCCATGGCCTGCACGGTTTCCTCCAGCAGCTCCAGGGTCAGAGGCTTCACTGTCTGGGACAGCACAACTGTGGTCCCAGGGGCAAAGCGGTAGTGGCTGGGCCTCTCTATGGGCTTTGTGGGTGAGCTTAATGTTCTCAGAAGCTTGGCGCCGGTCCGCATTATCACACATGCATCCACACTGCCCCCAGGGCCCAGGTCACCCAGGATCCCTGCAGTGATAGCTTCCACTAGCAGCTCCTGCGCGGCCTCCAGCCTCATGTTCGGCTGGAACCGATCCTCCAGTACTGCCAGGGCGGCAGCCTGGCCGGAACCCAGGGCTGTGAAGGGCAGACGGCTGTAGGAGCCGTGGGTCTCCAACACTTTTTAATTCTAACTGTGTGTAACGGTACCCCCCTAGGGCTTCGACTAGCTTTTCCCTGTTGACTAATAATGTTTGGTGTCTTTCCATATGCTTATGGGTCATTTGGATGCCCTTTGTTTTGTGAAATGCCTGTTCAAGTCTTTTGACCAGTGTTTACTGGGTTGTTTACTTTTTGTGTCAATTTATAGGAGTTCTTTATACTCCTAAACATATATACAGGTATATGTCTTATGAATATCTTTGCCCGGTTTATGGCTTCATTTTTTATTTCATTTTTAAACAATTTTTTTTAAAGTAGGCTCCCTGCCCAATGTGGAGTCCAGCTCAGAGCTTGAACTCACGGCCCTGAGATCAAGACCTAAGCCAAGATCAAGAGTCAGACGCTTAACCAGCTGAGCCACCCAGGTGTCCTTAAGTGATGTCTTTTGATGTCCAGAAATCATTAATGCTAATGAAGTCCAATTTTTAAAAAAATGAAATCCAAATTTTCTATCTTTGCTGTTATGGTTAGCGCTCTTTGCATTCCCCGCAAAAGATCTTGGAGAAGCCTAGGTTTTGTGCCGGTAAAGGTCATGCCAGCTTCCTTTCTGGCCACCTTCTGGTGCAGGACTCAGTCACTTATTACTCACCAGCCCCAGCTGTGAGGTCAGCTGTTCATCAGTTTGCCCATCCACCCAACCATCCACCCACCCATTCCCCTCCCCATCCATCCTCTGCCACCATCCACACATTCATCCATCCATCTGCCCTTGGATCCACCAAGTATTAATCACCATCACCCTGAGCTGAGTGACACCAGGCAGTAAGACACTGGGATGGTAGCAGAGTTATCGAGATAGAACGAGACCCCCAAGGAGCTCATGATCTGGTGGGGGAAAATATAACATACACAGAATCCCTGACAGATTTCTATCCAGCCCCGTGTTGTCCTGAAATCGGTGGCTTTCATTCATTATTCTCTGAAACTTCCATTCCTTTGTCCTTGGTCCGTGGCACTCTTTCCAATATTTGTAGGTAGTCCAGTTCCCATAGCTCTGAGCTACAAATAGCAAAGGTGATTCTCATTTCCCTCATTCTAGATACTTCATTGATGTGGCCTGAGATGCTTGGCAGCCCTGGCCCACCATCAGCTCAAATCCTGCTTGTGACTAGCCTGTACTCAGAGAGGTGGCCCCCAGTTGGGGTCGGTGTGCACAGCTCCCTCGGGGCCGACTGGCCGGCAGCGGATGCTTGAAGGCTGGCCCTGTGGGACCAGCTGATGGCTCAGTCTGGCCGTGGGCCTGAGCTGGAGTTTCAACAGTCTGATGGAGCTGGCTGAGAGCGAAATAGGGGCTGGGGGAGGGGAGGGCACAAGCTGCCATACAGAACTGTGGCTGAAGGAGGCAGACTCCATTTTCTGCTTGTCTCAGGTAAAGCTGGGACCAGGGGCTTGAGGTGGGGCCTGGGCCCCCAGTGGGGAGGGAAGAGAACCCGCACCCCTCCTGGGGGCCCCTCATCTAGCCTCTAGCCACCAGCTTGGCAAACGCACCTCAACTCCCCAGCCTGGACCTCTGCCAGCCTCCCTCCTCTGACCCCTTCCAAGGGGCAGTGGTTCAAAACCAACAAAAACAACGAAGAGCCCACCGGCCCAGGCCCGGACCAGCTCTGTTCACTCCTCTGTGATCTGACTGCCCAGAATCCCTGGCAGGCCTGGCTGTTCTCCTGCCTGCACAGCACCTGCCCTGTGGAGGACACTGGTCCTTTGTTGGAGGAGACGACTTGCAGGGACTGCCCTGAGGAGGGGCTCAGCCTTGTGGGCCAGGCTGGCGCCAGGCGGGACCAGGATCCTCAGCAAACAAGGCCTCCTACACAGCAGCCTGCCCGGCGGGGGCCGGACTGGGCCTAGCAGCCCAACCGCAGTGCCGGACAGGCCTGGAGCAGGGGTGGAGGATGGGAGGGTGGGCAGGCCCCCGGGGCCCCAGCCTCAGCACCCGCACCATACACACAGTCACGCAGACTCCTCTCCCTCTCCCGACCTCTCTGCTCCAGCTTGGCCCCTCCTGGTGACCCTGCCACGTCTGCCTCAGGGGACCCCATCCACACCTGCCAGGGGTGACTGGACCCACCTCTCTGGTCCCTCAACAAGCAGAGAGAGCCCGAGAGTGACCCCTCTGCTCACTCTCCCCCCAGAAGCTTAGGGGTAACAGAGACCCCCTGACATGATGTCAGCCCCTTGTGGGCTTTATGGCCGCACTGGACGAAAGGCCAGTCTGAGCTGAAAAGGTCATTTCTACCCTTGCTCTGGGCCATTGCCTTACCTGCAGCTTCTCACTGAACTCCCACAACAACCTTGAGAGGATGTACAGATAATCACATAAAGAGACCGTCCCAAGGCTCCCAGGTAGTGGGCAGGGGGGTGCCGGTGTGAGCCCCGGCTGTCTGACTCTCGAGGCCACGTCCCTAAATGGCTGGTGCGGTGGCAGACGGTGGAGGCCTGGTGCTCAGCTCGGGAAGCTGCTCCTTATCCCGTGGGAGATGGGAATTAGATTTCACGGGGGGAGATGTGTGTTTTAGAATGATGGCTCCAGACACGGTTTGGGCAGAGGGACCAGACAGGAGGCTGTCTCGATAACTGGGAGGCAGCCATGGAGGGCGGCCGGGGCTCTCCCTTCAGGAGAGCATTTGAGGTTTGGGGGCAAGGAGTGGAGGAAGCCGGCAGCATGCCGAGCTCACCCTCCTCGGGAGCCCGAGGATCAATGGCACACAGTGAGGATACACTGGCCTGAGCTTCTGAGCCCGGTGGGACTCCTGTATCAGCCACCTGTGCTCAGGGGCTCCCATGGGGTGGGCCCAGGCTTGGGTCTGCACAGAGGCCTGGGGCTGCCCTTACCAGGTCCCACTCCCCGCTCTCTCGTAGGCACGATCCCTGGGGAAACCCATCTCAGCCTCTGCTTCCAGAGAACCTGCAGGACCTCACAAACAGCAGCAGTGGAACGGGGGAGGAGGGCTGGGTTGGAAAGAAGCTCCGTCTCGGCGCTCCCGCTTCCTACTGCCATCGCTGCCGGGACCCCACTCAGCCTCTTGGCACCCCTGCTTCCTCATCTGAAAACTGAAGCTGATGATCTCTGGAGCTAAAAATCTCTTCCTCGTGGAAAGCATGACTGAAAGAACGTGAAGGACTGAATTTAATCAAGGCACACAGGTATTAAGATATCAGCGTTTGTAAAAAAATATATATATACATATTATCGTTTGTGCCACTTGTAATGAATAATTTGCTTGGCCGTTAAGCTTCCTGAGAGCAGGGACCAGGTCAGTCTTGCTCTCTAGCATCCGCACAAATGTTGCACAAAGCTTGATGCGGAGTGGGGGGCTGCACAAAGGTTTGCTAAATGATAGATGGCTTGGGATAAATGGCATGGGACAGTCAGGTTGAGGGAGGAATCAAGGGTGACACCACTTTGCACCCGGGGGGCCTGGGCAGACGGCAGTCCTGTCATCTGACCTCTGGGAGAAGGGGTGGGAGGGCAGAGACGTAAGGAGTCCCCACTGGGCCGTGTTTTCTGAAGATTCTAGAGACCCATAAGGTTAGGGGCCCAGGGAGGGCACCTGGCAGCCCGTTAGGGGTCCACCACATGGCCCCACGGGGTGTTCTGGTTAACTCCCGCTGCACAACGAACCACCCCAAAGCTAGTGGCATGAAACAAAAGCAGTCATTCGTTGCGAGCCCCTCTCCTGGCTCTGAGGGCTGATGGGACTCAGCTGGGCAGTTCTCACTCGGGGCTCTCAGGTGACAGCAATCAGGGGCGGCTGGGGCTGGAGTCCGTCCAACGGCCTCCTCATGCACGTGCCTGGCAGTTGGGAACCTCAGCGGGGACTGTCAGCTGGGATGCCTTCAGGTGGCCGCTCTGAGTGGCCTGGGCTCCGTTATGGCACCGCAGCTGGGTATCACAGCAAGAATCCAGTGGAAGCCATGTTGCCCTTGGCCTGGCTTAGGAAGACCTTCGGCCTTACTTCTGCCACATTCTAGCAGGTAGAAGTGAGTCACTGAGGCCAGTCGGTAGTCAGGTGAAGAGGACTGACTCCACCTCCTGATGTCATCAGTGGCAAGTGAGATTGTGGACGGATTTTAAAACCACCAGAGCAGGGAACCTCTGGCAGTTCGGCCCCCTCAGACTCTAGAAGGAGTCCTGTTTCTAATGGGTGCATTTTAGAAGCTCAAGCAACAGCTGGCCTGGCCAAAGAGCTCAGCATCTGTGGCATGTAGTCGAGTCTTAATAATAGCTGCTCAGTGAAGAAGTGAATGTACGAGTAAGGAAGAGAAGCGGGGAGAGTGACCCAGGGCCTGACCTTGCCCCCAGCTGCACATCTGGACCATGACCCCAGCCTTCTGTGTCCTAACTCTGCTGGGCCGTTCGGGCTATCAGGATGAAAAGCGGCTTTCCTCTCCCCCCAGAACCTGGCCCTGCCCCCAGCCCCACATCCTGCTGTCAGAAACCCTGCTATGGAAGACCATCCCTTGCCAGCGGTGGCTCCAATCGAGTCTTGCGCACGACCCTACCCCAGGTGGGTCAGGACCGCCCCCACTGCAGGACTTCTCAGATGCCCGCTGATGGTTTAGACTCTCATCCAGAGATGTTCAGCCTCCTGCCAAGGCCCCTCCCAGACTAACCCCTGCTGAGCCCAGAGCAGCCCTGGGATTGGGTGAGAGGCAGACAGAGAGGAGACAGGGCAAAAGAGAAATCTCTGGGAAGTCCACTCAAAAGGGCCGGGCGGGTGGAGGGAGGGCCGAGAAGGAGATGAGAAGGAGCGATCGAGGGGACAGCGGGAAACCCGGAGACACCCAAAGACAGCCTGGCGCCAGAGAGAGCAACCTTTGATGAGGCTGTGTTGAAGGGTGCTGGTTGGTGGCTTACAGGGACAGCCCAAGGAGTGGCCACTATAAGGAGCCAGGAGAAGCCACTGGGGAGACGAGTATGGGTGGGGCAAGGAGGGCGGCGAGCTGAGGGGTGAGCGGAGGCGAGCAGGCAGAGGTGTTTGCTGCTAACTTCATCACCACCTTAGAGCCTGCCCACAAGCCTTGCAGCCTGGAAACCTTGAACTTTCAAGGGCAGTGTCCAGGACGCAATCACAGCCCAGAACATTCCTAGTTGACGCAATCACAGCCCAGAACATTCCAGGCTGTGTGGGTGTTCCTCCAGAACAGGCACCAACAGAGGTAGATACCCGCTGTGATCCCCTAATAACAGCCCGGGTCTTCGGGTCAGAGAAGTGTGCAAGGTCTCCAAGCCCACCCACGGTGCTCCTCAGCATTTGATGGGGTCCTGGGTGCTCTGAGAGGTTCCAGATTAGAAGTCTTCCATCTGTCCCAGTGGGCGTTCACAGGAGCCACACACAAGAGGGGTAGAGAAGTGAGGTGGTGCCTATCCCTGAGGATATGGCCAAGTTAATAGCACTGGACATAAGGGTAGTAATAATAACTGTTCATTGAGTGCTCAGCATGCCAGGCAAAGGGCCTTACATACATCACCCCATAACAGCCCTGAGCTGGAAAGCAGGGCTCCACGGGCATGCTACCTATAGTTTACAGGTAGAAAACTCAAGTCTATGAATTGGGTTCCCAGCTGGAGTCTGATGGGATTTGGCACATCTGGGACTGCCTGGTGAACTGGTAGCCTGGCCTACTGAAGGCCCTGCTGGAGGCCAGGGAGTCTCTGGGCGAGGTCTGGAAACAGCCTAGTCCAGAAACAAATCTCCGTCATCAGAGGGAAGGACAATTCTGACGTCGTTCTGGTCCCCCAGTCCTGCCTCTACCAGGCTCATGACCGAGTCTTGAGGGGTTTGAGAGGCTGCTGGTACAAAAGGAGGGGAAAGAGGGCGGTTTCACTAAAACCCTGGTGAGATGTTGAGGCCTGAGTGGTCCCGCTGTGGGGCCCCACTAAGGGTTGACTTGTGTCCTTCCCAAGTTCCTATGTTGAAGTCTTCAACCCCCAGGATCTCAGAAGGTGGCCTTACTTGGAGATAAGGTTGTTGCTGTTGTAGTTAAGATGAGGTCATTAGGGGGGACCCTAGTCTACTGTGACTGGTGTCCTTATAAAAATGGGAATTTTGGACACACACAGGCATGGGGGGAAGACGATGTGAAGACACGGGGTGAAGATGCCACCTACAAGGCAACGAGAGAGGCCTGGAACAGACCCTTCCCTTGTGGCCCTCAGAAGGCACCAACCCTACAGACATCTCGATTCTTCTGGCCCCCAGGACTGAGGACAGACTTCTGTTGTCGAAGCCCCTCAGTTTGTGGTACTTCATTATGGCTCATTGATGGGGGCAGAGCAGGGATGACCCTCAGCAGGAGCAGACTGGTTTGGGGGTACATGTGATGCCTCCCTGGGGCGGGGGGCAGGAGAGCTTGGGGGGAATGTCTGATCAGTAGGTAGAGCAGAATCTGCGATCTCATTAGTACCGTAATCCCCCTTGTATGCCCCCCTGGTGAGCTCCGGGTAGACACTCTACAGCCACACCATGGCTTCTACGGAGGGAGGAGGCCCATCTGCATCAGTGGACTCACAGGGAAAGAGCCCAGGTTGTGTGGAGGAGCCCCGGCTGGGTGTTAGTGGGGTGCCTCTAGGAAGCAGACCCCAAGGCAGGATTAGATGTGAAAGAAGTGTATTAAGGCAAATGCCTGTGAGCCCTTGGGGGAGTCCTCTAGCCAAAATCAGCAGCCAGAAGGGTCCATGTCTCCCAGGAGGGGGGCGGCTTTAGCACCCCTGCCACAATCCGTCAGTGGCTGTGAGCATGGCCCAGGGGTAAACACGAGAATGGATTTCAGAGTGTGGTAACCTGGGCCCCCCCACCCCCCGCCAGCCCCCAGGCCTTGCAGGCAGAGATGGGAGCAAGCAGCCTGGGTCCCCCTGACCCCCCTCCCCCTGCCAACCCTCAAGCCTTACAGGCAGAGATGCTCGGGCTACTGGGGCAGTCAAGGAGGGAGGCTCTGGGTGCTATAGAGAACCACGAAGAAACATTCGGCTTGTGGGGGTAAATGGTGGGCCAGCACACAAGGCTAAAATGATACTCCGTACCTTCTGTGGACATTTCTACTCTCTTTTTTTCAATACTGTGCTTTTTTTTTTTTTTAAAGTAATCTCTACACCCAACAGGGGGCTCAAACTCACAACCCCGGGATCAAGAGTCACATGCTCTACCGACTAAGCCAGCCAGGCACCCCTTTGTGTGGACATAACTTCCAGTGAGCTGGAATATTCTTTTCCTTAGGGCTACTGACCATTTGTATTTTGCATTTTGTGACCTGCCTCCCCATTTCCTCTCTGTGTTTTCTCCTGAGGTAGTTAACATTTTTCTTGATTTTCATGAACAATTGTTGTATTAAAGTATATGGCAGATATTTTCCCGAGTTGTTCAGAAGCCTTGAATCATATAATGGATATGAATTCTAGCCCATAAATCCAAGTGTGCAAGAAACACAGCTAAATTTACTACCTGTGACAGAATTTAATTTCTTTTTCAAGTTCCTGTTTTGGCCAAATGGTGGAAACTATCTGAGTCATTTGGGGAAGGCCCTTCCCCCACCCTTTCTCCCAGCATGGTCTCTAAGCCCCCGGGGTTACGGAGTGCCAAGAGAGTGGGGCTGGGCATCTGTTGGCACCATCCTTGCAGGTCCCTTGGCATCTGCTGTCCTTGTTTCCATCTGGTTCTTGTCCCTGCCCTGCCTTGAACTCCAAGTCTTCAGGCTTACGGGGTCACTCTGTGCCTTCTTGGGCCACCCACACCCCCCAACCCCAGAAATCAGTTCATGGTTCCCTATGCCACACTGTGGCCAGGGCAGAGCGCAGGGGGCCCACTTGCTTAGACATACAAGAAAGCTTTCTTGTCTAAATAAGCCCAGGTCTGGCTCCTGCTGGTCCTGCTTCAGGCCTGGAAAACCACTGTGTTGTCTGCCCAGGACAGTCCTCACCGGGGAGATGGCATCATGCCCACCCCACTCGCCTCTCTAGCGGACAACCTTGCTGGAGCTGCTCTTCGTACCCTTGATTCCCAGCGTCCCTGGCTCCCCCTCCCAGGCTGTGTCTTCTGCTGAGTTTGTTGGGCTTGTCCTCGTGCCCCAGGGGCCTGCACGGTGACCCCCTGACGTGCCCGGACTCACCCAGTGCCGGGGCCTCTGATACTGACATGCTGTTTTAGCCCGTGAGTCGATCAATTTTCAGAGGCTCTGCTCATCTTTGTTATATAAATTGACACTTCTCCCAGCCTGACCTGCACCTGCTGACCTTTTGTACTAAAATTCAGTGACAGTAGAGGGTAGAGCAGCCAAGTTCTGGGATTAGGCAGAACCAGGCCAAATATAGCTCAGCCACTTATTTAACCCGAGGGAAGGCCCGTGTAACCATGGACAGCTTACATAACCTCTGTCAGCTTTGGAAACCTCATTTATAAAGAGCAGTTAACCCTCATACCTGTTCTTAAGGGCCACGGGAGGATTAAGAGGTAATGTAAATTCTTACCACGTGCAGTTTATTAAGCGCGCAGTAAATGATGGCTATGCTTATTGTCATCAAGCACCTGAGACTGTAGCGCTTATTTTAATTGGAAAAAAAGACAAACACTTGTCGTGAGTAATGGGCAATCTCAATTAGAAGGCAAGTGATGTTGATTCGCAGGGGACTTATTCTGAGAGGCGTGAGCGGTATTAATGTTAGTGAGGAGAGATGGAGGGTGAGCCAATAGATTTAAGAGACTTACCCAGGTGAACAGGAGAAGCAGACCAAATAAGGAAAAGGAGATTGCAGAATGGCAGGCTGTTTGCTTCCTGCAACCACAGGGCAGAGAGCCCAGAGCTCAGACAAGCTCGGGCCAGGCAGTGTTTTAGTCTTGGCCAAGGCTCAAGTCCCACTCCTAGGGAGCCTGGCAGTGGGGCTCTCCCCTTTAGCATAATGATGCCACTCAGTACGTGGAAAACAAAGGTGGTAGTGAGGGGCACCCACAAAGGCCAACCTGGGCTGTGCTTGAGAACCTCTTGGGTCCTGCCAGCCAGCTCCTTTTCCCATTGACTCTAGGCAGGGGCTGTGTGAATAAGCTCAGTGCACATTGCTGCCCTGTATTAGTGGAAACAATACCTATAGGGCTGGAAGGCAATGGTAGATTCTCTAGGGCAAGGAGGCCCAGCCAGTGGCAGAGGACAGGGCAAGTTTTACAGTCAGCCAGACCTAGGTTCAAGTCCAGCTCAGTCATCTGGTATCTGTGTGGCCTCGGGCAAATCACAGCCTCCCTCTTGGCCTCGGAGCTGTCATCCATCACATGGGGACCACGGCCTGCCTTTGCAGAGTTATCACAAGGACTAGATGGGATTGTGGATCTAAGTCACCAAGCACGGTGCCAGGCTAGCTGGGAAAAAGGCCACCTAGAGAGAATGATACCTGACGTAAGCCATCTGAGAGTCGCTGCTTGGAGTCCACCCACTCCTGAAGGAAGACACACAGCCCAGCAGAACTGGGAAACATTTCAGACTCTTCACTAGTGTGGCTTTGGACAAATCGCTTACCCTCTCTGGGTCCCCATTCCTTCATTTGTAAGAATCGGATAACTTTCACTGTGCAAGGTTCGGGGCGATGTCTAGAAAGTGCTTAGCGCAGAGCCCGGCACGGAGTCATCAAGTGAGGCACCATCCCTTCCCACAGGCCATGGAGACGCCAGGGCCAAACCCCTGCTCAGGCCCTCCCCCGACAGCTTCCTCCCAGCCCCGGCTCTCTCGAAACCTTCGTCATGTGCACCTGCGGAGGAATGAGACAAAAATAGCCAGCCCACGGCACGTCTTCACCGAGACAGGGCAGCTCTGTCTCCCGAGGCCGGTTCTTTCCAACTGTGCCCGTGAGGTCCCTGCCAAGAGCAGCTGATGCCACAAGCCTGCTAAGATGGCAGATCAATGACCGGCTGTGTGTGGAGCAATGGGATCCGAGCTGGCCTTTAAAGGACCCTGGCTGGGGCTGTATCAGTTATCCGTTGCTGCATAGCAAATGAACCCAATACTGAGGGGCTTAAAACAACAAAAATTTATTGTCTCACAATTTCCGAGGTCAGATGTCCAGGTGTGGTTTAGCTGCGTGCCTCTGGCCCAAGGTTTCTCAGGGGTTGCAATCGGGTCATTGGCTGGGGCCACAGTCACCCCAAGGCTCCACTGGACCCGCAGGATCTGCTTCCAAGCTCATTCACGTGGCTGTTGGCAGGCTGCACAAGATCCACGTCCAAATCCCTCGGGGAGTTGCTAGCCAGCCTTGGTGGCTCACCTCGGGGCCTCTACAGGCTGCCTGAGTATCACAGCATGGCAGCCGGTGAGGAGAGAGAGAGAGAGAGCCCAAGGCAGAAACCACAGATGCTATGTAACCTCGTCTTGGAAGGGGCATCCTATCCCTTCTGCCACATCCTGTTCACCAGGGAGGGAGTCATTAGGTCCCCTCACATCTGGGGTGAGGGGACTACAGCAGGCTGAGGCCAACCAGGGGAACACTGGGGGCCATCTTGGAGACCGCTTCCATGGGGGTGGGCAGGGGGCAAAGGTAGAAAGAAGAAAAGAAAATCATTAACTTTTTTTTAGAGAGTGGGAAGAGCCTGAGCCCAGTGAGCCGGGCTCAAATGCTGGCTGTTCTGTGTAGCCCTGGGCGGCCTGCCATCCCGCTACTTAAGAGTCCCAGCCTCCTCTTCCATCAAGTGAGGTAACAGCTCAGCCCAGCCAGCCTCTTAGGCTGTTCTGCGGATCAAAAGATGCGGTGGCCGTGAACACACTTAAGGAGGCCTCCAAACAGGACACACCAGTGGGTGTAAGGACGGCATTATTATATTATTAAGGGGAGTCTTGTAAAAACCCCACTCATATGGGCACCTGGGCGGCTTAGTTGGTTAAGCACCTGACTCTTGATTTCAGCTCCGGTCCCGATCTCAGGGTCCTGGGATCGAGTCCCAGGTCGGGCTCTGCACTCCAGATTCTCTCTCTTCCTCTCCCTCTGCCTCCTCCATGCTCTCTCTCTCAAATAAATAAATAAATAAATAAATAAATAAATAAATAAAATCTTAAAAAAAAAAAACCCACTCATAAAACTGCCCTGGGCACACCTGAGGGTACATACATATCCACAGGGCACAATACCTTTCCCTCAAAATCACGCCTTCTACTCTGATTCTGACTCCTCCACTGGCCTGGGCTAGGTGGGATGCATGCATACATTCATTCATTCATTCGTCGAGGCTTTAGTATGTTCAAAGCCCTTCACCATGTCCTTCTCCTTAATACGGACAATTCTATGACATGGGCATTATTAACCCCTCTTTACAGATGAGGACAGTGAGCCTCCAAGAAGCCAAAAATGACCTCCCTGAGCTCACACAGCTATATGTGATTTGGTCGCCATGTGTCCTCCTGAGTCAGGCCACGCTGGCCCCTCTCATAATGTAGTCCCGCCCCCAGCCCCGGCCAAGCGCAGCACTTTGCTTCACTCGTGCGCAGCACATACCACCGTCCAAGAGCATCTTCCTTCTCCTTTGCTTTTTTTATTGTTGCTCTCTCTCTTCCCAGTGAAAACCTAAGTTTACTTTTCTGTTCAATGACCACCCTTATTTCGAATCCCTGGAGAGGTGGCCGAGCAAACCTAGGGAGTGAATGAATGAAATGGGAAGCCAGGTTTCCAGCAGCGTTCTCCTGTCTCAAAACCCACACTTTCAGGACCCGGGGCTGTTTTACAGTCACCCCTTCCCCCAGGGCCTGCCTCCACGGTCCTTCCCAACCTTTCCCTTTGGGGGCAGCTTCTCAGGAAGACTTCCTGGTCCCCAGGGACCACCCACATCATGGTGGCTAGCAGATACATTCAGCAAGTCAGCTTCCTCCACCCTCTTCTGTGACCAGGTGGCTTGTGGGAGAGCTGAGCAGCTGGGGAGGTGGGGGCGGGGGGCCTGCCGAGCCCACTGGCTGCTTCTCCCAGGGACCCACAGCACCCACACACCCAGCTTTTAAAGCCCAGCTGGACTCTGGAAAGGTGAGTTTTCCCAGACCCTCCTCTTGGGCCTCTCTCTGGGCACAGTGTCTACCACCCCCTTGGGCCTTGAGGGAAACCTCCCCTGCGGGCCTCTCCCGGCTTCCCATCATGTTCTGGTTCGCAGCGTGCTCGGGAACAGAGCCACCTGTGGTTCCTGGAAGCCAGCAGAGGGATGCTGATGCTTTCGTGCTGCTCTATGAAGGCTGGGAATGGCGCGGGGAGCGCCTCCCGAGTGCGGCCATCCCAGGGGCCCGTGAGCGGGGTCTGGCTCGCTTTCTGAGCTCTCAGCCAAGGACTTCTCTTCCGGGCTCCCTGTCAGCGCCCATGACAGATACTCACCTGGACCTCCCCCCCTCCCCAACAGAACCAAGAGAGACCAAATCCAAGGCACATTGTCCCCGTGACTGATAATGGCAATGACCATTCACGAAAATCCTCCGCTTGTCCACAGCAGGGCCACTTCCCTCCCAGCCCCTCCTGGAAGGGTCTCCAGGACCACCGTAACTTCAGCCCTCACAACAGCCACAATGTTCACCCCTGGCACGCACACGGGTCTGCCTGGGAGAGGCTTGCTCAGTAGCACTTATAACCACATGGCACCATAAGTGCCTGTCCTGCACTTTGTCCTGTATCTCCAGGGCAAAGCTCAGGCCTGACATATAACAGGTGCTCTGAAAACATGGCTGCTGAGTCAGTCTTGCAGAAAGGGTCCTGGCAACAGTGAAGAGAGGGGTTTGTCCGCAGTCCCGGTACTTCCGGGCTGTGCAAACATGGGCAGGTCCCTGCCCTCTCTGAGCTTCAGTTCTCTCATCTGTAGAGTGGAGGTCAGAACTTGCACACCACTGGCCCAGAGGTCCCATCTACATTGTGGATGTACTGTTTATGGCTCATTCAGTGTTTAATTTTATTTTAAATTCATTCCCAACATTTTAAAATAGGGAGATTTCCATAAAACCTAAGGTTTTCAGCTTTTGTTGAAAAATGAGAAGATCTGGCTATACTGTATACTGGGTCCCTAGTCTCACATACACAATTGGCTGGCCTGGGCAGCAGCTACCCCTTTAACGGGGGTGTCTGGACACAGTGCTGCCTCCCCTCACTCCCTAGAGCCTTGCCCAGTATGTTTCACTTGTATATGTCACTGCCTGGCCCCCACAGGCATCTGAATTTGTCACCCCTGAGTGTCAGCATGACCTGTCTATTCTTTGGCTCTGTGATACCTAAAGGAATCCTACGGGATCCCCAGGTGACAAAAACCATTAACACCCTGGATGAGAAGCCACTTCAGCTGAGAGGAGCGAAACTGCTGTTTCTAAGGATGACACAGAGTCTATAAATAGCCTCAGAGCCAGGCGAGTGCTGACACCTGCCCAATCTCACCTGGGCCGGGAGTCCTCGAGGGCTGGGCATGTTTCCGTTCAGAGCTCAGCCCAGGGACTGTCCCTCTTCCTGATGCCACTGAGGACAGACAGTACAAGTAGGGATGACTTCACAGCTCAGCCTCTCTGGCTTGGGCAAGAGGTAGTGATGACATTTGATTTTCCAAAGAGGGTAGGAGCAACATGAGTGAATGAGGCCAGTTCTCAGTCTGGGGTGCTGGGGATGGGGTACTGCACCATCAATGGCTCCCCGGTGCTATCCAATAATGTTAGACCTCAGCCTGGCCTTCAGGACCCTCTGATTGCCCCCTACCCACACCCCAGCCCTTCAGCTTATGGTCAACATTGCAGCCTTTCCTTGAAGGTACCCTGGCCTGCCTCTGGCTCATTCCCCCCATCCCCCAGAATCTCCTCTCCACATCTTTGTGTCTCTGCCCCTCAAATGTGGTTGTGTCTAGGCTGATCCTCCAGGCAGAAACCATCTTCCCTGTCCCAGTCCCACAGCCTCCTCTGGCTAACTCCTCAGTTTCTCTCTTGCTGTGTTGTCTGTCCCCGGCTTATCTCTCTTGCCTTCCCCACCCCATTCCAAGCTCCATGATGGCAGTGGGAAGGGTCTGGCCTCTGCAGGACTTCCTGGCCCTGGAGTCAGACAGAGTCCTCCCAGCTCCAACACTCTGGCCCTGGGCAACTCACTCTCCTGTCTCTTAGGGCTTTCCTTCCCCATCTGCAAAATGGAACGGCCTCCCAGGCTATGGGGGGAAGCAGACACACTAAGGGCTGGGGAAGGGCTCTGAGAACTAAAGGGTTGAGTGAATAAAGGCAGCTTCTCCCTGGGTTAGGGCTGCTCAGGCTTCGCTGGGGTAGGGGATATACAGAGGTCCCCAGGAGCAGGCTTGAAGGACAATAGGGCACCACTAATCCACCTGGCGTAGCGAAGGGCTGTGTGAGCTGAGGACCTGGAACTGACATGGGGGGTGATTCCTCTCTTCCTCTTTCAAATCTACAGTATTCACTGACGCAGGGGGATCTGGGAGACTGCTCAGGGCCCAGATGGGGCAGGGAGCAAGCCGGCTCACCACTCAGGCCCGTTCTACGTCAGGGCACAAAATCATGAGAAAGGAGGAGACATTCCCCAGGACAGAGTGAGGCTCCCTCCTGGGCTGGACCCTGGGGAACCTCTGGGCTCCAGGATGCAGCTGGAGCATCACTGAGTGACCAGGCTCCTCCTGGGCCAGGAATAGAGAAGGGGACTGTAAACTTCCAGAAAAGGGGCAAGCCAGAATTCTAATGAGCCTAGGACACGCTGCTTTAACCTCATGAATTTACTCGGGCCAGCATTTTGCTGTCTGACCCCTTCCCAGGAGCTGATTCAGGTCTCGGCTCAAGCCCACTTGACTCCAAGGTTCAGCCCATACCTTCTTCTTGAGCCCCTTGGACCTCTGAACCCCTGCAGCTGAGACCCACTGCTGTCTGAGCCCTAGACCTGAAGCAAAGACAGTCTAGACCCCATCCATCACCGATACTCATAGCACAGTGCTTCACGGTTGGCACACGCCTCTCTCTCGTGTTCATTTTACCCTTGAAACAGACCTGGGAAGAAGCAGGGTAAGGACTACCATCACATCCTCATTCTCCAGAGGGGAAACTGAGGCTCAGAGAGGTCTGAGAAGACTGGCGCAGGCTGGCGGTGGAAGATGCAGGGTGCTCCTAGCCCTGAGCGGTGCCTTCCTCACTCTGGGTCCTTGTTTCCTATTTGGAGAGTACAGGTGTTAGCTGAGATGCCCTGCCAGGGCCCCCATTATTTACTTACTGTGGACCCCCCCACACCTACCACACTTGTGTGAAGCCCCCTCAGTATGGGGGGTAAATCCTCCCCACCGGGGTTCTCAGTTCCCCTTCTCTCCCTGTCTTTACCTTTTCACCCTTCCTTGCATTCCCTATGGGATGGCCCCCATGCTGTTACCTGTAGGCACGTTTTTGGGGTGACTGCTGTGGGAGGGGAGCCAGCAGTCAGCTGACCCCGTGGCTGGGGACCAGGCCTGTTAGTCTATGGGGCTGGGGAAGGGGCATCGGCCCCCACCCTGGTGGAGGGCTGGGGTCTGGCCAGAGCCTGCCGGGCACCTGCCGAGTTCCAGTCGTGTGGGAAGAGAACCTGGTGTCCAGAAGCATCTGGAGGTAGGGCCAGACTGGGACTAGGAGGCCTGTGCTCAGCAGGGGGGTGGTCTCTGCCTGCATCCTCCTGCACCTCTCGTTCTAATCCACCTCTCACCTCCGCCTTCTTTGTTTCTCACCCACCGTCTCTCTTGGTCTCTCTGTGGGCAGGGCCTAGGGGTGGAGGCGAGGCCTATACAGAGGGCTGAAACGTAAATTTTTGTTATATTCAAATAAAAACATATGGATGGGGGCACCTGGGTGGCTCAGATGGTTAAGCGTCTGCCTTCGGCTCGGGTCATGATCCCCGGGGCCTGGGATCGAACCCCGCATCAGGCTCCCAGCTCGGCGGGGAGCCTGCTTCTCCATCTGCCTCTGCCTCTCCCCCTGCTCATGCTCTCTCTCTCTCTCTCTCTAATGGATAAATAAAATCTTAAAAAAAAAAACATATGGATGCTCATATTTTGGAGTTAACCACGTTTTAGCACATTTCCTTCTCTCTTTTTTTAATCTGGGACCCTTACAAAATGGAACCGGCCCCCCTTGGCCAGGTCGTGTCTGTCCCTCAGGTCTCTAGTCCTTGGGAAGCCCATTGAAAGGAGCTCACGCTCCGTCGCCCCAGCCTCCTGGCTGCGCCGCCCGCTGGGGCCGCCAGGGGACGCCCGCGAACAGGCCCGGAGGGGAAGGCGGGGGCGGGGCCTCGAGGCCGGCCCGGCCAATAAAGGCGGCGGGACTCCGTCCTCTGCGCGCGCTTAACCGCCGCTTCCGTCGTCTCCGCTCCTACCGCCGCTCTCCCCCCCGGACCTGCCGCCGCGATGCTGGCGCTGCGCTGCGGCCCCCGCCTGCTCGGCCTGCTCCCGGTCCCGCGCTCCGCGCTGCTGCGCCTCCCCGCGGTCCGCGCCTGCAGCGGCGGCGGCGGCGGCGGCGGCGGCGGCGGCGGCTCCCGGGACTCGTCCTCTTCTTCCCGGAACCCGCTCGTGTACCTGGACGTGGGCGCCGACGGGCAGCCGCTCGGCCGCGTGGTGCTGGAGGTGAGCGCCCTGCACCGGGACGCGCCCGGCGCTGTGCCCGACTCGCTGGGTGACCTTGCCCCCGACACCCGGCCATGGGCCTCAGTTTCCCCATCCCTAGAAGGGCGCATCAGATTGGTCTCTTCCGGTGTCCTCTCGGCACTTTGGAGGCGGGAGGGAGAGCAAGTGTGGAGGAAAGAGCTCAAGGTCAAGTCGTCGACTGTGAGAGCCCGGCCCTGCTGGCTGGCCCCGGGGTCGGGGAGAGGTGCTGAGACCTCGCGGGTTCAGCACCCAGACCCGGAACTCCCGGGTGGGTGTCGGGGTTCCAGGCAGCGGGCCGGCGGGGTGCGCTCACGTGGCGGCCCTTGCATAATGCGGAGCCGGCCCGGCCCCGCCCCTTCGGTGGGACTCACCCTCCTCCCGGGCGCTGGTGGTTTCTGGCAGGCCAGCCGGCCTCCTCCGGTGCAGGGCCCTCCGGGCTGACCCAGGACCCCAACTCCAACCCCACCACGCTCCGGGACTCACAAAGTAAGAACCAGATAGGGGGAACAAACGGGGGGCCGGGGGAAGCTCAGGTGTAGCCCTCAAGCCCGACCCCTTTTTGAACAGCGAGACCTCCGTTAGTCCTCAGTTTCCTCTTCTGGAAAATGGGGACCACCCTCCTTCTCCCGTTTATTTTGGTGGTTCGGCGCCAGGGTGGTTCTTGAAGCTTGGAGGCAAGAGGCCTGCTTGGATGGCGCTCTGGCCTCCCGTTACCCCCCACCACCGCCTCTCTAAGCCTGTTTCCCCCCTGCGCATTGAGCTTGGACTGGCGTCTCTCCGGGCCCTAAGTCTCTGATGCTTGGGGCCCAGCTGTAGTAACTCTGCCAGTTTTGCCCCTGGAAGTAGGCCAGGGTGGCACTGTCCTCTTCCGATGGGTAGGGAAACCGAGGCTGCCTCCTCCCAGCCTGGTTTCAGGAGACAACTAGCAGAGATGATAGCTCCCTAGGCTGCCTCTGGGAGCCACCGGCATGGAAGGGGCTCCTTGGCCGCTGTGGGAGTTGGGTGGTGAGGTTCGCTCCGTCACCTGCCTCTGGACTGACCATCTTCTCTTGTCCCTCTTCTCGCCCCCCCAGCTGAAGGCAGATGTCGTCCCAAAGACAGCAGGTAAGCCGGGGCTTGGGGCCTTCTGAGTCTGGTCCAGATGGAAGACAGAGGGGCCAGGCCAGGTGGGTGGGATGGTGCGAGGAGTCGGGGCACGGAGACCCATGACCAGATGGGAGTTCCACATGAGGCTCAGCTGCCGGGTACCCTGGGCCAGCTTTCTGTCCCTCTCTGAGCCTCGGTGTTGGCCCTGCCCACCAGGCCGGGGTAGCCTTAGAATCAGTAGAAGCACTTGTAAATTTCCACGAGGACCACTTCCTCCCCGCTGGTGCCGGATGGGGCGGTGGCTGCGTGGCCCAGGGACTCCCTGCCGGGAACGTGTGCTCCTGTCACAGTGCTTGGACACTGGGACACTGAGCTGTAAGAAGGAGGTGGCTTGCCCCAGGTCACACAGCCAGAGCAGACCCAGGGAGCGGGCCTGGGGTCTGTTCACCCCCCGTTCACCTCCTCGGGGCTAGAAGGGCGCTGGCTACAACGAGTGGTGACCCTGGAGTTGCGGCCTGGCCCTGGTGACCTGCCTCTTCCCTCAACCCTCAGAGAACTTCAGAGCCCTGTGTACCGGGGAGAAGGGCTTCGGCTACAAAGGCTCTACCTTCCACAGAGTCATTCCATCCTTCATGTGTCAGGTATTGCGGCCCTGTCTGCCTCGGTTCCCTGTCTGTGAGGGGGGTGATAACAGGGGCCACCCTGTAGGGTGGCTGTGAGGATTAATGAGATACCGAGGGGAGCGCGACGGATTACTCTGTGGGCCTGTCTTCTCAGCCAGAGACGGTGGAGCGGGTTGGGCGGCCCTGGCCCTTGAGCAACAGGGCAGTGGCAGGATGGGCTGGCTGGTGGAGCCTGTTGGGGGGGCCCGGCATTGAGATCTGGATGTGCACGGGGGCGGGGAGTAGGTCTTCAGGCTTTGGAGGACCAGCGTGCTCCGGCAGTCCGGGACCAAGTCCCCTGTGTGTCCCACTGAACACCTGGCACGCTTGGCGTGGGCGGGAGGGAGGGAGGGAGGGAGACAACACTGACAGGAACGCCCACGTCTGGACTCGGAGCTTCTTCTGGAGCGGGGCATCTTTCTTGGTTAAATGAATGTTCTTTAGTCATGTGTGCCGCCTGTTTTTCAAAAACACTGTATCAGAAGTTTGGGGCTAGATGTGGACAGCAGGAACTTCCCCAGGGGTCGAGACCCTAGCTGTGTGGCGGTCACCCTCTGTTAGGTCAGACCCTCCAGGGATTGGAGTCTTGAGGCCCACAGACCGTAGAGGCAGGGGCATGAGTGTCATGACCTCTTTGAAGTCCTTCCAGCCCAGAATTCTCTCCCCCATTCCCTCCAGTCTGACCTGGGGCTGTCATCCTATTGTGGCGAGTAGCAGTGGGTGGGGGCCGGGCCTGCCGACGTGTCGAATGTGGTGACTGCAGGGACAGGGAGGGAGCCTGTGGCCATGGGACAGGCCTGGCCAAGCCTGTGGCTTTCTGCCACAGAGGCCCTCCCAGCTCTGCCCGAGGGAGGCTGTGGATGACGTAGGAGCTGGAGGGGCGGTCCTGAGCCAGGCTAGAGTCTTCTTCTGAGCAGCATTGGGCAGGGGCGGGTCCTTCCAACGCTGGAGGGCTCTCTGAGGCATGAGTTGGCGGCACCGGGAGGCCCAGGCCAGGGTTTTGAATCGTCCCTGTCTGGGGACACCCTGCTGGTATTTGTGGGTGCTTAGGTCAGGCTGGTCGGTTCATCCCTGTCACCTGAGGATCATATCTCAGGAAGACAGCCATGACTCCCTGGCCACGGGCTGGGGCTGGGGCTGACAGCCACTGGGTTCTTCTGGCCACTGCTCCCTTGGGCAAGCTGTGAGGAAGGATACTGGGCCTGGGGGGGCTCCGTCCTGGGTCTGTAAGGTGTAGGGAGGCCACCGAGCCTGGTGAGGGGGGAAGTGCCTGGCAGGGAGTGGGGCTCAGCATAGGGAACTGGCTCTGTGCTGCTCCCCGACAGACCAGACATGGGCACAGGGACCCTCCCCTGGCCACCTCCCTGTCTCCCCTCCAAGAGTTGTGGGTAGAAAATTCTAGTTCACTACCTACTAAGCGTCTCAGAATGGCCATTAGATCCTTTGAGAATCATTTAAAAAACTTGCCCAGATTAAAAAAAAAAGTGAGGGCGCCTGGGTGGCTCAGTTGGTTAAGCGACTGCCTTCGGCTCAGGTCATGATCCCAGGCTCCTGGGATCGAGTCCCGCATCGGGCTCCCTGCTCGGCAGGGAGTCTGCTTCTCCCTCTGACCCTATCCCCTCTCATGCTCTCTCTATCTCATTCTCTCTCTTCAAAATAAATGACTAAAATCTTTAAAAAAAAAAAATAAAAAAATAAAAAAAGTGAATCGTGAAAGGTAGGGTAGTTATTAATGGCAGAAAATATTTAAGCTTTATTTTTGCTTATTTTCCTTGTTATTTTATGAGTCCGGACAACCTTGGATGTTTTCTGACCCCTTGGTGTGCAGGGCTTCTGGCTGGGTGGGCCCCAGGTGGGTTGGGGGGGCGGCTGCTCAGAAAGTGCTCTGTGCTCACAGGCCGGCGACTTCACCAACCACAATGGCACCGGGGGCAAGTCCATCTACGGAAGCCGCTTTCCTGATGAGAACTTCACACTGAAGCACGTGGGACCAGGTGAGTGGGGGCCGCCATTCCCCGGTTTGAATGCCCTGAGCTCCAGCCCGGACGCCACCATGCCCACCATGCCCACCACGCCTGGGAGGCTGGGACCGATTGCTCGATATCCAGTGATGCCCCTTCCCTCCTTCAGCACTCCGGGTTGGAGTGTTGGTTTTCCTGGAGCTTTGTCATGCTGAGCTCTCCATTTAAAGAACAAGCCTTCCTTTGAGAAGCTGGGAGAGAAAGCCTTTCAGCAAAACCCAGCGTTGTGTCACGTTTTAAGACCCAAGATGCAGAGTGCCAAAGTCCCATTCTGGTCCTGCCATGGAGAGCTTCCACAAGGCCCTCTCCTCCCTGGGGCAGCACTGGTGGGCAGGCCCTGGGGAGCCGCTCGGCCTCTTCAGGCTCCAAGACCGTCACACCCCAGTGGCCTTGTTGTGGGGGAATCGGTCGCTCTTGTCAGTAGCTTCCCAGTGAGGTGCCTCCTGGGGCAGCATGGCTCCCTCCTGCCTGTTTCTGCAGGTGTCCTGTCCATGGCAAATGCAGGCCCCAACACCAACGGCTCCCAGTTCTTCATCTGCACCATAAAGACAGACTGGTGAGTCCCCCGCTCCGGGCTCCAGGCCCGCTGGGCACGAGGGGTGGCCTGGCAGCCAGAGGAGTGTTTGTGTGCTTCTGGGGGAGGCAGTGTGAGGCTGCGCTGTGCTCTGGGGCAGGAACCCTCAGCCGGGCTGTGTGTCCGTGTGGGAGAAGGACCAAGTTTGTAAAAGGACTGAGGGAGAATGTGGGTTGTTCTTAGAACTGTGTCTGTGTTAGGCTTCCATTTGCCGTCAGCTGGAATTTTCGGCATGTGTTGTGCAAAAGGACTTTTCACCACATACGTTTGGGACGTGCTGCAGAACCTACCAGGCCTCAAGATGGCCTGTGGAGGCAGCCTATTCGCTTGGTTTAAACTGTTGTTTCCCGGCTTACCTCGACCTTGGAACGCACCTTGGAGCTCTCTTGCCCACGTGCCTGTGGATCCCACCACCTAATAAGTTCCTCTGCCCAGAGTCCCCTGTGTCCTAGCCCTGAGGTATATGGGGTTTGCGGGGACAATAGCTGGCCAAGAGCTAATTCCTTAATAAAGCCCATTTCCTAGGACTTCAGGGAGACCTGAGTGGTAGGCGGATACCAGCTGTCTCTGGCCACCAAGCCGGAAGGGACACAGAGATGTCAGGGCGCAGGCAGGCCGTTGCTGGCTCCGCCTGTTCTTTGCTCCTTCCACGGAACCCCCAGCAGATCCTGCAGTGCTGCCCTTGGCTGTAAGCAGTGTTGACCTTGCTGCCAGTGGACTAAGCTGCCTTTCGGATTCTTGGAACTCTCTCAAATGGAGAGCCACGCTTGCTATCTCGGCTTTGACCTTGCCACTCATGACCATTAAGATGGTTCTATTTACACGGACCTCTTATTTCTTGAGAGTAGTTGGATACCCTGTTAACTCCCTTTGTGGAACAAGAATAATTCACTTTCCATAGCTGAGGTTACCAGGATTCAGGTGAAGTGGCCCAGGGGCAAGGTCACACGGCAGGGGAGGCAGCACGTGCCCCAGAAGGGAGGAACCCTCTGGTGTATTTGGGGGAGCTCCGCAAGGCTTGATACCAGAGCCGTGAGGCGTGGGTCCAGACTTTCAGAGTGGGTCCCTTCCAGAATTCCTGTCTCCCCTAAATAGTTCCATGACCAGGTGACCGTGACATTGGGTGACATTGCACTACTCTTACTCTTACCTGGCTCAACTCACAGGTTGGATGGCAAGCATGTCGTGTTTGGCCATGTCAAAGAAGGCATGGATGTCGTGAAGAAAATCGAATCTTTCGGTTCCAGGAGTGGGAAGACGTCCAGGAAGATCGTCATTACAGACTGTGGCCAGTTGAGCTAATGGGCCTCGGCCACAGGGCGCTAGGCCGGTAGTGGCCGCCCATGTGTTGACACACCAAGGCGGCCATGTCGGACGCCAGCAATGGTGCCCCGTCCGGTTGCCTGTGCTCATACCACCATCACTGTGTGCTGGAGGAAGGCCTCTGCAGAACGTCTGATCTCCACCGGGCCTGCCACACTGCTTCCCCAGTGTCCGCCCTCCCTCACCGCCCCATTTCTGGGATGAGTATCACGGACGTGATGTCACCACTCCTCATCAGGCCTTCTCTGTGATCCCCCAGCCCAAGTTCACCCGTGCCTTGGACTTCGGGGGGTGGTGATGGCTTAGCGTCGGGGACAGGTTTCTGCCTTTTCCTCAGCTGCGGGGGGAAAGCCAGCCGCTGCAAAAGGGCCATTATATCTGTGTAATGACCTCTTCTAATTGGAATATTTGATTAACAAGATTGCCGAGAGATGAAGCTGTGACGCTTAACTACTCCGTGCCGTGGCAGGACCCCAGTTGGTGGCCGAAGCCACAGAACCCCAGAGCTTGGCCTTTGGAACGTAGTCGGGGCTTTTGTGCAGGGTCCTAGGCCACGGCATTTACCCCTGGCCACTGTGAATCCTGTTGGTTTGCTGCTGGGGTTTTTGAGGAAGAGCCCATGGGGGTAGAAGCAGACGAACCTGGGAACAAACCCACTGCGTACTGTGCCTAGTCCATGAATTGGTGAAAAATGGAAATGGCCCGAACGTGCTCTTGCAGAAAGTAAACATGTCTTTTCTGGAGGGCTTTGATTTTTCTGCGTTTAATAAATCTACTGATTTTGTATATAATACACTTGTGGGACGTTTATTTGTGTTCACTTGAAATGTGAAAATAAATCCTATTTCCTATGGAAGACTGTCTGGTGTCTGGTGGTTTTAGGAAGCAGGGTTTATAACTCAAGTATTTGGAGCCAACCTTTGTTAAGTTACCACACACGTCTGGGCTGTGCTGAGGGTTTTTACTTGGACTATCTCATTTAATCACTCCAGCAACCAAGGACAGTACTGTTGTCATCCTCAGAGATGAGATGGGCTCAGACAAGCGATCTTAGCCCCCACTGCCTGTCCGTAAGCACTGGCTAACCTCCCCCCCCACCAAAATCCCAGCTCCACTTCTTGGTGACCCTGTGTCTGTTTTCCTCAGCTGCATAATGGGGTAACAGTAATGGGCCATCATTTTAATACACACTCAAGTGACAGGGATGATGACATTTCCCATGTGTCAGAGTCTTAGAGAAGGATTTGTATTCATCTAAAGTTAGGTGTGGAGTTGACTATCCTAGACTTGCCACTTAACTTGGGATTCTAGGTGATTCTGAACTCACTGGGAAGGCAGCCTGGGGAGTGGGAGAGCATGATTCAGAACCCAAACAGCCAGAGATGGCACAGTCTGAGCGATAGAATAACCGCGTTCTGTTCACAATGTGAACGGAGTTCTTTCACGTGGGGGCTCCCAGAGTCCGATTATGTGTGCTTCCTGTCGTTCTGAGGTCACAGTGGCTGGAGTTGGGTCATTTGGAGTCCTGGAGGGTTTCCATGAGGGCAGTTTCCAGAGTTCAGCTGCATGGACCGGGAGCTCAGCTAACCTAGCAGTTTTTAAACGATTCTCAAGAGCCGTAGGGGTCCTCAGAACAAGGGGGGAAAGGGGACATGGGCCCCTAAACTCCATTTTCAATCAGATCTCTTTTTTTCTTACTGAGGCTCTACAAGGGGTTTCATTCGAAGAGTGGGATCTTGAGCCCAACAGTAATCAGGATAATGGTAGTAATAATTGGTGATTACTCATCCAGTCCAACATTTTGCAGATAGGTGAACTGAGGCCCCGAGAGGGGTCATGATGCCCCAGGAGACCCTTTGAGTCTCTTGGCAGAACAGGGGCATAGTCCCTGGGATGCACCAATCCAGAGGGCTCCCTGTGGGGAGCCTCTCCCAATGCCCCTTGGTCCTCCCATCCCCACATATAGAGCTCTTGTGATTTCTGAGGTCAAAGCCACAACTTCTGTCCCTGTGGAGTCTTCTCTTGACCTCTGGGGACTCTAGGGAAGCAGTGGTGCTGGTGACGAGTGTGAGGGGCAGCCCCTCGAGTTGCAACCTGCTGGTCCCGTGGTGATTTCTGAGAGTCTCAGGGTCACAGAGCCTGTGGGGCTTGCGTCGACTTCACAGAGCCGGGCCTTTTCCATGGGCGGGGAGTGTGTGTGTGTGTGTGTGTGTGTGTGTGTGTGTGTGTGTGCGCACGCGCCTGTGGGGCTTGCATCGACTTCACAGAGCCGGGCCTTTTCCATGGGCGGGGAGTGTGTGTGTGTGTGTGTGTGTGTGTGTGTGTGTGTGTGTGTGTGAGAGCGAGCCTGTGGGGCTTGCGTCGACTTCACAGAGCCGAGCCTTTTCCATGGGCGGGGAGTGTGTGTGTGTGTGTGTGTGTGTGTGTGCGCGCGCGCGCGCCTGTGGGGCTTGCGTCGACTTCACAGAGCCGAGCCTTTTCCATGGGCGGGGAGTGTGTGTGTGTGTGTGTGTGTGTGTGTGTGTGTGTGTGTGCGCACGCGCCTGTGGGGCTTGCATCGACTTCACAGAGCCGGGCCTTTTCCATGGGCGGGGAGTGTGTGTGTGTGTGTGTGTGTGTGTGTGTGTGTGTGTGTGTGTGTGTGTGTGAGAGCGAGCCTGTGGGGCTTGCGTCGACTTCACAGAGCCGAGCCTTTTCCATGGGCGGGGAGTGTGTGTGTGTGTGTGTGTGTGTGTGTGCGCGCGCGCCTGTGGGGCTTGCGTCGACTTCACAGAGCCGAGCCTTTTCCATGGGCGGGGAGTGTGTGTGTGTGTGTGTGTGTGTGTGTGTGTGTGTGTGTGCGTGCGCACGCGCCTATGGGGCTTGCGTCGACTTCACAGAGCCAAGCCTTTTCCATGGGTGGGGAGTGAGTGTGTGTGTGTGTGTGTGTGTGTGTGTGTGTGTGTGTGTGTGAGCGAGCCTGTGGGGCTTGCGTCGACTTCACAGAGCCGAGCCTTTTCCATGGGCGGGGAGTGTGTGTGTGTGTGTGTGTGTGTGTGTGTGTGCCTGTGGGGCTTGCATCGACTTCACAGAGCCGAGCCTTTTCCATGGGCGGGGAGTGTGTGTGTGTGTCCCTCCATCCAGAAGAGTGTGGTGTGGAGCAGGGGACTGGAATGCAAGAATTGCCTAAACACGGAGTTTCCAGAAGACAGGACCACTCACTCCACTGGCCAGTTCTTTTCTAAGTGCCCCGCCCAAGGGCCTGGACCTGGTCTTACTGGATCAAGCGGGAGCCTGATACACAGTCACCCTCTTAGGGTGACTTGCTGGCACACGGCACCTAATGCACGAAAGAAACGGTGAGTCATACACATGCTGTCGGATGTCATCGTGTGACGCCATGGGAGCACAGGGTGTAGATATCTGGAATATCCTTTTTCTGAGACAACATATGATAAGCTTTTCAAAATGACTCCGCTGAGGTATGATTTGCACATAAGAGAACTCACACATTTTAAGCGTACAGCTCCATCACTTTTGACAAATTCACACACCGGATTAAGTTCTGGAGCATTTCCATCTCTCCAGAGCCGCCCCTGTGCGCCTTCCCAGGCAGCCGCTGAATCCTGTCGCTGTACATGACTCTCGCCTATTCTGGGACTTGGTATATATGGAGTCATGCAAGATTTGCTTTCTGTGCCTGACTTCATTTGTGGAGAATGTGTGAGAACATGGGAGAATTTAACGCATCTCTGGACTCGCGCAGGTTCCTCCATGAAAGGAATGTCTGTGAATGTTTCCCGGGTCTGCTGAGGCTGGAAACAATGCTTCTAGGAATCCTGGGGTGCTAGTAAAGCACGCAGAGTCCTGGGCCGCACATGAGACCTATTGAATACAGATCTCTGTGGGCAGGATGTAGGAATCCGAATTTTAAAGTTTGAGAATTTGAGCACAGGCCAGGGTGGGCGACATTCAAAAGGAAACCACTAGACCACTAGCGTCATTGGTTACTTCTGGAAACACTTTTTGCTGGAAGCTCTGGGGATCTGGAGCAAGCCCTCCACTTACAAAAGGTGCCTCGTGACTTTTGGATGATGAGGGCGAGCAACCTGTCCAGCCCAAGCTTTGTGGGCTACTGCTCTTCCGCAGGGCTGGCAAACATGGCTTCCCAACGCCGCAGCGTAGTGAGATGCCTTTGAGGGGAGGATCTCTGTGTGGGGGCCTCAGCTCTTCTTTTGTCATCAGGAGGAGGGTCTGGCTTGGGTGGGTCCAGACTGGACAGCATTTCTCAGTGAGTGGCTTCTGGGAATCAAAAGTCAGCTGGGTGTCCGGGCCACTGGAACAGAGTGGGTTGAAAAAGTCTTGGCACCACCGAGCCTCCCAGATCAGTCTCAGCCTTAAGAGGCTATCCAGAATTATGATGGTATTATTATTATTATTATAACACTATGATGGTTAATTTTATGTGTCAGTTTGACTGAGCCATGGGGTGCCCAGATATTTGATCAAGCATTATTCTGGATGTGTCTGTGAGGGTGTTTCTGGAGGGGATTAACTTTCCAATTGGTAGACTGAGTAAAGCAGATTGCCCTCCTTGGTGTGGGTGGGCCTCATCCAATTGGTTAAAGACCAGAATAGAACCAAAGGCTGAGTAAGAGGAACCCCTCCTACCTAACTGCCAGAGCGTCAGCCTTCTGCCTCCCAACCGAAACATCTGCTCTTCTTGGGGCTTGAGTCCGCTGGCTTTTGGACTGGAGCTTACACACATCAGTGCTCCTGGTTATCAGGCCTTCAGACTTGGACTGGAGGTACACCAACGGCTCTTTGGGGTCCCCAGCTTGCCAACTGCAGATCTTGGAACTCCTCAGCCCCCATAATTGCATGAGCCAATTCCTCATAATAAATCTTGTTCTATATTTATATATATATATACACACACACTATTGGTTTGGTTTCTCTAAAGAATCCTGGCTCGTTTTTTCTTTTCTGCTTATAAAACCAAAATACGCTTATAAAAATTCAAATGTTACATAAATATATAATATAGAGAACCTAAATTACCTGTAACCCCATTATATTAATAAGTCAGTGTGGGTTTCTGCATTTGCTTAGGGTATAGAATGTTGCAAAAAACACTCTTGCCCCAACAACAATAAAAAGGTGAATAAACTATAAAGACATGACTTTTCTTGAGTTCATTGGAAAGGCAACTAGGCAATCTGAGTTCTGAGGAGAGAGGACAGCCAAACCATCTCACCCGTGGCAGGAGCACTGCAGAAAGATCCAGCCACAAGACAAGTGAGGAAGATGAAATCCAGTAAAATTTTATTGAATTGTTAAGGCAAAGAAGGGACTAATTTGTCTGGAATGGCTGGGGCCCCTCCGCGCAAAGCAAGTTCACATTCGCTTTCAGGATCTCTTCCCCAGGCCTCCACTGGATGCTCAGGAGAAAGGCCCGAGACCTGCCTCGCTGCTGAGAGTCTGCAGTGATCTTCAGCTCTTGGCATGAAGCCTTGCTCACTTCCTCAGATGCTCTCCTATGAAGCAAAATTCTGAATCCACTAGGGAGAGGGCCGTATTCCCTTCATCCCCAGGAAGAAGTAAAAGCTCATGCTGGCTGGGGGAAAGATAGAAGAGAACATCCCATAACCCCCTGGGAGGGGCAAGAAGCCATCCAGGGCCCGAGAACCCGTTCTGATACCAACCGGAAATCAGCTACCCCTGGAGAAGAACAAAAGTGCACCCAAGACATGCCCAAGACTGAAGCCAGACCAGGATAGCATGCCCCTACCCCAAGCTGCGGGAGGAGGAAAGGCACAGAGAAGGATACTTTCTATGCTGCCCCAAGCTGGAAGTAGGGTACAAACACTGAGAAAAAGCCTGCCACACCCCAGCTCCACCCCAAGCCCGGGTGGCCGCTGCCGCCGGAGTCTGCATCTGCGGGGCTCTGAAGGTAAGGATGGCGGCAACGGAACCCACACCCAGCTCGACTCCTGCCTACATCAACTGATTCCCCACGATAGACTTGAAACAAAGAGCAGCATGCCCGTTCCCCAGAGTGCACACTATACTGCTGTCTCTTCTACTGTACAAATAACATTCAGCATTCAAG